>NC_084833.1:124500615-125125615 GCF_033115175.1 Lepus europaeus | reverse complement strand
GTGCTTGACAACTTGAGCTATATCTCCTCAATCCCCATCTCCTCATCTTTCACTGCCTGGTGTTCTATCTCCTTCATTCCCCTATTGCTGTCATCTGTGGCCCTTTTTTGCTTCCTCCAGTTTCTGTAAGAACGTGGCCAGTTGTTCTTGAGCCCTGACCAACTACTTCTCCTTGAACTCAATGCTCCCATGAGAACTCCCACATCACCCTCAGCTTCTATTCACCATCCAGCTCTTGCCGCAGGCCTGCACCTGGTTCTTGGCCTTATCCACCTGCTGCTGCAGGACCTGGATCTGGATCTTTGGAAAATATATTTAGTTATGCATTTTTAAGTCAGAGTTGCAGAGAGGGAGAGGGAGAGAGAGAGAGAGAGAGAGAGAGAGAGAGAGGTCTCTCATCTGCTAGTTCACTCCCTAAATGTCCACAACCACCAGAGCTGGGCCCATCTGCAGCCAGGAGCCAGGAGCCAGGAGCTTCTTCCTATATGGGTGCAGGAGCTCAAGCACTTGGGCCATCTTTTACTGCTCTCCCAGGCCATAAGCAGAGAGCTGGATTGGAAGAGGATCAGCCAGTACATGAACTGGTGCCCACATGGGATGCCAGCACTTCAGCTGGCACCAACACTATTATAATTTACTTTTCCTCTTTAATTGCTCCTTGACAGTGAGCAGACGTGTAACTGATTCTTCCATGTTGAATTTATGTCCCACAATGTTCCTGAATTCACCTATTAACTTTAACAGTTATTTTATATCTTGTGTGAAATCTTTAGTATTTTCCAGATATATGAACATGTTATCTGCAAAGATAATTTCGCTTCTTTCTTTTCAGTTCGAATGCCCTTTATATTTTCTTGCAGGAACTTAGAAGTCTGAAATTATTAGCATGGTGGTGTCCTTCACTTTTCTGGTTTCCAGAGCTCTTTCTAGCTGGCTCCATTCACACCGTAATATGCATTCAGTCTGCCTTCATGCCTTCCAGTGGCTTCATAGCCAATTTATTTTTCTCACTGTATGATACTCCATGGTCTGAATATACCATATTTGATTTATCCATTCACCTACCAGAGGGCATGCTGGCATCAAGGACTGGGAAATTGTGAATAAAGTCCCTGTAAATATATCTGCTGGTTTCCTAGTGTGGATATAAGTTTTCAGTTCACTTGAGTAGAAACCAAAGAGCATGATTACTGAGTCACGTAGGAAGAGTAGGTTTCTTTTTGTGAGAAAACTACCAAACTGTCGCCCAGGGGGCTGTTCCATGTAACACTCCCACCAGCAACAAACGGATGCTCTTCATGCTCCATATTCTCACAGCAATTGTTAGTGTTGAGGATTTTAACTATTTTAATAGAGGCATTGTCTTAGATTGTTTTGTTCTTCCTTAATAAAATATGTGAAACTGATGTAGGCCAGTTGATTGTAGATGGGTGGATTAATTTCTGGGGTTTTGGGACCAGCACTGTGGCATTGAAGGTAAAGCTGCCACCTGCAGCACCAGCATACCATATCAGTGCCAGTTTGAGTCCAGATTGCTCTGCTTCCAATTCAGCTCCCTGCTAATGTGCCTGGGAAAGCAGTGAGGGATGGCCCAAGTCCTTGGGCTCCTGCACCCATGTGGGAGACCCAGAAGAAGCTCCTGGCTACTGACTTCAGCCTTGCCTGCTCCTGACCATTGCAGCACTTCTGGAATGAACCAGAGGATGAAGGATCTATCTCTGTGTCTCTCCCTTTCTCTGTCTCTATAACTATAATTTAAAATAAATAAAAATAAATTTTCTTTTTTTTTTATTTGACAGGTAGAGTTATAGACAGAGAGAAAGACAGAGAGAAAGGTCTTCCTTCCATTGGTTCATTCCCCAAATGGCCGCTACGGCCGGCGCTGCACCGATCCAAAGCCAGGAGCCAGGTGCTTCTCCTGGTCTCCCATGCAGGTGCAGGGCCATCCTCCACTGCCTTCCTGGGCCACAGCAGAGAGCTGGACTGGAAGAGGAGCAACAGGGACTAGAACCCGGTGCTCATACAGGATGCTGGCACCGCAGGTGGAGGATTAACCTAGTGAGTCACGGCTCCGGCCTCTAAAATAAATAAAATAAATTTTCAAAGAAAAGAAACAAACTGATGTAAACAGGCAGACAGGATAAAATTGATTAGGATTTTCAGCTGGAAGACCACGCCTTCACCATGCCCCTGTGTGATCTCATGCCCCTACCCGACCACACCTGTATGCGCACCTGCCAATCAGACTAATTAACCACTCCCCTTTAGAAGTGGATAAAAGGCCTGGAACCTGGTGGGCCCTGCCCTTTTCTCCTTATTTTCCCTTGCTGCCCTGGGTCCCCTTGTTGCCCTGCGCCTTGCAGGCACGTGGCCTTCGGGCCACCCACTGTCTGTGAATTCACTTCATTGCACGTGATAAGCTGCTTGTAGCTGCTCATAACCAAACGCTTGCCATACGTGGCTCCTGGCCTGCTCTCTGCTTGGTATGGCCCCAACCTAATTTCCAGACTTCCCTTTCTCCTTTAGATACAGCCCTCACTTTCCTATGCATTTCTCTCGCTGAATAAAAGCTTAAAAACTTAACCATGTCGCCTGGTCTATTTGAGCCAGTATTCAGAATTCTTTGAATTTGTGGCAAGAACCCACACAGCTTCTTACTTTCAGAAATATTAATAAGCAGATCGGTTTCAAACTGAGTGATTATACAAACAGACTTTGACTTTTCACAATTCTGGAGGCTGGGAAGTCCAAGATCAAGGTGCCCGCAGGTTGGACTGTGTGGAGAAGCTGGCCTCTGCTTCCAAGAGGGCAGCTCATTGCTGTCAGAGGGAGAAATTCTGTCTTCACATGGCTGAAAGCCAGAGGGCAACAGGACAAATATTGCCTCTTTTATAACAGCCTCATCGCCTCATCTCCTTTTAAAGTCCCTAAACCTCAGTATGCTCACACTGTCCAACACGTTTCAATCTCTGGACCTCGGAAGAGACACATTCAAAGCACAGCCTCTCCTTGCTCTTTGGTTTGCAGTTCCTCAGAGACATAGAGGGAAGCATCTTCTCACATGCTTGTTGGCATCTGTGTATCTTCTTTGGAGAAGTCTGCTTAGATGTTTTGCTTGTTTTTCAATTAGTTTATTTACTTCCTGTTCAGTCTTAGCAATTTCCTTCCTGTTTTGAATACCTGATTTTATTTATCAGTTGTGTGCTTTGCAAAGCTTTTTCTCCCAGTCCATAGCTTATTTCATATGCTTTTTGACCAACCAGTATGCCCTGTTTCTGTAGTGTCTAAATATTTTACCAACTTGTCTTTTGTTGTTTACTGTTGACTTGCAATAGTCTGTGAACCATCTAGTCTTACATTAGGTGGCCAGCCCCCAAACCATCTAGTGAACCATCTAGTCTTACATTAGGTGGCCAGCCCCCAAACCTGTGGGTCCCACGTGTGCACATTCCAATTACAGTGCATCAACAGCTCCAGTAATGAATGTGTAGGCGTTTTTCCTTGTTACTATTCCCTAAATACTGCAGGATAACAGCTATTTATCTATGATTCACATTTTATTAGGTAATAAAAATAATCAGAGATGATTTAAAATACATGGGAGGAAGGCCTAAGGTTTTATGCACTTGGTTCAACATTTCATATGAGGGTCTTTCTTGAGCACTCGCAGATCTTGGTATCTGAGGGCTTCAGGAAGCAATTCAGCGTGGATACATTCACCTATGCATTTCTTTCTTCAATGGTTTCTCTTAACGAGCCCTAAACTCTTAATTATGTCAAATAAATAATTTTAATGTATTTTGTTTTCTGTATTCTCTCTTCATGGAGTTTCTAAAACTATTCTCCCATTTTCTGCCTACAGGTTTTGTAGCTTGGCTTTCATGTTGAGGTCGGAGATCTATCGTAGATTCACTCTGTGTGCACGGGAAGAGCAGAGCAGAGGACTCTCAGAGGTGGGATTTCACTGAGGGACAGGCAGAGTGAGGGTGACAGTACCTGGGGCTGAGTGTAAGCCGTCAGGTCACAAGGGAAGGGCATTGAAGGAGGAGAATGCATCATGTGCAGGTGCGTGGGGGAAAGAAAACACTATGGAGTAGCCAAGGAAGCTCCGTGACTTAGTGATCCAACAAGCATGTTTGTTTGTTTGTTTTTTGACAGGCAGAGTGGACAGTGAGAGAGAGAGACAGAGAGAAAGGTCTTCCTTTGTCGTTGGTTCACCCTCCACTGGCCGCCGCGGCCAGCGCACCGCACTGATCGGAAGGCAGGAGCCAGGTGCTTCTCCTGGTCTCCCATGTGGGTGCAGGGCCCAAGGACTTGGGCCATCCTCCACTGCCTTCCTGGGCCACAGCAGAGAGCTGGCCTGGAAGAGGGGCAACCAGGACAGAATCCGGCGCCCCGACCAGGACTAGAATCCAGTGTGCCGGCGCTGCGAGGCAGAGGATTAGCCTAGTGAGCCGCGGTGCCAGCCCAACAAGCGTGTTTAATGCCACATTTGAAGGGTATTGGAGAGGCAGAATCTCAGGGCTTATCACCCTTACCCACATGCCTGCATCTCTTGTTTCCAGTCCTGCCTTTCCATCAGGGATTTTCCGTTTCGGCTCAGTTTAGCCAGAAAAGCCCCGGGCCAGGTCAGTGCCATGACGTTACTTCTCCTCCTCCACACCTCCCCTGAGACCCACAGTGGATAATGAAGCCCAGTTTCTCCTGGCAGACTTCTAGGCTCAGGCAGGAAAGGCTTCACTTGGCCCTGGGGATGAGCACTGACAAAGATCTCACCTCTCTCATTTCAGGATTATCATGCATTGGGAGTGAAAGGAAACAGGCCCATTCAGGGCTAACGTTATGTTTTCATAGAATAATTGGCTGTCGCACCAAAACGGAGTGTGTTCTTTTGTTTCTGGTAGGGCCCAGCACAGGTGGAGAAAACTGTGTGTGAAAAACCATAGACAAGATAGTCAATGACTCCTAATTTGCAAAGCTTTAACAAAAACACGCACAAGAGGAGGAAGTGTAGTGCTTCATGCTGCCAACAGATTGAGTGTTCATTGGAATGATTTGTATAAATCCAAGACAATACTGTACATTTTTCATAATTTATTTCCATTAAATAGCTTCCCCTTGCATTAAGTGTATTTATATCTATGCAATGAGATCAGCCAAGTAGCAGCTCTGAGCTAGGTTTTTTTTTTTTTTTTAATAAAATTCTAATGCCACTCTAGGAGACAGCAGTGAGTGATAGAGAAGGTGACAGGAAATTGTAATGGAACCAGAGAGAGCAGGAGGTAAGGGGGTAGTGAGAGGCCGGCACTGACTGGTCAAAAGGGACAAAGCAGTCCTCAGCTGGAAACGGCTATGGGACATCGGGTGAATGGAAGCGATCCTCCCACCTCCACACTCTCTCTCATCTGTGTGTGTGTGTGTGCGCCTGGCTCTCTGTCACATTACTTCACAAATTTACAGGGAGATTGGAATCTTTCCAAAGCTTGGAAAGGCTGGTTTTTTGTGTTTGTCTTGCAGGATACTTTGTACAGCACCAGGCACATTGTTTGTGCAAGAGCTTCTTGGATCTGATTGAGTCCAAGGGTTGGGATAGAGGAGAGCTGGAAGGAGAGGCCAAACTGGAGCCCAAGCAGGGAGGAGAAGGAACATAATGGAATATTATCGAACGGGAAACACAGAAGGCTCAGAAACGAAGTAGGAAGGGCGCGCAACGGGCGTAAAAGAGTTTGGCTGAAGTATCAAAAGGAGGAGGACAACAGGTCAGGTGTTTGGACACATGCTCAATAGACCGCACCTGCTATCGAGCTCCAAGGTCTCCCAGAGGCTGTGACATTGGGACATGTTATCCTCCTGGCCCCATAGAGGCCTGGAATGCTCATCTGTTCCATTGTCCATGGACCAAGGCTTGTTCTGAGGCACTCTGAGGGTATTGAAGACGCCGCACAGTGAGTGTTCCCTCGGGAGCCGCTGAAGCCCGCAGGGAGGACTGGCTGGCGTTTGGTGCTTGAGCTGGCGCAGCTCTGGAAGACAAGAACCCAGCTCTTGGACACAGAAGTACAGAATCCTACAGCAACTCCACGCAGCCCAGGGAGCCTCAGAAAGGCTCCTTAGGGTCAGTCTGTGCTGAGTGCAACAGGAAAGAGAGAAGTGCACGAGAGGAACTCCCTATCACAATCTAGGGCATAGGGGAGGGGGAGCAGGCACTCATTAGATGTCAGTCACATACCAAACACTGGGCCAGATGCTCTGTGATCTCATCCGCTCTGCAGAACTATGGGATATGGGCCATCTTGTTCCCATTAGGAAACTAAGTCTTAAAAATTCTACACCACTTGCCTAACCCACAAGCAACAGATGTGGAATCAGGCCAATCATCTAATAGGTGTAAGACAAGGTGAAGCTCCACTCCAGGAACAGCTGCAAAATTGCAGATGTTCAGTGAATATTTATCAGATGAATGAGTATTGTAAGGTGTGTTAGAAAGCTTCTCATTACTATAAGGAAATACCTGAGGTAAGCTACATGTGAAGGGAAGAGAGGCTTATTTAGCTCACTATTCTGGCAGGCAAAGTCCAGAGTTTGAGGTGGGCTTTGGCAAAGACTCCCATGGCAGATGGCAGATGGCAGATGGCAGAGTACGGGTGGAGGAAGGATCACACAGCAAGCCAGAACACAGAGAGGCACTGGGCTCCAACGCAGACTTCTATAACAAGCCTCTCACAAGAACTCAGAGACCACAGGAGAACATCTGTCTGAGGGCACAGCCCTGATGACTGAGGACCCCCTCTAGGCTCCCCTTCCAAACACCAGCGTCAGAGCAAGTTTTCACCCTCTCAGTGCTATTAGCTCATCACTTTAGGGGTGAAATTTCTGTATGAATTCAGGTACCAAATCATATTCCACCCACAGCACAGAGTAAACACAACTTGTTTTCTAACGTGAAGGGAGACAAGATTTTGTTTGAGCGAGCTAAGATGTCATAGAATTGGTGACATATGAAATGCTCTTTTTTAAAAAATGTATTTGAGATGCAAAGAGCCACAGACAGACATCCAGATACACAGACAGAGGTCTTGTTTGCTATTTCACTCCCCAAATGACTTTAGTGTCTGGACCAGGACTGAAATAGAAGCTGGGAGGCAGAAGCTGTGCAGGTCTCCCATCTGAGTGGTAGAGACCCAGGTACCTGAGCCATCTCCTGCTGCCTCCCAGGGTCTGTATTAGCAGGAAGCCAGAGTCAAACCCAAAGCTCTGATGCGGGATATGGATGTCTTAACTAGCATCATTTTTACTAGGCTAAGGATATGCAGACATGAGTAGGGATGGTATGAGCGCAGAGGAAGAAAATTTAGGTATAGGAAAGATACAAATTTATCTCCAACATAAGTGCCTGCTACCAATACCATATTTTGTCTCGGTCAGTCTCATTTGTCTTCCTGAGCTACATGACAGATGATATTTGTCAGCCCTGTTTGGTGCAACCTATTTTAAACAAATAGAAACAGGATGAATACAGAGAGTGTGCATTTATTTAATTGTGGATGACATAGCCTATTGCGGGTCACTTACAGATTGGATCACAAAACAAGGCTTCAAAAATAATTTAGAAAAGATGGGAAGATGGGTCAAAGCCAATAAGACTGACATTTACAGAGATAAATATGAGTCACTTACTCAATAAACATCATGGAGGGTGCCTGGGTTTCAGGGCCATGGAGCTGATACTTGAACTGAGCTGACCAGAAGCAAACAGGCATTTGTCGGGTGCAAAAGACTCCTGGTGGAAAAACAACGCCAGCAGTCACAGAGCTTGGAAGGCATGACCTGGGGGAGATGCACTGTCCATGTGTTTGTTCTATAACAGTGCACTGGATGTCAGCCACACGGCAGACTAGGGCACTGGGAACACAGCTCTGGGCCACACCACTGCTAACTGCTGAAAAGGAAAGTAGCTGAGTAACAGGGTGACTGATGGGGCTTGCATTATGCAGAGATGGGGAGCAAGGAGAGCAGCTGGTGTCCCCCGAAAGTTCACGTGCTGAACAATTAATCCTCAAATTCGTACATGGGTGATCTTTGAGAGAGTAACCTCTGGGAGGTGGTTAGGATTAGAGGCGGCCATGAGGGTGGGCCCATGGTGGGACTGATGGCTTTGTAAAAATAGCAAAAAGGAGCTGAGCTGTGCAGTGCAGGCCTCTTTCCATGAGATGCATGCCACATGTTAGGGCACAGCCAGAAGGTCCCTCCTAGAGAACACCGCTCTGCCTTGGCTCCCCAGCCTCCAGAACCCCGAGACAATAAATTGCTGTTCTTTGTAAATGACCAAGTCTGGCGTAGTGCGCTGTAGTGCACAAAATGGACGGAGACAGCCACCAACAGGCGGACTGATGGCGTTGCCAAGTTGTCCCTGTTTAGGGAGCCCTTAGTCACACAAACCAGGACTGGGAGCAGGTGACAGCTAAACAGATGCCTTGTCCATGGTGGTGGGTCAGCTTTACAAAGACCAAGGATAGCGCAACTATAGCAAACCAAAGGCTTGTAGGCCCTTCTACCTGCAAGCATGGGACATCACGGTTTGCTCCCTTCCCAGGAATTTCATAGACAACCCAAGGAAGCCGGAGCCCTAGAGGCAGTAACCAACAGCTCTTTCTCCTCCCTGGTTACCAGCCTGAAGGGCTTATACCACAGTTTAACCGTGGCTCTGGGTGCGCCTCTTGTTTCTCTCTGCTCCTGCAGAATAAGCTTCCTCTGGGCTCGAAACCAATGCCCCAAACAGTGCTTTGAATGCAGAGGCTTGATACCATCAGGCCCCAGTCTCATGTCCACCCTCCCTTAGCTTAACTCGCTGCACGGAGGGAGTATTACAGCCAGCCTTGTAAGTGTCTAATCACCGGACTCCTTAGGTCATTTGCTTCTCCAATAGATTACACGATGGTGGTCAGTATGGTCTTGAGAGGTTTCCTTTAGAATTCCAGGTCTGGGGCAGGAAGTAACCACCACCTGCATATAGCCACCAGGCTGACTGAAGCCCTCTTGGGCCATCCTACCAACCAACCAACTAGAGCAAGGCAACCTTTCAAGCCAGGTGTAATCGTACCACCTGTGTCCCTCAAGGACCACCATGATGAAACAGTGCCTGACACCGGCGGCTCATAGCTCCTTCCTGATTTTATTAGACTGGCTCCCCCTTTCTTGTAGCCTCCTTAAAACACCAAGGCACCCCATTCAGAGGGCATTAGTTCTTGAGATGGAGGTCTGCTACCTCCTCATCTGCCAACAGGTTAAACTTTTTTTTTCTTCAGCCTCAAATCTTGTCTTTAGGATTTTGATTTGGCACTGGAGACAGGGACCAAACTTTTGGTAACAGGCTCTTCTGCTTCCACTGTGCACCCACTGCTGTTCCCCCACAGCACAGTCTCTGGCCAGTGTGTTGCCCACACTGAAAGCAGAGTGAAGGCTGAGTCCAGGGCCAGACAGAAGTGAAGCTCTACAGCCCTTGGTTGTCACTGCCATCATTGTTAGAAAACCACACCCTACCTTCCCCACTTATTCCCCACTTACTATCCTGCAAAAGCTCCTTGTAGCCTTCATAATCAAACCCCAATTCCAGCCCTTGCCTCCACTCAGCATCAGCTTTGCAATTCAACCAAGACGCCGTCTTCACCAAGGTCTTCCAGAGGTCCCTAGTGTGCGTTGCTGGAGGGGGCAGCAATGGCAATGGGCCGCTGTCCAGGAACGCCTGCTCCGTTTCTTGCTTGTGCTTCATCCCACAGCCTGGCCAAGAGAGAGCGTTGCAGATGCTCAGGAAATGTTTGCTCAGAGGTTCTCTCTTCCTCACGTTCTTCCCTGAGCAAGTTTTCCTCCCATATCCACAGTTCAAGTTCTCTCTCACAAGCATTCCTAATCCTTCTCCCTGTTCCAGAAGACTGTGTACCTGTCCCTGCATCCTGCTGCCGCGGCGCTTGTCTCCTTGTGTGTTCGCATTTCTGTGTCCTCGGGGCACTGCCAGCAGCTCCAGGGGGTGGCTCGTCTTCCCACACCTGAAACTGCACAGAGCCTCAGGGAGAGCCAGCACTTGGTAAGTTCCCCGAGTGACTGATGGAAAAATGGAATGAGAAGTAAATAGATAAATGCATTTCTCAAATACAATGAAGAGCAGCCACAGCACTTACTTTTGTGCAGAATGAAGCTGAACCTTTCCAAATGCCCATCTGCATAACATCGTCATTAATTGTGTTGACTCCTAGACATCCTTTTATTGCACAACACAATCAGCACATGATAAATACAGAAAGGGGCGTTTCGAATAATGCAGTGTTCATACAGGATGCTGAAGGGAGAAGAAAAGCACATTTAAGTGCAGTCCCTTTCTCACTGGAGGAGAAGTGAAAAGGAAAGCTGAAAGTGTGACCCTAATTAGGTTAGTGATTCCCTCTGGGAAGGAGGGCCTGCCCTGGAAGCAAGAGCTGTCCCTGTCACTGCGTGGTTCATTCAAGAAGCCAGAAGATGGCTGAGGAGTCTGTCTCCCAAGCTCCTGAATCCCCTCATTGCACCGTGGGGTTCACAGTGGTGAATGTGACTGAGCCACGCCTCAGCTGGATGAACACTTCAGTCCCCCACTGAATCTGGTTTCAGCAGGGACAGGGGACAGGGTATATTAGGAAAGAGGTCCCTCCCTTGAGCTCCACTTCTTTTCTTCTGCTGCCCCAACCTTCAGTACCTTGGCTCTAGGCCTGCACACCCAGGAACCCTGCCCTCCACCCTGGAAAGAACCTCATGCCCAGGGGCTCCGCCCCCCTCCCATCTCCAGCCTGTGCCCCCGAGGGAGGAACTGACATTCTGACCAATTACAGAAGTTGTGCCACAGGAGAACACTGTGCCTGCTCCATCTGGAGTGCCCACTCCTGCAGGGCTAGGGCTCCAGCTACAAACCCCACAGGTTGGGCCTCTGTGCTTCCCAGGTCCTTCCCAGCCCTGAATTCTGAGTTCAAGGATTCCTGGAGGAGGTTGGAGCCGCAGTGAAGGAAGACATGGCCAGCAAAGCAAGGGGAGAGTTATGGAGACATTGCTGACTGCCACGCACTGTGCTAAGCAATTTAACTTGATTTAATCCTCAGAACAATCCAATAAAGTCAGTGCTATTATTATCTTCCTTTTATATATGAGGAAACTGAATCCGGGAGAAACTGTGCAGCCAGCTCAGAGTCCCAGCTCTAGTAAGAGGCGGCCAGAGCAGGGCTTGAAATTCAAGTCCATCTGGATCTGAAGCCTGTGCCACTAAGCTCCAGTTATGTCAATTGCAGGGGACAGGGGTCCAGAGAGTGCCCAGACTTCTTGGGTTTCTTTACTCTGATGCGTGGGAAGGAAGAATGCCTCGCTGGGCCCATAAGAGAGCTTTCAGCCCCTCTGATCGTCTGCTGGATGCCTAGCATGCACACGCTGGGTTTTAAGTCCTTCATACAAACGCCCCCAGCCAATTAGCCAGCACCCTGGCATCCTGGGGACCCATGTGTCCCCAGACTTTCCAGAGGAAAAGTTAGAGATTGGGTAGGGCCTGAACCAATTGAAATTAGACACTTCCAGGCTTCCGACTTGGACATTTACTTACTAGAGAAATGTGTATTGATCATCTACTTGGTACTGAGACAGAGAACTGCTGATTAGTGGAAAACCAAATGAAGTTTCCAGAGTGATGGCCAAATGACATAAGGCTATGAATCCCAGCAGGGGAGTGTAGGCTGGTAAATTATCACACTGCTCTGCCATGGTCAGACCCTTGTCAGGTCAGCCTGACTGTGCATCTGGCAGAAACTGGGGACTTTACAATGAACTGCCTAGAATAAGTACCAATTAAAGCATTGGGGGACTCGGTTTGGCAGCTTGCAGGCTGCTCGCTCCCATGGTGAGTATTGAGTTATATGCCTCAGAAATGCCACACCGAGAGGCTCTGGGGTCATGTGGGCACTGCAGAGTGGGGGGTTGGGGGCCTGTCACTCAGAAGCGCCTGTCTAGAGGCCAACCCAAAAGAGGGATTGATCTCACAGCAGGAAGTGGCTTTATTGCTTTCCAATCTCATTATCCTGAAGTGGGGATTTTATTTCTTAGTCCCTAAGTATTTTGCATAGATGAACTTAGCTCTTTTATCAACTGACTCCACTATTTCAGCGGCTTAATATAATTTTATGAATTAATTCCCGTATTAGTTTCCTATTACTGCTGTAACAGAGTACCACAAACTGTGTTGCTTAAAATGCTGAGGCATTTGCCCAGTTACAGAGGCCAGGAGTCAGACACAGTCTCCCAGTGGTTAAATCAAGGTGCCGGCAAGGCTGTCTTCCTTCTGCAGGCCCTAGAACAATCTATTTCTGTGCCTTCTCCAGCTCCTGCACACTGCCTGCAACCCTGGCTCATGAAAAACTCTAATACTACAATCCAGGGAGGACTATTAATGGCCCAGACCTTTTAGAAATGAAAGTTTGCATCACCCTGTCAGGTGAAGCCCCAGGCCCAGCTGAGGTGCTTGACATAGCAAAGACAACACAAGACAGGTAATAGAAGATGGTTGCTATGAATATCAGTCACAACCATGCAGCCAGCTGCAGAAATCAGGACTGTGTCAGGAGTATTTCACAATCCACTAGGAATTATGTTACAAGCTCTTCTTCCCATTCTTACCTTCGTCCACATAGACTTACATCACTGTATTATTGCAGTGTTCATCACAGCACTCAAGTTTTAAGATACCAGGAAGTATAAATGCCACTCAAGGTTTTCGTATCCTCTTCTGTGGAGAGGGTTAGTGCATTTGGGTGGTCTGCATGACGGCTGTGTCATGGTAGTTAGGCAGAACATGACCTTGTTATTGCATGCACTCAGAGAGTGAGGATGACCTAGGTAGGATGCACATGGGAGCTGAACTGATAAGGAAGAGACTTGTGGTGCTTAATTTTAGGTGCCAACTTGACTCCACCACTGAGTGCCCAGAATTCAGCCAACCATTATTCCAGATATTCCTATGAAGGTGGTTTTTTTAATGTGTTCAAATCTGTGGAATTAGAGTAAAGCACATCACCCTCCAAAACCTCATTCTGCCACAGGCAGCCGTCAGACGTGAGCTGCAGGCCCTTGCTGGTCTCCTCACTGGATTGTGGATTTGCTGTGCAACACCATCATGGGAGCACATCCATAGCAAGGGAGGGCGGGAATACGCCTTTGTCTTGTATCTGAACCGTAAGAATCAGTCTGGAAAACAGCTGTACGTCTCTGCCACACCAAGAATTTGTGCTACAAATACAAGACAACTGATCCACCCTCCTGCACTCTTGAGTTACTGAAGTCCTGCTGGGAAGATGTCTTGCTCCCTACTCTCCCTGGAGAAATTTCTGGTAGGCTCTAACCTGACCACTATGCTGAGCCTGACATATTCAGTCTTAAAACTGGAACCTTCGCCAAAACCAGTCTGGATCAAAGTGATCCTCATGGATCGTGTGGCTATTAGGTGCTAAGAACCAAGCTGGGTTCTGGAAACAGGGAAGTCCCTACCCCAGAGGAACTGAAGAGGCCAAAATATACACAAGTAACTTTAATGCGGGTCACATAGTCCCCTGAATGCATAAAGGAGGCCACAGGAAATGCCATGAATGGAAGCCACAGAGATGGCAAAAACCAGATAAGGTCCTGCAAACAGGGGAGAAAGAGAAAGACAAAGGAGGTGAACAGACACCCAGACAGGCCTAACCCAAGTGCACCAGCTTCCTGGCTGTGCCTCTGCACCCAAAAGGACACTGTTTCCTGCAACCCCCATGCATCTGTGCGGGAGAAGATGCTCAGTGCCCCACAGGGGTGGGCCCAGGAGCCTAAGGCCTAAGGCTTATGAAATAGGGAAAGGTATTCTTTATGAAAAAGAGAGAGAGATAGAGGGAGAAAACAATATTATAAATACAGGGAGTCTTCAAAAAGTTCACGGTGAAAGCACATTACGAAAACACTGCACACATATTTCAAACATTTTTGCACCAAAATAAGCTTACATTTTTACTCTATTTTCCACAAAAGTACTATCATACAAAAGTAATTGTTAGTGAAGGTTTTTTTTGAATGGAGAATCACAATAAATTGCAAGTTTAAGAAAACTGACCAAGAAACTCGATAATCTAGTAAAACACTTGCACTATAGTAAGCAAATATCTGACAGAACTTCCGCAATTCCGCTCTTTGTCTCTTTGTGTGTTTGGTGAATATCCTTTGATTATTTAATTGTATGACAATGATGTTGTAACATGATTTTCTGCAACAAAAACAGAACGATAATGCAGTCTTCACTCTAGCGTAGTTGATTATTTCCTTATTTCTGAAGCTTAATTAGCCCTTTATTATTAGTATGTATATTTTTGGATCATTGTCAAATTAAGGGAAGCTCTGGCTCCTTCCTGCTGTGTTCAGGATCTGGCTGCTCTGCAACCACACACTCACCAGTTTGCCATGATGGCATCTTTTGGCAATGCATTGTCTAGGTTAGGCCTGACATTTCCAATCAAGTCTCTTTTCCCCCAGTGTGTATATATGTCCCACTCCTCTTTAGTAATTATTTCATAACACGAGAGTTTATCTACCATCTATAGTCTATATGTATGTCTTCATTAAACATGTGAATGGCTGCTACCCAAGCACAAATGGGCCATCAGACCCAAAAGAAAAAGAATCTGTCAAGATTCCCCACAGGTGCTCCTTCAGTCCTGGGGAAAAGGTGGGCATCCCTCCTGTGAGAGTGCAGGGCTTGGGCAGGGCTTGGGGAGAGCGGACTCCATGCTTAGCTCATGACTGACTGAGCTGGGCATCCTCCTTCCGTTTCAAGCAGGCACAGGATCCTATCCACAGCTGTACCACTGGCTTCCTAGATATTTTTAAACTTGAGACTAGAGACAGCAGGTCTCAATTACATGTTTTTTTTTAAAATTTTTATTTATTTATTTATTTTTTGACAGGCAGAGTTAGACAGTGAGAGAGAGAGAGTGAGAGACAGAGAGAAAGGTCTTCTTTCCATTGGTTCATCCCCTAAATGGCCGCTGCAGCCGGCGCATCTCGCTGATCCGAAGCCAGGAGCCAGGTGCTTCTCCTGGTCTCCCATGCGGGTGCAGGGCCCAAGCACTTGGGCCATCCTCCACTGCCTTCCCAGGCCACAGCAGAGAGCTGGCCTGAAAGAGGGGCAACCGGGACAGAATCCAGCACCCCAACTGGGACTAGAATCCAGGGTACCGGCGCCGCTAGGCGGAGGATTAGCCAAGTGAGCCCTGGCACCGGCCAGGTCTCATTTACATGTGGCAGCAGGAAGATGCGCAGTGCTGCTGGCCTGTGCTCTGCTGGAGATAAGGTACCTGATAAGTTCCCCCCAAGTTCAGGCGCAGAGTTGAAAAGGGAGAGGTGACCCAGGTGTTGCTCAACTCCGCCTCTGAAGTTTTTCCTCAAAGTCCAGTTGCCCCAGTCTTTACTCACTGAAGACAATGAGTAAGTACCTTTGTCTAAGCTGTCATCTAGATTTGGGTTCTGGGTACTCAGAACCAAACTGTCCTGAAGCTGCTAGGAACTAAGCAAGCTCTCGTTTTCTAGGAAGGAGAGTAGCTGTGGCTCAAAGGGTCCTCATTACAGTCAGGAAAGTGGCTGAGGAGGGCAGAACCTTCCCAGGAGAGAGCCCACTGCTCTCTGCAGGGAGCACTCCAGGCACTGGGCTGGATGCAGGGCTCAGCTCAGGAAGCGGCGGCTCTGCGTGGTTTCTGCGAATGAGCGAATGGCCCGGGTTACTTTGGGACTCACACTCCAGGATCTGAAGGCGCCATGATCGCTTACAAAGCAATGAAGCCATGGAGCTGACACAGCTTCCCTTAACCCATCAGTTGTGGCAGATTCTGTGAGATGTATTGCCAGCGTCACTCGGTGGAGGGGGTGGGGAGAGGGAGGTCTCCACCATCCTGTTTCCTTCCCAGGAGTCTTCCCAGGCTAAGGGCCCCATCCAATAGTGGGATCTCCTGTAGGACCACGCATCAGGCTGGGCTCACACCGTGAGCAGGGGTGTGCTTGCAGGGCTTCACATGAAGCACATGCATCTAGAATAGTTCTAGAACAGGGCAGCTGTCCCCTCCCAATGATGGAGCTGCTGAAACCTCCTCTTACGAAGTGTGTGACTGTGGTCATCGGGTCCCTGCAGACTGCACCAGTCACCCTCTGCACACAAGGGTGAGTTGACCCCTGGAAAGGCACCCACTCCAAGGCTCTCTGAGCTGCAAAGCTTACAGGCAGGGCCACTGAGGCTGGTGATGTGACCAGAGTCAACCCACTGGGAAGAGGCAGATGTCAGACTTGAACGTGGAGCTTCTGACTGACAGCTGACCCTGGGGCTTTCACTTCCGCATTGTGTGACTCTGTGACTCTAGCAGCATTTCCAGCTTGCCGGAGATGCAGTGGCCCTGTTAGCAGCCACAGAGACAGGTGGCCATGGCCCCCTCCCACCTTCTCCAGCCCACTGGTCAGGGCCAAGTGTAGGGCAGGGACTGGACACCGGGAAGTGTCTCACTCTGCGTTCTAACTGCCAATCTCCTCAGGAGCCAAGGAGGCCACAAGAGGGGACGCTGGCTGTCACACAGCTGTGCACGAGGACTGAAGGCTCCTCCTCAGCAGTCGGCCTCCATCTGCGGCATACCCGGTTTGCACACCCAGGTACCACTGTCTCCTGGGGTATGCTGGGGACAGCCTGTCCCTTCTCTTGTGCTGCCACCTCACTCCTAGCCAGTTTCCCTTCTCCATCCCAGTCATTCCACACAAAGGCTTGGGAATGAGGCCAACTCCAAGATGGAAAGGAGAAAAATTCTAGTATTATCACCTCGACCATCTTGACCCAGCCACGGTCTCTGAGTAGAAAGAAATGTGGGGCCCTCGAGGACAGAACCGAGCAAGCCACTCCCTCTGGCCCTGCCCACGGCCCTTAGAGTGCTGCCTCCCTCCCCTCTGAAGTCCGTGGTTCCCACGGCTTCCCTCTCTCTACTCAGGGCAGTCCCTTTGGTGAGCCAAGTTGACCTTTTTCGTCTCCATCTTCAGGAACAACCTTTCTTCTCACTTTCGCTGGGGCTTCTCTCTCACGGCACAGGTTTCTTGCTGCTCTCCCTCACCACAACATTCCTTCCTCCTCTCCTCCCCTTCAGACCCCTGGTTCTGTGTTTGTCTCTCCTGTGCTTTCTGTTCCTCAGCCATGGTTTTTCCTGCCTGCTTTATTTCCTGTCCTCATTCACTCCCACCCTTGTCCTGCAGCCTCCTCTCCGAGCTCCCCAGTGACAACAGCCTTGAATCTCAGCTCCCCCAGGGAGTCTGCACGGGACCTCAGATTGTTCTGGAAGGAAAGTGAGGTAGGACAGAATGAGGAGAGGGATTTGTTCACATCCCAAACATGAACTCTTTCATCTGCCTCAAAATCCCAGTGCTCATACACCCCAAACACGGCTCTCTGGGAAGCCTGATTTATTGCCTTGAAAACATGAAAGAAAAAGCAGTCAACATCCTTGTGGCCCTTGAACTAACAAGTCCCGGTCCTTGTGATGTCTCTGCTGGGACACTTTGGGGAGCTCCTGGTGTCTGTGGACCACGCAACCTCTAGGAACAGTCGATGCACTCAGAGCAATTGCTTAGCCAAGTTCTGCCCCCACCTCTGACTAACACAGCCATGCTACATCACAAAATGGTGCCAGTTTTAAGTTAGTAGGTTGTGTGTTTGCTATTCAGCCCCATGAAGCTATAACAGCAAGAAATTTGCAAGCTTCTTCTTGTGCCTGTACTTCCACCTGCTTCTCTAGAGGCCCTCAGCCCCTGTTTCTTACCTTCAGGGAGAGAGATGCAAGCCATGGGTGATGTGTCCAAAGAGGAAGTCCCAGAAGAACCACAGTGGGAGTCTCATGTGTTGCTTTCTTGGGTGGGTATCAGATCCTATGCTCCTGATGAGAAGAGACGTCAGCCTTGGTTCCATGAGGAGGAACATGGAGAGTGTTTTATCATCCCTACTGCCAGGTCTGAAGAAGCAGATTTCTGCTGTATCTGGACAGATGTAGATTTTTTCACACCCCTCCCTTCTCTTCCGTAGTTGCCAAGAGGAGCTAACAGCTGCAGAAAGCTTCTGAAAGTGTCTCTTCCCCAGGAACACTGGTCTGGGTCCTCTAAAGACAAAATCACTTATTCCAGAACCAGACAGTTCCTGAGCCATTCAGAAAGTTCTCATTGTGGGCCAGGGCCATGGCCAACATCAGGAATGGCAGCTGAGCTTGAATAGACTGTCTGCCAAGAATCCAGAGCCCCTGCACTGAGCCTGGGCTCCAGAGAAGGATCCAGAAAAAGAATCTACTCCTGTCGGTTTCTCTAGATGGTGACTTGAGTGGTGTCAGTGGCTGTTAATTCAGACAAGAGTAGCAGGAGTGAGGGCTTGATATGGAGCAACTCCCAAAACTGTTGGAGGAGTTGCCAAGGAACCCCCTACACTGGCAGAAAGCCAATCACTCACATGGGGACAGTGGGAGAAAGGAGTTATTCACTGCAATGCGCAGAGCAAGGAGCCAGGCTCCTAACACCTAATTCCCAGGCTCCCTGAGGGATTAGGAGTGAAGGCAATTATGGATACAAGTTGGAGCTGAGATGTGCACGTTCAGCTTATGTCCAAGTTCCTGGTTGGTTTGTGGTGCTCAGTGCTTGTGGACTTCTCGATTGGTCAGTGATGCCAAGTTCTTTATGATGGAAAGGTGGATGTCAGCCAGTCTGGGGCTGCATGTAGGTGGTAGTTAAATTCTGCACTGAGCCTGGAATTCCACCCACCCAGAGAAAGTCCTTCGGACAACAGGGGCCATCAAGATATTAATTGTTAGAGAAATAATTGACCTCATGAATTCAGTGATAACAGTACTGCTCCCTTACTCCAGGGAGTTAATTTTAGTGAGTGGTGGATTAGCAGTCTAAAAACAGGGCAATTAATTCAAAGGGACAAGGTTAGAAACTGGGACCTGGTGGTGTCCAGCATCTGCATTCAAGGCACTGGGATAGAGGCTGGGGTTCAGGCTTGGGTGGATGATTCAGGACCCAGCACCCCTGTTATCAATCATTATTGAGTGCCACCTGCTTGGCTGGTCATGTTACAGGATGATGAAGGCAATCTCAGCTCTTATCTCACTTCAAAGAAGCATTTCCACATGGGCAAGAACAGTGAGCAAAGTGAGATTTATTAAAGTGAGAAACCAACTGCCACATCAGTCAGGAGGGGCCTCCATAGGAGGAGTTGCCCAGGAAGCCTATGGGTACTGGCCCTTTTACACACAAAAAAGGCTACCTAGATTTAACCAATCAGGAGAAGAACAGAACAACAACAAACAACCCATCAGAGGACTAGAATAACAACTAATCAGGAGGCTAGAATAACAAACCATCAGAGGGCTGGAATTGGTAACCCTGCTTAGCCTATTCTCATGATAAAACTAAATGATGCTGCAGGAAGCCTCTGGGAAGAAGCAAACACTTTGTGCATGCTTAAAGGGACTCTGTGCCTTTTCTCACTCCAACAGGGACCCAACCTAACAGTCTATTAGCCTGTCTAACTCCTGAGGCATACTCCTGCCCCAACACTGAATCAGGAGTGATCTCTGCTCCTGGCATCCTCCTCTCTTCACTCATTCATTCATTTGAATGTCTATAATTAGATGTTCTCTAAGGCTCTGAGGTCTGGGACACAGTTGCTGATGAACCTGGGTTTGACTCCTGCCTGTCCTGCTTAAGAGACATTAACCAACTCACTTAATTCACTTTCAGTTTCTTTGACCTTAGGAGGAAAAAAACACAGCAACACATGCTTTATGCTGTGATTCTGGTTTGTGTGTGTGTGTGTGTTTTGTTTTACATACATTATTTTCTTTTTTTACAGAAAACTTTTATTTAATAAATTTCAAAAGTAAAACTTTTGGATTATAGCGGTTTTTCCCCCATAACAACCCTCCAACCTGCAAACCATCCCATCTCCTGCTCCCTCTCCCATCCCATTATTCATTAAGATTCATTTTAATTATCTTTATATACAGAATATCAACTCTACACTAAGTAAAGATTTCAACAGTTTGCACCCACACAGACACACAAAGTATAAAGTACTGTTTGAAGGCTAGTTTTACCTTTAATTCTCATGGTACAACACGTTAAGGACAGAGGTCCTTCATGGGGAGCTTGTGCACAGTGACTCCTGTTGTTGATTTAACAATTGACACTCTTGTTTATGATGTCAGTAATCACCCAAGGCTCTTGTCATGAGCTGCCAAGGCTATGGAAGCCTCTTGAGTTTACAAACTCTGACCTAATTTAGACAAGGTCCTAATCAAAGTGGAAGTTCTCTCCTCTCTTCAGAGAAAGGTGCCTCCTTCTTTGATGGCCCCTCCTTTCCACTAGGATCTCACTCACAGAGATCTTTCATTTAGGTCATTTTTTTGCCACAGTATCTTGGCTTTCCATGCCTGAGAAACTCTCATGGGCTTTTTAGCTGGATCCAAATGACTTAAGGGCTGATTCTGAGGCCAGAGTGCTGTTTAGGGCATTTGTCATTCTATGAGTCTGCTGTGAATCCCACTTCCCATGTTGGACTGTTCTCTCCTTTTTAATCAGTTATTATTAGCAGACACTGTTCTTATTTATGTGATCCCTTTGACATTTAATCCTATATTTATGATCAGTTAGCATGTGCTGTACTGTATATCTCTTTCCTCTCTTATACTGTGATTCTTGAGAGAAATAATACACCAAAAACCGCTTATTGTCTCACCTGGCAGCAAATGGTAACAGAGCTCTCAAGAAGCAACTCATGCCCACAAGGATCTTAAGGCTCCTGAGAGACTGGCACCAGGTGGAATGAATGAGTGTGGTTGAGATCTGGAGTCTGTGGGATCTGCCGGGCCCTGATGTTACTGGACAAATATTTGGACCCTTGCTGCTCATTGCTTGTATAATCAATTTACCAGAGATGGGTGTTGGTATGAAGACAGAGTTTATTTGAAGAAACTGGCAGTCATGGGGAAAGAGAGATGTCTTTATCCTACATGTGCTCTTTCCACCAAACAAGCCAGCAAAGAGCATTTTTAAAGGGACAGAAATGAAACTGTGACTCTGTTCAGTTGATAATTACACAAGTTTTTAGATTTTGTTCTGATGTATGTCCATCAGGCCCATCGGGGGAAGTCCAGGACATGAGCCAGGTGGAGGCCTCTTGACAATGGTGCTCAGCATCAATTGGGTGGGATCCTCTTTGTTAGCTTGGTCAAGAACCTGCTATTCCAAATCTCTTTTCAGTAGACTCCTGAAATCCTTATGCAAATATTATTCACAAAAGGAAGATTCCTTCATTAAGGTAAAATTGTGAAAAGCAAAGCAGCCTTTATTACAATTACTTTGACACAGGTATAATCTGAAGACAGGAGCTTTGTCTCCCGAACTCCAGCTGGAATACCAGCTGGCTAATGTAAGTGGCAAGAGGTGAATCTGGAGATGAGTCAGCTCTCTTCTTATTTAAGCCACTATTCCCCATCTTTTCTTACACAAAATAGATTCATTTTGCCAAGGGTGCCATAGCATTTCCATGGAAACCAAGTCAGCTCTGCCCACCTCACTGGTGCTGCCATTGGATTCCAAGTGACGGACATGTTACCAAGTGGGAGGGTATGGGTACTTAGGAGAAGGTGTGTTTGCAAACACACACAAGCCTTCCATCCCACGCCTCTTCTCTGAGCTCTTCACAAAGCTGACTTATAACTGCTTAGCAAGCCATGACATCACATCACCATGGAAACTAGAGATGCTCGGGACACACCACCCCAAACGTGGCTGTAGGAGACCAAAATATCATTCTTTGGCACAGTACCAGTTGGTTATTCTGAGAAGCTGTAGACCAGGAGTAGCTCTGAAATGCTGAATTTTGCAAAGGAGATTTACATCTCTAAAGGACATTTGCATGAATCAAAGTATCTGTATTAAGAGGAGGGCTGCTTAAAGACAACTTTATCAACCAGAGAGACTTTTTATCTGCCTAAGACAGACATGATTCACCATGCATTTCCTCCTCACACTGTCCTATAACAGAAGTCCCATCCCCACAAGGGTTCACAGCTGACCCTTCTTCTACTCATATTTTCATGGGGCTTGCATGCATATGTATGTAATTAAACATGGCTTTTCTCTTATTAACCTCTGTCAATTTAATTCAGAGCCAGCCAAGGTACTGATGTGGGTTAGGCAGGGAGCTAGTGAGGGAAGAGGAGCTGAGAGACCACCAGCAGACTTTGTTCTACAATCCCATGTAACCCAAAACCCCACCTCCTTCTGTGCCAATCCAGTGTGGCTGCAGGCTCAGAATGCCCATTCCTCATCATGTGTCTGAGCCTTACTTCTCATCACACATAAGATGCCATGATATATGACCATGTATATGCTGCCAGCTCATTTCCCACAAATGCAGAAATGGCCTGCTTAGCCTGCCTGCCCTTATCAGACCAGAGGAAGGTGCTTCCATGGGTGGAAGGTGTGTTGGTCGTATTTTTACTGGACAAAATCAAGCTCTTGCTGATCGATGCTGGACAGGCTATTTACAAGAGGCAGGAGTTGATAAGAGGAAAAGGTTTATTTCAGGTAACCAGAAGTCTTGGGGAAAGAGTGGATCTCTCAATCAGACATGCACTCTTTCTTCCCAACATGCAGAGGGAGGATTTGCAAGAGAAAGGAATAGCTGCATTGAGGGGCTGTGGTTAAAAAGAAAAATGGGTCTCCTCAAATGATTTTTAGGCAGGTTTTCTGAATGTGCTCTGATGATCATCAGGAAGAGCTTTCTTTGATATGTCTGTAGTTGGAGGCTGCAAATTTCTTCCTTAGCTGGGGTGTAAGGTCAGCCATTCTAGTCATTTCCTTTCAGTTGGCTCCTGAAATTCTTATGCAAACATTATTCACAAGAGAAGTCACAAGTAAGTCACAAGATTAGTAGTTGGTTTTTGTCAGTTAAAATGTGAAAAGAGGGGAAGAGAAGATGCGTTTGCTATGGTTAAAATACTTCTGTAGCAAAGGGACTGGGGGGTGAGGGTGTTTCCCTGAGGGCATTGCTAGGTGGAGTGTGACTTGGGTCTAGAGTAAGAGTGAATGTCCAGGGGCCACTGAGGGATGAGCTCACCTGGTGCCACACAGCAGGCACAGCACCTGGCATGAGCGACCTTGTGATGATGGCCTTGAGTAGTGGCTGTTTCTGAGTTCAGTTTATGAAGAAACTGAAGGTCAGAGATGCAAATCCAGAATGGGGACCCAGGCTTCCTAACTGCTTCTCCATGATACTTGTAAGGAAGAGGGGCACAGAACAGAGAGGAAGCAGGATACAAACTGACAGCCAGAACAAATTTATTCAAGAAAATTAAATTTGCAGAGGTGAGTGACCGCCTGCCAGCATGCACAGACTGAACACGTGGCAGAAGGCGCAGTCCTCCAGGGGGCTGGGCCTTGTATATCTTAGGGTGGGCTAAGGGTCTGAAGCAGAGTGGAAGGGGGCAATAGACAGGGATGAGTTTCTCCATACAGGTTTTTTAAGTTTCTGGGGGGTTTCAAACCTGGAAAAGAATGCAAGGGAGGGGTGGGGAACAATACTGGGTGTGAGGTGAGCTGGTCTTTTGAAAGGATGCAGGGGTAAGAGGTAAATTCCAATTTTATGCACTTTCCTGCAAGGAATTAGAATGGCTGAGGCTTCTGTGTTTGTTCCATCAATGCTGAGACCAAACTGCTGTAAAGGCAGGACCCAGCCCCTCATCTGTCTCCCTTAGCCCAAGGTATACTTCCTGTCCTTTAGCAAAAGGAATTCATTGAACTGAGGGAATGGTACAGCTGGCCTGACAAGGTTCTAATCAGTGGACTCCAGAAGTCATTTGTGGGGCCAACACTGTGGTGTAGTAGGCTGAGCCTCTTCCTGCAGCGCGGGCAGCCTAGTGTCCCAGGTGCTCCTCTTCTGGTCTAGCTCTCTGCTTGTGGCCTGGGAAAGCATTGGAAGATGGCCCAAGTGCTTGGGCCGCTGCACCTGTGTGGGAGCCCTGGAAGAAGATCCTGGCCCCTGACTTTGGATTGGTCCAACTCCTGCCATTGGGGCCATTTGGGGAGTGAAATAATGGATGTGTGAGACCTGAGCCTGAATCAAGGTGTAACTATTTATAATTAGGCCTCCATCTTGTAACTTGGGCCTGACCAGGCCCTGAACCCTAAGCCAGAAATAAATAAATGAGCTCACCTTGCAATAAACTCTCCTAGCAACAGCCGATTAGCAGATAACAGAGAAATACCTAGAGTCCCTGGTGTCTTCTCAGGGCAGTTAAGGTGATTGGTAGCTACCCGAGACCCTGCAGTTTGGCACGTACACCCCAGCAGCTCGGACCCTATGCTTCGGCCAATCAATTCAAAAGGCATCAACCCCAAAGCCATCCAACCACCGTTAGCAGGTCCGTCCCCGCCACTGGAAAGCACTAATCAATTCTAGGAGATGTCCTTTGAATGTCCCGCGGGATGAGATGATTTGCTAAATGGTACCATGATGTATAGAATGTCTCTGAAAACCCTATAAAAACCCTGTTAACTGAAGGGTTGGGGCTCTCAATTCAGACCCGCTGCATCGGTGCTGATTGAGAGACCAGGCCGGACCTGTGATAAAACTCTCGTGTGCTTTACAGCGGTATCAGCTCCTTGGTGGTCTTTGGGGACGACTGAACTGGGCATTACAGATGGAAGACCATTCTCTCTGTCTGTCTCTCTCTCTGTCTAGAGCTCTGCTTCTTGAATGAATGAATGAATGAATCTTAAAAAGTCATTTGCTTCTCCAACAGACAAAATCTTGTTAGCTCGTGTTGCTCAGAGAGATTTTGTAGGGGAATTCTGAGTCCAGGCAAGGAGATTCCAGGTCTGGAGCAGAAGGTAACTACAGCATGCATATAACCCCACTACCACCACCATCTGGACCTGGCCTGGCCATCACAAATTTTCTGAAGAGTACAGCATCACCAATTAATCAAAGAAAGATCAGGAGCACCACTGATCAACTGGGATGCTCACTCACTCCTCAGCCCCAATCTCAATCTAGAAGAATCACCCGCCCCCAACTCCTCAGGATGCCAGGGAATTAAGCAATAGCTGCCCACTTCTTGCTCTGCACTTTGCAATAAATACCCACTTTCTCTACCATCTCGATGTCAGTGATTGGCTTTCTGTGCGGATGAGCAGTCCCAGGTTTGGGGGTTCTATAGCAACAATGTCCACTTGCTGTAGAACAGTAACCCAGCCACAGCCTCACTGGAAGACCAGCCACCACCCA
This sequence comes from Lepus europaeus, assembly GCF_033115175.1. Taxonomy (NCBI): domain Eukaryota; kingdom Metazoa; phylum Chordata; class Mammalia; order Lagomorpha; family Leporidae; genus Lepus; species Lepus europaeus. The sequence continues at coordinate 125,100,234 of NC_084833.1, read as the reverse complement.
CTGAGCCTTTACTTGTGCCTCAAGCTACACAGCAACAGGAGCTCTTAGATCCCCCTTCTGACTCTGACAAGCCCTGGAGGCTCCACCTGCTTTGCAGACCTCCTGCTACTCTTAGCCATCAACCTCAACAGTGAAGCCTCCATCCCCCCCTTGGCTGGCTGTTTCTGAATCAGAGGCAACAAAATGCACGGCCAGGGTAAATAAAAATATTAGAGGAAAAACTGTAGAGTAAGGAAGGCAATGTGTGTGCTGGGTGCCTGGACGGATGCGTTCTGCTCCCGAGGGATGGGTACATGTCTTTTTCTATTGAGATAGATTCTCATCTGTCAGTCTCCTTTAAACACTCTGAGGTTCCTGAGGGAACAGCCAGATACTAAAACTGCTAATCACTTGTTGAAAATGTGCAAATGGTCCTGGGGACAAGTTCACCTGCATGTGAATGAGGTATCCAGAGTAGTACTAATCATTCAATTACGTGCATATGAGGGGCAGAGGAGAATGTAAGACAGAGAGGATGAGATGTCTCAGGTTGCTGGAGTGATGGGGCTCTGAGCCTCAGGAAGCAGCTCTGAACACCACACAGTGAAAAGCAATTAACTTCCCAGCTACTAAAAGAGAGAACTATCTGATGACCACCAGGCGGCATGGGCCAGGAAGTGGCCAGGGACTGGCAGTGCTACTGAGTAGTCACTGGGGAAACTCACAGTTGCTTAGGAACTACGAGAGGAGGGGAGTGTGAAAGGAGCCTCCTCCTGCAATCTCTGGAAAGAAGACACTTGTGAGGTGAGAGGCTGGGCTCTGTCCCCTTGGATTCTCATCCCTGCAGCTGCCTGTCTTCCTGTGTATTTCAGGAACTCCTGTACACATCCCTCTGTGCAGCCAGGAAACAGGCAGGGGGAACAGGGAGGCTGCAAACTCCTGCAGCAGCATGGGATCCTTGCACAGCACTAAGAACAGGGCAGGTGAGTCGCCCAAGGAGTAACTCGCCCTACCCTTCAACAGGGGCATTAAGCTTTATTTTTCTACTCATCTTTAGAAAAAAAAACAATTTAGTCATTTATTTTGAAAGAGTTACACAGAGAGAGAGGGACACACACACATACAGAGAGAGAGAGAGAGAGAGAGAGAGAGATCTTCCATCCACTGGTTCACTCCCCAGTTGGCCACAGCAGCCAGTCAGGCTGATGCCAGGAACCGGGAACTTCATCAGGGTCTTCCATGTGGGTGCCAGGGGCTCAAGCATTTGGATCATCTTCAGCTGCTTTCCCCAGGCCATTAGCAGGGAGCTGGACTGGAAGTGGATCAGCTGGGATACAAAACACCACCCAAGCAGGATGCAGGCGTCACAGATGACAGTTTTACCCACTGTGCCACACGCTGATGCTTTCTGCTCATCTTAAACAGCTTATGAAGGGATAGTAACTATTCTGTTTCCAAAGGAGATTTTGGATGGCTTTGGGAAGACTGCTGAGCCAAGTTGGTAGTGTGTAAGTCAATCATTCAATGCCTGTTTCTTGATGCTGAAGGAGTTTGGGCCAGTTATCCCAAAATGTAGTATCCTGGCATGCTATTTTATTTTTTAAAGATTTGTTTATTTATTTGAATGTCAGAGTTACACAGAGAAAGAAGGAGAGGCAGAAAGAAAGGTAGAGAGAGAGGTCTTCCATCAGCTGGTTTACTCCCCAAATTTGCTGCAATAACCAGAGCTTGGTCGATCCAGAGCCAGGAGCCCAGAGCTTCTTCCAGGTCTCCCACGCAGGTGCAGGGCCTCAAGGACTTGGACCATCTTCTACTGCTTTCCCAGGCCATAGCAGAGAGCTGGATCGGAAATGGAGCAACTGAAACTCAAACCAGCGTCTATATGGGATGCCGGCCCTGCAGGCAGAGGCTTTACCGGCTACACCACTGTATGGCCTTGCTGACCCTTTTAAATAGAAGGTTCTTAACGAGCCGAGCAGCAGGTGCTAGAAGGGAATTCCCCAGCCTGCTCTTTGTCTTTTTAAGGTACACCTGCCAAAGAAGCTAGCAATTACCTCTGCCCTCTTCCCTGAGGTTCCATTCACTAAGCTAATCACAGAAGAGAGACACCGGACAGACGATTGTCACACAATTGTTCTCTATTTCAGTCTCATTCAATATTCCAAAGAGAATAATTTACAAATCTTGCTTTACCTGAGATAAAATCAATCCAGTCAGGAACAAAGAATTTGCTGTGGGCCTATGTACCTTGATTTTTAATCCAGGCTCTTGCCATTCCCTACCCAGAGATACAAATTCTAAGTAGAAGTGAGCAATGTGCACGAAGGAGAAGGGTGTTCACTTAAAACTGAGAGAGTAAACATACATTCACAGGTACGTGGGCTGCCCTAGAGAGCAGTACCCAGCATGAGTGAGCCATGCCCCACACAGAGCATGAGTGAGCCAGAGTGCTGCCCGTCACAGAGAAAGTCCAAGTAGAACATCCAGGGGGGTCTGTGGCAAAGAGAACTCCCCCTCATTCTCAGCCTCTTTTATGAGGTAGGGGTGGTGCCTTATTAAGTAAACAAATGGAATGGAGTCTTAGCATGCTCAAGCCTTCTGGTATGTTATGACACCTCATGGCATCTGCATCTTCTGGTCCCAGATGAGACACAGATGCATCTTGGGACAGTAAGTGAATGAAGCTGACAGTTAAAGAGATAAGATTATGGGGCCGGACTGCGGCACTGCTGCTTGCAGTGACCGATCCCATATGGGCGCCGGTTTGAGTTGCAGCTGCTTCACTTCCGATCCAGCTCCTGCTGTGGCCTGGGAAAGCAGTGGAGGTGGTCCAGGTCCTTGGGCCCCTGCACCCACATGGGAGACCAGGAAGAAACTCCTGACTTCAGTCACCCCAGCTCCAGCCATTGTTGCCATCTGGGGAGTAAACCAGCAGATGGAACACTCTCTCCTCTCCTCTCCCCGGCCTCTCCGTAACTCTGCCTTTCAAATAAATAAATAAATAAATAAATAAATCTCTCTTTCTAAAAAAATAGAGAGATAAGATTACATTGCAGGGTTGCAAGAATTCCAGCTTACCTAGAGCTAACTCTGTCTAGTCATCCCATATCAAATTGAGTTTACTTGGGGCTTGTCAAGACTGTAATCTGAGAGACACAAAATCCGAGTAGCATTGAAAATGAGCTCCATGTTTTTGCACAATGGTGGCTGGTTTTATAGCCCAAACTGTAAAGGGGGTTGTTAACTGTATCTCCTATTTGTCAGGGATTGTATTTAGTGCAGCAAAGTTCAAACTGTGTTCCAAGAAGAGGTCTGGACACAGTTTTAAGAAGCTGAGAGATATTTTCAGAAACTCTTATGGAGGCCAGTGAATTTCATTCCAGAAATAGCAGTTCCTCCCCACCCACAGGTATGCATACACATGTGTTCATAATTAATATATCTTCCTTCTCCCTTTCACTTTGTAACAAAAGGTGATTGCTGATTAATCAAATTGTTTTTTAAATTTTTTTGAAAAAGATTTATTTATTTATTTGAAAGGTAGAGTTACAGAAAGGCAGAGGCAGAGAGAGAGAGATTGAGAGGGAGGTCTTCCATCTACTGGTTCACTTCCCAAATGTCCGCAACAGCCAGAACTGAGCCAATTCAAAGTCAGGAGCCTGGAGCTTCTTCCGGGTCTCCCATGAGGGTGCAGGAGCCCAAGCACTTGGGCCATCTTCCACTGCTTTCTCAGGTCATAGTTGAGAACTGGATCGAAAGTGAAGCAGCTGGGACTCAAACTGGTGTCCATATGGAATGCTGGCACTGAAGGCAGTGGCTTTACCTGCTATGACACAGCACTGGCCCCTTACTTCCCCACAAGCTCCTTTAAAACTTCTCTTGCTACCTAGTAAGGCAGGAAAAGCACTTTTGAGACTGAAGATGTCAGCTTTCCCTTCAAGACCGTAACCTCCTGAATAAAGCTGATTCCTTACATCAGCTCACCTCTCCCATAAATCGGCCATCCACACGGAGCAGCTAGGACCTAATCCTTTCTTTATCACCTATGTGGGTATCTGCAAAACAGCCCATTTCAAGAGTTCAGCTGCAAAAGTGTCTCATGGTTTTAAAAAAATTCTTAAGTGTATTCTTCTGTTGTTGTTTATTTGGAAGAGAGAGCGCTTCCGTCTGCTGGGTAACGCCCACAGCCAGAAGCCCAGGACTTCATCCTGGTCTCCCTTGTGGGTGGCAGGGATCCACCCTGAGTGCTTACTCACAGGAACTTGGATCAGAAGCAGAGCGACGACTTGAACCCAAGCTCTCAGATATGAGATTCAGGCATCCCAAGTTGCAACTTAACTGCTATGCCAAACTCTTGCCCTGATACCTGTTTTAACCAAAGGACCCAAGTCCATTTTGAATGTTCCCAACCAATCCTGCTCCACTGTAATTTTTTTGTATAGTTGTCTGTTCTGCTGACCCAATAGGCTTTGTCTCAAGCCATTGTATGTTCTCTAAATCTATCCTAAAAATCATGAACTGTCCCCCTGACATTCCTTATTTTCCTTATTCTCCCCTTTCCCTGTAGAAAAAGAAACGAGAATGTGATTCAGAATAATTTTGGACTAGTGGGTAATCACACACCTGTGATTGTCTCAATCTGTGATTTTTCTCTCTATTATGCATTAATAAATCTGTGTGCTTTTTCTGTCACTGAACCTGTCTTTTTCAGTTTCTTACAGGGAACCTTCAGAGGACAAAGGAAAATTCTCCTTTACCTTCTATACCCTGCAACAGGAAGACAGAAAGCCCAGGAAGGAGGAAGCATATCAGACCTTGGGAGAGAGAATGGCCATCAACAGCAGCCAGAAGACTCAGTGCTGTGTGTTCACCTTGAGCTGGCAGCGTGGGTCTCTCTCTTCCTTATGAGACTGGAATGCATATCTCAGCTGCTTTTCTAAAAGCTGACTTGTAAGAGAGGGCAGAGGGCTGAGAATGCAAATAAAAAATTTTTAGGGGTTGGTGCCATTGCTCACTAGGTTAATCTTCTGCCCGCAGAGCTGGCATCCCATATTGGTGCCAGGTTCTAGTCCCGGTTGCTCTTCTTCCAGTCCAGCTCTCTGCTGTGGCCTGGGATGGCAGTGGAAGATGGTCCAAGTGCTTGGGCCCTTGCACCCACATGGGAGACCAGGAGGAAGCACCTGGCTCCTGGCTTCGGATCAGTGCAGCTCTGGCTGCTGTGGCCATTTGGAGAGTGAGCCAACGGAGGGAAGACCTTTCTCTCTGTCTCTCTCTCTCTCACTGTCTGTAAACTCTACTTGTCAAATAACTTTAAAAAATAATTTTTAAATAAAATCAACTCATAAATTCAATGCAACCCCCAAGACAATTGCCAGCATTATTCTGTGAACTGATGAGGTATTTCTGAAATTCTTATAGGAATACAAAGAACTGGAAATAACAAGATGATCCTGTAGAATACAAGCAAAATTACAAGATATCCTGCCTCTCACGAAAGAGTCCCTGGGTTTCATTAATTCCAGATGTCAGTTCCTAGTCCAGCTTCCTGCAAGTGCAGACCCTGGGAGGTAACGGTGGTGGGTTCCTCTCATCCATGTGGGAGACTTGGACTGAGTTCCTGGCTTCCAGTTTGGCCTTGGCCCAGCCGCAGTCATTGCATTTAGGAGCTCTCTCCAGCTCTCTGCGTCACAAAACATAACATAACAAAATGAAACAAAGATATAACCAGCCATCAAGCAATATTATAAAGCTAAATTAATTCAAACAATATACCATTGACTCAAGAATAAGCACACTAACCAATGGGATAAAATGTATTTAAAAAATACAGACAAAAGCCCATGCTCATGGGATCACCTGCTTATTGCAGTAAGACTGCAGTGATTGCGTGCAAGATTGTGACGGAACAAGGACAGAAGCCTCAGCCATTGTCGGTTTCTTGTTGCCCCTGCCTTCTCTCAAGAGATCAGTTCCATCTCACACCCTGTATCTTTCCCCACCCCAACCCCTGCATTCTTCCCCAAACCTGAAGAACCAGCATGGAGAAGCTCATCTCCACCTACTGCTCCCCACCCCCACCCCAGCCCACCTAAGGTATACAAGGCCCAGCCTGCTGGGGTGGAGGCCTCTGCCACTTGTGCAGTCTATGAGCATGATGGCAGTTGGTCAACCTCTGCGATTTATGTTCTCTGAATACACTGGGTCTGGCTGTGAGTTCATATTCTGTCTCCTCTCTGCACTGTGTCCCTTTTCTTTTCTTTTTTATTATTTATTTGACAGGTAGAGTTATAGACAGTGAGAGAGAAAGAGACAGAGAGAAAGGTCTTCCTTCCGTTGGTTCATCCCCCAAATGGCCACTATGGCCGGAGCTGCGCTGATCTGAAGCCAGGAGCCAGGTGCTTCCTCCCGGTCTCGCATGCGGGTACAGGGTCCCAAGCACCTGGGCCATCCTCCACTGCCTTCCCAGGCCACAGCTGAGAGCTGGACTGGAAGAGGAGCAACCGGGACTAGAACCCGGCGCCCTCATGGGATGCTGGCTCCACAGGCGGAGGATTAACCAAGTGAGCCACAGCTCCGGCCACTCTGTGCCCCTTTTCTTACATTTGGTGCCCTGTGTGAGAGGCGCTGACCTGCACTCTTTTCCTAACAGACCATGCTTTCCACAACTTGTTCTGAGACTGTGCACGTGCAAACATACATGTGTCAGTGAGCATCACTTACATCATGCCTGTACAAAGCTACTTCTAGATTTATAGCACAGGGAAACATAGGCAATATCTTCATGACTTTGAAATAGGTGAGTTTCTTCAAAGGGCACAGAAGGAACTAACAGTAAAAGAAAGAAAATTGAAATTGCTTAGTCTCTACCAAACCAAGTTTCAGGTCATGGCTAAGTAATCTGTATCAGATTAATCCTCTTGCCAAAACAATCAAGAGCTTTAAATACATACAGAAACATGCACACTGACACATACACAGATACACAGAGACACACACACACAGAGACATATACACACATACACAGATACACACAGACATACACACACAGAAACATATAACAAATACACAGATACATACAGAGACATACACACACACAGATACACACAGACATACACACACAGAGAAATATACACACACATACTCAGATAAACACATACACACACAGACATATACACACACATACACAGATACACACAGATATAACATACACAGAGACTCATACACATACACAGATACACACAGACACACACACAGAGACATACACACACATACACTTATACACACAGACATAGCATACACAGAGACTTATACACACATACACAGATACACACAGACATACACACACATAAAGACATATACACACACATACACGGATACACACAGACTCACAGAGACATATACACACACATAAACAGATACACACAGACACACACAGAGACATATACACACAAATACACAGATACACACATACACACAGAGACATGTACACACACATACACAGATACACACAGACATACACACAGACATATACACAGCTATACACAGACATACACACACAGAGGCATATACACACATACACAGATATACACAGACAAAAACACACAGAGACATATACACACACATGCACAGAGACACACAGACACACACAGAGACATGTACACACACATACACAGATACACACAGACATATACACACAGAGAAATATACACACACATACTCAGATACACACACAGACATATACACACACATACACAGATACACACAGACATACACACACAGAAACATATAACAAATGCACAGATACATACAGAGACATACACACGTACAGAGATACACACAGACATACACACACAGAGACATATACACACTGACACATACACAGATACACACATACACACAGAGACATATACACACATAAATATACACACAGACATACACACACAGTGAGACATATACACACATACACAGATACACACATACACACAGACATATACACACACATACACAGATACATACAGACTTACACACAGAGAGACATATACACACACATACACAGATACACACATACACACAGACATATACACACACATACACAGATACATACAGACTTACACACACAGAGACATACACACACATACACAAATACACAGACATACAGACACAGAGAGACATATACACACACATACACACACAGACATATACACACACATACACAGATACACACAGACCTACAAACACAGACATATATACACACATACACAGATACACACAGACATACACACACAGAGACATATACACACATACACAGATACACACAGACATACACACACAGAGACATAAACACGCACATACACAGATACACACAGACACACACACACAGAGACATGTACACACACAGGCACAGACAGGTTTGGAGGTGCTGAGGTATGTTTCATGATGCCACCCCACCAGGAGACTCTGGGAAGGAGAGGAACTGTAATCTTTACAATTTCAGTGGGCACAGGCACCTTGATCCCCATCCTATGCAGTCCTAGGGGTGGAAGTTGAGAGAAATCCCACTGACTGGGCTTGGCCAGGGACTAAAGTGACTTGGTGGGAGCACAGCCAATATCCAGGAGAACTATAAGCACAGCTGTTGTGCTGATGTTTTCCTCTCTCGCTTTAGACCTTAGTTGCCTTCATTAACCAGTATCTAGTATCTATTGAGCTCCTGCTGTATATCAGACATCTAACTGGAAAATCCATCGATGCCTTCATTCACAGAATTGTGATGCAGAAACAAGAAGCCAGGTGTGAGCGAGCTGCAGCAGAGAGGCCAGCAGTATGGCTCTGGGCTGACAGGATGAACAGGTTTGGGACCCCAACCTGGTGCTTTTTGGTGTGCCAAGGAGGTAGGGGAGGCTACAGGGCCAGTCAGGGCATGCTCATGTCCTGACTGACCTGCGTGACACTCCTGTGACTCCTGTGTCTTGCGGTCAACTAGCCACTGGCTCAGGGAGAGCTTGTGTTGCAAGGGAAAGCTCAGAATGGAGTTGGTCTGAGGCCTGCACAACAGGTTAAATCCATGGCCTGCAGGGCCAGCATCCTATATGGGCACCGGTGTGAGTCCCAGCTGCTCCACTTTGATCCAACTCTGCTGTGGCCTGGGAAAGCAGTAGAAGATGGCCCAAGTCCTTGGTCCTCTGCACCACTGTAGGAGACCCAGAAGAAGCTCCTGGCTCCTGGCTTAGAATCAGCTCAGCTCCGGCTGTTCTGGCCATTTGGGGAGTCTAACAGTGGATGGAAGACTTCTCTATCTCTGGCTCTCCTCTCCCTGTAACTCTATCTTTCAAATAAATAAAATAAATCTAAAAAAAAAGAATGGACTTGGTGCTGTCAGGGCATAGTTGTGGCAATTGTGAAAATACCCATTTGCTCAGATTCTCAAGGACCATACAAGGTAAGCGACAAGAGGGTCCCTGCTGTACCCAAGATCTTTTGTCCTGGGAGTTTCCACACAGCCCTTTCAGCTACTGTGTCTTGAGACATGCATGGCAGGATCAAAACACATAAATAAAGAGAAAACAAGAGTAAACACAAAACAAAACCAGGTCCAAAATCCTAACTCTTGGGGATTCTCACAAGAAGAATGTGGGCGGTGATGACAAACCGTGGTAGGGGTGTGATGGTGAATTCCACAATTTCTTGCTTGGTTGTTCAATGGTTCAGAGAAAAAGCTGAGTGTTTGGGGCCTGTTGCATTGATTCTCAATGTCTTACGATGTGTGAAATTGTCTAGTCATGACAAAAGGATAAAGAATGCTCTGATTTCCCTGCCTGTAATCACAGCACACCGTGCATATTGAGAACCGAATAATCTGATAACAACTGTCACATGCCATTCCAGGGGTATTTCTTGCCTCTAATGCTGAGTCTTTCTACACTGCTTTTTATCTTATTTTTGCATAGTAGTTCTATGTTATTTTTAAAATTTATTTATTATTTATTTGTAAGGCTGAGTTACAGAGAGAGAGAGAGAGAAACAGAGAGGGAGAGAGAGGTCTTCCATCCTCTGAGTCACTCCCCAGATGGCTGCAATGGCCAGGTCTGGGCCAGACTGAAGTCAGGGACCTGGAACCCCTTCCAGGTCTCCCACATGAGCGGTAGGTAGGGGCCCACGTACTTGGGACATCTTTCACTGCCTTCCCAAACACATTAGCAGGGAGCTGGATTGGAAGGGGAACAGCCTGGACTTGGGCCAGTGCCCATAAAGGATGCCATCCTCCCAAAGAGCAGCTTCACTCACTGTGCCATGAAACCAGCTCAGTACTTCTACATTTCTTCACTTTTTCATCCTTTCCTTGTCTTCTTCCTTCTGTCCCTTCCCCTCATCCTGCCTTCTCCTCCTCTCTCTACACTCACCCCCGGTCTCTGTTTTTCTCTCTCCCTCCTCCAGCCCCACCATCACTCTCCCTGTTTTTCCCAGTGAGGCACCACTATCTCTCTATTGCTTCCGCAAGTTGCTCTTTTAACTTTTTAAATCACATTTCTCCCATCCTCTGTTCCACCTTCTTTGCAAGTCTCATAGAGTGAACCAAATGCCCCAATGGTCTCTCTTCTCTCTTGCTGAGAAGCCCAGTGAGTAGCAGAAGCCAGGAGCCAGGAGCTTCATCTGGGTCTCCCCAGAGCCCAAACAGTTGGGCCATCTCCCACTTCTTTCCCAGGCTATGAGCAGGAAGCAGGATTGGAAGTTCAGCTGAGACACAAATTGGCACCTGTATGGGATGCTGCACTACAGGCAGAGGTTTCACCTGCTACGCCACAACGCCGGCTCCTTCTGTGTTCTTTTTTAACAGATTAATTAATTAAATTGAGATACAGAGGGTGGGAGAGAACTTTCATCTGCTGGCTCAATCCTCAAATGTCCACAATGGCCAGCGCAGGGCAGGGCCAGGGCTGAGCCTGCAGCTGGGAGCTGAGAACACACTCAGTTCTCCAGGGACCCAGCTGCTAGAGAAATGCCTGCTGCCTGCCAGGATCTGCAATACGGGGAAGCTGGGGTTTGGAGCTGGTACTGGGCATTGAACTCAAGCACTCAGACAGGGTGCAACTTAACTGCTAGGCAAAAGGCCCACTACCAGGATTTCTGCAGTCCTAGCAGGAGAACGATAATTCTGCCCTCCAAGCTTTGAGAAGGGGTGGTCTCTCCCCAGACTGGCACTGCGGACACGATGCACCGTGGACATGTAAAGTGAATGTCACTGCCTTTGCCCAAGGTTTCTGCTGCCCAGGCTGCACAGTGTCTGTTATTCCTTGTTCGATCATCAGCGATTTCCATCATGCCTTTACACCAGTGTGCGCCCGTGGCAACGTGGGTTCCAAGGAGAGAGAAGGATCTCTTCTGAGGACTGAGGAGTGAACGGAGACCGGGCAGGGGCAGGGAAGGGCAGGAGAAGGCAGGTCTCCCTCCTTAGCCTTGGAGGAGAGGGCGGGGCTGTACCTGCAGCCACATCCAGAGCAGGAGGCTGCACCAGGCTTCCTGTTTCAAACTTTCCTAATTAGATCTCAAGGGAAAAAAACTGTATAGGAATTCCTAATTTTGCTGTGCCAAGCATATTCCTGTTTATCTAGGAAGTCACAATGTAGGAAATTAGAAGGAATAATTCACAGACAATGTGAGTGGTGTGAGGTGAGGTGGCAGGAAGTTGAGGAGGCCGTAGGTTATTCCTCATGGGGACAAGCAGCAACAGGGAGGTCAGGAGAGAGACAGGGCGGGGGTTGGGGGCAGAGCAAAGACTAAGCTGCCTCTGGGATGCAGAGCAGTGGGGCCAGTCTTAGGGCTGCTGAGCTGTGCACCTGACGGTGGTTAGGACGGCAAATGGTAGGTTGTGTGCATTTTACCAAACTGGGAAAAAATGCCTCCCCTAGGCTCCATATGTGTTAATGGTGGGAGTGCCACACCCAGCCCGTTCTGGTCCCAAATTCTTCCACCCTCTGGGAGGAAGTCAACAGTATCCTTGGGTACATGGCGAGTAGGCTGCCTACTGGTGTGAGGTAAACATTCTCGCCCCACCTGGCGTTTGAAGGCATGGGAAAAGTAGGGCAAGCCACTGTGGAATCACGTGCTGCCAGGTAGTCGTCCACCCTGTCGTGCTGGTCCAAGAGGGAAGGATGGTTTGTGAGTGGACGGGAAGATGCACCTCAGTCCTGGGGGATGCAGGTGACAGCTGGTCCAGCACACACTACCCTAGCATGGCCAACTTGTCAACCAGGTAGCAAGGATTGCTTTGCACACTTTCAGGAGTGTTCCTGTCAGAGAGGAATAGAAGGCTGACAATGAGCAGAGCAGGAAGGGGCTACTGGAGGAGTTAAAATAGGCGCCATAGAGAAAACAATATACCCATCTTAGCATGCAGGATTTACACATCCTACATAATTTTACCTTCAGGACCACCTTAAGAGGCACAGGCGACTTGACCACTACACTACAGGTGTCATAAAGAGGTGTGGTGTGGAGTGATTTCCATTGGTTTTGGTACTAATCACTCCGTTCCCTTCCCTGACCACTGTGCGAAGGTGCCCTGATGTGATCCCAATATACGTCCTCAAATGTGCACCCATCTACATAAACACAGCCACCAGACACACATACAGGCAGACATAGGCATGCAGACTGACACACACAAACACACAGGTATGCACACAGACACGAACCGACACATGCTGGCACTGAGAGACACATAGAAAAACAGACATGGGGACACACAGATAAGCACATACACGCCCACATATATACACACAGAGAGATACATACACAGATATACACATACCCACAAAGAGGTATAAACCCACAGACACACACAACATACACATACACACCTCGTTAGAGTGCGCAAGGGCTGCAAACTTACTTTAATGTTGATGCAGAAACAATTCCATTAGGGAGATGCATGCTGAGAGAAGAATAAATCTGGAGTGAAATTAAGGACAAGCGCTCTGCAAGGCCACTGCAGCTCTGTCTTTTCACCCAGAGAACACTTCTTCTGTTCAAACCGGACCTGCTGCCCGCGAAGGCTCTCCCACCTTGAGAAGAATCGAGTCGGCGATGCTAGGGTGAGGGTGCAGCTGTGTGCCCCTGCATGTGTCCCATAGCACCTATGTGGCATTAGTTGAATGGAGCAAATCCCACACCTGCCTCACATGGCTAGAAGAGTAAAGATGTAAGACCCGGGGCTGGTGCTGAGGCATAGTGGTTAAAGCCACTGTCTGCAGTGCCAGCATTCCATGAGGGTGCCAGTTCAAGTCCCGGCTGCTGCGCTTCTGACCCAGCTCTCTGATATGACCTGGGAAAACAGTGGAAGATCACTCAAGTCCTTGGACCCCTGAACCTGTGTGGGAAACCTGGAAGAAGCTCCTGGCTCCTGACTTCGGGTTGGCCCAGCTCTGGCAGTTGCAGCCATTTGAGGAGTGAACCAGCGGATGGAAAATCTCTCTCTTTCTCTCTCTCTCTCTCTGCATCTGCCTCTCTGTAACTCTGCCTTTCAAATAAATAATTTTTTTAAAAAATGTAAGATACACAAGATATGTAGACCAAGGCTGGAGTGTAGAATGCTGCCAAATTGTGAACTTTTATTGTGTTATACTCCTTCATCACCTGAATGTCTGGTGGAAGAAGCCTGGGTCCTCATTTCTTAGAATTTTCCCCAGCTCTCCTGGAGCTGCACAGTGGGCAGGAATGCTACCATGGGTGCCACTCAGCCCTGAGATATTGAGATAGACTCTACAAAGCTTGCAGGCTGGCCAGGGCCTGCCAGATGCTGCACTCGCCTCCTACTGTTGACTTGAGCTTAGCAGGTGCCTCCCCCAGGCTCAGGTGCACCAGGCCCTGCCTCATCTCAAAAAGCAAGGTGTAAGGCCGGCGCCGTGGCTCAATAGGCTAATCCTCCGCCTAGCGGCGCTGGCACACTGGGTTCTAGTCCCGGTCGGGGCGCTGGATTCTATCCCGGTTGCCCCTCTTCCAGGCCAGCTCTCTGCTATGGCCCAGGAGTGCAGTGGAGGATGGCCCAAGTGCTTGGGCCCTGCACCCGCATGGGAGACCAGGAGAAGCACCTGGCTCCTGGCTTCGGATCAGTGCGGTGTGCCGGCCGCGGTGCGCCAGCCGCGGCAGCCATTGGAGGGTGAACCAACGGCAAAGGAAGACCTTTCTCTCTGTCTCTCTCTCTCTCACTGTCCACTCTGCCTGTCAAAAAATAAATAAAAAATAAAAAAAGCAAGGTGTTGCCACCAGCAACATTGGGAGCTTCAGACAATTCCTGTGCCCCACACTCAGTCTTACTTGTGCCCAGGATGGGGGAAGGGACAAGGCAGGAACAGTCACCTGCAGGGAGGACGGGTGGGGTGGGGTCAGCCCATGGGCGCTAGACTTACAGGGAAGAGGGAGGCACAGAGAACCTTCTAGTTGGCCCTGTCTTAGTGACGATGGGTCGGCGCACCTGGCCTCTGCGAAGGACAGTGCTCACGTGCAGATCATTACCAAAGTGGGAGCAGATGCAGAGAGTTCAGTGAGGGCTTGGGTCCTGGTGGGACCCTGGTTCGTTGAGGTTCTGGCTCTCTTGCTGTGAGGCCCTAGCAATGATTCGGCTGCTGTTGTCCCTTCCCTCTTCAGAAAGTGAGTTAGGGCCACAGACCTGTTGAAGTTGGGTACTGAGGACAGGTGACATCAGGCAGAAGTGGGCACCTGTTCTGGGGTCTGAACAGGCACTCCAGGGTCCTGATGCTGCCCTTTGGCGAAGAGGTCCGTAGGGGTACAGACCCCAAAGGAAGCCAAGAGCAATGACCCCCGGAAGAGCACGGGGAGCACAGACCCTGGTAGCCAGGGTGTCCCTGCACAGGCTGCAACGTGCTCTGTGGCTAGGAGACAGCAGGGTGCTCCTGACCTGGTCAGCCTGCAGAGCAGCGAGGTCAGAGCCCAAAGGCAAGCATGACAGTGAGCATGCGCCTCAGGCTCAGACACAGAGGATAAACTCACAGCAGAACCCGGAATGCAAGGGCACCTAAATGCAGCCAGCACAGCCCAAAGTTGCCTGTCTCCAAGGCACTGAGAAGTGAGAACCATGGTCTCCAGGGCTGTGGCTGATTCTGCACGAGGGAAGCTGAGCCGAGGTGGTCTTTCCTGTTTTTCTCTCCCCTCCACAGCTCAAGGCTTTCCCCAGAGCCATCCATTAGCAGAAAAACCGTGCCTCATTGAGTAGTTCCTTTCAGGGTCACGGAGCTAATGACTGAGTCAGGATTCAGGGCCTGTCTCCTATTTCAGGATCCTGCACCCAGACAGAGTCTGCAAGGGAAACTCCCACAGCCCTCTGGATTTCTTTACTTCTGTGGTTCTGAAGGGGAGGGAGTATCTTGTCCTCCCTGCACTGGGGCACTAGGCAGTGTCTGTAAACCCTTCTGTGGTCACAACTCAGAGAGGGGCGCCAATGCTATGGCATCTGGTAGCCTGGTAGGCAGTGGCCAGGACACTGCTCCATGCTCCACAGTGTTCACAACAACACTGCAGCTGGAAGGCTAATGGTGCTGAGCCTGGGACATGGGCTTTCCTGGAAGCAGTTTCCTCCCTCTCAAAGTCCCAACTGAGAAGCCTTCCTTGGCCCGTCTCCCTCACGTCCCCAAGGGCCCCTCTTAAGATCCAAAGTCCTTTGCAGGCCATTCTGAGCATGAGTCTTTTTTTAAATATTTGTTTATTTATTTGAAAGAGTCACACAGAGAGATAAGGAGAGGCAGAGAGAGAGAGAGAGAGAGAGAGAGGTCTTCCATCCGATGGTTCACTCCCCAGTTGACTGCAACTCTGGTTGCCAAAAGCCAGGAGACAGGAGCTTCTTCCCGGTCTCCCATGTGGGCGCAGGGGCCCAAGGACTTGGGCTATCTTCTGCTTTCCCAGGCCATAGCAGAGAGCTGGATCGGAAAAGGAGCAGCCGGGACTAGAACCGGCGCCCATATGGGATGCTGGCGCTTCAGGCCAGGGTTTTAACCCACTGCACCACAGCACCGGCCCCCTGAGCATGAGTCTTAACCACTGCCTGCCCAGGTCAGGAATTAGGGGAGCCCTGCATTCCACACTTTCTTTCTTTGCCCCAGCAGTCAGCATCCATGGTCTCATAACCCATCATCAACACACGGCATCTCAGATCAACTGAGAGTGGCCCCAGGCTTCTCAGAACAGGCTGATAGCAGAGAGCAGAGCGGTCTGCATCCAGAGCCCTGGTTTCTCATTGCTGCCGAGAACTTTCTGATGTCACCAGGGCGTGACCCTCACTCCCTAGCCAGCAGGCTCCTTACACATTTTCTTCCCAAGACCAGGCATCCATCAATCCCACGGGACAATTCAGCCTTGGCAAATGGATAAGGGATGATGGGCTTGGTTGAGTGACAGAAGACAATAGAGGGGCCGATGTCTGACAAAACTGTAACGACACCTCTGATAGCAGGTCCACGAGAGCAGCGTCATCTTCCCACACGCAGCGAATTACCAGGCAAGGGCAAGAGGCTTTAGCAGAATTAATCACTACCTGGAAAACAATTTCACACTAGAATAAACAGAAGAGAGCGAGAATAATAAATGCATCACATTGTCCAGTTCTTAACCCGGGCCTTGATATATATTAAAAAACAAGTCAATTACTCTCAGTCCTGACAGAAACTCATCTTGTTTAGCAAAATAAGATAAAGAGGTCTGGGGATGGAGAGGTGGCTAGCGGAGGGAAGACACCCCACGATGATAAATATCGCATGTCAAGCCGTCACTCAGCCGCAGGCTTCCGAGCAACGGATGCCGCCAGCTCGGTCACGTCTGAGGGAGCAGAGGAAAGAGGAGCCACACAAAACATTAGAAGGGGAAAGGGAGTCAGCGACCAGAGCTGTTATAAAATGAAGAAGCAAAACATAAAAAATGTACGGTTATTTTCCAGTCCAGGCATCCCATCTCTGCAGGGTGGCTGGGCACCTGCTTTCCCGCTCTGTGCGGTGCACTGGAAAGGCGCGTGACTGTCTGTGTGGCATCATGCCAGGAAGCAGGAGGAAGAACTTATTTCCCTGCACAAAGCTGGGTTGGTTTTCTTCACTGTCTGCTGGACGGATGGACTTTCTGCACTGATGTTAAACCACTCACAGGCACTTGGAAGAAAACACTTCTGCTGTAAGGTAAATGCGCTTCCTACCGACCGCCCACAATGGAGAAGACAAGAAACCATTTTGCTGTTTGAGTCGAACACGCTTTCCGAGAGTGACCCCAGAGTATGCAGCATGGGGGTGGTTGCGTTACATTCTGGGCACTGGACAATTCTTGTACTCAACTGGTGTTTTTCTTTTCTAAGGTGGTGGTTGAAACGATTCCTGTAGTATGGAGGATGCTTGAGGACTGCTGAAGATGCTCTTCCACATCACAGAGCCTCAAACATATGGCTTTCAACACATGACCCCTAGCTGTTTGCTTCCAGCGTCTGTGATGAGGGTGGACGGTGTATGACGTCACCGTGGGCGTCTGCCCATCTGCCAGAGCCTGTAGGGCAGCCATTGACACAAATGCCAAGGCGTCCCTTCAAGCAGAACTCTCCTGCTGAATCCACATGTGGAAGTTACAGTGAATGTGTACGTCACGGGTCTATCAAAGTAAAAGTTCTTACATAGCCAAGTCATTCTCTGTTAAACGATGCGCTGAGTTCTGTAGAAGCTTCTCCTGTTCCCCACCATGTGCAGCACCACACAGCACCTTGCCACAGTAGGCACATTACCAGTAGCTGGGCATTGGTTACAGCAGTTGACACTTGGTGGTGCTGGCACTGTGACTTAGTAGGTTAAGCTCCACCTGAGGCTTCGGCATCCCATACGGATGCCGGTTCTAGTCCCAGTGATCCTATTTCAATCCACCGCCCTGCTGATGGTGTTGCAAAGCAGTAGAAGATGGCCCAAGTGCTTGGGTCCCTGTAACCTACATGGGAGACCTGGAAGAAGTTCCTGGCTCCTGGCTTTGGATTGGCCCAGCTCCAGCCATTGACGGCATCTGGCGAGTGAACCAGCAGATGGAAGACTTCTCTCTCTCTCTCTGCCTCTCTCTCTCTCTCTGTGTGTGTGTGTCTTTCTCTCCCTCTGTAACTCTGCCTCTAAGATAAATAATAAATCTTTTTTTCTTAAAAGACGACACTTTGGATGTCTGCATCTCATATCAACGTGCCTACATTCCAGTCTCAGCTCTATTCCTAATCCCAGCTTCCTGCTAATGCACACCCTGACAGGTAGTAGTGATGGCTCAAGCATCTGGGTCTCTGGCACTGTTGTAAAACACCCAAACACCACTTGGAGAAATTGCTATAGGACCCTCAAAGCTGGATCTACTTCCCTGATATGACACTAGGGTCTGGAAGAAAATAGAAGTTTATCTGCCATGTGCAGAGCAAGGAGTCAGGTGGCTGCTGGTCAATTCCTGGACTCCCTGATGGAGTAAAGGCAGAGTCTTATGGTTCACAGTGGGGCGAGCAGTACGTGATCAGCTTGTGTGGGGACCTCTGATTGGTCCCCAGTGGAACTGGTCTTCCTTGGTTTGGTCCTTGGTTTGGACAGTGGTTGGGGCCACAGTGTTTCTTTTGAAATGGCAAAGGGAGGCTCCAGTCTGTCTGTGTTTTGGATCACATTGGGTATTACTTTGTGTGAGCAGGGCCTGTGAGTCCCTGCAAAACTCTCATGTTAGAGGTTAGCATTGAGATGCTACCTAGTGGGGCAATCTGAATCTTTGTGATTCAGGGTCTTGGCTCTGGCTGTTCCCGTGTGTTCTCTCCTTAACTGAATGAGTGACTCTTTACAGAGGAATTGCAAGTTGAAGGAGAGATACTGGAGCCTGGTAAAGTCTTCATCAAAGGCATTAGGAGTGGGCTTCACCGCCCACATGGGCGACCTGGATGGAGCTTCCGGCTCCTTACTTCTGGCTGGCCCAGCCCTGGCTATCACCAGCAATTGGGGAGTGAACCAGTAGAGAGCAGTTCACCTCCTGCCTCTCTGTCCCTCTGCCTTTGAAATAAACAAAATGCAAACAGTCTTACTCTTTGCAGGAAAAGTCATCTCTTTTCTTTTCCCTGGCTCCCCTTCTCCATGCCTCTAGCTCTTCCCTCGCCCCAAAAATGTTGAGCACAGCCAGGAAGAACGGAACACAGCCAAAGTTCAGCTGCAGGTTCTGGACCATGGGCAGGTGTCCATTAGGAACTGGACTTCCTGCAGGAAGTGGATTTAAGCTCTCACCAAGCCTGAGAAGAAACCATTACCCTCCCAGGAAGAGGATGAACATGGACAAGGAGAGGATTGGCTGGGCCTTGCAGGGTGGGAGGTACCCTGTCTGCTGGAAGCGTGTGTGCAATCCAGAGCTGAGCGAAAAGCCAGACACCACAGAGGAGAACTCAGCAGAGAAACTCAAGGTCAAGGATCTTGCTGAATGATAACAGCTGCACTATTTTCAATTTTTCAAAACATCTTGATAAATGTTCTGAAAACCTCATGAGTCTTCAGCTATGGCGATATAAGGAGTCCTCTAGATGGGCACCTGTCCTGCCAGCCTCAGAAACCTCAAATCAGAATGGCTAAGGAAGCTGCTAAATAGATAGCTTAGCCCAGCCCAGCCCGGAGCAGGCTCCCAGGAACTGAGAGTCAGTCAGAGATAGGCACTGCCGGTAGAGTCTGCCCCTTGCTTAGGTCAAGTGTGCAGTATCCTGCAGGGCAGGTAGAGGGAGTCAGGAAATATCTTTTTCCCCAAATATCTCATTTTCCAGCCTGCTGCACGTCTGCAATTCCTTATCAGAACTCCTGGTTTGGTTTCATAGCCTCCCTCCCCAAGTGTCCGCCAGATAATTCAGAAGCCACACGGTGACTTTTGGACTTGTCCTGTGGATTAATGCAGGCATTTTTCCACGATAGGAGCAAGCTCAGAGCAGGGTCCCGCAGGAATGGAATATGGGAGAAATGCCATTTCCTGCGAAAAATCCAGGCCCTGCCAAAGGAAAGTCCCCAGGCAGCCAGGACATCGTGAAGGCATCAAAGACAGAGGCAGAAAAAAGGAAGGACTGTGAGGGCTCCAAGGGCCTCAGCCTGACTCCAGCCCTCAGGTCTTTCCTCCAGCCCTGTCTCGCTCTCTGCTCACAGCTGCTCACGGATGACACCTCAGTGCCTTGGCCAGGAGGACCAAGCTGAATGCAGTCCACGTCCTCCACACCTGGGGTATTTCAGGAACACCCCTTCCTCCAGCCTCAGGTTGAAGGCCTTGCCTGCATCTCAGTTAGCTGGTCTGTTAGCCCGGGGCACGCTTCCCAGGGCTATTGAAGTCTGTTGAGAGGCACGCATCTGGCCTAGCGGTGAGGTTGCTGGCTGGGAGAACTTGGGCACAAAGCCCATCTATGCTCCTGATTCCATTCCCTGCTAGTGCAGACCCTGGAAGGCAGCAGCGACAGCTAACTCTCTCTTTCTATGTGTCTTTCCATCTGTCCATGTGTCTCCTTCTGACAACATTTCAAATACATAAAAATAAACATTTTAAAATAATGTCTGTTGTGTAGAGATGAGCCTAATGAATGCCGGGTCTATGAAGACATGGAGCACAAGTGCTGGTAAAGAATCCGGGAGCTGTGCGTCTAGGCTCTCCTGTTGTAGATTTGGACACCACGTGTGCACAGGCAATGTGGAGAAGGTCTGTGAGCACTGCTGCAGTGTAGGAAAGAGCCAGAGGGAACGGGCTCCTTGCTCTCTGTAGAGTTCTTTCCATGAAATGATGTCCCCTTGTGTCTACCTTTCCTGCAAGGAGAGAAAAGCAGTGAGGAATAAGACCTAGAAAGCCAGCCCTGCAAAAGCAAAAGTCCCAAGGCACCCAGGATATCGTGAATGTGCCCAAGAAAGAGGAAGAAAGAAGAAACTGTTGGGTGGGATCAGTCCGGTGCAGCTGTGGCCACCCTCCAAAGTGGGCACACAACAGGCCTCAGAGAGGGGGATGGCTCAGTCGAGAGAGAGAACAAGTGTAGGAGGCCCAACCAGGGCTCTTTGTCAGTGCTGTCCAGCTGCCGGTAGAGCTGCCCTCTCTCAGACCAAGGACCCCGCACTCCTGCAGAACCCTGACCTCACCCCCATCTCCCCTGTGCCTCTGTATCCCAAAGTCCATCCCTCGCTCAATTCCAGAGCTGGGCTCTTTGCCTGCCCACAGCTCTGCCTCTGCTGAGACAGCCTCACCTGCCGGCTCCATCTGCCTGTACACTCCCAAGAGCAGAAGAGCCCATTCATCACTTTAATGGGATCCACAGATTCAGATATTGGAGGCCTCTAATTTATTGGTGCTCTAGGATGAGAGACCCAAGAAATCATTACTGACTGGTCTTGTGAGGCCTTTCAGTGCAACCCCCTGAGACAGCCTCAGCTACATCATCTCACTGGGGTGAAGCTGCCCCTCCTCCCTGCTTCTCCCCTTCTCCATCCCCTGCGGGAGGCTCCCTCTGCTCTGCGCCCATTAAGACATCGCTCCCTACTTGCCACCAAGAGTAGCTTCTCATCTTGGCACAGGGTCTGTGGTGCAGTGTGTGGCCTGTCTCCTGCAGGGGTCACAGGAGGTGGCTATTCCACTGCACAGCCCTCACCACCATCTCCCTAGCCCTGTGCACCTGAGCCCTCCCTGCCCCACCATCCACAGGTGGGTGCTGCTGTACCACTTGATGAAGCCCTCACTCCATCTGTTGACAGCACTGGCTGTCAACCGAGATGAGCAGGAAGTCTTCTGAAGTTGCTGTATAGAAGGGGACAATTCTCATAGTCCTGGTGGCCCAGACATGGGCACTGAGTTAGTAGACCAGGCCAGTTAGTTCTCATCCCCCAGGCTGGGGCGGGCATCTGTGTGAGCAGTGCAGGAGCAAGACAGAGTGGCAGCAGGACCCGAGGGACTTGTTTTTGGATTGTCATCACCAGAAGAGTGTCCTGACTCAGAACTTCAGCTGTGTGGGGAAAATGTGCTACAGACAGGATTCTTGTCACGGCTTTGCCACACAGACAGCACCCATCATCCCTCCCTGCCTCACCAACCATTGCAAATCACACAGTCTCTCTGAGCCTCTTTCCTCCACTGAGACGTCCCCACCTACCCGGTCACTGTACAAAGTTGGATTCAACATGCTAAATATGAAGGGGCATGAGCTGCCGTCTGAATGTCCCTGGGATCTGCCCTACTTGTAGGGACAGCAAGGTCCCATGAAAAGTCACCCTGGTGCTCCACGTTTGCTG
Source organism: Lepus europaeus (assembly GCF_033115175.1). NCBI lineage: Eukaryota > Metazoa > Chordata > Mammalia > Lagomorpha > Leporidae > Lepus > Lepus europaeus. The sequence goes on along the minus strand of NC_084833.1, from coordinate 125,077,987 downwards.
ACTGCACAGCCCCTCCCCATAGCCCTGGAAGGACTATTCCCTAAGGACCAGCCAATCCCGCCACAGTGTCCTGGGGACCTCCATTCCTCAGAGGCCAACTCAGCGGAGGTTAAGGCACTGGAGGGCAGCAGCAGGCGAGGGTGTCCTGCTGCTGTGCTCACCACTGTGTCACCCCAGGGGTGTGGGGGCCTTGTGTGGTTCAGTTTGAGGTGGAACACCTCCCAGGTCTCCCAGGTGGCAATGAAGGGAAACAGAGCTGGGTTGGGCAGCATGACCCAAAGCCCAACGTCCCACTGCTGGGCTCCATGGAGACTCCCTTGAGTCTGGTAGCAGAGCCCCAGGGCCTGCCCTGACCCTGTAACTTCCCCAGAGAGGCCTTCTCTGGGAAGTCAGCATCCTGTCTACCCCAGGAGGCCTGGTAGGGTATTCAGGGCCCATCAGACCCAGGCCTCCGATGGTGAATTTCATGTGTCACCTTGACCGGACTGTAGGTGCCCAGATGTTCAGTCCAAGGCTATTGTCACTGAGTGTGTGGAGTTGTTTCTGAAAGAGAGAAGCTGATTGAAGTCTACAGAGTGACGTGTTTGCAAACGTGACGAGAACAAGAGGCTGACTTGCAGGCTGTTCCTGTGAGGCTCGCACTCTAGGATGGTGGGGTGACGTGTTCTTCAGCAAGAAGCACCAGTGATGAGTTCTCAGTGAACATGTCTACTAATGACCAAGCATAAGCTTTTAAGGGGCAGGCAGAGGGGACAAAGCTAGTTCAGGACAACACTAATTCTGTAGGATAAAGCTGATATCGGTGCCGCTAGGCTTCTCCAATCAGTTTGAAGGTCATGTAGCCTGGTAGCCTCCCAGGTGGTCCTAATGGGCCTGGGCCACACCTGGGGGCTATTTACCTGATTGGCAATTAGAAGGCCTTCAACAGAAGGCAGGGAAGGGAGAACTGTGCCTGGGGCTCCTGCTGCAGTCAGGTTAACCTTCTGCATGGGCTAGGCAGGAGTCTCCCAGCCAGGCACAGGATCACCCACACTGACTCTCCTGAGTAAAAGGGAATTCTTCCTACCCGACAGCCTCCACACATGGGCATTGGCTATCCTGTCCTCGGACTAGACTTCAATGTTCTTAATTAGCTCCCAGTCTCTTGGTTGAAATGCGATGGCGGCCATGTGTTGGACTCCGACCACCTGCGAAGTGGTGTGGCGGATGCTTCCTGCTCGGATGCTCAGTCCTCGCGGCTGCTCTGCAGAATCACCGTCTGGTGTCACAGTTACTGTGAGACAGTTCAGCCCCTGCTAAGCCCCAGGTTTTCACGTGCATTCCGAGACCCCACAGGACATGCTGCCTCTTCCACAGGGATGGCTTGACCATGCCCGACCCCTGGTCTTCCTCTGTCAAGGGCTGTGAGCACTCAGTTTCTCTGAGAAGTTTTAGATGCCTCTTATTAGAAATGCGCAGTGGGCAGAGGGGGGCTCACTCAGCCTGCTGCTTAATCTGTGACAAAAGAACCCCGATTACTCTTTTAATTAACAGATGTGCTTTTTTGTAATTTTATTCTTTTTTTACTTCTGTCCATTTTGGGAGCCAAGCATTTAAGGGGGGATTTGGAAAACAATCACACTTATCTGGGAAGGAGTAAGATCAGAACGGAACTGAAAACACCTTGCCCTTTCACCTCCAGCTGCGAGATCCTCTGGACACAGCAATGGTGGGAGCCTGTGTGCTGAGAGTGTGGGGACTCACTGGTTACATGAGAAGGTGCAGGGTGTAGCTAAGTATTGAGATTGACCACACCCAACTTGGGTGTCACCCTGGATATTCACTGCACCCTGGAGCACTGACCAGAGCTCCCTGACCATAGCCAGCACACACCTCTTGGCATTTACTGAAAGTACACACATTCCACTAAGTCTCAGAGGCACAGCTTAAAGGTAAAAATCATCCAAAGGAAAAAACGTCTAAAAACAAATGCAGAAATTCAGTAAATAAGTATAAGAAAGACACAATGACCCCACCAAAAGGATCACAACATCTCAAGATTAGAATGCAAAGATGAAGAGATTGAGGAAATGCCAGAAATGAAATTTAAAAATTAATTGTAGGATTACTCAAAAGCACTCAGAAGCAAATCCATAAACTAAAGAAACAATACATGATATGAATCAAAGTTTTTCCCATAAAATTAAGATTTTAGAGAGATATCAAAATGAAGTATTATAAATGAAGAATTCAACAAATGAAAAAATGTGGTGGACATACTTAACAGCAGACTTGATGAGGAAGAAGAAAGAATATCTGAACTGGAAGACAAATCTTTGGAAATCTTAGACAAACAAACAAAAAACTCCAAAAACAAACAAGAAAACAGAAAACTTAAAGACAATGTTGGGGATCTCTGGAATACCATCAAATGACTCAACATGTGGGTCTTAGGAATGCCTGAAGGTGTGGAAAGAGAGAATGGAATAGAAGGCTTATTTAGTAAAATAATTACAGAAAAATTCCCCAATTTGGAGAAAGAAAGGGATATCCAAGTACAGGAAGCACATAGAACTAACAGACATGACCAGAAAATACCTCCAACATGACATGTAGTCAAACTTTCCATGGTAAAACATAAAGAAAAGATTCTAAAATGTGCACGAGAAAACTACTAGATTACTTTCAGAGGGTCTCCAATTAGACTCACAGCTGACTTCTCCTCAAAACCCCAAATTAAAACACATTAAAGGAGCCAGCACTGTGGCACAGTGGGTTAAAACCCTGTCCTGCATTGCCAGCATCCAATATGGGTGCTGGTTTGAGTCTCGGCTGCTCCACTTCCAATCCAGCTCTCTGCTGTGGCCTGGGAAAGCAGTGGAAGATGGCCCAACTCCTTGAACCCCTGAATCATGCGGGAGAACTGGAAGAAGCTCCTGGCTCCTGACTTCGGATTGGCCCAGCTCTGGCCATTGTGGCCATTTGGGGAGTGAACCAGCAGATGGAAGACCTCTCTCTCTTACTCTGCCTCTGCCTCTCTGTAACTCTGCCTTTCAAATAAATAAATGAATCTTAAAATAAAAGAATGAAAGAGGAGTGACATCACCAAAAATGGTGGAAAAGGGAACAAGGAATTCCCCAAACAATTCTAGCAAATCAAATCCAACATTACATAAAAAGGGATTAAATACAATGACCACATGAAATTTGTACCAGGAATGTAGGGTTGGTTAAACATACAGATTCTAGTACAATATATTAACACAGTGAGAGAAAGAACCTATAACATAATTGTAGTAGATGCACAGAAAATATTTGGGAAAAACAGTATCCTTTCATGATGAAAACTCTAAAAACAAAAACAACAAAAATAGACACAGAAGGGAACACTCTAAACCTAACAGAAGAGATGTATGAAAAACATTTGGTTGATATTGTATTAATTTCTCTAATATTAAGAACAGACAAAAATGCAAATTCTGTAACTTGTCCTCAACACTGGCCTGGAGTTTTGAGCTCTGGAAGGTAGGCAACAAATTAATGAATAACAAATATCTATATTGTGAAGGAGGAGTCAAACTGTTTATCCTGTGAATGATGCAACCTTATAGATAGATAGATAGAAAATCCTATCAGAGAAAAAAAATCAGAGCTAATGATGAATCCAGCACAATTTCAAGTTATAAACCCAATATAGAAATATTGATTATACTTCTGTGTAGTAGTAATGCACAATCCTAGAAAAATACTAAAATGCAATTTCATTTAAAATAGCATCAAACACACCAAAGTCTTAGGAATAAATGTACAGAGAACAGTGCTAGATTTTTAAAATGAAAATTTCAAAATATACTTAAAACAACTAAATAAGATCTAAATAAATAGAATGGTCCATATTCACAGCTTGAGACATTTAAAATTTTTTTAAAGATTTATTTGTTTGAAAGAATTACAGAGAGAGGTAGAGACAGAGAGAAAGGTCTTCCATCCGCTAGTTCATTCCCCAGATGGCTGCAACTGCCGGAGCTGCGCCCATCCAAAGCTGGTAGCCAGGAGCCACGTCTGGGTCTCCCACACGGGTGCAGGGGCCCAAAAACTTGGGCCATCTTCCACTGCTATTCCAGGCCACAGCAGAGAGCTGGATCAGAAGAGGAACAGCTGGCACTAGAACCTTGACCATATGGGATGCTGGCGCTGCAGGCCAGGGCTTCAACCCACTGTGCCACAGCATCAGCCCCTAAAATTTTTAAGATGACAATTTTCCCAGGTTAGGCGAAACAATCCCATCAAGGTGGCATGTACCAATGCCATCTCACTAGTCCAAGTGATCATCTTCAGTTCACAGTTGATCACACTGATAGGTCTAAGAGTCAAAGGGATCACACAAACAAGACTAGTGTCTGCTAATACTAACTGATAAAATCAAAAAGGGAGAGAACGATCCAACATGGGAAACGGGATACACAGCAGACTCATAAAATGGCAGATGTCCTAAATAGCACTCTGGCCTCAGAATCAGCCCTTAAGGCACTCGGATCTGGCTGAAGAGCCCATGAGAGTATTGTAGGCATGGAAAGCCATGACACCCTGGAGAAGAAAAAAAAAAAAGACCTAAATGAAAGATCTCTGCTAGTGAGATCCCAGTGGAAAGAACGGGGCCATCAAAGAAGGAGGTACCTTTCTCTGACGGGAGGAGAGAACTTCCACTTTGACTGTGACCCTGTTGGAATAAGATCAAAGTTGGAGAACCCAAAAGGCTTCCATAGCCTTGACAACTCATGACTAGAGCCTAGGGAGATTACTGACGCCATAAACAAGAGTGTCAAATTGTTAAGTCAACAACAGGAGTCACTACTTAATTCTCATGTGGGATCTGTCCTTAATGTGTTGTCAAATGTGAAGTAATGCTATAACTAGTACTGAAACAGTATTTTACACTCTGTGTTCTGTGTGGGTGCAAACTGATGAAATCTTTACTTAATATATACTAAATTGATCTTCTGTATATAAAGAGAATTGAAAATGAATCTTGATGTGAATGGAAGGGGAGAGGGAGCGGGAGATGGGAGGGGTGCGAATGGGAGGGAAATTATGGGGGGGGGGAAGGCATTGTAATCCATAAGCTGTACTTTGGAAATTTATATTTACTAAATAAAAGTTTTAAAAAAAAACCCGATAAGCTGAGAATTGATAAAGTTAAACTGCAAAAAAAAAAAAAAATGACAATTTTCCAAAAACTGATCAAGAAAACCAATGCTCTTCTTATCAAAGTTCCCACCAGTGTCCTTGCTGAAATTGGTCATCTTATCCTAAAATCCAAAGGACCCAGAATGGCCAGAACAGTCTTGAAAAATAGCAAAGACAGAAGAGCCAACATTCCAATTTCAAAACTGACCTCAAGAATGCAGTAATGAGACAATGAGGTACAGGCATGGAGATGCACATGTATATTAATGGAACGGAACTTACAGTCCAGAAATAAACCATACATCTATGGTTCACTGATTTTTATCAAGGTTGCCAAGACAATGCATTGAGAAAAATAACACAAATGATACCTAGAGAACCAAATATCCACATGCAAAATAATTGAGTTAGACCTATTCCTCCTCATGCATCATGTACAAAAATGTACTCAAAATTGATCAAAGAACTAAATGTAAGACCAAATTGATAAAACTTTTGGGAAAACATATGGAAGTAAATCTCTGTGCTCTTAGATTAGGCAATTAGGCAGTTACTCTTTCTATGGTGTCAAAGTCACAAAACAGTGCTGATATGAACAATCTTCAAAAACTTCATGGGAAATGAATACTGTGAAAAATCATGTATGGATTTCAAAATTTGGGGGGATCAAAATAAACTTAGCTTTTTAGTTCTATTTTTCACCAAATTTTTAAGAGTATTCACATATTGAATTTTGTCAAAAGTAGAAGTTCTGTAATTCATAGAAAGTGAAAAGACAACCCACAGAATAGGGAAAATATTTTCAAAACACTTCTGACAAAGGAGTAATATCTAGAAATACAATTTTATAATGCAAAGCCAGTAATACAATTTAAAAATATTGGGCCGGCGCCGTGGCTCAATAGGCTAATCCTCCGCCTGCGGCGCCGGCACACCGGGTTCTAGTCCCGGTCGGGGCGCCGACTCTGTCCCAGTTGCCCCTCTTCCAGGACAGCTCTCTGCTATGGCCGGGGAGTGCAGTGGAGGATGGCCCAGGTGCTTCGGCCATGGGAGACCGGGATAAGCACCTGGCTCCTGCCATCAGATCAGCGCCATGCGCTGGCCACAGCGCACCAGCTGTGGCGGCCATTGGAGGGTGAACCAACGGCAAAAGGAAGACCTTTCTCTCTGTCTCTCTCTCTCACTGTCCTCTCTGCCTGTCAAAAAAAAAAATGAATATAAATGCCTTCAACAGTTTACACATGGTTATTAATACTTGGTAAAAAGTACCATGGCATTAGCCTCCAGGAAAACATCCCACTTCATAAAACAGGAATAGCTATAACCAAACTCAGAGGTGGCAAGGAAGACATTTGGTGCAGCAGGTAAGATGCCACTTGGGACACCCACATCCATCTCGGACTGCTGAGGTCCAAGTCTTGCTTCTGCTCTCATTTTAGCTTCCTGTTAATGCACACTGAGACCCCTGACACCATGTGGGAGGCCCAGATGGAGACCCTGGCTCCTGGCCTCAGCAGGGCCCAGTCCCAGCCATCGTAGACATCCTGATAGTTAATCAGTAGATGGGAGATTCTCTCTGTCTCTCCCTCTCTCTCTCTCAAATAAACATTTTTTTTAAAAAAAGAGAAATAAATTTTAAAGAGGATGTGGAAAAATTGGAACCTTCCATATGCTGATGGTCAGATAATAACACAGTGCACTTGCTTTGAAATAGTCTGGCAATTCTTCAAAAGTTATGAATAGAGTTACCATATAAACCAGGAATTCGATGTACGACTATATATCCAGGGACAGTGAAAATATATATTTATATAGAAATTCATACAAGAATGTTCATAACAGTACTGCTCATAGTAGCCCCAAAATGGAAACAACTCAAGTGTCCAGTAGTGGTAAGTGGAAACATAAAATGCAGTGTATCCATCCAGTGAAAATTATTCAGCAATAAAATGAATGTTGCACTGATCCATGCCACCTGGATGAATGTTGACGACATTATGCTGAAGAAGGGACATCAGTTGGAAAAGATCACACATATTGTCGGATTCTATTTATATGAAATTTCCAGAAAAGGCAAATCTGTACAGATAGAATGCAAACTAGTGTTGCCAGGAGCCCAGTTAGGGAGAAATATAGAGGTTACAGAATTTCCTTTTGGAGTGATATAAATGTTCTGAAATTAGATAGTGATTTTTGCACACTTTTGTGAATATATTACAAATTACACACTTTAGGAAGCTAAATTTTTGCTATATGAATTATAACTCAGTAAGATGCCAATATAGTTATTATTTCAAAAAGTAAAAATATTCAATACATAGATGCAACACATTTTCAATGACTAAAAATTGAAGTTAAACTCAGGGGAAAGTAAACATACTAATTTTGAAGGATAATGAAGACACAATAATTAAGCTGAAACTAATACTAACTTTCAAGGTAACACAGAAAATAAAAGAGAAAACACTGAAATTCATGTGTCTCAGTATTTTCCAGAAGAAAACATACCATTTCTTCATATGACAGAGCTTCTGGTACTACATTAGGAAAAGTGCTTTTCATACTAGTGTTCATGTATATTCTTAGGACTAAAAATATTTTTTACTTAAAAATCTTATAAGACTTTTAAAAACCTTTATTCCTACACATAAACCAAATCAGTCCAGATGTTTTGTTTTCTAGCCCTTACCTATTTCATCTTATTATTATAAATATTCTTATTATCTTACAGGTTTTTTTTACTTAAATATTGTCCTCAAGCACTGTAATAATGTAGCAATACTTTAAAGTTAGTGCTTTTCACACTATTTATAGTAAAACATAGGTTTCCTCTTTCCAGGCTATTGTTGGCTGATGGTTTCATAAAGTAGAATAAAAATACCTGTCCAGGGACTTCTGTCATGTGAAGAAATGGTATGTTTTCTTCTGAAAAATACTGACACACACTGCATTAAGCCTCTGCCTGTGAGCAGTCCTGACTGCTCCACTTCTGGTCCAGCTTCCTGTTTATGGTCCTGGGAAGGCAAAGGAAGACTTCAGCACTGGTCACTTCTTTGGGAGACCGGGATGGAGTTCCAGGCTACTTTGGCCTGGGCCAACCCTAAAGAGTGAATAGCAGATGGCAGATTAATCTCTGTCTCTCCCTCTCTCTCTCAACGCTTCCTTTAAAATAAATAAATAAATCTTAAAAATATATTTCTAGTAAAACTAATTCTTTTATAAAATAGAATAAGAATAAATTATTGGAAAAATAAACTTTATATACAAAACACAGTCCTTTCTTCACTGTTACTATATTCAACAGGCATAAAATTAATCTGTTAAATTGTTGCAAAATCTCTAAGTACTTACTTTTGATTACTCTTTTTATTAATTTATTATTTTTAAAGATTTTTTTTGAAAGGCAGAGTTAAAGAGAGACAGAGGCAGAGAAAGAGACAGAGACAGAGACAGAGAGAGGTCTTCCATCCGCTGGTTCATTCCCCAAATGGCTGCAGTGGCAGGAGCTGGGCCAAATCGAAGCCAGGAGCCAAGAGCTTCTCTGGGTCTCTCACGTGGGTGCAGGGGCTCAAGCACTTAGACCATCTTCTACTGCTTTCCCAGGCCATAGCAGAGAGCTGATCGGAAGTGGAACAACCTGGATTCAAACTGGCATCCATATGGGATTCTGGGGCTGCAGGTGGCAGCTTTACCTGTTATGCCACAGCGTGGGCCCCTACTCTTAGCTTCTATAACCATTTTTTTCACAAGTGAGTAATGATTCCTGGACCAGCACTAGTCCATAGACCACACTTTGAGGAATGTTGCTCTAGGTGCTCATTAACTGATCAATTCATCATCAGTAAATTATTTATTTTGTTCCTAGTATGTGTCAGGTGATCAATTAAATAAAATTATGCCTACTTTTGTGAAAACAATAGTCTACAGAAGAAGAAGAATATTAAGTAAATCAAGTGCTGTACATTAATTTATAATAAAAAGATCATAAAAATCTGTGAAGGTAAAATACAGTTACAGAGTGGGAATGTTGCTTGGCCAGAAGGGCCAGGCAGGTGGAGGAGTGGACAAGACTACTGGTCTGGAGGGGACATGCAACCAGCAGGCGGATTGGGGGAAGGGGCCAAAAAAACATATCCCGAAGTGGAGAAGAGAGCTTCTGGGAAAGATAATAGGAGATCTTGATGTAGGGAAACCCTCGAACTCTCTAGTCCCTGCCTGCAAAGACAGCTCAGTACGTACAGATTCTTTCATGGTGATCTATGGCTGATCAATGCCAGCACCGTTAGATCAGCCAGGGGATGTTGGAGAGATCTGAGAAGCATGGTCTGGAGTGGCTTGTAGCAGAACAATTTATTTGGATTAAGATGATGTTATAGGTCATGTTCCTAAGAAGCAGAAATTGAGGTGAGGGTTTACATGTTGTCACTATCAGAGAGAGCAATCGCGTGGATTAGGGCAATGGAGCAGGGAGAGGGACACAGCCAGACTCACGTGTCACTGAGATGTTGGCACTGGTTTGACTGAAGGGTGATCCTGGGGACCATCCCTGACCCAGCCATATGGACTCAAGGCCACATCTCAGAAAGGAAATGGGAAGATGTTCCCCGTTCTGTCTCTCTTGGGAAACACATTCCTTTTACACAGCACATGACCCCCATGTGGGCACTCCAGCAGGTGCCACCTGGTCACATCCTCCCAGAGTCGATCTGTGCTTGCAATTGTGGTCCCCACAGCCACTCTAGAGGCTAGCAAGGGCCTCAGTTCCTCCTCACTGCACTAAGGGGACTGTGCACTCAGCGCTGACCTCCATGTCTGCACTTGGCTCCAGCTTGTCCCTGTGTGGGTGGCAAAGACCAAGCATTCACTCCCTGGACGAGAGACTCATGCCTTCCATGTGAGGCCACCCCTCTGTTCCTTGCAAGTCTGAGAGGAGAGAAATCAAGGCCCAGAGGGCCCCAGGGAGACAGATTCCAACCACTTGGCTTATGGCTTTGGAGGGAGCCAGGGACCTCCAAGCAGATCTGCCTCCCCTGCCACTTCCATCACATGGCTGTTGGAAGAGTCGTTAGGATTTCAATACTCAACAACGTCCAAAGTTCAGAAGAGAATTAAGAATTAGCTATGGGTAAACGGACAAGATGAGAGGCAGTCGAGACTCTGGGAGCAGGGCTCAGGATTCAGTTTTCCATCTGCTCCGGAATAAGCAGAACATGAAGGGTTAGGGGCAGCCCCTTTTCCAGTATGGACTGAGAGGTGCCTGAGGGATGGCCCTTCCTGCTGGCCTGCAAGTGGGGAGCATTCGGGTGGGTTCTCCCACTCCACAAGCAGGATGCACAGCAGCCTGGGCCCTCCTGAGTCTTGAAGAATGGCGACTACAGAACACGCTGCGTCCTGGTGGGATTTAATGAGACCTGCATCTGAAGGGGAGAGGCAGTTGTTCATCTGGTCTGCATGCGAATTTCCACCCAGAGTCAGAACAAAGACAGCTCACATCCTTGCTTTCTTTTACACACCTTTGAGGGGCCGCTAAAGGATTTAACTCAGGCAACTGAGGGCAGAGTCATTAGCAAGGAGCAGAGCTGCAGGAGCTTCTGGGCATGTAGCAGGTTCTTTGCTTCATTCTTCCCTTTTTAAAGCAAAAGTGATTTCTAATTTTTCATCAAGCACTTTCAGTATCCATTCCTTTGGTGCCTCCTGAAGGTCAGCTAAGCTAAAAGGTAGCTTCTCAGGGCCGGCGCCATGGCGTAGCCGGTAAAGCCGTCGCCTGCATGCCGGCATCCCATATGGGCGCCAGTTGGAGTCCCAGCTGCACCACTTCCAATCCAGCTCTCTGCTATGGCCTGGGAAGGCAGTGGAAGATGGCCCAAGTCCTTGGGCTCCTGTACCCACGTGGGGGACCTAGAAGAAGCTCCTGGCTCCTGGCTTCGGATCAGCACAGCTCTGGCCATTGCATCCATCTGGGGAGTGAATCAGCAGATGGAAGACCTCTTTCCTCTCTCTCTCTCTCTGCCTCTGCCTCTACTTCTCTCTCTGTGTAACTCTTTCAAGTAACTCTGTAACTCTGCTTTTCAAATAAATAAATCTTTAAAAAAAATAGCCTTCCTCCACTCTCAGGAGCCCAGCAGCCTCTAGAGAAGGTGACAAGGGAGGCTCAAGTGCAGACAATGGCAGTTAACAGCTTCTTAGATAACGCTGAGGGCCTATTTGGAACTGCCTCAGTGACACCAGCAGTAATCAGCACCACATCGTGTGATATTAGTGTGTGTGTGTGTGTGTGGCAGAGAGAAAGAGTGTGTGTGTGTGTGTGTGGCAGAGAGAAAGAGAGAGAGAGTGTGTGTGTGTGTGTGTGTGGCAGAGAGAAAGAGAGAGAGAGTGTGTGTGTGTGTGTGGCAGAGAGAAAGAGAGAGAGAGAGTGTGTGTGTGTGTGGCAGAGAGAAAGAGAGAGAGAGAGTGTGTGTGTGTGTGGCAGAGAGAGAGAGAGAGTGTGTGTGTGTGTGTGGCAGAGAGAGAGAGAGTGTGTGTGTGTGTGGCAGAGAGAAAGAGAGAGAGAGAGAGTGTGTGTGTGTGTGTGGCAGAGAGAAAGAGTGTGTGTGTGTGTGTGGCAGAGAGAGAGAGAGAGTGTGTGTGTGTGTGTGGCAGAGAGAAAGAGTGTGTGTGTGTGTGTGTGTGGCAGAGAGAAAGAGAGAGTGTGTGTGTGTGTGTGTGGCAGAGAGAAAGAGTGTGTGTGTGTGTGTGTGTGGCAGAGAGAAAGAGAGAGAGAGAGAGAGAGAGAGAGAGAGACTTTCTTTCTTCTGTGCACAATGCAGGCTAGGGAGCTTTAGGGACACACCAGGCACCTTAGGTGAGACCCGGTGATGAGCTGCTTATCTTGTTTCTCCTTGATCTTTTCTCCTGGCATTTTTGTGATCACAGGTGAAATCCCCAAATCTCCACTGTCTGTCAAACTGCAGTTTGACCCGAACAAATATCTTTCCCCAACTGTACCCAGTCCTGAGCCTTTGATCCTGCAGCCTCTGTAGAATCAGCAGCACCTCCACGTAGTAGTTGACCCGCTCGGACCCCAGAAATGCCAGGACTGCGAGTCTGGAGGAGAATAATCCTCTCCCTCTCCCTCTCCCTGAATCTCTGAACTCTGAAAGAGCTGTACTTGTTAGAAAACAAGAATAAGAAGTTTTTTGTGTCTACAACCAAGTTCGGCTCATTTTTTAAACTTATGTCTTCACCACTACCCACCCTGCAGGGACATCCTTGGGGACTCCAGAAGATGGAGCAGAGTGGCACAGGTGAGTCCCCACTGCATCCTGAACTGTCCAGGCTCGGGGCTGTCAAGGAGCTCAGGACACAAGGGAAAGACCCTGCAAGACCCTGCTCCTGTGAGCCGCCATACCTTAGAAGCAGAAAGAAAGGTGGGACCCATGCCACATCGCTTCCTTCACAAAACCATGCTCACACAAGTTCCTGTAGCTACACACAAAGACAGAGCTTCACAGAGCTGGGTGATAAAACAAAAACCACCTGTTCAGAATGTATCCAGGGTTCAGACTGAAAATGCCAAAATCCTAAAAGACGCTTTAGCCTCGGGATTGTAAGTTCCCATTTACTGTGAGATCTGGAGCCTAGTGCTCCCAGCAGGCCCTGCGGTCAGTGGCCATGCTCCCAGGCTCCCAGGCTCCATGAGGTACACAGGTCCACTTACTGGGCCAAGGCCATCCTGGCCCTCGGATCCTTTCTCTGGGCTTATCCTCCCTTCCAGGCAACTCTGACACTCCCCAGGCCTGAGATTTTTTCCTTCTCTTTCTTTACCCAACTCCACACTTCAGGTAGCAGCCAGCATAGTGCAGGGACCAGTGGGGCTCCACTTTTGCCCCAGTCTGGCAGCTGACAGTCTGACCATGCCCGGCAGCTCCCTGCTAACTCTCATCTCTGACACACTCAGCTTATCAGCACCTGCCTTGCTGCCGAGGGGTCAGTGTCACACACCAACCCTGTCCTGCTGGAGGCTCTTCCGGGACTCTGTCCTGTGTCCATACCAGCCTGCATCCATACAACTCTGGCTTTTGGAGACTTAGGCATTCCTCACCTAGGGTGGCATCATGTTCATGTGGAAGGAAGAAAGGGTGAGCCTAGGGCAGAGGAGGAAGGACACTCAGGGCACAGGTGAGGGATGTGCTGAGCCTCACATCACGTCCACACAGCCCTGCTCCATACCTCATGGTCTCACTCTGCCTTCCCAGGATCTGAAAACCTAGTGTCGGACAGAAAAGCTGTTCTCTAGCTCTGCTTCCTCTGGCTTGTTCTAGCAGTCAGGTTGGAGGCACAGGGCTTGCAACCTAATCACTGTCTGCAACACTCAGCAAAGATGAGTCACTTCAAGTCAGCATCCCTGGTCACATTTCTACTGGGTAGCAATGAAGAAAGTGCCCAGTGCCAGCACAGACATGAGAACACAACATCACCACCCGATGTCTTCAGACCTGCTTTGGAACCAGCTCTGGCTCTCAACTGATCTGGAAGAGGATTTCAGGACCCCAGGTGAGCACAGCGCCTCCACCAGGGAGACAGAACCCAGAGGGGCCCCAAGGCAGAAGCAGCACCCAAATTCAGAGGTGTCACCAAAGTGCAGCTCCCATTAATTCCACAAAAATGAGGTGATTCTTAAAAAAGCAATGCATCCTGGAATCTGTACAGATCCACTTAAATCACCTTGTGCTGTGTGCCAGGGGTCACTGTCCTAGTGACATGAAGCCAGACTGCTGCCAGGTGACAGCAATGTCCACACCACAAGGCAGGGGAGAGACTGCTGCTTCCCTCCCTGCCAACTCCTGTGCAGCTGCTGAGGTTCACTTTGCTCTCAGCCATGCTGATGACTTGCAGATTAACACCAGGGGTTTGGTGATAAGCTTAAGTTCTTGTCTGCCAGGACAAAGTGCTCAGGGGAACTGTTGGAGTCCAGGGAGCCAGGTGTGTCTCTGTTTGCCTCAGAAGCTGTTTCTTCAAATCTGACAGCTGCTCTGGGATGTCTCAGCGCAACCCCAGGCTTTCGGGGGCTACACAACCCAGCAGGGTCAGATGGCCAGGAGAGGCAGTGCTGTGGCACTCCATCTGTCTACAGATCAATTTTCTTTCCACCCCTGGCCAGTGTGGTATGGTGATCTATCAATGTGACATGACATTAGATTGAGGTAGCAGTGTGTGTTGTGGTCTCACTTCTTTCTTCCTCACCCTATCTGCTTGTTCAGGGTAAGGCCCTTTTATAAATAGCATCTCATGGCTGGTATTTTTTTTTTTTTGTAGAAACCAAACCTAGGCTGTCATTAAGCACCATTTCTGCTCATAGTAGAGACCTCATCCATCAAAAAAGTGCTGGTAACCACCTAGGGCAGGGGCAAAGATGATGTTTTTAGGAAACAGGTGAGAGGACTGGGGTCGGGAAGAGAGTTGTGGGGCCCTATGGCCTCCTGGTCATGTCTCAGAGGTTAAGATGTCTAAGGAAAATGAAACAAGGAGATATGACCTTCAACATAAGTGTTCTCAGCCCTACAAGAATCCCAGGCATTGACAGCGACACCCTCACGCCCCCAGAATTGAAAGAGCTACATGGCCTGAGATGTCTGCTGCTTCTGCAGAGAACAGAAGCAGAGGACTAGTGGTCTGAAGGCCCCATCCCAGGCTTTGGCATAATGTACCCCGTGGGAACTTTGTCCCACTGAGGGGAGTCATGAAAATGAATGAGACTGGAATCCTAGTCCAGTGGGAGGGAAGTGACTGCAAACATTCAGATGATTAAAGAAACAAAAAAGGACATATGTCTTGTCAACAAAGCAGGAGCTTCCTATCTACCTGCTAATTCCACCTCCCCCCCAAAGGAAAGAAGTACCTTACATAGATTGGCCATTCCAGTGTACCTTGATGCTATTTGGGACAATCTTCCCTTACTAGGCACCAAGAGGTTGCCTGTTTCAGACTGATCTTCTCACTCCATGCCCTGGGAAGCTGGCTGGTTGGGGAACCCACTGTGCAGGTCAAGTTGAGCCTGAATTTGTAGGGGATGGGAGAGAAGGGTGTGGGATACAAAGCCTTTTGGATATGACCGGCGCCAAGGCTCAATAGGTTAATCCTCTGCCTTGCGGCGCTGGCACACCGGGTTCTAGTCCCGGTCGGGGTGCCGGATTCTGTCCCGGCTGCTCCTCTTCCAGTCCAGCTCTCTGCTGTGGCCCTGCACCTGCATGGGAGACCAGGAGGAAGCACCTGGCTCCTGGCTTCAGATCAACGTGGTGTGCCAGCTGCATTGCGCCTGCCGCAGCGGCCATTGGAGGGTGAACCAACAGCAAAAGGAAGACCTTTCTCTCTGTCTCTCTCTCTCACTGTCCACTCTGCCTGTCAAAAAAAAAAAAAAAAAAAAAGCCCTTTGGATCTGCCTAATGCTAAGCACCAAAGACATTCATGCCAAATAGGTATGTGTCTCACTGTGACTTCTACAGTAAACATCCTATGAAACTTAGTTGGCACCATGTATGCTGTGGTTAAATTAAGGGGCAGGAGTGACACTATCTGGATTTTAATCCACATTCACTTAATCGTGTCAGAGTATCTGCCCTAGACCTACAGATCTCTAGGAAGGACATACACATGGTTTTCTTCCAGGTCTGTTTCTAGTGTTTAATATCACTACCATTGTAGGTTGTACAATATCCTGAAATGCCAGTGGATTGCCATATTGTCTACCACCTGGAATTCAGCACAATTGTAGCAATGCAAGGATAAAATGTTACAGAGTCGCACTGGGGAGTACACACAGCAGTCAGAGGTGATGGACTTGGTGTCCACTTGGCAACCTTAGTGACACTGAGTTTAAAAAAGAAAGATAAAACACGTTCTGTAAAACAGTGTTACTATGCAGTATTGATAACAAAAAAAGTGATGTCAGAAAGATGACAAACTGGGACACTCCAGAACCTTGCTCCCTCATAGAAACACTGAGTAAACAACCTAAGATTGGTTAAAACAAATTTATGTGAGTTTTAGAAACCATGACCCTTATTTTAGGCCTAAATTAGGTTGAGAGTAAATGGTTAGAGGCCGGCACTGTGGTGTGGTAGGTTAAGCATCGTCTGCAGTGCCAGCATCCCATGTATTCACAGGTTCGAGTCCTGGCTGCTCCACTTCCGATCCAGTTCCATGCTGATGTCCTGGGAGTGCAGTGGAGGATGGCCCAAGTGCTTGGGCTCCTACACCCACATGGGAGACCAGATGAAGTTCCTGGCTCCTGGCTTTGGACTGGCCCAGCTCCAACCATTGCAGCTCTTTTGGGGTGTAAGCCAGCAGGTGGAAGACCTCTTTCTGTCTCTCCCTTTCTCTTTCTGTAGTTCTGCCTCTCAAGTAAATAAATAAATCTTTAAAAAAAAAAGAAAATGAATGATGGAAAAAGATAGTTCATGAAAATAGAAGCTGAAAGAGAACAAGAATGGCTATACTCATATCAGATAGGAGAGACTTTAAGTGAAGAACTAACTCAACAGGAACAGAGGACATTACAGAACAGCCTAAGGATCAATTCACCAAGAAGGTAAACATTTATAAACGTCTGTGTTGAAACCAGAGTCTCTGAATGTATGAAGAAAATAGTGACATAGTTGAAAGGAGAAATAAACAGTTCTACAATACAGAAGATTTTAATTTTTCCCGTCACTAAAGGACCGCACAACCAGTCAGGTATTAATAAGGAGACACAGGATTTGAACACTGTGAACGAGTGGAACATAGTAAACACACAAAGGACACACTTCCCAACAATAGCATGCACATATTTATAAGAAACACATGGAGTTCCTCCAGAGTGGATTGTAATTGGCCACAAAATAAATCTTAATACATTTTTAAAAACTTGAAATTATACAAAGTGTCTTGTCCTATTTCAAAGGGAAAAGGCCGGCGCCGCTGCTCACTGGGCTAATCCTCTGCCTGTGGCGCCGGCACACCAGGTTCTAGTCCCGGTCGGGGCACCGGATTCTGTCCTGGTTGCCCCTCTTCCAGGCCAGCTCTCTGCTGTGGCCCGGGAGTGCAGTGGAGGATGGCCCAGGTCCTTGGGCCCTGCACCCTCATGGGAGACCAGGAGAAGCACCTGGCTCCTGTCATCGAATCAGCGCGGTGCGCCGGCCTCAGCGTGCCGACCACGGCGGCCATTGGAGGGTGAACCAAAGGCAAAGGAAGACCTTTCTCTCTGTCTCTCTCTCTCTCTCTCTCACTGTCCACTCTGCCTGTCAAAAAAAAAAAAAAAAAAAAAAAAAGGGAAAAGCTGAGAATCAACAGCAGAAGGAAACTGGAAAGTTCACAATTGGTAACTGGTAAACAGTACACTCTTAAAAACCAGTGTGTTACAGAAGAAATCACCAGAGACAGTAGAAAATATTTTGGGACAATTGAGCATTAGAACACAACATGCAAAATTGTGGGATGCAGTGAAAGAAGCACTAAGAGAAAAATTTGTTGCTGTTGATACGTTAAAAAAAGATCTTAAATCAACAACTGAATTTCAATGTTGAGGAACTGAAAAACTAAGTTCAAGTGTAGCAGAAGGAAGAGAATAATAAATATAAAGATAATAAAGACAATATCTAGGATAGGAAACAACAGAAAAAAGTCAATGAAGGTAAGAGTGTGTTCTTTCAAAAGGTCAACAAGGTTGACAAGCCATTAGCTAGATTGATAGAGAGAAGTTCAAAATAACGGAAATTGGAAATGATTGAAGGGACATTGTTACTGAGTTTACAGAAATAAATAGGATTATAAGACAGTGGTATGGATGGCTGTGCATCAACAAACAAATATCATGGATTAAATAGGGAAACTCTAAATGCATGTAATCCACCAAGATTCAATCACAAAGATATCAAACCTCAGAACAGACTTGTAGTTAGTAAGGAAATTGAGTCAATTGTCAAAACCCTCCCAACAAAGAAAAATATAGGATTTGATGGTAGTTTCTATCAAATAATTAAAGAATAACTAATGCAACTTCCACCTCTACTAAATAAAGAAATATAAAGGAACGCTTCCAAACTCACTCTACCAGGCCAGCATTGTGCTAATTCCAGTTGTGTGTGGGCCACACAACTGGAGAGGAACTTTAAAGTGGTATTAAGCAATCAATATATTTTGAAAATCAAACCTCATACCAGAGAAAAATACAGATAGTTATCAGAAAAATGAGAATTGACCTGTCAATGTTTAAAGTTTAAAAGATTGACAATACTATATTTTGGTGAAGATGTAGGAGGAAAAATAATTAGAGCTCTCACAATTTCATTACCAATAGATTTGGAGGCTGGTGTTGTGGCACAGCATAAGCTCTGGAGTGTTAGTTTGAGTCCCGAATGCTGTGCTTCTGATCTAGCTTCTTCTGGCACCAGCACAAAATAGACATGTGGACCAAAGGAACAGATTAGAGATCCCAGAAAGTAACCCATGCATCTACAACCAACTAATATTTGGCAAACAAGCTCAAATCATCTCCTGGAGAAAGGACAGTCTCTTCAACAAATTGTGTTGGGAAAACTGGATCTCTGCATGTGAGCTTATGAAACAAGACCCTTACTCTGCATCCTATTTAACAGTCAATCCACAATGGATCAGGGATCTAAATCTAAGACCTCAACCTACTAAATTATAAGAAAAAAACATAGGGAAAGCACTACAAGGCAATGGCATAGGCAAAGACTTCTTGGATAAGATCCTAGAAGCCCAGGCAATAAAGACAAAAATAGACAAATGAGATTGCATCAAGAAACGAATCTTTTGTACTGCAAAGGATACCAAAGTGCAGAGGCAACCGACATAATTGAAAAAATATTTGTAAACTATACATCTGATAAAGGATTAATACCCAGGTTATATAAGGAGGCCAAGAAACTCAACAACAACAAAATAAGCAATTCAGTTTAGAAATGCTCAGGATATGAACGGAATTTCTCAAAGGACTAAATACAAATGGCCAACAGACACATGACAAGATGCTCAGGATCACTGGTCACCAGAAAATGCAAACAAAATCCACAGTGAGCTTTCCTCTCACCCTAGTTAATAAGGCTATCACCCCAAAATTAAACAAAATAAAAAATGATGGTGAGGGTGTGGGGAAACAGGCCATAGCACATTGGGAATGTAAAGTAGACACTATGGACATTCCTCCAAAATCTGAAAATAGAGCGACATGAAAATAGGCCCAGCCATCCCACTCGTGGAAATTTACCCAAAGGAAATGAAGTTGGCATATAAAAGAAGTATCTGTACCCCAATGGTCATAGCAGCACAATTCACAATAGCTAAGAGATGGAATCAACCCAGATGTCCATCAACTGATGACAGGACAAAGAAACTATGATGTATACACTATGGTATACTACTCAGTCATAAAAAAGAATGAAATCCTGTCTTTTTCAACAAAATTTATGCATCTGGAGAGTATTATTGTAAGCCAGTACCAAAAACACAAGTATCTTATGTTTTCCCTGATTCCTGATAACCAATACACAGAATACAAAACATTGTAATGATTATGAGCAAAACTGACGTTTTGAAATGTGATTATTGTCTATGGTTCTTGTCTATACTCTTGAGAAACAATAGTTTTTCTACTTAATATTTGTTGAACTCATTATTTAGTGGAGGGTTGATATTACAATTTTAAAGTAATTTGAAGGTAGTCACTATAAAAATTAGGAGAAAAATAAGAAAGGAAAGCGAGGGAGGGCAGAAGTGAGGAAGGGAAGGGGTAGGGTAGGAAATAACATTATGCTCTCTTTTCATGATTTACTTATTTATTTGAAAAGCAAAGTTACAAAGAGGCAGAGAGAGAGAGAGAGAGAGAGAGAGGTCTTCCATCCCAGGTTCACTCCCCAAATGGCTGCATTGGCCAGAGCTGGGCCCACCCAAAGCCAGGAGCTAGGAGCTTCTTCATGGTCTTCCATGTGGGTACAGGGGCTCAAGGACATGGGCCATCTTCCACTGCTCTCCCAGGCCACAGAAGAGAGCTGGATCAGAAGTGGAACAGCCGGGATTCAAACCCGTGCCCATATTGGATGCCGGCACTGCAGGTGGAAGCTTTACCCGCTATGCCACAGTGCCAGCCCCCTATTATGCTCTTAAAACAGTATACATGAAATACCTCAAATTTGTTCCCTTTATATAAATTTTTTAAAAAAGACTCTGGTGTTTGTGATGTTAAAACATTTAGGACACTTGGACAATGTTTTCTGTTGCCAATCATTTTTTATGGCTCATTTTGGCAAGTGAAACCAATTCTCCTTTCACTGAATCTGTGCTAGCTTTAATAGTTCTCTCTTAAACAGCAGAATGTGGTCAGAATGCCATCTGGAGACATCCAAGGTAGGGCATAAGACAATCTGAAGCTTCTATTTGCATCTCTTAAAAAAACTTATAAAATGCCAGATGACTCTGAGATAGGCAGACTGAGGGTGCCATGTATAAGTTTCTCAATCACTGACCCCCGCTGAAGGCAGTCTTCCAGTCATCTCTGTAGAGGATCCAAGCCATGTGAATGAACGATCAGGGCACTCCAGCTTTGCCCACCCACCAAGTGACCCCGGTGTAGGTCAGGGAAGCAGAAGATTCACCCAGCTGAACTCTGTCTAAAATCTTGACTCACAAATAATTACTGACTTGTGTTTCAAGTCACTGTCATACAATGGTATATATAACAAATCTCATGCCACAATAGAGCACCAGAGTAGAATTTGACATTTGATGAACTAGGGTGTTGATATAACAAAATTCTGAAACATGGCATTTGATTCAGGAAATGAGGCTATGTTTGATTCAGGGACAGAAGCTATGGGGTCCTGAAAGAGACTATTAGTGAAAGGTGGAAGGAAATGGAGGACATTTTATTTAAGGCAGGGTGAAAAGAAACCCTTGTTACGTGTAAGTAAAATAACAAAGAAAATGGAAATGTTTTTGCCTCCAACACTGTAGAATGATGAATATGAACTTAATGAACTGGTGGATTTAACTGAGAATATTTCCAGGTAGAGTGGCAGAAGTGTCAACTGGCTTCTCAAAGCAGTATGTGTTATAATTTTTTAAAGACTTATTTTTTTATTTGAAAGATGGAATTACAGAGAAAGGTAGAGACAGAAAAAGAGATCTTCCATTTGCTGCTTTACTCCCCAAATGGTCACAATGGCCAGAGCTGAGCCGATCCAAAGCCAGGAGCCAGGAGCTTTGTCTAGGTCTCCCATATGTGTGCAGGTGCCTAGGGACTTGGGCCATCCTCTGCTGCTTTCTCAGGTGCATTAGCAGAGAGCTGGATCGGAAATGGAGCAGCCAGGACTCAAACTGGTGCCTGTATGGGATGCTGGCACAGCAGACCACGGCTTTAACCCATGGCACCACAGCGCTGGCCCCATGTGTTTGGATACTGATAAAGGAAAACACAGGAAAATATTTTCAAGCAAAATTTCGAGGTGAATATAAAAGGTCCAGGACTCATTAGATTCTATAATACAGCTGTGTCTCACCTCAGCCTCTCTGGAGATATGAGGCTCTAGATAAGCTCAATATTCTCAAGATATGGATCATCTCACAAGGGTGTTTATGAGCCCATTCCCTGAAAATTTAGAAATGTTAGAAATATGAGCATGCCTCATAGCTGTTCTCAACTAAAGAAAAATGTTTCATAGGATGCAAGCGCATTAGCCTAAAGAACACCGTGTCTCAGTCCAAGCCAGGAAAAGCTCCATCCGGACGAGACTGGGAAGTGACTTTGGACAATAAGGAAAAGATCATAGAAACCCACAGATTTTTAAGCGAATTTTTCTGATAGGTGCACAGGGATTATCTAAAATGAAGAATCCTCTGGGTGCAAGTTCAGTAGATAGGGAGCAAACTGCGCAGCTGCAAACGCAGGCCTTCCCTAAAAATGGAGGAGTGATTTCAGAGGCATTTCTGCAAGCCACAGTGCATCCCAGAGATCACGATGAAGCTCTCCTTCAGGAATCAGCAGAATGTTCTAACTGCATTTCAGATTGGCTACGACCTTCCATTCTCCCTGTTCTGAACTGGAGACCACAGTTAGCCTACGTCTGTCTGTTGTCTCTGGTGTCAAAGGGATGGGGCACCTATGTCTTAGTACTTCGGTCTTTAGATTGAAAGGAGCTTTAGCTGAGAAAGTACACCCAAGAACCTCATCTGTTCCTTGATCTGATTTAGATAACGATGGTATCCTAGACTCGAGGCAAAATGTCCAACCACCTTCTGCCAGGACACCAGACAGAAGTGAACCCACCTCGATGTACCCCTCAAGCAGCAAAGTCTCAGTGGACACCACAGGAATGGAACAATGGCCCAGGTGAGCCCTGCATGGGAACTCAGCCCAAAAATTAAGGAGTTAGGATAATTGGTTGTTTACAAAACCTTGTAGGAAAGCACATTTTGGGGAACCTGTTTCCTCCTGAGTACCTCACTAGAAGGCGACTTCTTCAAGAGGATCACTTGGCTGAATCACGTCCGTGATATATCCAATATGAAAACAGCAGGCTTAGATTTCAGGTGTATCTAATTTTTTTTTAATTTCTCCCACAAGCACTTTTAGCCTAGGCACATCTGAGTTGATATCAAAATCTAATTGAAATACAAAAAAAAAAAAAAAAGGAAGTGGAAAATTATGGGGCAGAGCCATCAGGGTTGGTCTGGGCCCTTGATCCAGTTAGAGAAAGGTGAAGGGAAGAGGGGGAATATTTTCAAGAGAGAAGAAAATGAAGTGAGCCTTGATGGATGAGAGGAGGTGATGGAAGGACGAAAGGAAAGAAGTGAGCAGTTTATACCAAAGGGACGTCACACGCCTTAACTGAGAGGTGCGCGAGATTGTCTTCTATTCTGGTAACAGCAAACTGATGCTGATCCATCACACACGGCACTTACGGAAAATTTGCAGGAGGTTGGTGCCAAAAGGTCGCTCGACTCTGTATTGCATTCTCAGGATTTTATATCAAGGTAATTGGAATGTGTTCAGGTTTTAAGCAAAGGACTGAGAGAAGCCAATTAATTTTGGGAAAAGTTCAGCGTAGCAGTGGGAGCAGGCAGGTCAGGAGGAAGGTTGGAAACAGGCAGCGTGGGGAGGAGGGCAAGATACAGGAAGCGTAGATGATTCAAAACCAACAGGACTGTGTGGCTGCTAAAACTGAGCAGGCTTCCAGAATAAACCAGGTTACTGTCTGAGACAGAGGGAAGTGGAGAAAAAGCGACGGCGGGAATTTGGAGATGAAGCTCAGAGTCAGGGTGGAGGCATATGTTGGAGCCAGGGCATCCTGTTAGAGCTGGAAATCGCGAGCAATTATAAACCCACTCCAAGTTGGTTGCATTTGAGTTCCCTGCAGAGCAGCCATCTGTAGACGTACAGGAGGCTACTAGCATGCGAGAGAAGCTCTGGGGCAGAGATTAGGATCCAGGGGACATCGGTGCCTTCATGGTGACTTCCCTCGTGGATTTGGAGGACAGCATTCCCAGATAATTCAGAACGGAGTGAAGGAGACACGTGCATGGGCATCTGGAAGAGGCACGGAGAGCCGCCCTGTAGGCTCACGGGAGATACGGAGAGGACAGTGTCCTGCAAGGCTAGGGCAAGGGAGCCAGCGTTCCCCAAGTGGGAGATTCCCATGCTTCAGATGCTGGCATGGGGCTGAGTGTCTTCAAATAGAATCACATTTATGTTGTGACGAGGCTAATGTCAATCGTCTGGTGTGGGAAGGAAAAGAAAGAGTTCACAGCAGAGAGGAGCAGAACTGAATCCTGCACACAGGGCCATGGGGTGCAGGTGGGTGCTCTGGCTGAGGGTGCGTGGATTGGGAAGGGAAGCTTGCCTTCCTGAGAAATGCTGTGAAGGAGGTGGTACAGTGAGGCGGGCTTGGGGGCACTCAGTGGAGAAAAAGGGGGGGCTACTGCTTGTGTTGGCAGAGTAGCTTTCCCGAGAAGACAGGTGAAACACGTGAGAGCTACTGTAGCAGAACAAGTTTGGGGAGGAATTAGAGCAAAAACCCACGGATGGGGGCCGCTGCTGTGGGTAAAGCCATTGCCTGCAATGCCGGCATTCTATATGGACACAGATTCGAGTTCCAGCTGCTTCACTTCCAATCCAGCTCTGTGCTATGGCCTGGGAAAGCAGTAGAAGATGGCCTAGGTCCTTGGGCCCCTGCACTTGCGTGGGAGACCCAGAAGAAGCTCCTGGCTCCTGGTTTTGGATCAGCTCAGCTCCAGCCATTGCAGGTGTTTGGGGAGTGAACCAGCAGATGGAAGACCTCTCTCTTGACCTTTCTCTCTGTCTCTCTTTCTCTGTGTAACTCTTTCAAATAACTAAATAAATCTTAAAAGAAACACATGGATGACAGGACGTGAGACCTGCAGAACCTGACTTCCTCCTATCTGTGGCAATGACTGTTGTCAGCAGCCACCTGCACAGAGGCCAGAGCCTCCTTCATCTCCGGGAAGGATTGGGCTGAACAGGAGCAGTGTCAAACCACCATGAATTTTTCACTTTTCACTGAAATCTCTAGTCTTCAGAAAACACAGCATCATAAGACTTACTATGTAGTATAAGAATGCTACAATTCAAACCTTGCATCCACCCTTGAGCAGTGTGATCTTTCCTCATTTTCTATAAATTTCCTCGTTGACAAAATAGCTAACATTCTTACCGCAGAGGCTGCTGGAAGGTTACACGAGACAACAACAACCAGAGAACACTGAGAATAAGGACAGCAGCAGCTCCAGCGCCTCCTCTCTGAGGCTGGCTCTCATCAGCACCACTCATTAATGAGTAAGTATTTCCAGCGCGGCCCTCCTTGCCCTCCTATGGGGGGTTTGGTTGGCTATAAACAGGGCCAGCGGCAGCGGAGGTCCTAGCACAAGCCCCAGGGTCTGCACAGTGGGACTTCAGCAGCTGCCTTCTCACTTCTGCTGATGCAGTGCACACTGTCAAGACAAGTCAGGAGAACTACTATTCCGACCATTTCTAAAAGTCCTAAGGGAGTCTTTTTGCTCCTTAATATTTCTTGAATTCAGAATAAGTAAAGTATTCTCCTAAATATGGAGATTCTCCGGCCCTCTAAGGGATGGTATTGACCCTAATCCGACAGCAAACTTGTAAAGTGGGAAACAGGAGTACCCTACCCAGTTGACTTACAAGGTTCTGCAAGACAAGCTCATGACATGATAAGGACATCTCTCTATTTTTTTCTAAAGATTTTATTTATTTATTTGACAGTTGGAGTTACAGACAGAGCGAGGGAGAGACAGAGAGAAAGGTCTTCCATCTGCTGGTTCATTCCCCAAATGGCCACAGTGGCAAGAGCTGGGGTGATCTGAAGTCAGGAGCCAGGAGTTTCTTCTAGGTCTTCCACATGCTTGCAGGGGTCAGAGCAACTGGGCCATCTTCCGCTGCTCTCCCAGGCCACACAGAGAGTTGGATCAAAAAAGGAGCAGTCAGGACTAGAACCGGTGCCCATGTGGGATGCCAGTGCTGCAGGCAGAGGATTAACCTACCATACCATAGCGCCGACTCCAGGACTTCTCCTTATTTATACACTCACCTTGGCTGCTCCCACAGCAGAGCAAAGCATTTCCCTGGTGCAGGAAAATTATGAAGTCAGTTAGGAATTGTGTGCACAGCAGTTTTTGTTGGTGACTTTCCTCCACTGTTCAAAGGCACTAGATGTTGGGCATGGAACGGACAGTAGAGAAGGAAGAAATGTAGAGAAGAGAGAAAAAAGAAACAGCTGTTTCCTTTTCCCTCTCCTTCTCCTCTCCAGTTCTCAGAGATCTAGCTGGCTTCTGGCCGGCTCAAGTTTCCCAACTTCCCTGAGGGTAACAACAAACAGGGCTTAGGCCCGAGGCTGCTCTGCAGGCCCAGCCACCTGTTCAGGGGGAGGCTGCAGGGAGCCTGACCACACATGAATCCTCCTAACAAGGAGCTCCTAGACAGGCAGGTACTTCACGGAGCTGCCTCGATTTGTGGCTGACACCAAGCAGAGGGGCAGAGAATGATTGCAGGTGCCTTCACAGGGCCGAGGGGCAGCCAGTGCAACTGGAATGTCAACCTCTCAGCCAGCAGGGAATCAATCCTTGGAGGCGGCAGGGTGCTTGGCAGGTGCTCCAGTGGACAGAGGAGGGGTGGGAGAGAGGTTTTGCAGAAGCGTAAGTTTGCACCTCTGGCTCTACAGCAGGTCCACGTTTGCTTAGCATGCTTTGACTTTCAAATCTGACCTGTCCTGTGAAAGTAGGGATAGGTGATAAACCCTTGGTCTCAAATGACTGCAGGAAAGAAGTTGGCCTGCCTCCCTGGGAAATCTATTCTTGTAGCTCTTAAATAGCAGAAATCACTGCCAAGTTAATGCGTTCAGAGATGCATGCTGCTCTCCAAGCAGAAGAAATATTCCCCAAGCTCTCTCGGTGTTAGGAGCCCTATTTGTGTCCAGATTTGTTGATTGGGGCTGGTGTGCCAAAGTAAGACAACGCTTTCTTGTTTTTTTGTTTGTTTGTTTCCATCATATCAAGGGATCATGACAGGTATGCACAGAAGAGCTCAAGAGAATCTGAGGTCTGAGGTCTGAGGTCGGGCTAGCCTGTTGGAATGCTGGAACACTGGGCTAGGGTCCCCTCAGGGCAGTGTTGGGTCCCATACTCACTGCACAATTTCATGTGGGCATGCAGCAACCCAGACTGTTATTTCATGAAGGTAAAACCATGAGACATCCATCTTCAGTAGAACAACCTAAAAAAGTGGTATTTTCCCTCAAAGGGCACTAAATTAGCATGAGGGGATAACCCACAACTACACTCTGCCATGTGAGTGTGTCTCACAAGCACAGTGTGGCAGGGCAGGAAAGGGGCCAGACAAAACAAGCCACGCAGCATCACTCAGTCACAAAAAGTGTAAAGCAGGCACACGGGCATGTGTTAGCGACATCACCCACCCCTGGGACTGATGGTCCCAGGGGTTTCTGGGCCACTGGCTGTATTTGTTTCCAGATCTGAGAGCTGATCCCATGGTTGTGTGCACTTTATAGGAACAGATCACACTGTACATTCAATATGTGCACTCGTCATGCAAACTTCTTTAACACTCAGCAAGGGGGGCAGAAAGAGAAGAGACTTGGGGTTCAGTGAGCAGGAGCAGGCTGTCCTTCTAGCTTGCCAATCATCCAGCTGCCAGGTTCTCCTCCTTTTAATGCCTCTTTCCCTCCCTTTGGCTACTTTTCTCATCAAGGTAAAGATGAGAGGTGGATAGGGCAGAACAGAGGGAGGGAGACTCACTACCCTTTCTTGACTCTGAGCAGCGTTGACCCCAGGCCCAGAGGAAAAGGGGGCTGGGTTCCTGGCTTTCAATCACATTTGGCTTTATCAATAAATGTCTGTTATTATAACCTCTATTCCTACCAGGCAGTTCCCAACACAATCCCTATCTCTGCACATAAAAATTGAAATGGCTGCAGTATCTAGGAGTTTGTGAAAATCGTTACGGGAAAAAGCAATTTGTATTTTCTGAGAGCAGGTATGATAAACTATTTTTCCCTCACTGCCTTCTTGATTCTGCTGCCCCACATGTGTGATGAACACGGGAGCTTTGCCCTTGATTAGGATGCGCTGTTTGAAGGGGTTGGCTGCATTGGGTATGGATTTATGCAGCTCCCGGCACCTTCCCCATGGCTGCCTCTGTGAAGCCGTGAGGCAGCTGGATGAGCGGAAGTCTAGGTCTGGAGAGGGTGAATGGAGGTGGCAGCTTTGCACTGAAGGTGGGGGACAGCAGTGTCATGTCGTCTACAACACCTCCATCCCTACCAACAGCCTGTAGCATTTGGTCTCTGGTAGAATATGGAAGTGAAAGGCAGTCTGCTGCTGAGTTGATCTCCTCTCAAGGTAGGAGTTTTATGCATGCCAACAGATTAGCCGCTGGACTGGCAGGTAATAAAGCAGGCATGCAAATTGCTTACAGGTCAAGATGCTGTGTCCAACCCCAAACAGGCAAAAGTAAAAGAGCAGAACTCTGGCTAAAAGATGAGCCTAGACTGAACGTTTAGGCAAAGCCTGCAGAAGTGTTTGGGGGCTTGAAGGACAGGCAGGGTGGGCAAGGGCATGGAAGAAAACAAGGAGCACAAAGAGACCTCCACTCTGGAGCCATTTCTGTCCACGCTAGAGCCAAGAAGCCACTTTAGACAGTGGCAGATTTGAAGTGAGAGTCTAGAGTATGCTTTGAGGGTGCACAGCTTCAGCAAAGACCTGATGGAACCCTGTTAGCCAGAAGGGGCCGACTCTCACGGGCTGCCAGTGGGCTCACACATAACTCACTCAAAACTTCCTTGTGGACACCTGCCACCTGCACATCCCAGGAAGTTCGAGGTACCACCAATACAAATGTGAAGTTTCTCCCAGAGCTTCTGCTGACAGTAGCTGTAGGTGTGCCAGGGCAAGTGATCAATAGCATGTAGCCTCAGGAGCATGGCCCATTGTCTCCGTCTCTTTTCTATGACAGATACCCGGAACTGGGTAGTTTATAAAGAAAAAAAAATTGTTTTGACTCAGGGTTCTGGAAGCTGGGAAGTCCAAGACTTGGGTAGCCACATCTAGGCAGGGCTTTGTTTCCATTCACAGGAGAAAGCAGAAGGGCAAGCAGGCATGAGCCAAAAAGGGGAAGGGGCTTAACTCCTGCAGTAGCTAACCCATTCCTGCAGGAAAGTCATAAAAACTCCCATGACCCCAGACCTGCCGGCACTGCCACACTGAGGATTTAAACTCCCACTGTATGAACTCCAGGGGGACAGGACACACTCTACCTGTACCACTCACGACACACAGCAGGGAGAGTGGGAAGGACACTGCAGGGAGGGCTTGCAGGTGCAGAGCCACCAGCATGCCGGACTTGGGACACCTGGGTGATCATATTCATTCACTCCACAGATACTGAGCACCTTGTTCAGTGTGTAGCGTGCAGCACCGGACAGACATGGTGCCTGCTCTGCTGGAAGCTCACACCCTGGTGGGGACAGCTTTGTAGGGATACTGAGTATTCCAGGCCTGGCCTTGGCTGTTGTGAGCATTTAGGGAGTGAACTAGCACAGCTCTGTCTCTCTCGCTCTCGCTCTCACTCTCGATCTCTTGCTCTCTCCTTATCTCTGCCATTTTGCTTTTCAAGTAAATATTTTTAAAATGTTTGGGAATCCATACATACCAAAGTACTGTCAGTCCTATTGCCTCAGGGCCCTGGAAGAAGCGACGGTGGTAACTAATTCCTCTCCTCCTGATATTGCCACACTTTCTTGGCCTTTCGAATCACTGTTTTCAGGGGAGTTAAAGAACTTCAAGCTATGTGTCAATTACCATAAATTAGATCTTGATTTATTATTTTTCTGTTTGTCATTACCATGTTGCCTTATCTGATACCTGGAGAATAGAATGTACTTCAATATAAAGTAAATAATGAAGGAGGGAATTTGGTTTAGTCTTAACCACTAGACACTGATTAGAATACCCACGTCTTACATTATAGTGCCTGGGTGTCCTTCCTGCTCCCACTCTTGACTCCAGCTTCCTGCTAATGAAAACCTTGGGAGGGTGTGGTGATGGCGCAAGTAATTGTGTCCCCACCAATGACATGAAAGACCTGGATTGAGTTCCTGCCTCCCGGCTTTAGCGAGGACCATACTTCGCTGTTGTAGGCATTTAGGAGAATGAACCAGTGGATGGAGTTCTATCTGCCTAATAAATAAAAAAAGTAAAGATTTATTTTATTTATTTGAAAGACA
The DNA here is from genome assembly GCF_033115175.1 of Lepus europaeus. Classification (NCBI taxonomy): domain Eukaryota; kingdom Metazoa; phylum Chordata; class Mammalia; order Lagomorpha; family Leporidae; genus Lepus; species Lepus europaeus. Next base: position 125,048,012 of record NC_084833.1, on the reverse strand, counting down.
GAGATACAGAGAGAGGTAGAAACAGAGAGAGAGGTCTTCCATCCTCTGGTTCATTCCCCAGATGGCTGCAACGGCTGTGCCAATCCGAAGCCAGGAGCCAGGAGCTTCTTCTGGGTCTCCCACACAGGTGCAGAGGCCCAAGGACTTGGGCCATCTTCAACTGCTTTCCCAGGTCATAGCAGAGAGCTGGATCGGAAGAGGAGCAGTTGGGTCTAGAATCGGCGTCCATATGAGATGCCAGCACTTCAGGCCAGGGCTTTAACCCACTGTGCCACAGTGGGTTCTTTGGTCAAGTTTCTAGTTCTTACCTTATCTTACCTTGTCCCTAATCACCCAAATCTGTGTTATGGGGACAGGATCCCAGCTCCCCTGTTTTTTATGTTTTTTTTTTTAAATTTTTATTTATTTTAACTCTTTGAAGGGCAGAGAGACACAAAGACAGAGAGTTTCTGTCCATTGAATAACTCCCTAAATGCCTGCAACAGCCAGGGTTGAGCCAGGCTGAAGCCAGGAGCCTGGAACTTAATCCTGGTCTCAAATGTTGGTGGCAAGGACCCAAGTATTTGGGCCACCACCTGTTGCCTTCAAGCACATTAGCAGGAAGCAGAATTGGAGGCAAAAGAACTGAGACTTAAACCAGGCCCTCTAATACGGGATGCAGAAATTGCAAGTGTGATCTAATACCTGCCATACGCTTACCGTAGGGACAACAGCTCCATTAGCACTGCAATTTTCTCACATCTCCCTGTAATAAAAGTACTTTGTAGGAAGGGTTCTTGGGGCCAGCGCTGTGGTGTGGTGGGTAAAGCTGCCACCTGCAGTGCCAGCATCCTGTATGGGCGCCAGTTGGAGTCCCAGCTGCTGCACTTCCAATCCAGCTCTCTTCTATGGCCTGGGAAAGCAGTAGGAGATGGCCCAAGTCCTTGGACCCCTGCACCCACATGGGAGACTGGGAGGAGGCTCCTGGCTCCTGGCTTCAGATCAGCTCAGCTCCAGCCGTTGCGGCCATCTGGGGAGTGAACCAACGGATGGAAGACTTTTCTCTTTGTCTCTCCCTCTCACTGTGTGTAATTCAACCTCTCAAATAAATAAATAAAAGAAACAAGAAGAAAAGTTCTTGGCCTCTATCACCTGGTGATTGCCATTTTTGATCCTATGCACTGCATATGAAGTAAATCTTTCTGCCTGTCTTGTATTTCCCCAAGAGAAGGGGCATTTATCTGATCAATTATAATCAAGTTCACTGATCAAACCATTATTAATAATGCATGGGAATCATTGTGTTACAAAGGGCGCCCCCTCCTCTCCTCTCTAGAGAATATCCTCCCGTTCTCTTTTCTTATCTCATCCTTGCTTATGCATGTTTAGGCAATATTCCAGTTCTCAGTGGAGAAATAAAGTAGACTTGAGTCTGCTTCCATAGAGAATTTGGAAGGTAAACAACTGAAATAAAAAGCCTGTACACATGGTGATTGATAAGTGCCGTGAATGAAATAAACAGCAGTGGTCAAAGAAGTAAGTGGAGAACAAGGTTGGGTCTCCAGGAAGAGATTGGTGTGCTGAAAGCAAAGGATGATGGGAAAACAGTGTTAAAAAGTAACAAGAATAGAAACTTAGAAAAGTTGTTTGAGCACACACATTGATTTATTTGAAAGGCAGAGTTACAAAGAGAGAAGAAGAAAAAGAAGAGAGAGAAAAAGAAGAGAGAGAAAGGGAGTGGGGAGATATCTTCCATCCACTAGTTCACTCTACAAATGACCATGATGACCACAATGGCTAGGCCGGGGCCAAGCTGAAGCCAGGAGCCAGGAGCTTCCACAGGGTCTCACACGTGTGTACGGAGGCCCAGGCACTTGGGCCACCCTCAGATGCTGTCCCAGGAGCATTAACTGGGAGCTGGATTGGAGGTGGGGGAGCTCGGGCTCGAACCGGTGCACAAACGGGATTCGGACACTGCTGGCCATGCGAACCACAGTGCTGGCATGCAGCAGCAGACTCCCAAAGTCCAGACACAGAATAAGTGGAGACGATGCTTGGTAATGGTTACTTAGTTACTTTATTTAGTCTATCCTGTTGTTTATTGATTACTTCTCATGGACCATAATTCTGTTTTTATTTAATATAGGCATTTGCAAGAAATAGCTCAAGTTGCACTGATATTCCTAAATCTAGTGAGATTAAGGTTACGTATGAGATTTAATAGGCTTTGTCTGCTCCTGATTTCCATGGTGATTTACTTTAACAGAGTTAGGAAATATTAAAGAGAAGATTTCCCAGACACCAGAATCAATGTGGTGGAGAGGTCTGAGACAGAAACCAAGTTAGAAGCTTAGGTTCTAGGATGACAACTAACTGCTCTGATTTTACCCACATGCCTGATACAACTGTTTGGAAAATAGCCTTCCATTGCTTCTGCCTAGTACTGACACCCCACTACCTGCAAGATGATGGGGGGAATGATGGATGCCAACTCTTCAAAACACACAGTTCCATATACACAGGATGTTCAAAAACACCACGGAAACTGCATGTCACCAAAGAATTTTGAAGTTGCACACAGATTAAGCCTTTTGCACAAAAATAAGCTTATTTAATTCCATTTTTCCAAGCAGCGACATAATCCTTCTTGTCTGGCTTTGGTTTCTATCAGTTGCCTTTCCTGTTGCCTGCAAAGCTGACGCCTCTGCAGGCCTCTTTCAGGCTGGCTGGCCTCTGTCATCCCATCCTTCTGGGCTGTGATGTTCTTCCACATTGCTGTCCATGAACACGCTTCCACGTGTTTTCTGCCTTCAGAAACCTGTCTCAACCTCTCATTGCTAATGGCTGCATGTTCTTCACTTTGATTGTCTTACTCTTCTTTATTTTCTAGTATTTTAACAGAGACACGCAAAGCTGATTGGTTTATCTCAATTGCAGAATTCAGGTCAAGGGAGTTTGACATTATAGTCGGTTTGTTTCCTTTCAGATGGGAACTAGTTGATCAAGTTTGGTTGATGCTGATGCAAACGGTCTAGCAGAATAGGAAATAAAACCACATACGATCACAAGACACAAGACCTGGGATCACTAAAGAGGCAACATCTTGTCTTCAGGAAAGTTAATGAGATGAGACGCGTGCTCCCAGGCGGGCTGATCAGTCTAATGCTAACAGAGTGAGTTCTGGTGCCAGATGCTGTGGTGCCCAAGCCCGATGCCACAGTTTAACAATTGTGTAAACTCAAGAAGCCTTGCTAACTCATTGTGACTCAGTTCTTACACCTGGAGCATATCAGGAATAATACTGTGGTCCCTAGGAGTTTATGTTACAGAGCTGGAGTGCAGTGGCTGATCTCTCTCTCTCTCTCACACACACACCCCAAACACTATCTTAAAAAAGGAGAAAAGTTATTTTCTGTTTTTCATTAGGAGGAAAAACATAGGTTAAGAGTATAAAAAACTTTACTTTTTTGGAGGGGAGAAAGGCTTTGGGGAAATTTGGGTTGATGCTTGCTATTTTTAAAATAGACTATAAGGGGTGCTGGCATTATGGTGTAGAGGATAAAGCCAATGCCTGCAATGCTGACATCCCAAATGGGCTCTGATTTGAGTCCCAGCTGCTCCACTTCTGACCAATCTTCCTCCTAATGGCCTGGGAAAAGCAGCAGAAGATGGCCCAAGTGCTTGGGTCCTTCCTTCCCACATGGCAGACCTGGAAGGAGCTCCTGGCTCCTAGCTTTGGCCTGGCCCAGCCCTGGCCTTTGGGACCATCTGGGGAGTGAACCAACAAATGAAAAATCTCTCTCTCTTTCTCTTTCTTTCTCTCTCTCTGTGTGTGTCTGTGTCTGTGTGTGTCTTTCTGTAGCTCTGACTTTCAAATAAATAAATAAAAATCTTAAAAATGAAACAAAAGAAATAGGATATAAAGTGACAGTAACCCAGCTCTGTAATGAGCAGCAATAGGAGATTTTGAGTGAAATGTAAGCAATATAAATGTATCATTAAAGGGAATGGTATAGTGGGCTTATTTGGGAATCAGGGCAGTTGGCAGGCCCCTGAGGCTGGAAGTCAAGAATATAAAGCAGTAGAGCTCACGGGGTTATTTTTCTTCAGCCAATCTGTTTTACACCTAGGCTCGGCAAAATGGAAGTGGGTGATTGGGTTGTTCCAGGGTTAGACATTAGCAAAAGACATGCAGTGAAATGAGAGAAAGGATCTTATATTTAAGGTATAATTATAGCAGTGCCCCATGGGTTTAAAATAGAAAACAAGAGGTCCTGGATGGATACAGAGTGGGGTGGATTAGAGAAGCATTAACTCTGCCAGAGGACTTGAGCAAGAGCCTGAGGATGAGAGGCTGGGATGAGCGTGTGCCACCTGAGTTTCCCTGTCGGAGGATGGCAAGTCTCAGAGTAAGAGCACACAGATGGTGTCTGCCATGCAGAGATGGGAGGCCATCAGAGCCGGCAGGAATGTGAGGCTGTATGGCCCCCTTCTTGATGGTGGAAGGGGGACCAGATGTCAGTATTGGCAGCAAGGAGAAGGTAGTATGCCGGCACACCTCTGCAAGGCACCTCCAGGGGTCAGCAGTGTGCCTGCAAGCATGCACAACTCCCACACACATGTGTGTGCTTGTGCGCATTGGCCAAAAGTGAGTATCCCAACCAAGACTACTACTGCTCCATCTCCCATGGCTCCCCAGTCTCTTCATTTCCTACATGGCCTCTCTTATGCTGCTCATCTATCATGCTTAATAATCATGTCATGATAATGTCAAGAAGCACTCTAATGAAATGTAAATGCATTCAAGTTGCTGTCTCTTTTACAAACATATTTTTCCCATTGATGCTTAATTGTCCTAGAATTCTTGCAGGGTTAAAAGGGAACTATCTCTTGAAGATTAGTTATTAAATTATGTATCACCAATTCATTTGCTGCATTGATTTGAGCTTCATCACATTTTTTATTGATTGTTTGAAAGCAAAGCTCCAATTATCAAGGGGCCAGACATTGCCAGCTTGAAATCTCTCTGAGGGTAGCGGGAAGCTTCTGTGAAAGCTTGAAGATTGCAGATCTTTTGTGACCAAAACCTGACTTCAGCCGCAGTGTGGACAGCAACCAAAGGAAACACTTTCTCAAGGACGAGGTTTTGTGAAAATGCAGAATCTAGCTCTAAAGGCCACTCCTGTATTACTGCCTTGGCAGAAGAGCAGCTCACTTGCCAGTACCTACAACATGGTCTTTATATTTAACCTGGAGATAAAGAACTGCATTTGGCAGATGTCCCAGCCCAGCTCCTACTTGTTACAAATGCATTAAATGTCAGGCACCCAGAGGTGAATAAACAATAGTTGAAATAGCAGCTCATGACTTATTCTTCTTATCTCAAATGTCTAGGGTTTATGTATAATAATATTTATAATTTACTGACAATTTTATTTTTAGGATGCTGTGTAAGGACATTACATATAGTGTATATATATAGTCATAGAGATATAATATAGACATGTATTCACAAATATCATATATAGTATTTATACCCACATATTTAAGTAGATAGATGAGACACATTGAAGATGGATTGGTAGATATATAGGTTTATTGACCATAGTAGCTAGCTATAAACAGACAGATGATGGAGAGATAGGTGGATATCAATTGGTTTTTGCTGTTAAGCGTCCGATAAACTCCCTGACCTAACTATGATAATTATCCCCCTGTTAGAACTTGGGAAATCAAACAAAAAGAAAGATTAATTTGTTCAAACACACAATTAGTAAAAATTAGCAGAGCTCATATTGTATAAGCTGCCTGACCCTAGAAATGAAGTGATTTGGGCTTCTGGTGCCACCCATCACTCAAATGCTAACGCGGGTGCGGCAGGGAAGTGTGGAGGGGCAGCGTGTCCCCCACCACGGATGCTGCCTCACCTGTCTGCCTGGGACAGCCCCGCTTAGGCCTGTGGCTCTAACTTCCTGGTGTAGGGCAGTCAGAATGTCGGTGTTCCTGGAGGAGGGCCTACAGTGCAGCCGCCTGACTGTGACCTCACAGATCTCTTACCCACCAGCCACCCCGATGACGGTGCTGATCCCTGTAATACTCAAACATACGACTCTGTTCTGGCCCATTGGAGATTTTAAATAAGGAGCTATGTCGCTAGCTCAATGCCTTTATTGATGCTGTTTCTTTGTTTTTTTCTTTTCCTTTTCACCTCTGACCTCTTCCTGTTCAAATTCCACCAATCCCTTAGAGCACAACTATACTCCAATCTAACCCACGTGACCTGTGGACATTCCTTTGTTCCTTCAATTACTCAAAGCACGTTTGCTGAGTGCCTCTGTGGATCAGATGTTACTTCATGCTGCATGGCAAGGCTCGAATACAGTAGCAGGCCAAAAGAACTCAGTTCCTGACTTTACTGAGTTTATATTCTCACAGAAAGTGTTTATAAGCAGTGTAAAATACACATGCAAAAAAGAACACTATTAGATTACGGATCACCAATTCATTTGCTGTATTGATTACAGCTTTATCACATTTCTATTGATTGTTTAATAGCAAACTTCCAATTGTCAAGGGACCAGACATTTACCCCTCACCCCAAACAGAGGCACATCTATTTCCCCCAGCCTTAATGTTTGTCTTACAACTTGGAACTTGGCTTCAAAAGTATGTCAAGAGTCAAAGTAGAAGTTCTCTCCTCCCTTCAGAGAAAGGTACCTCCTTCTTTGATGGCCCCGTTCTTTCCACTGGGATCTCACTCGCAGAGATCTTTCATTTAGGTCTTTCTTTTTTTTTCAAAGTGTCTTGGCTTTCCATGCCTGAGATACTCTTGTGGGCTCTTCAGCCAGATCCGAATGCCTTAAGGACATCTGCCATTCTATGAGTTGGCGAACTCAAAAGGCTTCCATAGCCTTGGCAACTCATGACAAGAACCTAGGGTGATTACTGACGCCATAAACAAGAGTGTCAATTTGTTAAGTCAACAACAGGAGTCACTGTGCGCTTACTCCTCATGTAGGATCTCTGTCCTAAATGTGCTGTACATGTGATTTAATGCTACAACTAGTACTCAAACAGTACTATACACTTTGTGTTTCTGTGTGGGTGCAAATTGTTGAAATCTTTATTTAATATATACTAAATTGATCTTCTGTATATAAAGACAATTGAAAATGAATCTTGATGCGAATGGAATGGGAGAGGGAGTGGGAGATGGGAGGGTTGCAGGTGTGAGGGAAGTTTTTTTGGGGGGAAGCCATTGTAATCCATAAACTGTACTTTGGAAATTTATATTTATTAAATAAAAGTTAAAAAATTGTGTCAAGAGGAAGAAGCTAAAAGAATCACAGCCACGTGGCCTTGATGGCATTAATTCACTGTGCCAGCACTATGCACTAAGTACCCCAGATGTCTAATTTTATGAGAAAAATAAGCCTGCATTTGTGTACAACACAACTGGCCCAGTGTTCCATTATTTTCTATTGAAAGCATTCACAACAGATGTATCTGCTGTCACTCCTGCTCTGCTGGGGAGGTGCACTGTGACCAGGGCCTTCTCTGATAGCCATGACCACCTCACCTGGTGACTTTGCCTCCTGGGACAGTGAGGCTCCAGCAGAACCAATCAGAGAATCCTTCTACCTCTGGTGATGCTAATGTGGAGGCCAGAGTTGTAGGGTGGGGATACTTTTAAATGTCAGAGTCACAGAGTATAATGGGACAGAGCTCCTAGGTCACCCACAGTTATTTTTCTGCTGGCACACCAATGCTTTCAGGAAAACTAGATCATGATTTGTCACCAAATGGCACCTTTTCCTGGAAACCATCACTGTTCCCCCACCCTCAAGGCCTTCTCCGCTCATGAGACATTCTCCCCTAACTTGGCTTCCACAAGACAACCCCACATGGTCAAATAGGTCTGCATCTGCCCAACTTTCTCTTGCGATATGGATCAAGGACTAATTTTCCCAGGAAGCACCACATGTCCTTATATGTGATTGTTCAGGCCATTCCCAACCTTCACTGCCTGGAATCCCCTGAATCTCAGCTCTGGTTCATCTGTTCACCTGCTTGTGCATTTGTGTCCCATATTGTCTGTGAGCACCTGGAGCTCAGGGATCCATCTTATCACTTATCAGGTTATACATACGTAATCTGACTTATAAGTCCAATAAACAAAAGGAGGGGGAAAGATGGCAGCTTTCAACATTGATGAAAGGGCTTCTGGCCGGCGCCGTGGCTTAACAGGCTAATCCTCCGCCTTGCGGCGCCGGCAACACCAGGTTCTAGTCCCGGTTGGGGTGCTGGATTCTATCCCGGTTGCCCCTCTTCCAGGCCAGCTCTCTACTATGGCCCGGGAAGGCAGTGGAGGATGGCCCAGTCCTTGGGCCCTGCACCCGCATGGGAGACCAGGAGAAGCACCTGGCTCCTGGCTTCGGATCAGCGAGATGCACCGTCCGCAGCAGCCATTGGAGGGTGAACCAACGGCAAAGGAAGACCTTTCTCTCTGTCTCTCTCACTATCTACTCTGCCTGTAAAAAAAAAAAGAAAGAAAGAAAGAAAGAAAGAAAGAAAGAAAGAAAGAAAGAAAGAAAGAAAGAAAGAAAGAAAGAGGGCTTCTACACATTCCAGGAAGTACAGGAAGTCTGGGTGGTGAGAGTAACTTTTTTCAGCAAGATACAGAGAACCTACAGGCTGTAATTTCAAGGACAAGATATTGGTGCATAGTGGGAAGAGAGGGAAAGACAAGGGATAGGAGCAGGAGAGAGATAAAGACAAAGGGATGGGAGGGGGAGAGAGAGAGGGAGAGAGAAACACACTTCACACAGACCCTAGAACACTAAGAGCTGTAGAATTTTCTACAGAAGAGGTAAGAGACCATCAGGATGCTGACTCACAGCTGTGAAGATTTCTGCTCAAAGAAACAGGAGGAGTTGCCAGACAGGTGTTGGTTTTAGAAAGATTTAAGAGGGAATGGCGCTGTGGGCTGTGGTGTAGCAGGTTAAAGCCACGGCCTGCAGCACTGGCATCCCATACCAGGGCTGGTTTGAATTGTGGCTGCTCCATTTCTGACCCAGCTCCCTGATAATGTGCCTGGGAAAGCAGTGGAAGATGGCCCGAGTCCTTGGGTCCTGGCACCCACATGAGAGATCCAGAAGAAGTTCCTGGCTCCTGACTTTGGCCTGGCCTAGCCCAGGTCCTTAGGCCATTTGGGGAATGAAACAGCATATGGATGATCTCTCTCTCTCTTTCTCCCTCTCCCTCTCTCTCTCTCTCCCCCATCTAGACTCTGTCTCTCACTGTAACTCTGTCTTTCAAATAAAGATAGATCTAAGTATCATACAACATGACCAACATTAAGATAAAAGACCAGCTGCACCCCTCACTGCCATGCCTTCCAGGGGAAGGGAGATATAGGTATATAAATGATTCCCCACAGGGTTGTTGGAGGAGGCCAGAAACCCAGTTACAGATTTTGAGAGCTCAGGAAAATGAGGGAGCCTTTGATAACAGTGCTCATGTGAGTTTCCTGGCTCCAGAAATTCTCGGCCTTGCTTTTGAGAGAACATTTTTTCTCTCTCTCTTCCTCTACCCCTAATGCTTCCCAGAGCCACAGACTTAAAGAATCTTAGTATAAAGGAAATAGCACAAGCTCACTATCAGCAAGTTCTGGGATCAAATCAGAGAGCAGCCTGGCCTCTGGAGCTGTGCTTTCTTGGTTTGAATCCTAAGTCTGCCATCGCATAGCCAGGATGTCTTGCAAAGACCGCTGATGTGTCCTGTGCCTTGCTTCCTTCATTTGTTTTATTTTTAAAGATTATTTATTTATTTGAAAGAGTTACACAGAGAGGCAGAGAGAGAGAAAGAGAGAGAGGTCTTCCATCCATTGGTTCACTACCCAATTGGCCACAACAGCCGGAACTGCGCCAATCCGAAGCCAGGAGCCAGGAGCTTCTTCCAGGTCTCCCATGTGGATTCAGGGGCCCAAGGACTTGGGCCATCTTCTACTGCTTTTGCAGGCCATAGCAGAGAGCTGGATAGGAAGTGAGGCAGCTGGGACTCGAACCGGAGCCCATATGGGATGCCAGCACTGCAGGCGGCGGCTTTACCTGCTAGGCCACAGCAACGGCCCCTGTTGATTTGTTAAAATGGGGTTGTGTGGGACTGAGGGATACAGGATGTGGTGAGAGGAGTTTGGCAATTAGCACTTTAGTGTCATTACTGCCTTGGTCATCATCTAACAGCTCTCGCTCTTTCTTCACTCCTAAGACTTTGATACTTGTCCCTTACATGGCAGACCCTGTGACTCGTGACCCAGGTTCACCCTCATTCATTGGCAGTTGCTGCTTCGAGTATCAGGGGAGCATTTGGACAAAAGTTTTTCGCTTTCAGTCTCTTCAAGGATCTCAGTTGCAGAGGCATAAGGACCTCTCTGGGTTGCTCCCCTTCTTGTTGACCCACATTCAATGGCTAGTGATGCCGCACTCCATTGCTTCTCTGGAGATCCTGTTGGAACCAGCTGAGGCTTTGTTGGGCCTGAATCTGGGCTCAAATATCCCTGCTGTCTCACAAACTTCTTCCCACAGATCTTGATCCCAAAGATGCTTCTTAATGAGCATTCTGCCTTCCAGACTGACCTTCATTCAGCTTCCAAAGAAAACCCAACCTACGACATCTAATTTTCCAGAACTGCTGACAGGATTACAAGAAATGAAATAGATGATGTTTAGCACAGTGTTTTGGCAATGTTACCTCACCACAACTTCCTTACCACATCACACATTAAGTCTTTCTTAGGACTCCAAATATACCCTGTGCCTTCTACCTGAAACATGGCTTCCATGGTTAACCCAAATCAAAACACACTTACTTAGGCCAATCTACGTCCATTATATTGCAAGTTAGGGTAGAGTCTGACCTTTAGCCCCAGATGGTAAGAGGAAAACACAGTTGGATCAGCAGCTATCCCAAACACAAGTCTGCAGGTTCAGGGAGAGAAAAGCATCTCCAGGCAAGGTCTGTCCTGCCTACCTGAGAGAGGTATTCGATAAAATTTTTTCATTCATTTTAAAAAACCTTTCAGTGGCCGGCGCCGTGGCTTAACAGGCTAATCCTCGGCCTTGCGGCGCCGGCACACCAGGTTCTAGTCTCGGGGCGCCGGATTCTATCCCGGTTGCCCCTCTTCCAGGCCAGCTCTCTGCTATGGCCCGGGAAGGCAGTGGAGGATGGCCCAAGTGCTTGGGCCCTGCACACCATGGGAGACCAGGAGAAGCACCTGGCTCCTGGCTTCGGATCAGCACGATGCGCCGGCCGCAGCGGCCATTGGAGGGTGAACCAATGGCAAAGGAAGACCTTTCTCTCTGTCTCTCTCTCTCTCACTATCCACTCTGCCTGTCAAAAAACAAACAAACAAACAAACAAAACTTTTAGTAATATAAAGAGAGCAGACTTCTTGCATTGCATAGATACAATTCTAGAAAATAATATTACCTTCCTTCCCTCTCTCCCACTTTCAAGCCCCCTCTTTCTTTCTTTTCTTCTTTTTTGCTTTTTAAAAAATTTTGCAAAATGAAATCAGCATATAAAAGTTATCCATCCTCTCATGTGTATTGCAGCTCAATTCACAATAGCTGAGATATGGAATAAACCCAGATGGCCATCAACTAATGACTGGATAAAGAAAATGTGGCATGTATACACTATGGCATACTACTCAGCCATAAGAAGAGGGAAAACTTGTTTTTTGCAACAAAATGGATGCAAATGGAAATCATTATGCTTTGTGAAATAAACCAGTTCCAGAAAGACAAATGTCATATGTTTTCTCTGATATGTGGCAATCTAGAATACAAAAACTGTATAGGAATGAAATGGACATCTTCTAATTTGATTGTTGTTTTTAGCTCTTGCTTATACTTTTGTGGAACTGTAGTCTTTCAACCTTTTGCTTATTGAATATTATGATTAGTTGTTCATTATGCCTGTGATTACACAGTGGATTAAAAATTTTTAAAGATTTAGTTTTTCATTTATTTGAAAGGCAGAGTGACAGGGGAAGAAAGGGGGGGGGGGCAGGATATCTCACATTCACTAGTTCACTCTCCAAATAACTACAATGGCCAGGGCTGGGTCAAGCCAAAGCCAGGAGCCAGGAACTCCCTCCTGGTCTCTCACATGGGTGACCAGGACACAAGTACTTGAAGCACCATCTGATACCTCCCAGGTACATTAATAGGAAGCTGTATTGGAGGCAGAGTAACCAGGACATGATCCCAAGAATCTGACATGGGGTGCAGGCACCCCAAGCAGTAGTTTAACCTGCTATGCCACAACACCACCCCCAGTATTTTTTTGCTTCCTCATTCCAATCACCTCATCCTCCAGACTGAGTTCACAGGTTTATCCAAGATTTTAGTTGTTTCTTTTTCTAGGAACCATGCTTAATGGTATTAGACAAGTGCTAATTTGCATAGAGACTGCCAAGGCCCTTTGCAAAGCAAAGCAAAAGAAATTGTTAAACAGTTACTATAACATTGACTGCAAGCATGAAAACAATTTTACAGCAGATTAAACACACTTAGTGAAAGAAGCCCAGTGCAAAAGCAATCTCAACCCTAAATTAGCATGTAGTCAGCACCTCGCAGAGTCCAGGGAGACAATGACCAAATGCAGTACCCCAACTGCCCTCACCAGGCCATTTTCCTTAGGTGAGTGGAGGACTTCTCCAGTTCAGTAAGAGTCTCTGAAAAAGAAAAGTTGTCACATCACAGTGAGAGAAAGAAGGGAAGCAACAAACGTCAATGAAGAAGCTAGAGGGAAAGTAAAGGGCATTCAACCTGGGAACCTGGCTGCAGACAGGTGGGAAAAGGCAGACATGCAGGGAACAGAGAAGGATCACTATTGGAAAGGGTCTGAGAGCAGCAGATTCATAATCCTGGCCATTGCCTGCATTTGGGAAGTAAACCAACAGATGGGAGTCCTCTCTCTGTTCATCTCTAACTATAATAATTAAAAGGCATATTTCACAGTTTTGCCTCAAGTCTTTTTTTCTCTAGCCAGGTTTGTTTCATCCAGGTCCTTCCCTCTGAAATCATAATTTTCCTCCTCCAGATCTTATCAGGCCAGGCCTCTCCTTACTCTACAACCAGGAACATTACACCTGCTAGTTGCTGTCCAGTGCTGAAAATGGCTGTCTGACTTATAATCAAATTCTTTTTATGTGTGTTGCCTAGGGAAATATCCACCATGAATCTTGCTCTTAACCTCACACTTGCTTTTCTTTGTGGCAAAAAGCCAGGGACATTTGGGTACCTATAAATAATAAGATAAATGACACTGGAAAGAGGCAAGGCCATCAGCATCATCTGAAATCTCCCATTCTGAGTTGACAAGTAATCACTGGACCTGGGCTAGAGAAGTGAATCTTGAAACAGAGACAAAGGAATGGGTTGTGTTGGGAATTCATCACCAGCAGCAGTAAACAGATAAGCATGACTTTAACTTGAATGATGATTCCTATGGTCAGGTCAGGTCCTTGGGAATTACAGAACATATTTTCCCTTTATGTCTTATATTTTATTCACCACTGGTCAGAGTGCCTGGAGATTTCTAGACTAAATAATTTCCCAGAAAGGTAAATATTCTAGGAAAAATTATAATCCTATTTAGTTTGAGCCTCAAACACAGGCAAGACTTGGATAAGTCAAAGCTGTGACATCTAGCTAATAGCAAAGACTTCTTATTGAAGTGTAATACAGAATTAACTAAGAAAGTTTTATAGAATAATTTATAAGGTAGTATTATAGAATGTGTTATATTCCCAAAAAAGAAATGTTAAAATCCTAATCCCCAATACCTCAGAAAATGGCTTATTTGGCAATAGTTCTTGCAGATTTAAACAGGTTGAGGTAGAGGCATTAAGGTGGATCCTAACTGAGTGTAAATTATATTCTTATAAAAGGGAGAAATTTGGACAGAGACATACTCCGCTGTAAAGGAATACATGGAGAAAACTATGAAAATTTGGAAAATATTTGCAATGAACCAACACATAGATGCTGTCAAGACTGTTGTTTCTGCTGTTTTATTGAATACTTCTTCATGTATGAGTTCTCATGATCATAATTTAGACTCTGTAAGTTCAGTCATTACATACGGAATCAAAGGAATCAATGTAAGAACAAGAGAGAATTGGAGTATCAATTATAACTGCTAATTTTAAAATGATTTATTTATTTATTTGAAAGGCAGAGTTACAGAGAGGCAAAGGTGGGGGGGGGAGAGAGAGAGAGAGAGAGAGAGAGAGAGAGAGAGAGAGATTGTCCATTCGCTGATTCATTCCTCAAATGGTCACAACCACAGGGGCTGCACCAATCCAAAACCAGAAGCCATGAGTTTATTCCAGGTCTCCCATGTGGGTGCAGAGGCCCAAGGACTTGGATCATCCTCCATTTCCTTCCCAGGCCATAGCAAAGAGCCGGATCAGAAGTGGAGCAGCCGTGACTCGAACTGGCACCTATATGGGATGCCAGCACTGCAGGCAATGGCTTTACCGTCCACACCACAGCTCTGGCCCCCAGTAACTGCTAATTTTGATAGGAAAGGTAAATTTTTCACTGATATCCCTAAAATTACCTTTATTTATTGAGCTAATCTCTGTCATATTACTGCATGTAATCATCAATTTGGTGGGAAAATAAGTATTGGATTTTCTGGCCTCTACAATGAGGAAATATAAGAGAACGATGTGGTCATGTCTCTTGTGTTAGCAAACAAATGTTGTGCATCAGACTAGGAAAAGGAGAGTGTGAGCCCAGTTTCTTGGCTCTTTCCCACTGCCAGCCGGTGTTTTGTAGGTGTGTCTTCTGTTCTGTACACTGTTCTCCTTTGAAGAAAACCATGCTTTATTGCTGGGCTACTACAGACAACTGATCTAATTTCTCTGCAGAGGAGTCATGCTGTTTGGTAAGAACTGAACTACATCAGAAGAAATCAGCCTGCACTCATCACAAATGCCCAGTAATTCACCTCCATCTCTTGAATAAAATTGGAAAAAATTAAGTGTAACATCTTATATTTCTCAAAATACACTTGAAAGAAATTTGGGTACCACACTAATAATATCACACATTACCATTGCAATTATTTTCCAGATGCTTTATAGTTTAAAATTTATTTCAAAATAAGTGTTATCTGATTTGTGCCTCATCATATCCACTATCAAATGGGTAGAGTGAGAAATCATCTTAGAGTAGATTTAACAAGCCTCCTGCCCTCAAATTATGGCAAAATTTCCAGTAGGCTTATTCTGATCTCATAAAGCTATTTTCCATGTACAGCATTAAAATAGTGGTCTACAACTCACATATTACACCCATGTGAAATTTCCTAGTGTGTTTATACTCTCTCCTCTTCTGTGATTCTTCCTCACTTGCTACCCAAAATTTTTTAAATAACAATGATTAGATACTACTTTTCCTGCTCTTTGTCCAAGCTTGGCCAGTGGACTCAACTAAGAGAAACACATCCCCACATTGATAGGGTCAAGCACACTATTTTGAGTTGACCCTGGGCTCCTTCCCTTGCAGGGCAGGCTGATGGGATAATGAACCTATGAGCATGCCAACAAGTAGTTTAGATAAATGTCTAAATCCAGAAGTCAAAGATTGTAGGCAGAACTTTATTGGTGAAAATGCCCTGCCTAAGTGCAGACCTAGATAGCTTACTAAAAATTCTGATACTCACCCCCATACCCACCACCTGCCACAGGAAATGGATTTTGTGTCATTTGTGGAAAGAGACTAACCATGGTCCACGTGCTTGCAAAGTCTACAGAAAGGACAGCATCCCCAGTTATATGGTGTGTGAAGACTGAGGGCTCGAAGGGTTAGGAGCCCAAATGAAGGCACCATGGAGTTGCTGTCAGTCCTGTGTCACTGTCCTGGGCACTTAGAGATGGAGGTGGAAGTAAGCTTCCAGCAGTGGGAACAGAAGGAAGCTCAAACAGTCATCTGGGCTAGATTATTTTGCATAGTGAAAGGTTTTCAAAAAAGTCAGTAATAAAATTGTTTTGGACAAGTGAGTCTTCTTAAACAGCATAATATTCCAAAATCCAATTGAAGACTAAAATGGGCAAGAAGACAGTATCCCTTTTCTTAGTGAACTATATCCAAAGAAATGAAATTCTAGGGAAGCAACACAAAAATGAATACTCCCTGATGCCATAATAAAGCTTTTGTGAGGGAAAATACTATTCTAGATTCCAGGGCTGTGACAAACACGCAGAATGTGCCTCAGAAAGAAACGATGATGAGTCTCATGGAAACTTGTTGACCCTGGCAGAAGCTGCTTTGTGGCATAGAAGGGACGGTGTTGATGGGGTAGGGGCGCAGTTCTACCTGCTTACACTGGGGACACTCAGACATCACCTTTTCTGCAACTGAATTTGTGCCATTGCCTAATACAGAAGCCTCCTTTACAACTCTGATGTGTGCTATGACCTGGCACTTGGTTTTTATCAGAAGCCAATCACTAGTGACCATCTGTGGAGAGCCACGAAGGAAAAGCACCTATAGGGCTGGGTGTATTCTGCTACCTGAAGGTCTCTGCGTTTGTCAGTCATTGTATACTAAGTGGTTGGCACATATATGGAGAGCTTTAGTTTTTCAGTTTTTGACACCACTCTCATTTATTTTGCAGGCTTGAAGTCATGACAAGCTTCTGCTCTTTCTTGGTCTCCTCTATGCCCCTGTGCTTCTCTGTTCTTCACTCTCTTCCCTCACTCTCTTTCTCTTCCTTTGTCTCCTCTCCTCTCTCATCCTCTGAGTCCTCTCCTGCGAGCTCCCTCTCTGTCATCTTTGGCCAGGTGACAGAGCTGGCTGCAGCTCTGTGTTGGAGGAGTGTTGCTAGCATTTGGAATACTTCAAGGGTAAGAAAGGTTACAAACAAAATTCAAGAGGCTGCTCCTGTCCAGACCTTCAGGGATTCCACAGGCTGGCAGATTCATTATTTTGTAAGATGATAACTGATTGTATCTGAAATAGTGTGAGGAAGAGATTTAAGTCATGTCCTATCCCTGTCAGTGAACAGTTTCTTAGGCAGCATCATAAAATGAAACAACGCAACTGTGTCTCCTGTGACTTTTCAGTTTGCTATTTCCTCTTGGTCAGAAAGATAGTGTTTCTTATTTAACAGCATACTGTCCATTAATTAAGATCATAAGTTATCTTAACTGTTTAGTTAGATGAATCTCGATGATTGTACATATTCATAAAAGCATTGTGACACAGAACACTGAGTATCCCCAACACCCCAGAAAGTCTCTGTGTACTGATTTAAGTGATCCTTTGCCTCCCAACAAGGAACTTTTGTTCTGAGTTTTATCAACACAGGATAAGGCTAATTGTTCTTCAACCTCGTATAAGTACAGTCATACTCTTTTTTGTCTGGATTTTGGAAGACTTTTTTTGAAAAAAGATTTATTTATTTACCTGAAAGGCAGGGTTACAGAAAGGCAGAGGCAGGTGCAGAGAGAGAGATCTTTTATCCACTGGTTCACTCCCCAAATGGCTGCAACTGCCGGAGCTGCGCCAAAGCCAGGAGCTTCTTTCCAGTCTCTCTCCCATGGGTGCAGAGGCCCAAAGACTTAAGCCATCTTCCCCTGGTTTCCTAGGCACATTAGCAGGGAGCCAGAACAGAAGTGGAGAAGCTGATCCTTGAACCAGTGCCCATATGGGATGCCAGCATTGCAGACGGCTTTTACCCTCTATACCACAAACTGGCCCCTTGGGGGATTTTTGCACCTAAAGCAAACTTATCTTTTAATTCCACTTTGTTATAAATGTCTTGAAGTATGCTCATAAGTCAATAGTTTATTCTTCTCTATTGCTAGGTAATATTCTGTTATAAGAACATACAACAATTTGTTAATCATCTTTCAGTTGATGAATATTTGGGTTGCATTAAGCTGTTATGAATAGAGAACTTTAAGTGTTTTTGCACTTTGCATTTTAAATTTTCTTTGATAAATAGCTAGGAGCAGATTCGTCATGTGTATGCTTTACTTTATAAAAAAAGACAGGCAAAGAATTTGCCAAAGTGAATCTTTGCTTTGCAATTCCCCAGTTTTGCAATGAAAGTTCTATTTTTTTCACATTCTTGACAATGTTTGCTATCATCAGACTTCTTTTTTTAAGATTTATTTATTTGAAAGTCAGAGTTACAGAGAAAGAGAGAGAGAGAAGAGAGGAGAGAGAGAGAGAGAGAGGTCTTCCATCGGCTGGTTTACTCCCCAAGTGTCCACAATTGGCAGGGCTGGTCCACAGGGTTCATCCAGTTTTCTCAAATATGTACAGAGGCCCAAGCACTTGGGCCATCTTCCCCTGCTTTCTCAGGCACATTAGCAGGGAGCTGGACCAGATGTGGAGCAGACGGAATTCGACCAGTGTCCATGTGGAGATGCCAGCTCTGCAAGTGGTGATTTAACTCTCTATGCCATGTCAGCCCCTCTTCCGAAGACTTTTTATTTTATTAATTCAAGTTGGTTGAAATTGATATGTCATTGCTTTAATTTGCATCACCCTAGTAAGGAATGATGGCAAATAAGATTTTATTTCCCTATTTGTATTCATATGCCTTCCTTTCTGAAGTATCTGTTTCAATTTTTTTGCCAGTTTTTGAGTTCTTTGTCTGTCATTGAATTGTACACAAAGAATGAATCAAATATATGTACGCGTGCATGTGATATGAAGTGATATAAATATATGATGTATCTATACATCTACAAGTTGTTACTTGCCTATTCATTTTTAGTAATGCCTTTTGATAAGCATATACTTAATAAATGAAGTCTCTATTTTCTTGTATTATGCTTAGTATCTTTGTATCTCTTCTAAGAAATATTTCTCCAGCCCTAAGATCACAAAAACACAAATACATTTTATTGCAGCAGATTGATAGAATGTATCTTTAGACCTGTAATCCATCTCAAGTGAGTTTTCATCTACTGCATCAGTTAAAATCACTTTCCTTCCGACTCTTTAGCTGTTCCAGTGCAGTTTTGACACTGTCACTTCTTCTCATTGGGCTGATTGATCCTTGGCCACAAACCAATTGACTATATAGCAGTGGGTCTATTTCCAGGCTTTCTGTCCTATTGTACACCGTGTCCTCATGTCAATAAGAAAACCTGTTGCCTTGATCTTTACAGTAAGTCTCGAAATCCATGAACACAGACTACTTTCAAATCAGCTTTACATTCTCACTTTGGTCTTGGCATATCTAGATCTATCACGTGATTATATGTATTTTGGGTCCACTTCTCAGAGTTTCCCCACAGCGGCACTGATGTGTCTTCCAACTCTTCTAATGCAGCCGTGCCTTCATGGTCTTGGCACCAGGCTCAGGTTCATGTAAGTGTGGCAGATCTGGCCTGCCTCAAACTTCTGAAATTCAAAAGGGAATGAGGTAGGACAATGGGAGGAAATGATTCACTTTGACCCAACAACCCATTCCCGCCTTCAAAACATGTTTTGAAGGCAGAGTTAGACAGTGAGAGAGAGAGAGAGACAGAGAGAAAGGTCTTCCTTTCGTTGGTTCACCCCCCAAATGGCTGCTACAGCCAGCGCACTGCACCAATCTGAAGCCAGGAGCCAGATGCTTCCTCCTGGTTTCCCAGGAATGGCACTTGGGCCATCCTCCACTGCCTTCCCGGGCCATAGGACTGGAAGAGGAGCAACCAGGACAGAACCAGCACCCCAACCGGGACTAGAACCCAGAGTGCTGGCACCACAGGCGGAGGATTAGTCTAGTGAGCCGCGGCACCGGCCCAAAACATGTTTTTCTCACAGAATCATATTCCTTAGCATTTGAGTGTTTGGATGAATTAATCCCATTTGCACAGGATAGTCCATTTCAGGTCATGTAAATTTAGTATATTTATTTGCCAAATAAGTACATATGTGTTTACTATTATATTTTATTATATACACATATGTTTATCATATATTCAAAAATACAATTTTATAATTACAAATAATGATATATAAAATCTATAATTATTAAAGTTGATGACTGAATATGTGTGTATTAAAGAATTTGTTTCTTTGATAAAAATTATGCTATTAAATTACTACTTTTAAATAGCAACATGGCGGGGGTCAGAACTGTGGTATAATTGGTAAAGCCATCGCCTGCAGTGCCGGCATCCCATATGGGCACAGGTTAGAGTTCCAGCTGCTTCACTTCTGATCCAGCTCTCTGCTATGGCCTGGGAAAGCAGCAGAACATGGCCCAAGTCCTTGGGCCCCTACACTGATGTGGGAAACCCAGAAGAAGCTCCTGGCTCCTAGCTTCAGATTGGCTCAGCTCCAGTCATTGCAGCTGTTTGGGGAATGAACCAATGGATAGACAACCTCTCTCTCTCTCTCTCTACCTCTTCCTCTCTTTAACTCTGTCTTTCAAATAAATAAATAAATCTTTAAAAAATAGCAATGTGGGAAAGCAAATTCATAATCATTTACTGATAGAGTTGATACTGTATCCTGGATACATATATATCTGGCTTCAAGGCACTCTACTGTCAATACTTGGTTACTCCTCAAAGCGCCATCAAATTGGAACATCCCAGCTTCCTCTTTCCTGTTATGTCCAAGATATTCCTGAAACTAGGCAGTTTCCATCTCCTCTGTCTTCATGGATTTCCCCTCTCTGGTCTTGTACAGCCCAAACCTCTTGTCTCTGTGCTCCCCCAGAACGGATGCTCAGCCTCCATACCCTCATTGATAACTCCCCACCCAAGGCACCACTCCATGCTTCATAAATAGTTCATGCCACAAACAAAAAGAAATTGTCCTGAAATAGCAACATTAAAAACTTGTCAGGCAAAATGTTGTGTTTATATGTGTAACTTCCTTGTTATTTGTTTACTTGTTTTGGAATGAACCAGTATGAATGAGGGTCTCTAAGTGTACATTTTGTACTTGTTAGCTTCTGTCTATTAGATCACCACAAAGTCAATGACAAGTGTTTGTTAATTCAGATTCTGATTTTTTAAATTAGACAAACAAAAGCTGTGGTTCCCAAACCCACATCTGCCCATCAGATAACTGACCATAAGGTGACCATAGGCTAAGACTGCCCTGTGTCTCGCCTTCATTCTCTAATTTCTCGGGCTCTTGGAATTTCTTCCTTCATACTCCAAGGTACATCCAGTTAAGAAATGACACTATGTAGCGTACCTGAAACATCCCAGTGTCTTCCACACAACGCTTGGAACTGAGTAACCATGTTAGCACACTAAGCCTCCGATTCTTAAACATTGAAATGAAGGGTTTGGTTTGAATACACGACCTTTATCCAGGGAGTTGTGTCACATCTATAGGGCTTGCACAGCTCCTGGCCAAGGTGGGAATTTGCAATGTGGCCTGGACTGCAAGACTATGGTCCTCATTGATGCTGAGTATATGGTGTGGATCAGTGTAAACTGTAGCATTTGTGAGAATCACATGGGAGGCCAGCTAACGCTCACAAAATAGGTCTCACTTTTAGGGTCCCTGGTTCACCAGGTCCAGAGAGGGTCCAGCAATCAATACAGACAGCTCCCAATTTAGGATGACTATTCTAGATTTTACGATGGTGTGAAAGTCATATGCATTCCATAGAAATAGCATTTACAATTGTGAATTTTTACTTTTTCCTAGGCTAGCAAAGCATAGTGTGATCTTCTCTTATGATGCTTGGCAGTGGCATCAGGTGCAGCTCTGTCAGCCAAGGGATGAGCAGAGGGAACAACTGACACTGCAGTGTGCTGTGCTAAGCTGTGAGTACTGAATGCATTTGCACCTTAGGGTATTTTCAATTGAGGTTGTATTTATAGTGATGTAACTACTGTAAGGGGAAGAATATCTACATAGGAAAAAACACAACATCTGTAGGGTTTGATACTATTCATAGTTTCAGGAATCCACCAGGGACCTTGGATCCCATCCCCTGCAGATAAGGACTACTGTGCACACCATTCTGAAAAAGACTCAACTACAGAGTTGAGTCAGTAAACAGATCAGTGGTTGACAAGGGTTCAGAGATAGGAGAGCTGAATTCATGAAGCATTAGTGACCTTTTGGAACCATGAAACTCTTTGAGCATTGAAATGATGGATCCATAACATTAGGTAGTTGCCAAAAGTCACAGAACTTCAAACCACTTCAGTGCATGCAAACGGAAATGGTCATGTAGGAGTTGGACAGTCACAGAATTTGTGTGATAGCCTGGTGAAATAACATAACTATATTACAAATGATTGAAATAACCTTAAAAATGGATGTGGAGGGTAGTTAGTAACTAACCTAAGCAATTTTGAAGTGAGTGGGATCTAAAATATTAAAGAAACCAAAAGAATTGTAAGTAAGTAGTTTAGCCTTGTTGATATGAATGCATGCATTAAGAATACTGAAACCATCATTCATGTATTCTGAAAGTGAATAAATAATTGAAGAGACGGTGGATGGAGGGTGGTGGGAACCAGGTTTCCCACTGATAGAGTCGGAAGTTGTACTCTTCTGTGGGAAAACGTAACAATGATATGCCTGATGCTGGGTTAGAGATGCAAATATCAGGATGAACTCATGTTTACCTTCATTTTGATGAAAATGTGTTCATGCGTGTGTGCACATGTTTGTGTACATGAGTTAGTATATACACATACATTTCTTGGCTGTGACCATTGGGAAGGCCTAAAAGCAATGACATACTAGAAGCAATGAGTGGAACTTGCATTTAGATTTTAATTTCTTTTTTTTTAAAGATTTATTTATTTATTTGAAAGTCAGAGTTACACACAGAGAAAGGAGAGGCACAGAGATAGAGGTCTTCCTTCTGCTGGTTCACTCTCCAATTGGGCTGATCCAAAGCCAGGAGCCAGGAGCTTCTTCTGGGTCTCCCACATAGGTGCGGGAGCCCAAGGACTTGGGTCATCTTCCACTGCTTTCCCAAGCCATAGCAGAGAGCTGGATTGGAAGTGCAGCAGCCAGGACTCAAACCAGCACCCATATGGGGTGCTAGCACTGCAGGCAGCAGCTATGCCACAATTCCGGCCCTAGATTTTTATTTCTAATAACACCACAATAAAAATAATTCTGCATGACATGATTGGGGTATGTGAAATGGACAAAGGAGCCAACAGAAGGAGCTCCCAATGTCCAAAGCTAGAGCAACTTCATCAAAAGTGTTACAGTGTTGGATTATAATCCAAAGTATAAAGTAAATATTCTGTTAGTCCATGATTAGATGAGACATTGGTGACATTTGGAACTTGGAAATTATTTTGCACAATACTGAAATTACTATGTAATTTTTTCAGAACCCATAGAACCTTATAGCATTTCAATGTATACAAATTTAAAAATAAATGGATGGGAGAGAAGAGACACATCTTTCATGCAGAAGAATTCCAGGTCATTTTTTGTAGGTACTGTTCCCTCAAGAAGGAAAGACGTAGCTCCCATTGTGAGCTGTGAGCTGTGCACACTATACGGGAGGGGTGGGGGACTGGGCGATTTTGCACTGGAGAAACCTGACAAACAACCTTATCCTGAGGTCAGTGTTGCCCAAGGCAATGTCATTTAAAACCAGGAGATCTGGGAAGTGGTCACAGTCACGTGGATCCTAAGGAGACGGATGGCATAGAGCTGTGCTTAGCAGGTGGTGTGTCCCTCCACAAGCCCATGTGTTAAGGCTGGAGCCCCAGGATGGCAGCACTGCAAGGACCTCTAAGCGTGGGGTCCCTGAGAGATCCTGGAGTCACTAGTGATGCCTCCTTTGTGAGAGCATCCTGGTCTCCTGAAGCTCGCTCTTACAGAAAAGCCCAGCCCGACGCTTGAGCTCTCCGGCTTCCTGGGCTATGGGTGACTTCCTTCTCCTGCCTGCACTCCAACCATCTGTCACATTTGTCACGCTGCCCTTCCCACAGGCTGGGCCATGCCTTTTGGACTTTCGGACTCCAAAACGGTGAACCCAGCAAATCTCTTGTCTTTATGAAGTCAGTCTGCCTTGGTATTTCGTTACAGCCTGAAAAGTTGACAAACGCTGCAACACCCTGGATGAGAACCTGGGGCAGAGGAAAACACACTAGGTAAAAACTAATAATACCCGAATAAATTATGAATTTTGGTTAACAGTAGTGTGTTAACATTGGTCCTTTAGTTGCAACAAATATATCATATCAATGTAAGATGTCTGTAACAGGGGAAATTGGATGTGTGAAATATGGAAATTCTCTGTATTGTCTTTGTAACTTTTCTATAAATCTTAAGCCATTCAAAAATCCCAGCTCCACAGATGGAAACAGCTGCAGTTTTCCCCCTCCTGTCCTCTCCACTCATCTCTGCCACCAACACCTCCTCATGCCTAGCGAAATATCGATCAGCTTCCCCCAAACAATCAAGGGCACTTGAGAGATGGTGATGCATTGTAAATTCATGCCAAGAAAACCTCAGAAGAGCAGGCAGGGACTGTAACAAGAAGAGAAATTGGTTATTGACTTTGCATTTTATTTCGTTTAAGCATTCAGATAACCCAGAACATGAGGAAGCAGCAAGGAACATACAAATCCAGCTAAACTAGCAGGGTACAGGAGCAGTGGCTTCAAGTCACCAGGTGACCTACCTACTCTACTCCCCTTCAGTTTGCACACAGTCACAGAAGGTGTGACAGAGGCTTTGGGTCCCAGTGCTGGAAGTGAACACAACCTAACTGAGCCTCAGGTTTCTCATTGGTAAATTGTGGATAATGGTGCTTACCTGTGGAGTGTATTAGTCTGTTTTCTGTCACTATAACAAAACACTTGGGGCAGCTACTTTATAGAGAAAGGAGACTAGTTTAGTGCTGAGTTTGAGAGATTCAAGAGCTTAGCTGGAACTTGCCTGGCTCTAGTGAGAGCCCAGTGGTGGGGTGAAGGTACATAGTAAAAAGGAGAAGTGACGTGGTTGGACAGGAAGCCAGAGAGGCCAGGAAGTAGCCAGGTTTGTCCCTGTATAGCACCATTTTCACAGGCACTAACCCCTCAGGTAGCATCCCCAACAAGTTCTGCATCTCTCGTCGAGCCCCACCTCTTAATATTTCCAATATCTCAACATTGAAAAAGTAGGAACCAAACTCCCAACACTTGAAGCTAGGGAGACACACTCAGACCATCTCCAAACCATAGCATGGGGTAACTGTGCAGATCTGAGATGGGCTTCAGGGGATGGCATGGTGGAGTCCCACGTGGAGTGGAGTGCTCTGTGCATAGTACCTGCACACAACAAGGAAGCAGGTGAATCCATGCTGGGGCCCGAGTCCACTGGTTCCAGTGATGCACCAGGAAGTTCAGACGCAGATCCAACAGCTGTGGGGACTGGGAGGCAGTAGAAGATGGGACAATGTACAATTCACTCTATTCAGGACACAGTTGTGATAGTAATGGGGCAGGTGTTTGGCCTACTGGTGTAGACGCAAGCTGGGACACCTGCATCCCGAAAGAGAGTGTCTGGGTTCTAACCCTGACCCTGAGTCTAGCTTCCTGCTAATTTATACCATGGGTGGCATCAGACCACAATTCCGAGAGTTGGATCTCTGCCACCACTTGGGAGACCAGTATTAAGTTCCTGTATTAAGCCCAAACCAGACCATTGCCAGCACTGGGGGACTGACCAGCCAATCAGAGCTCCATTTATCTGCCTCTGTCTGTCTCCAAAATAAATAAAAATAAAAAACAAAAAATCAATAGCAATAATAAGAATGAAACTGTGATTCCGATACTGCTCACTCCTTAGGATCTACAAATCCATCTGACTACCACAGTGCACTTGCACCACATTTTATTGATTTGCTGGTACCTGCAGCGTTCTCTGGAAGCAGACACTGAGCCCTGCAGCATTCTCTGGAAGCAGACACTGAGCCTGGGTTTGTGTGTGAGCTGTTCATTAGGGGTCAGTGCCTGCTGGGGCACAAGGGAAGGACCTGGCAGAAGAACTCGGGCAGCAATGCAGGCCCCACAAAACTGTGGCTGACTTGAGAGGGAGCTCTGGGGGAGCATCACTCACCAGAGTTGTCCCACACTGGCTGACACAGGTGGGCCTTCGAATCCCAGCTGGCTCTGATAGATTTTCCCTGGACTCCTAGGGCAAGTCTGTGACCTCAGGCAGATTTCCGTAGACCAGGGCAACCCTGAGGCCCAGAGGCTGTGTTCTGACCACACTCCAGCCGGGACAGGAAGCCCTACTTGGAGGGATCTGGACAGCACAGTGCATTTCCAGGTAAGGTAACAGAGGCCCAAATAACTCAACAAAGAGCACACAAAGTTGAGATTCCAATCCCAAGCACAACCTGACAGGCTCTGCTGGGACCGCTATAGTATCAGCATTTGCACTGGGCTTTATTTTCTGAAAGTGCTTTCTCTTCCAGACTGCTGGGGTCTCCCAACAGCCCAGTCGGGACGGTCCACTTCGTATTGCCAATGAGCAAAGTAAGGATTAGAGACACCGCTATCTCTTACCCAGTGTCGCGCATAACGCAGCCATCTAGCATTTGGAACCGCCATGTCTGCTCCTGACTCTGAAGCCAGGCTCTACACCAGGCCACGCTGCTTTCCACAGCCTCACTGAGGTGCCAGCTCCTTGGCTGAGGGCCTCCCTGGAGGCCTGTTGCTGGCCAAGACGGTTGTTCTTCTGCCTGCTGGGGAGCACCCACAGAGCAGCAAGGCATGATCAGCAGTGGGGGTGGGGGGCTCTCTGTGGACTAAAGGCGGTTAGGGAAGTCAGTGCCCCTTCCTCAACAAAGGCAGGTGTGTCTGGCAGGAGGGAGGAAATATCTGCCCTGCCCCAGGGAGGCCCTTCTGCCAGGAGGGAGGGCCTTGGCAATGGAGAGGCGGGAATGGGAGGCTCCCACCTGACCTTGCAGGTGGCTTCGTGCCATCTCTTTGGAGACACCACTGTCAGGGGCAGAGCTGGCTCAGCTCAGGGGCGGAGAGGCTCCCAGAACAATGCAAATCAGGAGGCAATATTGCTGACTCAGAAAAAGCAGCCGTACTATCCTCACAGCTCTTAAATAAAATACAATCATGGGAGGAAATTTACCCTGAAACTAGGAAAAAGTATCTCTCATCTTCCAGGTCTACCTGGTGCAGCTTCTCCCATGAGGCTGCAGAGAACTTTAAATGCCACTGAATTGTCCAAGTCAGCTGCTTCCAGCCCACAGCACCTGCCCCAGAAGTGCAGACTCCTCCCTCAGCTGCTCCCAGCCCACAGCACCTGCCCCAGAGTACAGACCCCTCCCTCAGCTGCAGACACCCAGAAAGCCCTGGCCCTTGGTCCTCAGACTCATTCATTTTGTTGTCAAGCTATCAGTGGCCTGATGGAAATGCACAGGCTACTCAGGCTGCCCCACATTACATAGCTGGGGATGCTGCTCCAGTGATCATTAATTTCCTAAGATCTAAAATGGGAAACCCAACGGCAGAGTCTTAGCCATTTACACAGTCTGGGAGCAACACATAATTTATTTTTTAAAGATTTATTTTATTTATTTAAAAGGTAAAGTTATAGAGAGGGGGAGACAGAGAGAAACACAGAAATCTCCCATCTGCTGGCACACTCCCCAGATGACTGCAGTGGGGCTGGGCCAGACTGAAGCAGGAGCCTGGAACTCCGTCTGGGTCCCCAACACGGGTAGTAGGAGCCTGACTGCTTGGCCCATCTTCCGCTGCTTTTCCATGTGCATTAGCAGGGAACTGCTCCTGTCTCTGGGTCTGCAAGAGGCTCTCTTCACCATCTTCACCCTGACTCCCAGCGGGTGCTCCCAGGGGCTGTGGCTGCTGTGGGAAGTCCAATGCTCTCAGAGTAGAAGCGGAAGTGTGGGAGAAATGCTTCCCGCAAGCTTTGGGGGAACAGAGTGGACTGCAGCCGTGCAGACAGGGTACAAGCTTCTCTGAACAAATGCCATATGCACACTCCTTGCTCTGCTGTCATGACCTGTGGGGCATCACTTTGGAGTGACAGCAGCCCCTGCCTGTCCCCATGAGGCTGCTGAATGAGCTCTTTGATGCCCAGGAAGAGAACCTGATGGATGGCAGAGCCCTGTCACTTGCCCTCCTTGGTGTCAGTTTCTGCACCTGCAAAATGCAGAGTGGAGTATTCGGAGCTGGAATTATTTAGCTCTGCCGAAGGCATACCCAGTCCTTGGTGTAATGAGTTGTCTACATGCACATACCATCATAGGCATGTAATATGCTGCGTAAAGAGAACACCTCCTCCACAGGGCCCAGGCTGAGTGGAGAGCACCTAGGAGTTTCACTGACAGGCCACCAAACCAGAGTGAGAACTCAAAAGCCGACTCTGCCTCCAGGCCCCAATCCTGAGCCATTATGACTGGCTCTACGTTCCTTTGTTCTGCTGCTTCTCCATCGTGTGATGCTGGGCAAGGCCCTGTCCTCAGCTGCGCCTTGGGCTCCTCATCTTGGAGGTGAACTGGTGGACAAAGTGATCTCGAGCGCCATCTGTCCTGCCTTTGTATGGTATCAATAGCATGAACAGCTCCTGCTGTCTCTGCATTGGAAGCACCTCCCCTCCTGCCAGCCTGGCTCTCAGGACCTGCTCCTGACCCCTCCTGAGAAGCCTCCTGCCCACCCCGCTGCATAGCCCCTACCCTCCTTGTAGAATCTTTGGTTTTCTGATTCAGCAGGCCTTGGCCCATCTCTGCCCTGATCTAGTCTCTGAGGTCTAACTCTGTATTAGTGTCTACAGCTGGGGGCCAGCCACTTACCTTTCATGTACCCAGCAGAGCATGGAGTACAGCTAAGAGCTCTGAGAGATTGCCCAGTCTTAGAATTTTATGGGCAAGTAAAGCCCCCTAGCATTGTACTATACCTGTTTTACATGGTTTTCCAATTATAAGTCTTGTTCAGTGAGCTTGTCTGCATGGATCATAGGGAAAATTAGAATAAAGACTAGGCATCCAGACAAAAATGTCAGTGATCCCTGCCTTATGTCCCCAAAACAGAGCTCCTGACTCATTTCTTTAAAAAAAAAATCAAAATGTTTTTCATCTACTTGAAAGAGAGATATCTTCCATCTACCGATTCACTTCCCAAATGCTGGAGGCAGGAGTCACATCCGGGCACTCTGATGTGGTCTGTAGGCTTCCCACCCAGCTTCTTCACTGCTACAGCCAACATCTGCCCTGTGTGCATGGTCTTCACCAGGGAGATGTGGGAGCCACACACTGACTCCTGACTGAGGACCACAGCCGTTTTGAGCCCTGAACATAACACCTCTGTGAATAGTCCTGGACGCTGATGAGTCTGCATTAGACATCAGAATCCAGATCCTTGATGGATAAGAAACAGGGACAATGCCATAACTGATGGCCAGGTAGGGTATCGTCAGACACACCAGGAGCAGCTGAGAGACCTCGGTCAGATCTGAACTGATAGAAATAGGGGCGTGCCCCAAACAACCAGTGAGGAGGTGATACTTGAGAGGTTCCGGGTTGGAATTTCAGTGCTGCCTCTACCAAGAGGCATTCCTGGCATTCACCCGTCCTCAAATTTGCCAGAACAATCTTCAGCCTCCCACGAGTCCCCTCCACTATGCATTGATGTTCTGTAATTACAGGAGCGTCAGTTGTCCTTATCATTCCAAGTGTGACAAAACACACTCAATATTATACTACAGTGATCCATGTTCCTCACTTTACACACCTGCAGGAGGAAAGGGGGGTGACTTCCTGTGGAACACATGGAAGAGTAGAAAAGGATCTCTGATTCATTTATATACAACGTTTGACAAACAACAAAAAATCACCAGGTATATGGAGATGGAAATGAAATTGTTAAAATAAAAATCATATGAGCAAAACTACAGACTTCTAATATGGAAGTTAATTTTTTAATTTATTTTTTATTTTTTTAGAAAGCTTTTATTTATTGAATACAAATTTCATAGGTACAGCTTCAGGAATATAGCAGTTCTTACCCCCACGCATGCCCTCCAACCCCCACTTCCATCCCACCTTCTATTCCCTCTCCCTTCCCATTTTTCATTAAGACTCATTTTTAATTAATTTTATACACAGAAGACAAACTCTATACTAAGTAAAGATTTCCACAATTTGTACCCACATAGACACACAAAGGATAAAGTACTGTTTGAACTAGTTTTACAGTTAATTCTCATAGTACAACACATTAAGGACAGAGGTCTTACATGGGGAGCAAGTGCACAGTGACTCCTGTTGTTGATTTAACAATTGACACTCTTATTTATGATGTCAGTGATCACCTGAGGCTCTTGTCATGAGCTGCCAAGGCTATGGAAGCCTTTTCAGTCCACAAACTCCGTCCACATTTAGACAGGGCCACAAGCAAAGTGGAAGTTCGCGCTTCCCTTCAGAGAAAATACATCCTTCTTTGATTGCCCCTTCTTTCCACTGGGGTCTCACTCACAGAGATCCTTCATGTCATTTTTTGGGCACAGTTTCTTCACTTTCCATGCCTAGTAATTATATTAATATGCTAAAAAGAAAGAAAACAGGGCAGGTGCCGTGGCTCAGTTGGTTAATCTTCCACTTGTGGCGCTGGCATCCCATGTAGGCACCAGTTCTAGTCCCGGTTGCTCCTCTTCCAGTCCAGCTCTCTGCTGTGGCCCAGGAAGGCAGTGGAGGATGGCCCAAGTGCTTGGGCCCTGCACCCACGTGGGAGACCAAGAAGAAGCACCTGGCTCCTGGCTTCGGATCCATGTAGCTCCGGCCGTAGTGGCCATTTGGGGGGTGAACCAACTGAAGGAAGACCTTTCTCTCTGTCTCTCTCTCTCACTGTCCACTCTGCCTGTCAAAAAAAAAAAAGGAGAAAACAGATGAGGAGATGAAAAAGAGAAGTAGAATCTACAGAACAGATCCATATATATATAGTATACCTGTAAAATATAATATCTAAAATAGTATATCTAAGTATCACTGCATGGATTTATTATCAGATTGGACAAAGAAGAGAAGATTTGTTAACTAGCAGTGCAACAGAAAATTTTCAAGCAAAACATACAAAATGATTTTAAAATAAGAATGGGATGTGAGATGTAGTAAATGGATGTGATTTACGGATAACAGGGGAGAAATTAAGGAGTGGGGAAAAGCAGTATTTGAAGGATAAGAGGTCAGGATCATGGAAACACTGACAAAAAAAACAGCTTAGCAGTCACAAAGCTCAATGAAACAAGCAGGAAAAATGCAAAGAGAATCACACCTGTACAAATACTTGACAAGTGGGTAAAAGACAAACATAAGATGAAATCGCAAAGGTAACAAGAAGGAAAATATATTACTTACAGAATAAAAATGTAATGACAGCTGCAGGAGACTAGTGCTCGGGATGTCTATGTCCCATGTCAGAGTGCCTGGGTTGCATTAGGAGCTCTGGTTCCTGACTCAACTTCCTGTCAGTGAAGACCCTGAGAGCCAGCCATAATGACTCGAGCAGTTATGCTACTGCCAACCGCATGGGTACCTGAAATGCGTTCCTGACTCTTGGCCCTGGCCCCAGCTCAATGCCAGCTGTTGTGGGTATTTAAGGAGTGAACCAGTATATGATTCTTTCCCCCCCTTCTCTCTCCACCTCTCTCTTTCTCTCTCTCTCTCTCTCTCACACACACACACACAAACACACACACACTCTCTTCCCCCTTTTATCTTTCTTTCTTCCTCTCAAATAAAATAATAATAATAATAATTTTGAAAAGAATAAAAGTTGCAGAAACACTGGCAACTCCAAAAGAAACTATAGAAGCCCAAAGAAAAAAGAATTGCACAAAGAGCTGATAAAGACCGTCTCACAACTATAGTCTTAAAAAAATGAAAGTAAAATAAAGACATTATCGAACTAACAGAATTAGGGAGTTTATCACCATCAGGTCATTACTACAGAAAATAAAAAAAAGTGCTTCAGAATGAAAAACTAAAAGGTATACCAAATAGGAGTACATCATTATAAGAAAGAATAAAGAAGTCAAAAGAAGGAAAATGTGGGGGTAGATAGATTTTTTTACAGCAAATATAATAATAACTTACAGAGCTATTACACATGAACTAGTAAAATGTATGGTAAAACAGCAAACACAGGAGATGAACTACTGTGAATTCTTAAGTTGTTCATAAAATGGTAAAATATTAAATTTTATTAAAGTATCTAAAGTTAGCCACTAAACATGACATAAAAAATGTAACTAAATTTTAAAAGGGAGGACCAGGTTGCAATTATGTTAACCTAAAAATGGAAGGGAGAAAAGGATATAAAAATGGTTGAAACAAGATTACCATATTAGTAATATTGATGGAAACTGTAATAACTTCTCCAACCAAATGTCAGAGTAATTTAAAAATTTCAGGATTCAAGTGTACAATATTTACATATTTTAATTATAAGAAAAAAGACATATTAAAAATAGAAGGATGATGACCATCTAAACACACTTGTGCACCAGAAACAAGGGGAAGAAAGTTTTTTAAAGCAAATATTATTAAGGATAAAATGTTATTTCTTTCATTAAAATATTTTATATGCCATACAATTCATCCATTTTAAGTGTGTAATTAAACATTTTGTAGTATTCTCAAAGAAATATGCCACCATAACTACAACCAATTTTAGAGCATTTTTATTATCTTAAACAGAAGCCCCATATACTTTAACTATCACCCCTAACCAGTCAGTTTTTCACTACAAGTATTATGTTGCTTGTGGAGATTTTTTTTAATATATGTATTTATCGAATTGCAGGAGTTCCCATGTATTCTTACTTTGATGAATTTTATGATCAAAGTGTTTAACTTTTGCAAATGAGTTTTTGCAAATTTATTGAGATAACATCTGATTTTTAAAATTCTATTGATATAATGTATATCCAAGTGCTCCTCAACTTACGAGAGTTATAATCTTTTTAATACATACTAGGTTGAAAACATCATTAAGTGATAGTAAATTTGATAAATCTCAAATAACAAACATCACAGTTTAGGTTAAACTACCTTGAATGTACTAAGAACACTTATATTAGCCTTCAATTGGTCAAAATCAGGTAACACAAAGCCAATTTCATAATAAGTTGTTGCACATCTCATATGCAAACACGGATGGGCATTTTGTGCACGTCATGGGTTGCCAAGATACAAAACTCAACATCCCAAAATGCTGGCAACAGAGTACTTCGTAGAGCATGGCTTGTTTACCCTGCAATCATTGGATTGCACTGCCCAACACCTTGGAGGAGGGTCAGGTGTCCATTTCTAATCACCATTCAATGTTAACTTTCTACCGAATGCGTGCTGCTTGTGCACCCTCATGAAGCCAAAGCACTGTAAGTGAAAGGCTCACAAGCTAGGATCAGCTGCACTATTCGAGTCTTGGACAGTAAGCCAGCCTTGTATACTTGAATTAAATCCTTCTTGTTTCTAGCATAAACTCTTTCTACAGATTAATACATCAATTTACCAGTATTTTGTTGAAGATTTTTTTACATTCACATCTATAAGGAGTATTCATCGGAAGTTTCATTTTCTTGTGAGGGCTTTGGTCTGGTTTGGATATCAAGACATTGTTATCCTTAAAAATGAGTGTGAAGTATCCCATTCTTTGCTATTTTCTAGAAGATATTGTAAGGAATTGGTAATAATTCTCCTTTAAATGTTTTGCAGAATTCAGCATTGAGGTTACAAGGACGTGAATTTTTTGACATGAGCAAAAAATTTTTTAAAAAAACCAACTTCCATTATTCATTTATCATAAATATCTATTAAGGCCATCTATTTCTTCTAGAATCACTTTCAGTAGTTTGGTCTTTCTTTTTTTATTGTTTTTTTTTTTTAATTTTTATTTGACAGAGTTAGTCAGTGAGAGAGAAAGATAGAGAGAAAGGTCTTCCTTCTGTTGGTTCACCCCTCAAATGGCCATCACGGCCAGAGCTACATCGA
This sequence comes from Lepus europaeus, assembly GCF_033115175.1. NCBI lineage: Eukaryota > Metazoa > Chordata > Mammalia > Lagomorpha > Leporidae > Lepus > Lepus europaeus. The sequence continues at coordinate 125,014,043 of NC_084833.1, read as the reverse complement.
TCCGAAGCCAAGAGCCAGGTGCTTCTTCCTGGTCTCCCGTGCGGGTGCAGAAGCCCAAGCACTTGGGCCATCCTCCACTGCACTCCCGGGCCACAGCAGAGAGTTGGACTGGAAGAGGAACAACCGGGACTAGAACCGGAGCCCATATGATATGATGCCGGCACTGCAGGCGGAGGATTAACCAAGTGAGCCACGGCGCCAGCCCCTTGGTCTTTCTAAGGATTTGTTAATTTCATTAAGTTATCTAATTTGTTGGTGTACCGTTCATAATATTGCCTTTTTTTCTGTAGTCATTTAATTTCTGATTCCAGTAGTTTGAGTTTTCTGCCTCCTCGTCTTGCTCAATTTAAATAAAAGTTTGTCAGTTTGTTGAGCTTTTAAAAGAACTAGCTTTTATACTCATTTTTAAAATATTTTATTAATTTATTTGAATGGCAGAGTTACAGAGACAGGAAAGAGAGAGAGAGAGAGAGAGAGAGAGAGAGAGAGAGAGAGAGAGAAGTTTCTTCCATCTGCTGGCTCACTCCCCAGTGGCCCCATCGGCCAGGGATGGATCAGGCTGAAGCCAGGAGCCAGGAGCTTCTTCCAGGTCTCTTGTGTGGGTGCGGGGCTCAGCTTGGGCCATCATCCACTGCTTTTCACAGACACGTCAGCAGGGAGCTGGATTGGAAGTGGAGCATCCAGGACTCGAACCGGTGCCCTATGGGATGCCAGCACTGCAGGCAAAGGCTTAACCTTCCGCGCCACAGCACCAGTCCCTATATTCATTTTTAATTGCTTTTCTATTTTCTTTTCTTCCATTCTAAGCACTGGGTTCCATAAGTTTTGGAATATTGTATATTGTTTTAATTATCACAAAGTTCAAATGGTCTTTTTGATGCTCCTTCGACTCATGGTTTTTTAGAAATGTGTTATTTGTGAGAACCACAATTGCTTATCTCCATTTTTTTTCTGAAATCACTCCGTATTAGTTGTGGAGTAGTAAACTTTCCTTTCTTCCTTCCTTCCTTCCTTCCTTCCTTCCTTCCTTCCTTCCTTCCTTTCTTTCTTTCTTTCTCTCTTTCTTTCTTTCTTTCTTTCTTCATTTATTTGAAGGGGAGAGTCTGTCTCTCACATACATAGATACACACACACACAGAGAGAGAGAAAGAGAGAGAGAGAGAGAGAGAGAGAGAGAGAGAGAGAAAGTCTTCCAGCCACTGGTCCATTCCCCAAATGGCCTTAAAGATCAGGGCTGAGCCACTCCAAAGCCAGGAAACCCTATCAGGGTGTCCCACGTGGGTGCAGGGGTCAAATAGTTGCGCCATCTTCTGTTGCTTTCCCAGGCTCATTAATAAGGCAAGTGGAGCAACTTGAACTTGAACCAGCATTCTGCTATGGGATGCTGATGACACAGGAGGTAGCTTAATCTGCTGCTCCATCATGCTGGCTCCTTTCTGACTACTTCTGTTTATTGCCTTCTATTTGCCTTGGGGGTGACTTTCTATTGCAACATGAAGTGACTTCAGAAAGACCAATGCTGCTGTCACTGTCTCTGTTATTACCATTTCCTGGGAGACAGATGAGGTCCTTGTCTACCCCAGATTTCCAGAGTGAGGTATCCTGAGTGTGAACTGTGATTTCACCACTAAATAGCCTTGGGGGAGTTTTTCCTATCTCCTGAGTCTATATCCTCAACTGGACAAGAGGGACAACATTGGTACACTTCCAGATAAGGATCATGCTGTTTTATAAAATAAGTTCATTGTTTTCATGGCTTTAATAACTTAAAGATTTATTTCCCAATATCTGAGAAATTAAAGCAATTGTTTATGATAGGTGGGTAGGTTCTTCTACAAGGTAATTCAGAGGTTCAAGTTCCTCCATGACTTATGACTCTTCCATACCTTTGGGCTCTGTGATACCCTGCTTCCAGATGGGAAAAAAATGAGGAAAGAAGTGACATATCTACCTCTTAAGTTCCTTGACTCGGTAAAAGCAGATCACCTCCACTCATATTGCATTGATAAGAACAAGTCACAAATACCTGTCCAGCTCTAAGGCAGTCAGGGAAAAATAGTCCCTGGACTGACAACTGTTTATTTTATTTTATTTTTTTAAAAATAGTAGTAAACTTTTCATCAATCCTATCCTTTCCAGTTTTTTTTTTTTCTTATGGTCTTGTATATGGTACATTGAAAAGAATGCCCCGTGTTCACTTGAGAATAATAGACACCTTAGTTTTTGGGGTAGTATTTTGTATTTTGTCTCTCAGATCTCATGAGCTGACGATGCTGTCTTGTCTATTTGCTCTGTCATTGACAGCGAGGTGCTGAAGTCTCCAAATATTACTGCTAAATTGTCTATTTCTCGTTTCATCCGTCAGGAGCCAAAATGTTCATGATTATTGGAGCTGATATTAGGTAAATATAACTGTTATGTCTTCCTGAACATAATGATCTTTTTATAATGCTTCTCTATCTCTAAATTATTTTATTTGTTTTGAAGCCTATTTTCAAGATATCAGTACAGGCACTCCAGCTTACTTGCTATTTGCATTATGTGTCATTTTCATCTTTTAATGTTCAATGTATTGATATTATTGAATCTAAAGTGGGTCTCATGTGGAGAACATATGATTGGCTCATTTTTAGTCCAGTCTCACTTTTTCTGTCTTTTGGTTGAATTGTGTGATCCACTCACAGTGATGCTGATACAAGTCAATGTAAGGCTGCTACGTCGTGTATGTAACCTGTAGGTGCTGTCCGTCCCACATGGCTCTGATGATCGCTATATGCTGTATGTTTCCCATTCACTGGCTAGATTACTTTAGGTCTGTCTCCCCCTCCCCTCCATTCCCACCAGAGTGTTAATGTCCTCTTAAACTTCCACCCAGTCACACTGAGATGACCGTGACGCTGGAAGTCTCTCCTTTTCCCTCCCTGACCACGTCTAGCTATCGAACTTCTTGAATTGCTGTTGGTTGTCTTCCTGTTCTCAGCTCTTTCTTGAGCAAAAAAAAATATTGCACAAATGAATCTAATCTAATTCACACACACACACACACACACACACACACCGCCTTTGAAGGAACACTCCCTGAGGTCCACATTTGATATCTGTTCTGACCTCGGGAGACTCTTAGCTGTTGTTCTCTCCTGAAGCCTGCTGGCTGTAGTGGAGCTGAGGCTGCCTTGTATTTGGTGCACAAATCTACCCGCACTGCCACTCACCACAACCTCCTGTTCGTGAGGCAGTCCTGAGGTTTACACAGGCACGATCTGTCATAAGTGCAGTCAGTTCCCTTGGCAAGGAATGAGGAGCCATCAGCTGTGTGGCCTGCATCTCCTCACAGGGGATGATCTGGCTGAGATCTGACTTGAACCAGGAATGGGAGCAATCCAGCTCCTGCCCATACAGAGCAAGGCAGGCAGCATGATGGCTCATGTAGTTGGGCCCCGTCACCCGGGGTCTGGATTGTGTTCTAGCTCCCAGCTGTGGCCCTGGCCAGTCCCAGCCATTGCAGGCATCTGGGAGCTTTGTCTCTCTGTCTCTGTTCCTTTCTGTCTGCCTCTTTCTCAGGCTCCCTCCCTCTCAAATAAATTTTAAAAAGAAAATATTTTGGCCTAAATGGAAATGAAGACATGACATATCAAATTGATGGGAAGTAGATAAATCACTTCTTAGAGGAAAATTTATCACCATAACTGAATATATTTAAATGAAAGCCTGAAAATCAATTATTTAAACCCATCTGCAGAAGGTAGAAAGATAGTAAATCAAATCCAGAAAGTAAAGATAAGGAACTAATAATGATAAGACTAAATATTAGACCCAGACACTAAGAACAACTCAATACCATGAAATGAAAATTTGCATGGAATTTTAAAGGTTCTTTAAAAAGCACTTTCTAACAAGGTTACAGAAGTGAAAACAGGAATGAATTGTACAATAAAAAATGAAAATATGAAAATAATTAAATTGATAATTATAAACAATTCTTCAAAACCTCTCGGTCCTCATGGCCTCACTGGTAAGTTTCCTTGAAGTTGTAGGAAATAAGTAACACTAATCTCACAATTCCTTCTGAAAATAAAGAGAAGCAATTTTCCAATTATTTTATGTAACCATTAAATATTTGGTAAAAAACCTGACAAGAAAATTATCACAAAGGAAAAATGTAAACTTACAGACAAATCTTCTTACAAACAATACATGAAAACTCTTAAACAAAATTCTGATTAATAAAAAGGTGAGGGCCGGTGCTGTGGCATAGTGGGTAAAGCTGCTGCCTGCAGTGCCCGCATCCCACATGGGTGCTGGTTGGAGTCCCAGCTGCTCCACTTCTGACCCAGCTCTCTGCTATGGCCTGGGAAAGCAGTAGAAGATGGCCCAAGTCTTTGGGCCCCTGCACTCATGTGGGAGACCCGAAGGAAGCTCCTGGCTTCTGGCTTTGAATCAGCACAGCTCTGGCCCCTGCGGCCAACTGGGGAGTGACCCAACGGTTGGAAGGCCTCTCTCTCTCTCTCTCTCTCTCTCTCTCTGTGTCTCTCTCTCTTTTCCTCTCCTTCTCTCTCTGTGTAACTCTTTCAAATAAATAAAGAAATCTTTAAAAAATTATAAAAGGTGAGTGGGATTGTGGCCACAATTTAGAACAATAGCATCCTATATCGGAGCAGCCGTGTGAGTTCCAGTTCCTCCCAGTCCAGCTCCCTGCTAATGTACCTGGGGGGCAGAGTGGATGCCGCTAGTGCTTGATTCCTGACATCCATGTGGGACATTCCGATGGAGTTCCTGGCTCCTGTGTTGTCCTTGTCCAGCCCTGACTGCTGCATCTAACTGGGCTTTGAATCAACTGATGCAAGACCTCTCTCTCCCCATCTCCCTCTCCCTCTCTTCCCTCCCTTTATCTCCTTCTCTCTCCCTCTCTCTCTCATATCACTCTCTCTTTCAAATAGACAAGTAAATAAACATATACACATGATAAATAAACTCTGGGCAATACAGGAATAGAGGCAGTACGTGACTGTGATGCACAACGTACTTTACCACCTGCAACAGACAAGCTGCTCCCTCAGGCAGCACTGAACGCACTCTGGGCCTAGAGGAAACACAAGATGTTTCTATTACCTTCCTCTCTTCTTCAATCTTTATTGAAGTTTTTAGGAAGTGCAATTAGGAAAATATAAGTAAACAAACAATAAACAAGCAGAACAAAGATTAGAATCAAAAATACACAACTGATTTATTTATTCTTTCCAGATGTTTTGATTGTGTATGCAGGGAATTCAAAAGCATACAATACTATTAGAATTAATAAATCAAGGTAGTAAGACCAATACATAAAAAGTATAAGTAAATAAACAGAAAATAATTATTTTAAATGACATTATTTAGAATTTTCTCAGAAAATCTGTTAGGATTAATATAAGTGATGTACAAATGATCTATACTAGAAACCATAAGAAATCACTGAGAGATACTCAGAAAACCTAAAGAAAAGAAGTACAGAAGGAAAGACATAGAACGTTCTGCTTCCCAGTTCCCAAGTCTAAAGGTTGTGATGGTGCCAGTTTTCCCTCAAGGCACGGCACAGTCCCAGTCCAATCCTAGCCGGGTGGTGTCGCTGTGAGTGTGTGTCTGTGAGAGTGTAAACTCATGACTGATTCAAAATGCAATGCAGAACTGCACAAGGACCCAGTGATAACCGCAGTGCCCCTTACGTAGGAGGAGGAGAAGGTGGAAAAGGCCACAGAGTGGAGGGGCGGCAGCGGGCGGGGGAAGAGAAGGAGGAGGAGGGAAGGGACGAGCACTTGTACCACTGGATATTAAGACCTGCCACAAACACAGGTAAATAGGTAATGTGGTATTAACATGAAGATAGACAAACTGATCAATGGAACAGGAGGAAATGGATATGTGTGCACACACATACACACACGTGATCACTCGATTTTATGCAAAGGTTATTCTATAGCGTCACGGTAGTGGGCAATGACAGGAAAAGGATTTTTCTTTTTTGACAGGCAGAGTTAGACAGTGAGAGAGAGAGAGAGAGAGAGAGAGAGAGAGAGAGAGAAAGGTCTTCCTTCCTTTGGTTCACTCCCCAAATGGCTGCCACTGCTGGCGCTGCGCCGATCCGAAGCCAGGAGCCAGGTGCCTCCTCCTGGTTTCCCATGCGGGTGCAGGGCCCAAGCACTTGGGCCATCCTCCACTGCTTTCCCAGAAACAGTAACAGGGAGCTGGATTGGAAGTGAACCAGCTAGGACTTGAACCGGTGCTGATAAGGGATGCTGGTGCTGTAGCCTGGGACTTCAACCCACTGTGCCACAGCGCTGGCCCCAGTGCCCACATTCTCAATCAGAGGTTTAGAATCTTGGCTCCAATCCCAGGGCCAGCTTTCTGCTAACCCACTCCCTAGGTCACAAACATACTCTTGTAAGTTTCATCTAAAATTGTTATTGTTTTATTTTGCCATGTAGATCTCTCTGTTTCTGCACTTCAAATAATTTTTTAAATTCTTAAAATTAAACAAACATATAAATATCAAAAAACTTGTACATAGATATATAAAGAATTGCTAAAAATCAGGAAAACTACATAAAATAAAAATAAAGTAAAACATTTAACAGACATACAAATGACCTCTAAAATGTGAAAGGATGTTAAATTTTCTATTTTTTATTTATTTGACAGAGAGAGAGAGAGAGCGAGAGTGAGAGGTAGTTACAAAGAACAGAGAGTGGGGCCAGCTCTGTGGCATAGCAGGTAAAGCTGCCGCCTGCAGTGCCAGCATCCCATATGGGTGCCAGTTTGAGTCCCAGCTGCTCCACTTCTGAGCCAGCTCTCTCTCTGACTTTCAAGTAAATAAATAAATCTTCAAAAAAATAAAAAATGAAGAGAGAGAGAGAAATCTCCCATCCTCTTGTTCATTTCCAAATGCCCACAGCACCTGGGGCTGCGCCAGACCAAAGCTACACTGGAACCCAATCCAAGTCACCCACGTGGGTGGCAGGGATCCAAGCACTTGAACCAGCTGCTCCCCAGGGTGTGCACAGAAAGTTCAGTGTCATTAGTCATATGTGAATTGTAAATATATGATTAGTAAATCTGATGTGCCAACTTACCCATGCCATGCTCTCTGATATCCGATCAAACAGCAGCACCGACAGTAGATGACATCAACGTGGCAGGAAGTAGAGTTTCACTAAAGTGCACTACTCTGAATCATGTGGATGAGCCTTGTTCAGTCAAAAGCCTTACATGAAAAAGACTGAGGTCTTCTTAAAAAGAGAGAATTCTTCCAGCATGGCCTTGGACTTGAGCAAAGCATACACAAGTACACACACACACACACACACGGCATTAGCTCACACATTCTGTTGGTTCTGTGTCTAGGAAAACTCTGACACATGCGCTCATGTTGGACGGAAGGGGTCAGAAAACTAACCCCACAGAACGTTAAAGCTACAAATGCTGCAGAGTGAGTGTCAAATCTAACAAAAGTGCTATGTTGTGAAAAGGAACAATCTCATGCACTTTAATGAAAGTATGAGTCGGTGCAACGGGGTTACTACTTGGCAGCATCTACCTAAGTAGACTGACTGCAAACCTTCCACGTGCTTATACGTAGAATTGCGGGGGACTTCTGCGTTATTTTCTTCCCCTGTCTCTCTTCTCCTAACACCTCTCTTCTCCAGGAGAGTTTCTTGCCTGAGAGTGATTCCTCTCCCAGGAATATAGCCAACATATATTCTCCAAAGGCAAGTCATAAAAGGTTTATGGAAGAATGGGCCATAACACCCCCTGATGGATCAATAAAGTGTACTAAACTCAGTGGATAGGGTGCCAGACAGTAACGCGAATGAGAAAAGGGCATTGCGCCTAGCAATCTGGATAAAACCCACAGGCGTAACGATGAGCAAAATTGGCAGTACCCAAGAGGGTACCTATGGGAGGATGCATTTACATTAAGTTCAAACACAAACAAAACCTCTTTTGAAGGTCACCAGAAGGTGCCTTTCTGATCACAGGCTGTAATAGTAAATATAGACGTTTCTAAGATGGTGGTAAGGGCTGTGAATGTACCACAGCACTTGGGATGCCCACATTTCTCACCAGAAGCCTGCTTCAAGTCCCGGCTACTCTGTTACTGACCCATCTCCTTGCTAAAGGATCCATGTACATGACGGCCCAAGTACATGGGTCCCTGCCACCCATGTTGGAGGCCCAGAGAGAGTTCCTGGGCCCCTGGCCCAGCATTGGCTGTGGAGGGCATCTCGAGGGTGAACTAGTGGATGGAAGCTTTCTTTCTGTCTGCCTCTCTCTCTCTCTTTCTCTCTCTCTGTGCCTTGCAAATGTAAAAAAAGAAAGTACATTTTTAAAAACAATAATGTTATCTTTAAAAAATAGGATAAAAAAGAGGCCGGTGCCGTGGCTCAACAGGCTAATCCTCCGCCTTGCGGCGCCGGCACACCGGGTTCTAGTCCCGGTTGGGGCGCCAGAGTCTATCCCGGTTGCCCCTCTTCTAGGCCAGCTCTCTGCTGTGGCCCGAGAAGGCAGTGGAGGATGGCCCAAGTCCTTGGGCCCTACACCCGCATGGGAGACCAGGAGAAGCACCTGGCTCCTGGCTTTGGATCAGCGCAATGCGCCTGCCGCAGCAGCCATTGGAGGGTGAACCAACGGCAAAAAGGAAGACCTTTCTCTCTGTCTCTCTCTCTATCAACTCTGCCTGTCAAAAAAAAAAAAAAAAAAAAAAGATAAAAAAGGATCCCAGTTGTGTTCTGTTAACTTGAACTGAGGGCTGTGAGTTCAAATTCACTTGCAAGTTTGCCAGGGCAGCCTTGCCAAGGGGACACCCCCTCATATACTGGAGGAGATGTGAGGGCACTAGGAGGTGAAACGAGTGTTTTAAGAGCACACCAAGCCTCTGGGGTAGAAACCCAGACCTGTGACTCTGCCTGAGAGCTCTGATCCTCCCTTCTTGCTGTTAGGGCAGCAGCCAGAGCTGCACCATCCAGCACAGTAACCACTACCCACAGGTTGCCAATATTTAAATGGTAATTAAATAACCCCAGCAACTCAGCTCCTCGGCCAACAGGGGCGCTTTTCCAGGGCTCCCCACCCGCACGTGGCTGGTGGCTCCTGTGCAGACAGCACTCCCACCCTCACACATAGTTCTGTGCACCAAGTGCACCAGCACCAAGTGCTGCACCAAGTCTTTCAAGGACCGGTCCTGGCCCTGCTATCTCACTGGTTACCCAGCTGCTGGTCTTGTGGGGGAGAAAGGAGCCCCTCCACCTCACAGGGCTGGGACCCAGGCCAGTTCTAGCAAGCAGGTACAGTGTGTCCCTGGGGTCCGTGCACCTTCCCCTCCTCCCTCCCAGATGCCCACTCTCTCTCCAGGTCACTATGAAAGCCAGACCCAAGAGGACTCACACGTCTAAGATTAGCTCTCAATGAAGCTTTCCATCAGGGAGTTTCCAGTACCAGAGGGTTGAGAGAAGAACCCTGACAGAGGGTACCCACTCTGATCTTGGATCCGGATCTGTGGTCTCCCCCTGCAGTAGCCCCCGAGAGTGCATGAGGTCCCACCTAGCCAGATGGAGGCCTCGGGCTCCTGGGCTCCCCACTGGGCTGGTCACAGGGAGATCCTGGCAACAGGAGGGCTCCTCCTTCTGTAACCCTCACAGCACTGCGCTGGCCCCAGCCATGTGTGCTGATTCAGAGCCAGGGCTTTCTCTAGAAGATCTGACAGGGGCTGCCCAAAGCACACCTCGGTGGGGGTGCGTTCTTCCAGTCCTCCATGAAATCACCTCCCGGGGGCCTTTAGCACATGCCTCACTGAGCCAGCAACCCAGGAATTGCTGTGAGCCCCTGCAGACATGTTGATGAGCATCTCACAGGGTACCGTAGCCCAGGCACCTCCGAGGGGAGATGGCTGGGCAGGGTCCAGTGTGCAGCCAGCACAGGCAATGGGGCACTAGCTCCCTGCACTCACTTTGATAAGCCCAGGGAGGGCCTGGACGGAGAGTCTTGGCTTTGCCAGTTGGGTGCTTGTTCACTGCTTGTAAAGCCATCTGGGCCAAACCATCCCTAAGGAAAACATACAAGCAGGGCTTGTAGAGATCTTCACTTCACAGCCCTCCTAGCCCTCAACCCCTATTCCCACTGCCCAGAAAGAGCCAAAAAAGGACACTTGAGCCGGCCACCTGGGGCAAATGGGAGAGTGTGGGCCCATGCAGCCTTGCACCCTGCACCCCAAGCCCTGGCTGTAGAGTACTTGGGGCTCCTCCCAGGCAGCCAGGCCTGATGAAGCTCAGGGGCTTTCTGTCTGAGTTCCCACATTTCCCTTCCCCCACACACCCGGGGAGATGTCAGTGGGGAAGGTGTTCCTGCCCTATCCCTGCATCCAGACCCTTCCTCATGTAGGCATCTCAAGTCACACTTCCTGGACAACTGCACAGAGGTAGACATAGCTACTGGTGCTGGGAGGCTACGGGTAGGGTGTAGGTCCAGGAAGAAGGGAGAAAATAGTATGGCAGGCCAGGTTAGAAAGAATGACATGTGCTGGGGCAGCGCTGTGGCACAGTAGGTTAAAACCCTGGCCTGAAGTTCCAGCATCCCATATGGGTGCCGGTTCTAGTCCCATCTGCTCCTCTTCCAATCCAGCTCTCTGCTGCGGCCTGGAAAGCAGTAGAAGATGGCTCAAGGCCTTGGGCCCCTGTACCCATGTCGGAGACCTGGAAGAAGCTCCTGGCTCCTGGCTTCGGATTGGTGCAGCTCCAGCAGTTGTGGCCTTCTGGGGAGTGAACCAGCAGATGGAAGACCTCTCTCTCTGTCTCTACCTCTCTCTGTAACTCTGTCTTTCAAATCAATAAAAATAATTTTAAAAAAAGAATGACAGGTGCACTTACTAGGTGACCTTCATAGCAGAGATAAACAGCTTTAAAATTCTGAAACCAGGTGTGCTTGTTTGCTTGAGGCTCACCCACACTCTGGCATTCTGGTAGCCAAGCTTGGGCTCAGAAAGCCTTTTCTACTCTCCTGTGTCCTGTGGTCTTCCCCTCCAGGGGGATCAGGGTAGAGATGGGAGTTCCCATTTGAAAAACAGGCATGCAGGATATACCTGCCTGTCCTGAGTGGAACCTGAAGCTAGATAGAGTCACCGTACAGGGGACACAACTCATGTCTCCAACCCCAGTCATCTGACTCTAGCTGAGGTCCAAGCAGATCACAGGTCCTCCCTTCAGGCCAGCACTGCTGGGCACAGAGCGCAGGAGAGGCCCTGGAGGCCAAGGATGAATTTGACCTCGCCTCCCCCAGCTCTTCTCTCAGGTACATTCTCCCCAGGGACATGGTCCACGGCAGCAGGCCATAACAGTGACCCCATCTGCATATCGAACCAACTCAGCAGTGCTTGGTGTTGCTGTCATCACCTTGCCTGGCCTCTCGGGCTGCACTCCAACCTCTGACCTATGTTCTAGGGAGAGGCTGGGGCTGGCCCAGCACACTGCCTGCCTCCCCATAATGCACTGGGTCCCTCTGACAACAGGACTGACTCCAACCCTCCCCAGCCCTACAGCCTGTCTGCAGCTCTGACCAAGGTCACAGGGCCCCACGGGAGGAATGATTCAGCTCATGGTAGGACATCTGTGGGAAATCTAGAGTGTGAATTATCTTACAAGCAAGAACGGAATTGAATCTTCACACCTGCAAATGTGAGAAGCAAAATCAACCATCTCAAGCCATTTTTGTAAACTCTCAATACCAAGTACAATAGAATTTTATTTTTGCCACTTTCAAGAAGGAAACAAAACCCATGGGGAAAAATAACAACAAAACAGTTTCACGTCCGATCCTTGTCCAGTTCAAACACGTCATTCTCTCATCCCTTCCTTCTATTGTGAGGATTGGGAAGAGCGGCAGTCATGATGAATCTGCAGTATTTCTGTCACCTACTATATTTTTTGGTGCCCCAGGCATGGAAGGAATAAGGGAGGGGGTTTCAATGCCTGTGCTGTTTTTTGAAAAATAATTTTATTTTTAATTAATTAATTAATTAATTTGAAAGCCAGAATAAGAGAGAGGGAGGGAGAGGGGGGGGAAGAGAGAGATCTTCTGTCTGCTGGCCCCCTCCCCAATGGCTGCCACAGCCAGGGCTGTGCCAGGAAGGAGCCAGGAGCCTGGAATCATATCCTGATTTCCCGTGCGGGTAGCAGGGACCTAGGCATTTGTGCCGTCTTCCACTGCCTTCACAAGTGCATTAACAGGAAGCTGGATCAGAAGTGGCACAATCAGGGAGCCTGCACTGTGGCGTAGTAGGTTAAGCTTCCGCCTGCACTGCCAGCATCCCATATGGGCACTGGTTCATCTCCCAACTAGTCCACTTCCCATCCAGCTCCCTGCTGATGGCCTGAGAAAGCAGCGGAAGATGGCCCAAGTGCTTGGGCCCCTGCATCTGTGTGGGAGATCCAAAAGAAGCTCCTGGCTCCAGGCTTCAAATCGGCCCAGCTCTAGCCATTGCAGCCATTTGGGGAATGAACCAGCGAATGGAAGGCCTCTCTTTCTGTCTCTTCCTCTCTCTGTAACTCTGCCTTTCAACTAAATAAATAAATCTTTTTAAAAAAGTATTTTATTTGAGAGGTAGAGTTACAGACAGTGAGAGAAAAAGAGAGAAATCCCCCATCCACTGGTTCACTCCCCAAATGGCTGCAATGGTCGGAGCTTCGCTGATCTGAAGCCAGGAGCCAGGGTCTTCTTCCAGGTCTCCCACGCAGGTGCAAGAGCCCAAGGACTTGGGCCATCTTCTACTGCTTTCCCAGGCCCTAGCAGAGAGCTAGATAGGAAGTAGAGCAGCCGGGACTTGAACTGGTGCCCATATGGGATGCCGGTACCACAGGTAGAGAATTAACCTACCGCACCATAGTACTGGCCCCATAAATAAATGTTAAAATAAAAAAAAGTGGCTCCAGATCTTATTGGCTCCAAGCTGAAAAGCCCTTCACTCAGCCCAACTTCCAAAGTGACCACTGCAGCTGAGGGTATGGTCAAGTAGGGTCAGCAACATTGCAGGCAGAACTGTAAATTTCTTGTTAGAGATGCCACCTGCCTTTACCTGGCCAGCTCTCCTCCCAGGCCAGCCAAGTGATGAAAGTCAACAGAGTGCCTTCCCCTAGGAGGTTCACACCTCCCTTAGGATATACCCCATGTGAAGAGATAGATAGGTCTGGGCTTCTTAACTTACAAGGCCTAAAGCCCAACAGATTATTATCAAGCCCCTTCTATCAGGTTCTATTTGCCTCTCAATCAGAAAACTTAATTGTAGCTTAGACAGCACCTTTCTTAGCTCCTCTAATAATGACTCTGTCCTTTGTTCTAGACCCTGTCTAGTGCACTTGGGCCTCATTCCTTTGTAATCATAACCTCTACTCTACCACCAATGGCTCTACTCCCAACCTGTGTGTACTGATGGTCCTCTTCCCCACTTAATGCTGTATAATTGTTCAAACCTGGTAAATGCCACTCTTAGGATCATTGGTTACTATCCTCACCCTGTCTTTTATGACCTTGTCTAAATATGATCAGAGTCGGGGAACTTGGAAGGCTTCCATAGCCTTGGCAACTCATGACGACAGCCTAGGGTGGTTACTGGTGCCATAAACTAGAGTGTCAATTTGTTGGGTCAACAACAGGAGCCACTGTGCGCTTGCTCCTGATGTGGGATCTCTGTCCTTAATGTACTGTACATTTTGATTTAATGCTATAACTAGTACTCAAACAATATGTTTCACTTTGTGTTTCTATGTGGGTGCAAACTGTTGAAATCTTTACTTAATGTATACTAAATTGATCTTCTGTATATAAAGAGAATTGAAAATGAATCTTAATGTGAATGGAAGGGGAGAGGGAGCGGGAGAGGGGAGGGTTGCGGGTGGGAGGGAAATTATGGGAAGGGGAAGCCATTGTAATCCATAAGCTGTATACTGGAAATTTATATTCATTAAATAAAAGTTAAAAAAAAAAACAAAAAAACAAACAAACAAAAAAAAAAAGTGGCTCAACCAAGACTCAAACCTGCACTCATATGGGTTGCCAGTGTCACACCTGCTTGTACCACAGCACTGGCCCTGCGATGCCCTTTTTTTTGAGTGCAAAAAATTTTATTCATCACCTTACATCCTACCCAGAGAAACCTAATTTTACAAGTATTGCTTTGCTTTTGGCTATCAGCCACCAAAAGAAACAAACAAACAAACAAACAAACAAACCAGACTATGGAACAGGCCAAACCTTTCAGAAGTTCCCTAGCCATTTTATTGAAGGCTTCAGTCACAGGAGGAGGCCAGCCTGGGTCAGACTGGCACTGGCTCATCAGGTAGCCTGCCCTCTTTCCATGAGACCCTGGGAGGCCTGTCCTCACCCCAACCTTGGGGCACGCTCCACCAATCTCCAGGAGGACATGCAGGGGACACAAACATCAGAGGAGTCACAGAAAATGGGACCAACAGCAGCTGGAACTACCCACTTTCCTGGTCCCAGGACTGTCAGTCCTCCGCTCTTCTCCCGTCAGCTGCCCTCTGACCGCTGCCACCTGTAACTCCGTGGTCCCCAGGGAAGCATCTCACATTCTTCTCTTCCTTCCTATTTGAGAGGCAAGAAAAACCTCTCTGAGCTTTTCTGATATTTTATCCTTCCAGTATTGACAGGGCAAAGTGTGCCATAATCCAAGAGGAAGCAGGGGATGTCAGAAAGCTGCAGGGAAATGCTTTGGCCTGTGCCTCCCTTCCCACCCCCCTGTTCAGAGCCTTCCTTTCGGTTCGTACTTGAGCCTGGATTGTGCTGCAGAAGTGGGAATTAGAACACAGGGCAGCGGCCGGCACCGCGGCTCACTAGGCTAATCCTCCGCCTTGCGGCGCCGGCATACCGGGTTCTAGTCCCGGTCGGGGCACCGATCCTGTCCCGGTTGCCCCTCTTCCAGGCCAGCTCTCTGCTGTGGCCATGGAGTGCAGTGGAGGATGGCCCAAGTGCTTGGGCCCTGCACCCCATGGGAGACCAGGAGAAGCACCTGGCTCCTGCCATCGGATTGGTGTGGTGCGCCGGCCACAGCGCGCCAGCCGTGGCGGCCATTGGAGGGTGAACCAACGGCAAAGGAAGACCTTTCTCTCTGTCTCTCTCTCACTGTCCACTCTGCCTGTCAAAAAATAAAAAAAAAATTAAAAAAAAAAAGAACACAGGGCAGGAGGCCATGGGGACACTAGGGGTCAGTGAGGAAGGGCTAGGATCACACACTGCAGGACCCTGTGCGGCTGGCCTGGAGTGACAGAGACAGTGTGGGCAATGCGGACGATCACCAGGAATCTCGTCTGGGCACTGGACCAGCCACACACACACACACACACACACACACCATATCGACAAACCATCGCCAAAGTACATCTGTTCAGTGTGTGTTTAGAGAGAGGTTAGGCCTCAGATTTTACAGCATCTAATTTTGACTCCTCATCTATGGGTTGAATATTTCTTTTTGAACATCTGCTGAGTGCACATTGAGGACTGAAAAGCACAAGTGAAATAAAGAGGGGGAAAAAATGGGACAAACTCCAGTTAGGCCTGGACTGTAACTCTAAATATTGTTAGCGTCCACCAACCTGCCACGTGGCCTTGGCGGGTCCCTTGCCCTCTCTGCTCCTCACATCCTTGCCCGTCATCTTTGGCAGCTGAAGCTGTAGTAACAGAATAGCATGGCCAGGGCACTTTCTCCCAGATATTGATTTCTCAAAAGTCTTAAGGTTGGGGAGTGGAAGACCTAGGTGCTGGCAGATTCCAAGCTTGGTTCAGGCTGTCTTCCTGGTTTGCAGGCAGGTTCCTGCCTGTGTCCTCGCAATGCAGAGACAGGCAGCTCTGGTCTCTGTTTCTCACCTTGCAGGGGCACTAATCTCATCATGGCCACACCCTCATGAATTTTTCTGAAACTAGGTGCCTCCTAACACAATCACACTCAGGGTATGACTTCGACACATGAATTAAGGAAATGCAGCCATTCAGCTCATAGCACCTGCAAAACGAGGGGTGGCTCCATGGCTCTGCAGTGTTAGCTGGTGCTCCTGGGCTCAGGGATCTCCCCTTCTTGACAGCCCCCAGTGCTCAACACTCAAGATCCAAGCTCCTTGATCATTTCTGAAATTCACCGCTGTCTTCCTTCTCTCATCACCCGAGTGGCTGCCTCCAGAGCACCAGGCCCAACTGAGATTTGAGAGAGCCCTGGGCCCCCTTCTGTCTGATGTCCTCTCACCCTGAACTGCAGACAAAAGCCCCTCGACAGCCCGCAGACTGTGGCCAGGGCACCTGTTAGCATGGGATGGCTGCCAACAGCAGACCCCTCCTCACTGACTTTTGCAGAGGTGGTAGGTGTCCATTCACAGATCAGCGCTGGATGCTGTCCCCACTCCGCAGGGAAGGGAGGCTGTGCTGTCTCTTGAGGGCCAGCTCTGAGCACCCACTGTTCATGGAACCCAACATAGTCCAGGAACACCAGTCAGTGAGGTCCCCACACTGCCTTGTGGGCCCGCTTGGGATGCTCAGCCCCAATCTCTTCCAGCCCTGACGTGTGAGGCACACTGAGGGTGACAATGGGGATCTGAGGTGAGAACCTTCCTGTCTGCTCTGTAGAAACCTATCTGAGCATGTCCAGAGAGGAGCAGGTCACCACCCCTGCCTGGCCAGCCCCCAGCCCAAGCAGTCAACAAGCACAGGAAAAAAGGGTAGATAAGGATGCTACACTGAGCTGGCGTCACCGCCTCTCTGGCCCCTAGCACAGAGGCAGAGGGGCGGGAATAGAACGTCAGGCCAGGAAAGCCTCTCTCGGTGGTTAAGAGCCTCAGGAGGCATCAGCCCTGGCTCTGACCTCGCCAGGTCACGTTCCAGAAGCCTGGTCAGAGGCCTTGGAGTCTCAGACTCCTCTCTGCAGCACTGAAGTTTCTGGCTCCTGTTGAAGAACTACTGTGATGCTACAAGGTCGCCCTCTGCCATGCTGAGCAAGGGAGGTTATGATGACCATTGTCCTCTGCAGGGCAGCTGGGAGAAGTGGGCAAGGAACCAGAAGAACAGGACGGGGGCTGTCTCAGCCCAGCACCTGTCTCCTGCCTATCAGCGTCATCAGTCACAAGGCAGAGCAAACGACACAGATCCTGGACCCAGCAGGGGTATGGCTGAGCTCAAGTATGACCCGTCCCTGGCTGTGAGGTCACAGGTGAGGAGCCTGCCTCATTTTCTCCTCTGTAAAATGGGCCGTGCAGTCTGTGTCGAGGTTAAAGAAGGCGACTGGTTTACATAATGCCCACTGCATGGTAGGTATTCAGCAACGTTTGGTCCTCTCCTCATGGGCTCAGGGAGGAGGCGGGAGTGAGGCAGTCACGAGGTTAGGGAGAAGATGCAAATTCTGGTTCTCCACAGTTCCAACAAATGATCCTCCTGTGGGCATTGGAGTGGGGGGGGCAATTTTGTCGTGCCCACCCTCTCACCCCTGGAGAGGGACACAGACCGCAGCAGCATGGAGCACGTTTGGGCATAGAGCCGCGTGGAGCCTTCAGTGGACAGCCACAGAGAGCACCCCTCTGCCCTGCTGAAACACACCTAACCCTAATCTGCCACCCTAACACTCTCCATCTATTGGGGGGTTCTGTCCTCATCCACACACAGTTCTTTTTTCAGACCATCACTGTCTGGGCCTGAATGTATCTGGAACTGGAAAACAGAGCAGCTGTCCAAGGAAACACACCCCCATCCATAACCACAGGTGCCTTCCACTGCACTTTGCTGGTGAGTTACCCAGTCTAGAACAGGCCACCTTTATTTGCCCTAGACAGGGCCCTGCACCTTAGCTCTAATTGGAATCCTTGCATGTCCCTAGGGTCCTGCTGCTCAGGTCCCTTGCTGTCTCAATGCAGGAGGACCACCTAAGACACAGACTCTGCTGTGTCCTCTGCCCTTTGTCCTGTGGCTTCCCCAAGGCAGTTGGGAGCAGAGAGGAGGGAGGAGGCCTGAGTGAAGGAGAGTGAGTGTGAAGTGTGAGTCAGGAGGTAGATGAGTGTATTTGTGAGAGCATGCATGAGTATGGTTGTGTGCGTGATTGTGGGAGATGTGTGAGTGCACAGTGTGCATGTGATGTGTGTAAGTGGATGAATGTAAGCATGTGTAAAAGAGTGTTGGTGAGCTTGTTTGTGAAGGGAGTTAGGAAGGGTGTGAGTGGAAGATGAATGCATGTGAGTATGTGTGAGACATATGAGCTTGTACAGGAAGGTGTTAGGAAGGATGTGAGTGTGATTGTGTCTGCAAAGAGTGCACCTGATGTGTATGAGTGGATGAGTATGTGTGAGAGAGTGTGAAGAGTCTGGTACATTAGGGAGGGTGTGAGTGATTGAATGAGGTGTGATATATGAGCCCATGGCTGCATGTGTGGTGTGTGGTGTGTGTGTGTGTGTCCTGCACATGTGAGATGTACGAGTCCATGGCTGCATGTGTGGTGTGTGGTGTGTATGTGTGTGTCCTGCACATGTGAGATGTATGAGTCCATGGCTGCATGTGTGGTGTGTGTGGTGTGTGTGTGTGTCCTGCACATATGAGATGTACAAGTCCATGGGCTGCATGTGTGGTGTGTGTGCTGTGTGTGTGTGTGTGTCCTGCACATGTGAGATGTAGGAGTCCATGGGCTGTATGTGTGGTGTGTGGTGTGTGGTGTGTGGTGTGTGTGGTGTGTGTGACCATGAGCAGTAGTGTGCGCAGTCCTGCACACAGTTGTGTCCCCAGCACGGGCACACAAGGTGCTAACACGTCTGGTGTCTGACTGAGCCCTGCAGGTTACCGCTGGGACACGCTTCACACACGAGCACTCCGATGTCCAGAATCACTCAGCCAGAGATTCTAATTCCCAGTGCAGAGTCCTTGCGTCTGCACCAGTCTCACAAAATCAAAGCCTCCACAAAAACAATAATGTTGAGCGAGCCTCTATTCCAGTGGCTAAGATGCTTTTGGACCACAACCAGAGTCCCTGAATTCAATTCCCAGCTCCACCTTCTGAGTCCAGCTTCTTGCCAGTGCACACCCCAAGAGGCAGCGGAGATGGCTCAAGTAATTAGGACACTGCCACCCATATGGAAAGCCTAGATTGAGCGACAAGCTCCCAGCTCCAGTCCTTGTCCAGTCTGGCAGCACATTGGGCATTTGGAGAAGTAATTAGCTGATGGAATCTGTGTGTGTGTATGTGTGTGTATCTTACTGTCTCCCAAAAATTTAAATAAATGAAAAAATAAATATTTTTTAAAAAATAATAGCATATATCAGTCCCAGATTGCAATTTCTGACTCCACGCCTCCCTTTGTCACCTCTGCCCCTCTGTTTCAGAAGCCACGCAGGTGTTAACGGTGGCCCACAGGTCAGGGAGGGACACGTAGATCTTCTCCCAGACCTTTTCCACCCATTTAGAATCTGGGTGGCTCCAGGCTGGGGAAGAAGGTGGGGTATGGAGTGCATCTGCAGGGGCCAGGCCTGGGAGACAGTCGTGCGGATCAGGAGCCCAGACTCCAGGCTGTCTGATGGGGACACCCCTGGTCTCTCTGCATCTTGGTTTCCTGACTCCACTTCCTTGTCCGTGGGCTACTGACTCATATTTGTTCTACTTATTTGACAGGCAGAGTGGACAGTGAGAGAGAGACAGAGAGAAAGGTCTTCCTTCCGTTGGTTCACCCCCCAAATGGCCACTACGGCTGGAGCGCTGCACCTATCCGAAGCCAGGAGCCAGGTGTTTCCTCCTGGTCTCCCATGTGGGTGCAGGCGCCCAATCACCTGGGCCATACTCCACTGCACTCCTGGGCCACAGCAGAGAGCTGGACTGAAAGAGGAGCAGCTGGGGCTAGAACCCGACGCCTATATGGGATGCTGGCGCTGCAGGCGCAGGATTAGCCAAGGATTACCTTCTGTCTTCCAGGCCCTGCATGGATGACTCCAAGTCTGCCCTGGGTTTGGTCCAGCCCCCTGGACAGGACTACCCTAACACACACACACACACACACCTATGTCAAAATCGGCCCTGGTCACTAACCTGGCAGGGGTGGCCCAGCCCGCTGGCCAGGATGGCCCCTTTTATTCACTGAAACTGGAGACCTGCCTGGGAGGTCTGGTCAGCACTTCTGCCCTAAGCCCCTCTTCCCACAGACACCCAGTCCTGAGGATCTAAAGCCGTTTTTCTCACACTGTTTTCAGAAGGTGTTCTATCCAGAGGTGAAGTCACACCTGTCACCAAATGTGACCAAAACAGGCAGTGACACCCCCTGATACAAATTTTAAGGAAAACAAAGTGTCACCAACTGGAAAGGCATTCAAAATCTTAGGTTCAGTAAGGTGAGTCCTTATCTTCAGACTGCTATAGTCATGATTAGTTTCCTTCCTAGAGAACAGGGCAGAATTCACACACCATCCCTTCCTACAGGTGGAAGCCTCTGGGAACATATCTAGAGTGCATTTTTAAATCATCCAATGCGCAGGAAGCCTCCATAAACAGTTTTTCCCCAGTCTTTCCAGAGAAAAATGAAGCCTTCTAATGTGGCCTTACAACTTGCCACCCTTGCTGGCATGGGCTGTTTGCTCAGCATCTCCAATCAACTCTTAACAGCTCTCCCCACTTGCATTTGCATGAGTAAAAAGTGGCTTTCTGCTCCATGAGATTTTAAATCAAAAAGGGAACATTTGCCTGGAGCCACCCCTCAACTCCACAGGCCCTCCTGGGGCCCAGTCTCTGATGTCAGGGAAAGTCACTTCCTGACAGAGACCACCCTTGTGCATCAAATGATGCCACAGCGCGCCAGCAGATAAGCTCCGTTTGCAGATCCGAGCTTGTTCAAGCCTGCTTGGAGTTGCTGTGTGCATCTTCTCCAGACAGAGGTTAGAAGAAGCAATGCACCGTCCAACCCGGCTCTCTCTGCCTGTATTCTACCCTCTGTGCTTCCCCCTCCCTTTGTCTCACACACAGGGACACATTCGGCAGTGCTGGCAACCTTGTTCCACCAGGCCCCCTATGGGACCAGGTTTCTGGCACTTGACAGAGCACCTGCAGTGAGCAGGCTGTGGAGGCAGATTCTGTGACTGCAGCCTGGGTGGCACTGCTAGAGGAGGGACTTAGGTGCCACAAGTGCTTCTCCATCATGGTGCATTCAGGCCTCCTGTAGAGAGGTGCAAAACCATGTCCTCGGCCCCTACCTGAGGTCTTCTGACCTGGTGGCTGTGGGACGGGGAACACCCCCCCACGTGGCAGAAAATGAAAACCCCTGCATGAGATCCTGGGCACAATTAGCTGTATCTAACAATGCGAGTGAGGGAGCTCTGTCTGTTTTCTGGGGGCAGAGGGGAGGCTGGTGGCACTGGGCTTTCTGTGGTGCAGATTTCCCCTAGGGCACACCCAGTGTTATTTGAAGTGGGGATGACCCTGAGAGGCTCAACGTGTGAATCACCTGCAGCAGCTCACGTCATTTCAGATACAAATCATAGCGCCACAGAATCCCAGAGGTCACCTGGGTACCTTCTCCCTGTCCAATTCGTGAATGTCATTTCCAATATCTCCTTCAATTCATCTTCTCTCGTTGCTGGAATCACTTAAATGAACTATTTGATCACCAGTGAACGGTGCCTCTCCTGTGAATCAAACGTAGACAGCACAGTTGGGGCCACATGTGGGACAGAAGATCAGGCTCCAGCCTCAGCCTGGAGTCGTGGCTGTTGTTCCTGGAGCACGCTCTCTTCAGGAATTGTGTGAGGGGCGCCTTTCTGAACTGGTGGTGCAGTGCAAAGCAGAAATGAATCCAAAAGGTGCAGGACCTACCTCACTGAACTGGGAAGAAATCACCTCTGAAGCCATGCATCAGGGCTTCCCCGCTTCTGGAACCAGGACCAGTGCTGTGGACTTACCACGATCAGAAGGACCCTTACCCGCTTCTGGGGCCAGGACCAGTGCTGTGGACTTACCACGATCAGAAGGACCCTTACCCGCTTCTGGGGCCAGGACCAGTGCTGTGGACTTACCACGATCAGAAGGACCCTTACCCGCTTCTGGGGCCAGGACCAGTGCTGTGGACTTACCACGATCAGAAGGACCCTTAACCGCTTCTGGGGCCAGGGCCAGTGCTATGGACTTGCCACGATCAGAAGGACCCCCTGATGCCTAAGCCTTGCAACGGTGCACAATGTCCCGCCCCTGTTCCGTGTAAGGCCTGGGAAATCATTTGGTAAGACCCTGCCAAGGCAACCAGAGCTGGGACTCAAACTTCAATACATCCGCAGCAGGCTAAGTTTTAAGTTGATAATTTCAGCTGGCCAGCAAGTGATATAAATACATAAATGACGCTTGCCAGAAGAAAAGGTTCCCACCTCTGCTTAGGGAATCTGTAGGAGAACTGATGATCTCTATAAGGATACTTTGGAAGGGGTTATCATGAGACCCCACCCTGCAGCTCCCAGGGAACGATAGAGATTGAGCACTGAACAGGAGCTCCTGCCCCTGCAGTGCTAGGACCAAGGCTGTCAGGACCTCAGGGAGAGATTGGCCCCACCCTATCCCTCAAAGATCCAGAGATCAGAGATAAATTTATGCAAAACCAAATTTCAACCTGTGTGTCTTTTTTCTCTCCAAGTTGAGGCCAACTAATTTTCCTGAAGGGGCAGTGTGCAGGCCTTCCTTACTTCAAATGAATTTAAATGAGTCTGTAAAGCACTGAACTGCTCTGTGTATTTGGCTTGCCTGTTTCCACTGCTTCTGCGACCCACAGCCCAGATGCGGGCAGCAGGTGGCCATGCCCATGCGTGCCTGTGTTTTCCAAGGGAGGCACTTTGCTCAGAGTTGCTTTGATAATTCCCCTCAGGGCTTTGGCCAGCCCCATTCAAGATGGACATTTTTTATTATGTAACCTAAATGTATCTTTATTATTATTATTATTTTAGTTGTACATGTTTGTGGGGTATTGTGTGAAAATTCAGTGTGCTCAGTGTGTGGAGATCAAATAAGGCCAATTAGAATTTCTACCTCAAAACATTTTTCAAACTTTTAATTAACTCTTAATGATTGTACATACTTACGGTATACAGTGTGATATTTCAATACATGTATACTCTATGGACCATTCAGGATAATTGGGGCTGATATTGCGAAGCAGCTGTCTAAGCCGCCACCCGTGATGTCAGTATCTCATAGTGGAGCACTGGTTCGAGTCCTGGCTCCTCCGTCTCCCATCCAGCTCCCTGCTCATTGGACTGAGAAAGCAGCAGAAGATGGTCCAAGTACTTGTGCCCCTGCCGCACACATGGGGAACCTGGTTGGAGTTCCAGGCTCCTGGCTTTGTCTGGTCCAGCTCTGGTCATTGTGGCCTTTTGCAGCTGGAAGATCTTTTTCTCCCTTTCTCTGTTCCACTTCCTTCAAATAAATACAATAAATCTTTTTTAAAAAAAAGGCAATTAACCTTTCCCTCTTCTTACCTCTACTTTATGTATGGAGGTTTTGAAGTCCTCTGCTCTATTTGCTCACAAAATATGAGGAGGGAACTGTAGTCACCACACTACTTTTCAGGAGAGCATCCCTTCACCTTAACTGTGCTCTGGTACCCATTACTCATCTACCCTCTACCCACTCCGTCTCAGCCTTTAGTAATCTTATTCTAAGTTCAGATTAACTTTTTAAAGCTTCTACATAAGAGGGAGAGCATGCATTACTTGTCTTTCTCCGTCTGCCTTATTTCACTTGTTTCATCTTCTAGTTCGTCCATTTTGCTGCAAATGCCAAATCATTCTTTTCAATAGCTGAATAATATTCCACTGTGTATACAGGCCACACTTTGTCCATCTGTTCACAGACACTTAGCTGCGTGTCTTGGTTATTATTGATAGTGTTACAGTGAGTGTGAGAGTGCAGCTATCTATAATGATTTCATTTGTTTGGGATAAATACCCAGTAGTGGGATTATTGGATCATATGCTAGATCTATTGTTTTATTTATTTCTTAAGGAGTCTTTGAACTGTTTTCCACAGTGGCTGCACTAATTTACATTCCTACCAAAAGTATATAAGAGTTTTCCTTTCTCTACATTCTCATCAACATTTGTTGTTTTTTGTCTTGTTGGTAATGGCAATTCTGACTGGAATGAGATGCTATCTCAGGGCCACTGTGAGGTACATTGCCCCACTAATTAATAAGATTGAACATAGTCCACGTATACATAGCCAAATGATTTTTCACAAAGGTGCCAATAACATACATTGTAGCAAGAACAGTCTCTTCAAAAAATAGTGCTGTCAAAACTGGATATACATATGTAGAAGAATAAAATTAGATTCCCACCTCTTACCATACGCAAAAATCAACTCAAAATGTATCGAAAACCTAACAGGAAGACCTGAAATTTCAAAAATGTTAGAAAAAATAATAGAAGAGACACTCCAAGACATTGGTATGGTAAAAGCTTTTTTTTGGGGGGAGGGGGGGATAGTAGCCTCAAAAGCACAGAAAACAAAAGTAAAAATAAACAAATGGGACTACATCAAATCAAGAAGGTTCTGCACAGTCAAGTAAACAACCAGCAAAATAGGAAAAAAATTTTTTGCTTTTACATGCTATTTATATAACAAAGTATTAATATCCAGAATATATAAATAATTCAAACAACTCAATACCAAGAAAACGAAGGGTGGAAGCAAGGAGAAAAGAAATGACAATAATAATTCAGTTTAAAAAGGTGCAAGTGATCCAAATAGACAATTTTTAAAGAAGATGTACAAGTGGCAATCAACCCCATGTAAGATAAGTATATCCACTGTAATTGAAAGCTAAATTTTTTGCCTTTCATCCCCAGTACAGTCTGAAAATAGAAGCTGAGCATCTGCCTCAACCTGGGCCCCTTCTCCCATCTTCAGTCTGCCTTCTCCATCCAGTGGTCCCGGTCTTTCTGCCCAGTGCCACCTGCCTCTTACAGGTAGAGCTTCAGTGAAATGTGAAATCCTGTATCAGACCCTGAAACCAAAATGGGAAAGTAGTGGGAAAGATGTTAAAATCCAAGTGAATTCTAGAGTTTAGCAGACAGGACTGGTGCTGTGAAGGGAGCAGGAGAGGACAAGGCATCACCTTATGCCCCTTTGCCTCATTTCATCCTCCACAGTCTCCCTGATTCCACCTTGTGCCCCACACAGTGTCTCCACGAGAACCTAGGGGACCCTGAGAACACAGAGCCAGACCAAGCACTCCCAGGCTTTATGGCCTCTGTGATTCCATGTCTTGCACGACAACCTGCCAGCCCCAGACAGACCCAGGGCTGGCTCTCTCTCCTGTCTTGTCCTTTTCCATGGCTTAGCCTTGCAAACTGTTCTCTAGCTGTGATGAAGCACTAGGGCACATTCATGCCTCAGGGCCTTTGCATCTGCCAAGAAAGCTTTCCCCAGAGCCTGTGGAGTTTGCTAGCAGACTTATCCATTGGCCTGCCCCTCAGACTTTGGGTAAATTTGCAGCCCTCCCCTCCTCTCCCATGGCTACCCCCAGCTCCATTTCCCTTCTGGCACTCATCCCCCATTGATGCATGTTGGTGTTTATGTCCTTCTTTGCTCAGGCATCTGCCACTTCTCCCTGAAACGTATGCCCTTTGAGGTCAGAGAGTGCTCTCTGTTTAGTGAGGTAGGTGTCAATATTTGTTGAAGGCTGCTCACATAAATGAATGAAATTCATATTTAGAGGGACTATTTTTCTACCAGCAGATCTGCCAGTGAAGCTCTTTTACAGCATCCTGTTGCTTCCTTTCAGGAAGATTCCATGATTTCTGTGAGTTTGTTTTTCCTTTTTTTTACGTATCTTTCTCCCTGAATAGAATAAAAACTCCCTGCGGGCAGATGCTGTGTCTGTTGAATCCTTGCCCCCAATTCCAAACATAGCCTTGGTTAAATAGAAGTATCAGTTATGTTCACATAGCAGAGCCCATAGAATTATAATGTTCCTATATTTTTTCTGGGAAGTTGGTCTCAGGTGTGTCAGGCACTTGCACACACACACCCATGCACACACAGACACACACACCAGCGCTGACTGTTGCGGCAGTCCCTTTAAGGAAATGTGATCAGAGATGCATTCTCAGATACCACCTAACAAATCCGTTCTATCATCTAAATTCATGAGCCTCCTGAACCCTTCCTCAATACTATTCATTTAGTGTGCACCACAGACATATTTGAATTTTAAAGATCTTCCTGAGGCACTCCTTGGAATGCTGCCACAGATTGCCCCCCACTCTATAGCTAGGTCCTCCAATGCATTTAGCAATTAGATCACTCCCTCTCATAGCAAGAACTATGCCAGGTTTAGGAGACAGACGTTGAGGAAACACAGCTTCATCTTGACAGGTACTCTGATGTCTTCTCATATTATTTTCTATTTGAAAGACTTCAAATTCGATGATGAGGGTCAGCTTATATCACATTTTTTATAATTAATCATTGCACATGAACAAATACTTTAAAAATTTCATGGGAATATGGAATTAAGAAATAAGTTCATTTAGGTGCAAAATTTTCAAAAATCCATACATACAAGATTTTTTCAAAAAGCTCATGGAAAGTATATATTGTGAGAAAACTATGCATGAATTTTTTAAAAAATTGTACCGGAATAAACTTACATCTTAATTCTACTTTTCATGAGCTTTTTGAAGTAGTCTCATGTAAATCAAGTACCATCACTATGCACAGCCTAAAGATTTAATTTCTAACTCCGCATCGTCTCAATGCAAAAGCCTTCAAAAAAAGTCTATTGCACCTTACCCATGCCAGGAAAGAGTAAGTCGGGAGTCTCGGCTTCCACCCTCTCATGGTTTTAATGAGACACCCAACCTCACCTACCTACTACACCAGGATTTTTTCAGAAAAGGCTTAGTAGGGAGGAAATAACTTCATCCCTGGATAGAAACAGTGTTGAAGAACACACAGAGACCTGCATTATCCTCCTACCTAGAAGAGTGTGTGACTCCTTCCCCTCCCCAACAGGTGGTATCAAAGGAGGCACTTTCACTACTGCACACAGCAGTAAGGCTGCTCCTGTGGCAGGCGTCAGCACCTCCAGCTCCCAGTGAGCAGTTAACAATGAGCGCTTCCCAACATGGGTGGCAACAGAGACCAAGTGGGGAACCCAGATTTCTACTGTGATGTGACAGCGAAAATCTAATGAAAACAAAAGATTTAAACAAAGTCTAAGACCTAATACTGTAATGCCCAAGTATCTAGATTCCAGATGAAAACTGTTGTGTCAAGAAACAGAAAAATATCCAGTTGAATTTTTTTTTTATTTTGTATTTTTTGACAGGCAGAGTTAGACAGTGAGAGAGAGAGAGAAAGGTCTTCCTTTTTCTTTTTTTCTTTCTTTACTTTTTTTTTTTTTTTTTTTGACAGGCAGAGTGGACAGTGAGAGAGAGAGAGAGACAGAGAGAAAGGTCTTCCTTTTGCCATTGGTTCACCCTCCAATGGCTGCTGCGGCCAGCGCACCACGCTGATCCGAAGTCAGGACCCAGGTGCTTCTCCTGGTCTCCCATGGGGTACAGGGCCCAAGCACTTGGGCCATCCTCCACTGCACTCCCGGGCCACAGCAGAGAGCTGGACTGGAAGAGGAGCAACTGGGACAGAATCCGGCGCCCCGACCAGGACTAGAACCCGGGGTGCCTGTGCCTCAGGCAGAGGATTAGCCTACTGAGCTGCAGTGCCGGCCAGTTGAATTTAAAAAGGACACTCAATTAAATGCCTCTACTAAGAAAATGGAGGTGATGTAAGTGTCTGACAAGGTTTTAAAGTAGCCACAATAAAAATGGTCCAATGAGCAAAATGAACATACTGGGGGGTTAAAAATCAAACTATAGAAAGTCTTAGCAGAGAAAAGGAAATCTCACCAAAGAAATAGAAGATATGAGAAATGGAAAGTTTACAACTGAAATATTCAATAAAAGAAAATTTAAAGCTTGATGATTAGGCTCAATATACAAATGGAGAGGACTAATGAATCAGTGAATTTGAGATTTAGCAATAAAAATTACCCAATATGAACACAAATAAAAAATAGAGAAAACAAATGATAAAAGTGGTCAGTGAATTTCAGGACTATATGAAATATACCAGGAGATGAGAAAATGGAGCTGAAAAAGTATTCAAAGAAATAATGACTGACATTTTCTCAGATTTATTAAAAAATATAAACCTACAGTCATAGGATGACAAGATAACCTGAAATAGAGTAAACCTAGAGAAATTCATGACAAGACACATCACAGTCATATTTCTGAAAACCAAACACAGCTTATATTGGAAAAACAAATCAAAGGTCAATATATTCTCCTCAGAATCAGTACTGATTCTCCTTACAATAGGATTATGTCCCGATAAGTTCATCATAAGTTGAAAATGTCATAAGTCCAAAAATGTGTTTAGTACACTCACCCTCCTGAGCAGCACGGGTTAGTCTAACCTATCATAAACGTTCTCACAGCACTGACGTTAGCTTACAGCTGTACAGAACCATTTAACACAGGTCCTGCATTATGTTATTATTGAATCGCTCATGTAATTTATTGAATACTGTATTGAAAGTGAAAACAGAATGGCTGTATGATATGATTTTATACCATCATAAATTTTTTAAAAATCATAATCCATGGACTGTATTGACACAACATTTTTCAAGAACTGAATAAAAGAACTTTCAATCCATAATAATATATCCAGTAAAATACCCTTCATAAATCAAATACTAACCAAGAAATTCTCAAAAGAAAAAAATTGGTTGCCAGCAAACCTACCTTAAACACCTGGAAAATACCATTTCAGAATAAAAATGATAAAAAAGGAAACCTTGGAACATATAAAAATGAAAAACATGTATAGTAACAGCAAAAAATATATAATAAATGTTAGAACTCCTCAAATTTTCCAAAGTATGTTTGAAATTTTAATGTAAAAATTATAACAATATTTAATATATTATAAATGTCCATAGAAAAATGTTTAAGATTATATTGTAAGTGGGGGATGATAAATGGATGTATTTTTGTTCAAATTGGAACAAAATTAGGTTGGCATGAGTCCAACCAGCATTGTTATGAGTCCTCCAGGACAAGAACCTTGAACATAACTAAAATAGTAAAATAAATGAAAAGGTTATTAAAATGTACAAGAAGATATTTTAACACAAAATAAGGCATACATGGAATAATGAAAGAATAAAAATGCCATGAGACACATAAAAATGAATATAGCAAAATGTAGGAGTAAGTCTTAATAGTAATTACACTAAAAGTAAATGACTTCAGCATTTAAATTCAGAAAAAAGATAGCAAAATGTATTTTTAGAATATAGTCCACCTATACACTATATACAAGAGACTTTTTTAAAAAGATTTATTTATTTTACTTGAAAGTCACAGTTACACACAGGAGAGGCAGAGAGAGAGAGAGAGAGAGAGAGAGAGAGAGGTCTTCCATTCACTGGTTCACTCCTCAGATGGCCGCAATGGCTGGAGCTGTGCCGATCCAAAGCCAGGAGCCAGAAGCTTCTTCAGGTCTCCCACGTGGGTGCAGGGCCATCTTCTACTGCTTTCCCAGGCCATAGCAGAGAGCTGGATGGGAAGTGGAGCAGGCGGGTCTTGAACCGGTGCCCATATGGGATACCAGCATTACAGGCAGCAGCTTTATCTGCTATGCCACAGTGCCAGCTCCAAGAGACATATTTAAAAGACAAAAAATTAAACCAATAGAAAATGCACACCACATTAACAGTAACCGAGAAAGAGTTGAAGTACATATACTAGTATTAGACGAAATACTTAACATAAAAAATTGTTACTATAAACCATAATAGAAGACGTTGCATAAGGATAAAAGTGTCATTCTATCATTCATGGACATGAACATGAACTTGGTACAGTTATAAACATATACTAAACAAGAAAGCGCCAAAACAACGCAAAATAAAGACTGACCAGAATGAAGGAAAAACAGATAATTCAAAAATGATATTTGAGAACTTGAACACCTTAGTTTTAACAATTGATAGAACAACAGGACATGGGATTACAAAAACCTTGGATGAAATTATAACCAATGAAAGCACAGAACATGTTCTTCTCAAGGAGAAGTTCTACCTGGAACGTTCTCCACTGCAGACCATATATTAGAGCACAAGACAAATGTCAGGACATTAAAAGTACTGAAATAACACAAAGTACATTTTATCTCCACAATAAAGTAAAATTCAAGAAATTAGAAAATATAGAAAAATTAAACAAAACATTTCTAAACAACCAATAGTTCAAAGAATATATTGCAAGGGATATTATTTATTTATTTTTAAAATTTATTTATTTACTTATTTTTAATTTTTATTTAATGAATATAAATTTCCAAAGTACAGCTTATGGATTACAATGGCTTCCCCCCCCACCATAACTTCCCTCCCACCCACAACCCTCCCCTTTCCCGTCCCCTCTCCCCTTCCATTCACATCAAGATTCATTTTCAATTCTCTTTATATACAGAAGATCAGTTCAGTATATATTAAGTAAAGATTTCAACAGTTTGCCCCCACATAGCAACACAAAGTGAAAAAATACTGTTGGAGTACTAGTTATAGCATTAAATAACAGTGTACTGCACATTAAAGACAGAGATCCTACAAGATATTTTTTTTAAAATTAATTAATTTTCTATGCAATTTCCAATTTAACACCAGTTTTTTTTCATTTTCAATTATCTTTATATACAGAAGATGGATTCAGTATATATTAAGTAAATATTTCATCGGTTTGCACCCACACAGAAACACAAAGTGTAAAAATACTGTTTTAGTACTAGTTATAGCATTACTTCACATTGGACAACACATTAAGGACAGATCCCACATGAGAAATAAATACACAGTGATTCCTGTTGTTGATTTAACGATTTGACACTCTTATTTATGGCGTCAGTAATCTCCCTAGGCTCTAGTCATGAGTTGCCAAGGCTATGGAAGCCTTTAGGGTTCACCAACTTTGATCTTATTCTGATAGGGTCATAGTCAAAGTGGAAGTTCTCTCCTCCCTTCAGAGAAAGGTACCTCCTTCTTTGATGGCCTCATTCTTTCCACTGGGATCTCACTCACAGAGATCTTTCAGTTAGGTCTTCTTTTTTTTTTTTTTTTTTTCTTCCCAGAGTGTCTTGGCTTTCCATGCCTAAAATACTCTCATGGGCTCTTCAGCCAGATCTGAATGCCTTAAGGGCTGATTCTGAGGCCAGAGTGCTAGACATCTGCCATTCTATGAGTCTGCTGTGTATCCTGCTTCCCATGTTGGATCATTCTCTCCCTTTTTTATTCTATCAGTTAGTATTAGCAGACACTAGTCTTGTTTGTGTGATCCCTTTGACTCTTAGACCTATCAGTGTGATCAATTGTGAACTGAAGATGATCACTTGGACTAGTGAGATGGCATTGGTACATGCCACCTTGATGGGATTGTATTGGAATCCCCTGGCACGTTTCTAACTCCACCATTTGGGGCAAGTCCGATTGAGCATGTCCCAAATTGTACATCTCCTCCCTCTCTTTTTCCCACTCTTATATTTAACAGGGATCACTTTTCAGTTAAAATTTAAACACCTAAGAATAATTGTGTGTTAAGTATAGAGTTCAACCACTAGTACTAGAACAACAACAACAACAAATACTAAAAAGAATAAAGTATTACATTGTACATCTAGAGTCAGGACAAGAGCTGATCAGGTCATTGTTTCTTATAGTGTCCATTTCACTTCCACAGGTTTCCCCTTTGGTGCTCAGTTGTCACCGATCAGGGAAAACAAATGATATTTGTCTCTTTGGGACTGGCTTAATTCACTCAGCATGATGTTTTCCAGATTCCTCCATCTTGTTGCAAATGACCGGGTTTCATTGTTCCTTACTGCTGTATAGTATTCTATGGAGTACATGTCCCATAATTTCTTTATCCAGTCTACTCTTGATGGGCATTTGGGTTGGTTCCAGGTTTTAGCTATTGTGAATTGAGCTGCAATAAACATTAATGTGCAGATGGCTTTTTTGTTTGCCAAATTAATTTCCTTTGGGTAAATTCCAAGGAGTGGGATGGCTGGGTTGTATGGTAGGGTTATATTCAGGTTTCTGAGGAATCTCCAGACTGACTTCCATAGTGGCTTAACCAGTTTGCATTCCTACCAACAGTGGGTTAGTGTCCCTTTTTCCCCACATCCTCTCCAGCATCTATTGTTGGTAGATTGGATATTATTTAGTACTTTCAGAAGAAAACAAAAGTCCAGCATTCTGAAAAAGCAAGGACTGTAGCAAAAATAATGCTTAAAAAGAAATTCATAACTGAAAATACCTGTATTTAAAAAGTAAGAAAGACATAAATCAATAAGCGAATATTCCACCTTTGCTAAGACACTGGAAGAAGAAGAGCAAACTAAACCTGGGGCAAAGTTGGCCCTGAAGTTAAGGTGCCACTGGGGATGATCACATCCCACATTGGAGTGCCTGGGGTCCCAGTTCTCGCTCTGTTCCTGATGCCACCTTCCCACTAATGTGGACCCTGCAGTGGGCCCTGCACTCACATGGGAGACCAGGAGGAAGCATGCGGCTCCTGGCTTAGGATTGGCGCAGCGCACCGGCCACAGCGCGCTGGCCATAGCAGCCATTTTGTGGGGTGAACCAACAGAAGGAAGACCTTTCTCTCTGTCTCTCTCTCACTGTCTAACTCTGCCTATCAAAAAAAAAGACTCCATTTCCAAATACACTTTGAGTTAGGACTCAATATATGAATTTTGGGGAGTTCACAGGCAATATGAAAATTGAAAACACAATGTCATTTAATGTCACAACAATGTGAAAAATTTAGGTGTAAATCTACTAAAACAGTTACAAGCAATGATGGGATGGTTGCGGGTAGAAGGGAGGTTATGGGGGGGAAAAGCCAGTGTAATCCAAAAGCTGTACTTTGGAAATTTATATTTATTAAATAAAAATTAAATAAAACATTTACAGGACATACATGCTGAAAACTATAAAATCCCACTGGAAAAAAAAGTAAAAATCTAATTAGTGGAGCCACATATATATTCATGAATGAGAAGATGGAACTCAATAAACTGACAGTTCTCCCAGACTGATATACAGGTTTAAAGCAAGTCCTATAAAAATCACAGCAAGATTTTTTATAGTGACAGGATTATTCTAAAATGCATATGAAAAGAAGAACAACTGATATAATTTTGAACAAGAAAGTAAAACAAATTGACGAAATCACAGATGAGGTTTGAATATGATTTGCTACCCTGAATCATGCAGTTTAATTCCCAAACTCATGTTAAAGGTGTTAGGAGGGTAGAAATGGAACATGTGTGCCGTGTTGAGACGTGGGGCCTCCAGGAAGTGATTGGCTTAGATAAGGCCATCACAGTAGAGCCCCCATGACTGAATCCTAGGGGTTTTATAAAGAGGTGGGGGAGAGAGGTGACATCGGCACAGACACATGCTTTCTCTCTCTTGCTGTGCGTTGGAACTCTGCCAGCAAGGGGACCACAGCCAGGAAGTGATGCAGCCAAGTAGGGCCCTTGGAGAGTCCATGTCCTGCTGTTTGGACTTTCAGCCTCCCAATCTGTGAGCACACACACCTCTTGTCTCTTTAAAGCAGCCCGACTCAGGTATTTGGTTATAGTTGGACTAAACCCATTGTATTGTGCTACCTAATTTCAACATATATTATATAGCTATCATAGTCAATTGTGTGTATTGATGGAAGTGATAGAGACATAAACCCCCAAATGTGTCTGCTTGATTTTGATCATGTTGCACAAGAAATACCATGGAAGAAGGATCATCTTTTCAATAGATGATGCTAGAGCAATCGAACATCCACCTGGTAAGAGGGGAAGAGGGAATTAACATTGACCTAAACCTAATACTTTATACTAAAGTAGCTCAAAATTTAATTTCAACCCCAAATGCAAAGTTATAAGACTTGAAACAGCAGCATAGGAAAAAAATCTTTGCAACTTAGGGTTAAGCAACAAGCTGTCAGGCTTGATACTGAGAGCAAATCCATAAAAGGAAAAATAGATAAATAGACTTCATCAAAATTAAAAACTTTTGCTCCACAAAAGGCCTTTCATAAGATGAAAAGATAAGCTCCCTACTGAGAAATAAATATTTACAAACCATGTACTTAATAAAGAACTAAGGTTTAGAATATATAAAGAACTCTCAAAACTCAAAACAACAATGAATCCAATTAGAAAGTGGACAAAAGACATAGGAGACATTTTGCTAAAGAGAATATATGGATTGTAAATAACCACACAAAACCACATTTAACATGCTCAGTCATTAGAGAAATGCAAACTAAAACCACAGTAAGACAATTGGCCACCTGTCAGGAGTGTCTCAGACAGAAATGGGGAAAACATGAAATGCTCGTGAGGTTGCCACAGAATAGCATGGTTCACATATCAGGAGCGTACCCTGGGACAACAGCCATGGAAAACAGTTCATCACTGCCTCACTTAACTAAGCATGCACACAAACTGTCACACAATCCGGAAATCAGACCTTGGAGCATTTTTACGCAGAAATGAAAAAGCATGTTTGCACAAAAAGCTGCACTTCAATGTTTGTGATAACTTGGTTCATAGTAGTTAATAAGAAGAAACAGCCCAGAAGTCCTTCCGTGAGTGAATGGCTGAAAAAACTACACCTCAGTCAGTAGTCACCAAACAGAAGGACCAAGCTACTGGATGGCCATTTGGTGTGAAGGTCCTGCTTGAGAGGTCTTCCTCTTCTGGTCCTGACTCTGCTGCCAGTCCCAGCACACACTGGGAGGCAGCAGGTGATGGGTCGAACGCTCAGATTCCTACCACCTAAATGGGAGGCTGGGATTGAATCCCCTATTCCCAATTGTTAGCTTCATCTCCAACTGCTGTGGGCATTTGGACTGAACAATGGATAGAAGATCTCTGTCCATCTATCTCCGTGTCTCAAATATAAATAACTAGATAGATAATCAAGGTGCTGACACTCATCACAATGTGAATGAATCTGAGAGAATAATGTCAGGTGAAAAACATGAATCCCACTGTATTTGACAGAATTGATGGGACACTCTTGAAATGATAGTTACAGACTTGGAGAACAGATCCTTATCACCGGGGAGGACGAGGAGGGACCTAGGGGGAGATGGTGCCAGTGCACGCCTATTCTTGGCTCTACACGTTACCGTATCAAGCTCAGTATCTTGGCTGTGATTTGTCATTCTAGTTTCTAAGATTTTACCGGTGGAAGGCACTGAGCAGAACGTGAAAGGATCTTTCTACATTACTTCTGTCAACTGCATGTGAATCTGCAGTTATCTTCAAATAAAAATAGAATTAAAAAGGATTTAATGGCCCTCTTCACTGAGGTGAGTGTTCCTGGGAGGCCAGAGGGAGGAACCAGAAAGGGGGAGGGCAAATATGGCAGCACCTCCTCCCTCCCTCCAAGGTTGTGTGGATGGCTCCTGTCCTCCTTTTTCTCCCCTTGAGCCATAGCCCCTGGAGGACTTAATTTTTTGTCACTTCTGGGTGGTGTTGTGTCCAGGAGCAGCTACAGGCCTGCCTGTACCACATGCCCACAACTGACCCAGAACAGAAGCACAACTGCAGGTGTTCTCCCTTGGACTAGCAGGTCACAGTGAGAGCCACACTGGCACTTACTGTGTACCCATGTCTAGAAGGTGCCATGTGAGTCACTGCACAAGTTCCGTTTCATACTCAACACAACCTCACCTGGTAAATCGCCATGGTACAGGCTCAGTCTGTGGGTGGCACACACTGGAACACCTATCCCTGCATGTGGGGCTTCTGCAGTACATGAGGTATGTTCTGTCCGCATTCCCACTTGTCACCCACATGGGTGTGTGCACGTGCCCACACAAAGCTCAGCCACATTGTGGTTCCCGAGGGCTAGAACTTTGACCTAACTGGTCTGGTTCTAACAGGTTGTTCAGGTTTCTGAGATGTTAAGTCAGGGAATATCTTAGCTCATCTTTAAAAGATAAAAATCCTTAGGGAAATAAGAGCTGCCCGCCCCAGACAGCAAGGTAGGGTGTTGTGGGAGAATCCAGCAGGTAGAGAGGAAATGGACTGCAGGGTGCTGGGATGATGTGGGGGGGGGGGCGTCTCACAGAGCACAGAGGGAGCTGGGGAGACAATTAGAGAAATAGAGGATGAGACTAAAGGGCAAGGCCAAGAAGTCTTGTGAAATGGACAACTCCATTTCCATCTTTATTTCTCATCTTTTATGCTTGGTGGGCGTGCTGTGGCCAGAGGCAAAGCCACAAGGTCCGGAGTCTCAGCTCATTATCACCTCCTGTCAGTCTCCTTATGGCTCTCAAGACACACAGAAGTGGTCAGTAATTGTTCTTCCAACTTCCTTTCCTTCAACCCTTCCTCCACCCCATCTCTCAGTCGCACTTCTGCCTGCACCTGCAGGGAGAGAAGGTCCCAAGCTGAGTATGAAACACTCCAGGAAGAATCCCAGGTTCGGGAGACACCTCTTTCCTAGCCCTTGTTTCCCAAACTCCCAGCTTCCCAGGAACCAGCACAGGTCCGGCAGCTCTGCACTGGGCACCCTGAGCACAGCACAGGACAGGAGCTGCCGGGGCTCTCAGTTCAGCCTCTTCTCTGGGGGCGTCAGAGCTGCCCAGGCAGGAGAGGGCTCAGGCTGGACTCGCCCTGCAAGTGCTGAGGGTCTCAGCAAGGGTGGGATTGAAACCACAGGGCCCTCCCACCCTGCTCTGCCATCCTGAGACTTGTCACTCCTGGGCAGTGGCTCCTCCAGTGCACTTACGACTGTTGGACAAAGCAGGACTGGAAGACGTTTTGCAAAACAAGGAAGTAAGTCTGCTTAGTCTCATGCATGGTCCTTAATTAGAACAGATAGCCTCAGACACACAATAAAATTTTAAAAAGTGAGTATTCAGTGACAGCTAATCGGTTGCAAGGAACAACAGATGCCCGTACAATGAAGATTTATTTCATGGAGTCTGTTTTTAAGCACATTTAACTAACTGAATAATGCATTATAATGATCATGCTGATATTTCTAAATACGTTTTTAAGAATTTATAATAAAATTTTCCTCTGAGAATGTCAAGGATGTTTACTTAACGGATGATGAAGTTAACACAGGAGCTTCCGCATTCAAACAGGAAAACACCTGGAGGATTTACAGGTGGGGAGCAGGGCCACACAGCCACGCCCCACATAGTGGTCAAAGACTCCCGGGATCAAGGATGGGTGGTTGTGGTGGAAGGGAGACTACCTGCTGCCTGAAGCCCTGGGAGAAGGAGCAAGGTGCCTCTGGCCCTGGGGCAGATGGGCAGAAAGGGCTCCTGCAGCCCAGAGTGAGGGAAAGACTCTCCCAGCCTGATGCAGCCAGTCTGGGCAAGAAGGTGCCCTCATCCCAGTGAAGGAGCTGGACTTCCCCACCTGCCGTGAACAGCTAGACAGCTAAACAGCCCTTTGCAGATCCTGGGCCCGGGGACAAGGAGATTACCAGGGAGCGTCAAGAACCACCAAGCCATAATCCGCAGGGGACTGGCACTCCCCAGGGGGACCTCCCTCAACAGAGAGGCCAGGCTGTGTGAGGGCAGCCTATCCTGCTACTCCATTGTCTTTGCAAGACCCCCACATACGAGCTCATTAATTTGTCAATGTGGCAATGACCTAATTGTAACTAGTAAAAAACAGGAGTTCACTTCCCGTCAGTTGATAGAAGACAGTCAGTTCCCTTCACCCTCCAATCTGCCCGTTTGTCTGTCTTGGGCCCCTTCCCTTGTTCATCCTCCATCTAAAATTAATTGCTGCAGTCCAAGGACCTATGCCCGTACCCATCACTCAGGCTCCACCTGTGCGGTTGGATCACAATCCGCAGCAGGTCAAATGCTGTTCCTTCGGGCTCCTTTGCTCCATTTCTCACGGGGGCTGGAGACAGCTGGCAAAACACTCTTGGCACCAGCATCAGCAGATTCTTGATGCGAGATATTACGTTGGCTCAGATTTCCAATTTCTTGGCCAAGTTATCAGACTTGCAGAGCCAGAAATGATGAGTTTTGTGGAACTGCTTCTTCACAGTGAGAGACACTTTCGTGATGGTATCAAGAGTCCGTGGTTCAGAGATGCATAGGAAGGAGGAGGTGCTGGCCCTGAGCTGTGTTCCTGGCATCAAGGCCTGCCAGGCCTCCTGGAGCCGCACGAGCGCTCAGTAGCCCCCTGAGGTTTGTCTACACCAGGAGAAACCTGAGCCTGAGAGAGGGAGCAGCCGTGTTCTGAATGCTCCCGTGCAGCAGGCAGGAGCCTGGGGCCTAATGGTACCACCTCCAGTTGTGAGAGGTTAGGTCATCAGGGTGAGGCCACACGTGGCCTGGCTATGACTCAGACGGTGGAGGGAGAGGACCGACGCAAGGACAGCCACACAGGTAGCACTGTGGGATAGGGGGGCTGTAACAGAAGCACCTTTTGCTTTCCACTTCTGGGAAATGGGCTGTGCTGTGCTGTGGCTGGGAACACGGATCATTCCATCAAGAGGACCTTGGTTCTACTTTTGCAAACATTTCATTATAAACAACCACCCATACACAAAGGACAGAGGACAACCAAGAATCCTGAAGGTACTCCATAACCCCCCTCTGTCAGTTTCACAGTATTGACTTCACGCCTGTCTTAGTTCATCTACTCACCTACATTTTTCTCCCCTGAAGATTTGAAAGAAAATGCCAGAGTAACAAATTTTACCTGTAAGCAATTCAGTGTTTATTTTTAATAAATACTAAACATTCTAGCCCATAATTGCTATTCTCTAATTATAGCTAAAAAATTTCTCTGCTTTTTAATTAATATTTATTTTAAAGGCAGAGTTACAGAGAGAGAGAGAGAGAGAGAGAGAAAGAGAGAGAGGCATTCCATATTCTGGTTCACTCCCTAAATGACAGCAACAGCCAGGGCTGGGATGTACCAAAGCCAGGAGCCAGGAGCTTCTTCTGGATCCCCTCAACGGGTGGTAGGGGCCCAAGTACTTGGGTCATCTGCTGCTGCTTTCTCAGGCATATTAACAAGGAGCTGGATCAGAAGTGGAGCAGCTGGACACGAACCAGCACACTTATGTGATGCCAGGTTTGCAAGCAGGAACTTAACCCACTAAGCCACACTGCCAACCCTTATAACCTAACACAATTTCTAACAACTCAGCAAATACTCGGTTTATGTTTAAATTCCTTAATTCTCAGGGTGGACATCTAGCCTAGCAGTCGGGAGCCCTGTCCCATATCGCAGTACTGGGGTTCAATGCTCAGCCACAGCTCCTGACTCCAGCTTCCCACCAAAGCAGACTCTGAGAGGCAGCAGGGATGGCTCAAGTCATTGCGTTTCTCTGACCTGTATGGGAGACCTGGACTGAGTTCCCAGCTTCTGTCTTTGCCAAGCCATGATTGTCATGGGCATTTGGGGAGTGAACTAGCAGAGAGAGCTCTCTCTCTCTCTTTCTTTCTATCTGTCTCTATCTATCAAATATAAATAGATAAATAAATACATAAATAAATCCCTTAATTTTCTTTAAAAAACGTTTATGTGGGGGAGGGAGTCATTCGTTGCATGATTAAATCAGAAGCCATGCAAGGTCTGCGTTGCAGTTGTTTGTATGGAATCTGTCACTTTCCTGCATTCCCCCTTCCCCATGTCATTTATTTTGTTGAAGAAACTAGGTCGTTTGTTCCTGTAAAACTTCCCACATGCTAGATTTAGCTAAGTGGAACACTTGACTTAAATGTAACCTGGGTGTTTAAAAATAAATGAGATTAGATGAGATTGTAGTTTTGGTTGTTTTGAGGAGTGTTTCACACAACATCCTTGTTGCACTGTGCCGGATGTTGTCTAAGGTTGTGAATGGAGCAGGAAGGGATGGCGTGATCTGGGTCATCTCTGATGACTGCTGGCATGCATATCATGCTAATGGCAGTCACCGAGTCTAAAGGACAACCTGTGCCAGGCACTCTGTGAGATGCTTCCAGGACTTGTTTTCAGCTAGCCAATCCTCACGTTAGGGAAGAGGAAGTCAACTAAAAACAGAGCTGGCCTGGGCATGCAGCTGGTAAGTGGCAAAGATTTGGGCACCGGTTTGTCTCACTCCAAAGCTGGGGCTTTGGTTGCTCCAGTGCAGGAAGATGTCTCACAGAGTGGCCCCAGGAAGTAGACAGAGGCAAGGGAAGGAGGAGTTTTTACTAAGAGGATGAGGGAGCATCCCACAGCCTAGACACAGAGAAGGCAGCCAGGACATCTGCAGCTGATAGCTCCAGGAAGGGGCTCTGAAAGCGGCAGACACCCAGGACAGCAGGTGTGTGTGTGTGGGGGGGTGTGTGTGCTGGGGAGGAGTGGAGGCTGAGGGCACTGCCTGGCCCCCACTCTCTGTCAGGACAGGCATGCATGGAGAGTGGCAGGGGCACTGAGGCACCACAGTACACAAGGATCAATCTATGGGGCCACAGCTCGCTGCTGGTGAAGGACTTCTGAAAATTTACCCGACTAACCTGCTAAAAAAACTAGGAAGTTTCAAGAAAGGCCAGTTAGAAAGTTTCAAGAAAGGTCAGTTTCTGGGAAACTGCAACTTAGCAGATAACAGGGAATAGCAGTTTGGAAACCCCCCTTGTGCAATGGTTAAGATAAGTAAAACTGATGTGTACTGAGATAAGTAGAACTGCTGTATACTAAGATAAGTGAAATTACTGTAAACAAAAATCCCCTTCCCCTTTGTATTCACTTGCTTAAGATAATTTTGTGGTTTTTGCCTTTAAATACTGCCTGTAACCCTCCTCCGGCACCTCACTCTCTCAGGAGGGAGGGGTCCGTTTTGCGCAAAACGTAAATAAACCGCCTCTTGCTGTTTGCATCGCCGGTGTCCGGAGTCTGAATTTCTGGGTCCCCAGGGTGTTACCCAGGACCCCGCCAGCTTTGGGTCCTTCACTGGAAGGGGGCCAGTCTGGGGGCCCATGGCAGTCCCAGGCAGCAGAGCTGAGCCGTCCCCATCTCATTCCATGTGTGAACTCATGCTCAGAACAGCAGGACATCGAGGCCCATCAGTGAGGAGGCTCTGATTCTGGCTGCGTGATTAGTGCCCAAGGATACAGAGCGTTTGTGCTGGGGTGGAAAGAGGAGACAGCAGGGGAGCAGCAGGAGCACACAGCTATAAACCCCGCCTCAGAACCCAGTCAGCTCTCCCTGGACTCTCTTCCACCAGAAGAAGCATTGCCACTACAGTCAGAAGACCTGGAGTTGTGACTGGCTTCGAGTATTTTCAAGACCTTACGAAGGTCCTTTGTGCTCACTGGCCTTCAGTTTCCCCACTTCTATCAGAAGACTTTTAGGATTCACTCAAAAACTTACAGAACATCTCTGATGTGTCACACTGTGGCGGAACTGAGGACAAATCCCCATACCCAAGAGATGGGGATGAGGGACTTCAGGGAAGCTTAGATGAGCTACTGCTGGTGAGCCTAGATTGTAAACTAGAGCTCAGATTACTGTTCATTAGAACAGGCAAGGCAGCGCTGCCAGTGGTGAGGGTGGGCTGAATCCCTCATCCAGCTCAGGGCTCAGCTCCCGGTAGGAGGAGCTCACTGTCTTCATGGGGATCAGAATGTCACTAGGGAGATAAGCCACATACATGCATGGCAACCAACATGAGCAGGAAGTGAAAGTGCCAAGCTGGCGGCCCCAGCAGGATGGAGGACTGCGCTCCGGGGGAAGCTCAGGTGTGTCGGGAGGCTTCACCTGGGAACTGGATTGGGCATCCGAGCAGCTTTCAACAGAGAGTAAGGAAAGGTTGTTTCTGAGAAGGGGAGACTTCTTATCATTCAAAGACTGTGACCAAGAACTGGACCAGTGTGCCAGGCAAGAACATGGTAGACAAGTGTCAGGAGCTCAAGGACTGGGTGAACCTGCAGCCAGCTGGAAGTGCCTCTGTAGACTGAACACTCATGTCTGCAGTTGCAAGTTTCTCTCTGACATTGCCAACCGTCCCCTCCGGGTGACAGACCGAGGAAGAGAGGACCAGAGGGAACCCTGAGTCCCAGGAGAGCCTGCACCACAGGTCAGAGATGCTGCAGGAGGGGAACAAAAGTCCTCCCCCAAGTGCCACAGGTGTGTTCTGGGTGTCATCCTTGTAGGGGACACCCAGAGAGCATTTTCATTTCCCTGCCCGGGCTGGTGTGTCTGCTCTGATGCCATGAGATGGACTCTAGCTCCTTGTGGTGATGATGCAGTGTGGGCTGCTCAGAGGGAAGCCGTGGGCCTGGCTGGGTCACCTTATTACCACCTTAGTGGTAGTACTCAATGACAAGGGGCTTCCGCCTGCATCACTTCAGGCAGGCTTCAGAATTGACTTGAGTTCATGTTGCAGGTGAAAACACTAAGACTCAGAGTAAAATACTTGTGGATTGGTTTAAGATCATAAGGAAAAGGTCTGTAAGTTCTTTCTATTTTTTTAAAGACTTATATTTATTTGAAAGACATACTTACAGAGAGAAGTAGAGGCAGAAAGAGGACTTCAACAGACTGGTTCACTCCCCCAAATGATCACAATGGCTGGAGGTGAGCTTATCTGAAGCCAGGAGCCAGGAGCTTCTTCCGGATCTCCTATGTAGGTGTAGGGGCCCAAGCACTTGGGCCATCTTCTACTGCTTTCCCAGGTGCATTAATAGGGAGTGCAATTGGAAGTGATCACCAGGGACTCGAACCGTCGCCCATGCAGGATGCTGGAGCTGCAGGCTGGGGCTTTAACCCACTGTGCTATAGCGCTGGCCCCAGTTCTGATTTTAAGCACTGAATGCTTTGGCTTATGGGAACCTGAGAGAAGAGAGGAACTCCCAGAGTAGACAAGTTTCTGAATTAGATGGTTTCCTTGCCCCACAATCAGATTGCATACAGACAGGAGGTTTCATCCCCC
Organism: Lepus europaeus; assembly: GCF_033115175.1. Classification (NCBI taxonomy): domain Eukaryota; kingdom Metazoa; phylum Chordata; class Mammalia; order Lagomorpha; family Leporidae; genus Lepus; species Lepus europaeus. The sequence continues at coordinate 124,970,994 of NC_084833.1, read as the reverse complement.
TCTGTCAGGACCTCAATTGTCATTGAACTCCTGCAACATGAGGGCCTAACCCCACATCACAGCAGTACTTGGGGCCCTTGAAGAGCCTAAAAGCCTCAAGGAGGCTACATTATTCAGAGCAAAGAGCCCTGTCCAAGGCCTCGGGCTGCAGGTGGAGCCAGGGATCCTGCTTGTGAAGGGAAGGCTTCCCGCTGAGAAGCCCACAGTCCTGGGTAATCTACGGAGTCTGTAGAATAAATAGCACCCTGTCCCCCCTGCTGCGGAGCATCCTGGGGGGCGGGACTGAGCACCTGCCTGCCTCTGCACTTCCTCCCAGCTGCCCAGGGTCTCCACTCCCATCAGTAAGCCTTTCCTTCCTGAGTCTCAGTGGAAATAAAAAATCATTATGCATGCACAGTCTGTGGGCACGGGGGAGCATTTCCAATGAGAGGTGCCCACAGACAGAGGTCTAGGGAGTTCAGGGGGAATTGCTGCAGAGAAAAAGGGGCCAGGAGCCAGCCATGATGGACAGGCTGTCCAGCCTGACGCACATCCCAGCCCCTCATGCCATCTCCATCACAGTACCTGCTGCTCACTTGCTCCTTGCAGACAAAGACCCTCATGCTGCCTAGAGCTACAGGGCCCTGGGGAGTTCCTCCTTCCTGCTATGTCACTTGTCCTTATCTGCAGGAGCTGCCTATGTGCCTGCTGCTCAGAGCCTCACCCCGTGCTGGACAGTTCTTGGCCAGTGGCCACATTACAAAGTAAGTGGGCAGCGCAGAGTTGACTCCTGGGCTGCCCACCTGCCATTCTGATGCTCTCACTCCTGTTCTCTGTCCCCAGGGAGGGGAGGAGGAAAAGGACAGAAGAGGCCGCGTGCCTGGATCAGGTGGCCCTCCCTCTCCAGGGTTGCTAGATAATGATGGCCCACCTTGACCGAGCGTGTGCTCTAGTACCTAGCTAAATCTGAAACATGATTCTATCATTTCTAAAAATTACTTATTTGTTTGATAGAGGCCGAAGAGACAGAGAGAAAAACAGAGAATGAGAGCTCCCACCTGCTGGCTCACTGCCTAGAGATGGCTGGGGCTGAAGCCAAGAGCCAGGAACTCAATCCAGGTCTCCCAGTGAAATCGCAGGAACTCATTTACCTGAGTCAGCACTGCTGCCTTGCAGGTTCTGCGTTAACAGCAAGCTGGGGTGAGGAGACAGAGCCAAAGGCAGGTATCAAACCCAGGCACTGCCATACAGGACACAGAAGATATTGTAACGACTGTTCCTCCACAATGAAGTGGGTATGATGATGACCCCCATTTTTCTGATGATGAATCTGAGGTTGACAGGGTGTGACTCCTCTACCTAAGGCTGCACAGGTCACAACAGCAGGCCAGGACAGTCTGGCTTCAAAGCATAAGCCCTTAAGCACAGCACTGCCCTGTCCCACCAACCAGAGCCATGCTGAGAGCTACCTCTCTTCTTTCTAGTGCAGACTGAGGGTCTGGGCTGCGGTGCTTGTCCAGGCAGCATTCTGCCTTCACTCACCCCTGAGTGACTGAGTCCTTCCCAGGGCCCCTGCCACCTTTCACCTGTCCAGATCATGTTGATTTCCCCATAGGGATTTTCCCTCAGCTGCTTTTAACCCCTGGTCCACCATGTGGAGCATGTCTTTTCATACCTGCTGTAGTCACAGCACAACCTGCAGCCAGCCAGAGAGAGAGGACCACAGCACAGGTGCCTCCTTCAGGAGGCTCAGGGAGGAAGCCTCAGAGTTCCTTCTGCTGGGAGGCTATTGGAACATGAACCAAAGCTACTCAGTAGCTGGACAGCAGGAAGTGCTCCTGTGTCTGGTCCACAGGAATCAGAGGGAAGAGAGTGCCCATGACAACATACAAGCCCAAGGTTAGAAGGAACTAAGCTGATTGGACATAAGGGTCCCTAGAATCTTGATCTAAATCAGAGGCTCAGATTAACTCTCAGTTAACCCTGCCTCAGAGCTTCTGCGTGGATTACTCTAGGGGTCAGCCTAATGTCTTAACCTTCCAAACTGGAAATTATAAAAGGTTCAGGAGTCTCTGGCCAAACCCTCATCCCCTGGCCATGTCATAGTGAACCTTGTATCAGCCATCCTGTGTCCACTTTAGAATGGACCCCTTACCGATTCTCTAATCTGAAACCACAAAAGTCATCACTCACCGGAGCAGCTGGAGACTCCATCTGGGACACCTCTTGCTTCATTGAAGGGCCTTGTTGAAGCCGGGCAGCACCATGGAGCCCTGTAGTCACATGGAAGGATGAGCATGGTGGAGGCTGTCTTGGCCTTGCAGGGACATGGGCCTGGGGCTGTAGACGTACTGGAGAAGTTTCACTATAGACCTCAAAGGTCCTGAGAGCTAAAGGCTCGGCCAGCCCGAAATGCTCTGGGTAGGATGAAGTCCAAGCCCAGAGACCAGCCTCACCCACCCGGTGAGAGTGAAGAACTCAGAAGAGAAGGGACAGAGCAAAAGCAGGTCAGGAAGATGAAGGCCGGGCACTCCGGGGGCAGACACCACAATCACAGCAGGATGACTGGTGGTCAGGCAGGTGCCAACAGATGCTGTAAAGAGTCTCCTAAAATCGGGGCGCCTGCACACCCCTTTGTAGCTGCAGGAAGTGTGAGGAGCAGCAACGTATCTCTTAGAGGGGATGTACCATCATGGCTTACACAGCTAGGCCCTTCGGCCCCTCTAAATGTCACGCAGGTGGATGCATCCTCATTATCATTGTCTCTTGCTGTGGCATGTGTGTGTTTGCCACTTGTTGATCTGCAAGTCTAATTAGCTCAATGGTCTCTGACCGCCATGTCAAGGCAATCATGTTCTCTCTGGATTGCATTCTGACAAGAGATCAGGAACACTGACACCGCTGTGATGCAAACGAGTAAAAAAATTTTCTGTCCTTGCTGTGTAAGAGCAAACTACCTTCAACCTTTCCTCATTGTGAGAATTGGCCAAATAATATTCACCATATGCATAACTTCACACCAGGAGTCAGAGGTGCACAGAACCACCAGGGTCCTTCAATAGACGGAGACCACCCTGGTAATCTGAACAGAGACAATTCAATATCAAGAATTACTAACCAGCAACACACAATTAGCTGCTAGCAGGATTAAGGAAAAAAGAAATGAGGGGAATACAAAAGGTATACGAAAGGAAACACTGGCACCTCTATCCAATTCAAGAAATCCATCTTGAGGACTGACTTGCTAGCTAGAACCACTCCTAATATAGTGCATGTAGCCTAATCTTCCTAGAAAATACAGCGTGAGGTGATGATTTGCACTTATGCTTTTCTTAGAACCTGTAACCCTGATACAGTGAGTATGAAAGAAATGATTCAGGGAAGAGAAAAATGGAAAGTAATTCAAGATTGTGTGGTAGGTACTGCAATGGCCTCAGCCTCTGGGTGTGTAGTTGAGAAGTCGTTACTTTATCCATTTGTGTTCGTGGGATCAGTTCCCATACTCTGCACTATTTAACAAGCTGTCCTTGCACAGAGAGTACAATGAGAAGGCCTTCTGGTCTCTATCCTCTGTCCTTGTGTCCATCTGTATAGTTTGCTCTATTGAGGGAGATGGACTTCCCCATCAACCAACTCTGAGAGTAGGCAGGATCCACCCACTCAGCAGTGGTGGTGACAGCTGATGGAAGCCCCAGGAATCTGGACCAGGACAGTAATCAGCAGAACCTGAGTCCACATGTAGTCAATTGGCCATTGTAGCAGCCAGGGCTCAACAAAAGGCTGTGGAAAAGGGATGCTGGCAAACTATGGAAATATGAGGCGGTGTATGACATGAGTCTTCTGTGTCAGTGTAGATAGGAGTGAGTCAGCGAGACTTCGCATAGGAACTAATGCAGCAGAAGGGCAGAGAAGTGATTAAAAGGAGAGGGGACAGTTTGGGTGTGAGAAGAGTGTTTAGAGGAAGATCAGTGTGATATCACCCAGAGATGTATCCATCTCACCTAAGTAAGGCGCTGTTCAAGGTGAGAAATCACTCAGGCTGACTCTGCCAGACTTCTGGCTACTCATCATAGCGGTGGCCAGCAGAAAGCTAACATATGGTGTATTAAATGAGACTTGAGATTGCCTTTTAGCACTCATAGATTTATGCAAACATATTTCTTATCTTATATTCAGAGTTCAGACTCAAGAGAGGTTGAATTTGTAAACAATTTTGCATTTGAAGCTTCCTTTAAATGCCTGAGCATGCAGGTGCAATTTAAGTAATCAGCACAATTGTGGAGCGGAGTCACCACTCAGTCACAGCAGACAGAGCTGGGAATAGGGGCTGCGTCTGCTCAGAGTCTGTGGCTGTGTTCCGTAGAAGCAGACAGAAGAGAAACTTGATTCTTCTGTGTTTTCAGGGGCAAGGACATTGCCGCTCAAGGGCAGCAGGGAGTGAAGAGAAGCCTCTCTTAGAAGCTGAAGTGGAGGGCTGGTAACAATATCATAAGCAACTTATCTTGTATCCAATAGAGAGTAATATATGCCACCTGACCAACGGGTGGGAGAGCAGCACGCGGACCTCTGGACGACAACTTCACATCACTCGATCAAAATCCAAGGCCGGATGCAGGGAACGTTGACAAAACTGAGGCATGTCTCTGCATTTCCACATACCAGCTCACCTGCAGATCCCAGGCTCCCTCCAGGAATCAGTCCTCTCTTCTCCCTTTAGTCATCAATGCCAATGACTGCACATGCGACACGCCTGGTGCTGCAGCACCTACTTCTCTTCATTCTGCTCCTGCATGAATTCAGGCTTCACTGGGAGGTGTTTCACATATCCCCACCTATGTGTGAGAGTGCAGGGGTGGGGATGCACAGCTCGGACTGGAGCAGTTGGAGGATGTTCAACATACAGAAAAGGCTCCTCTTGCCTCCTCTTCAAACTCTTTCCTGACAGCCGCACTGCTTTGACCAGACCTCTGTGTGAAGTGTTTATCTGAACAGACCTGCACATTCCTCTGTGTTAGTCTCCATCCATTGCATTCCACTACTTTGCTTCCCTGTCTGTGTGTGTGTGTGTGTGTGTGGACTTGTCTTAAGAGGATTGTCAGCTCCTTTGTCTCTAACCTTAGATCCATGTTCAGTGTCTAGTGAGAAGCTTTGTAAATAATGGCTGAATTAATGAACAGGAAAGCCTCTGAGTCAGTCTGAATCAATAACTCTGATTAAAGTAGCAATGGATAGTTATGAAGTAATAGGTCAATTGTGCTTTTTAAGTAAGCTAGAAAATTACCTTTTTATGCCAATTGATCAATAAGAGGTAATCATATCATAAAAGAACAACGTCATCACTCCTGGAATTTACCCAAAGGAGTTGAAAATTGTGTCCATGGGAAAGGCTCACAATGGACCAGGATCTAAATCTAATATGCAAAACCAGCAAATTACTAGAGGAAAACATTAGAGAAGCTCTGCAAGACATTGGTATAGGCAAGGACTTCCTGCAAAAGACCGCAGAAGAACACGCAATAAAGGTAAAAATAGGTAAATGGGATTACATCAAGCTAAGAAGCTCCTTTGCATACCAAAGGAAACACTCAATGAAGTAGAGCAACTGACAGAAAAGAAGTAAGTATTTGCAAATTATATGACTGATAAAGATTAATATCCAGGACATATAAGGAGATCAAGAAACTCAACAACAGCAAAACAAGCAATCCAGTAAAGAAATCATCTAAGGATATGAACAGGCAGTTTCAAAGAATGAAATGCAAATGGCCAACAGACACGTGAGAAGATGCTCAGAATCACTGGCCATCAGCCAAAGGAGAAAAATCCAGGCTGAGATTTCACCTCACCCAAGTTAGAATGGCTGTCATCCAAAAATCAAAAAATAACAAATGCTGGTGAGGATGTGGAGAAAAAGGTACCCTGATGCACTGTTGGTAGAAATGTAAACTAGCATAGCCATTAGGGGAGACTGTGTGGAGACTCTTCTGAAATCTGTAAAAAAGATCTGCCATATGACCTAGCCATTCCACTCCTGGGAATTTATACAAAGGAAATGAAACCAGCATATGAAAGACTTATCTATACTCCCATGTTCGTAGCAGCTCAACACACAAGGATATGGAATCAACCCAGATGTCCATCAACTGATGACTGGATAAAGAAATTGTGTTTTATATACATGATGGAACACCCCTTAACCATAATAAAGAATTAAATCCTGTCTTTTGCAACAAAATGCATGGAATTGGAGACCATATGCTTAGTGAGATAAGCCAGTACCCAGAAGACAAATATCACGTGCTCCCTGATTTGTGGTAACTAATATACAGAGTACAAAAAATGTAATTTGTATGAGTGAAATTGACATTTTGAGATTTGAATATTCTTTATAGTCCTTGTCTATGCTCTGGAGGAACAGTAGTTTTTCTACTTTAAAAAATGCCAAAACGTGGAAGCAATGACTGGGTCCTCCAGCAGACTAATAAATAATGATGCAGTGCATCTGGACAATGGGATATCACATAGGACAAAAAGGAAACGAACTTTGAGCCGTGATGTGTGGGAAACTTGGAAGTGTATGACCCAGTGAGAGATGCCACAGTGAGAAGGCTCCATACTGTAGGCTCCCAACAATACTGCATTCTGGATTTGAGGGAGACAGGGGAGTGCAGACGGAGCACAGAACAGTGTGCTATCTGAAAGGTGACACTGCCCAGTACGATTCTGCAATGAAGTCTCCAAACACATGGAACATGCAAAACCAACAGTGAGCCCCAGAGTAAATTTGTGCAAAAAATAATTAAATGGCTCATTTCCTGCCAATAATGCCAGTGATGCTGAAGATGTACTATACCCACAGGCTTTGCCAAGGCTTTATACACATTGTGATGCGAGGTGTCCTTGGGCCTGTTTTGTAGATAACGAAACTGAATCTTGGAGAGCGAAGGGGACTTACCCTCTGTTACGCAGCTGGTAGCAGAGGGGCTCTGGCAGCAAATGCCCTGCTCTGAGCAACCCTCTCTCCCTGGCTTTCAGGGCACGTTTCTCTCCAGGGGACCCTGCCCAGGGCCACTCAAGAACCAGGGACCTGCAATTTGCACTGCATTGGCTGAATATATCCTAAATGCAGTCAGCAATGGAGTCCTCAGAGAGTTCATCCTAGGCCCAAGCACTGGGCTGGGGAAATAGTGATATGTCCAGGTTTCCTTCATGTTTGGCAAGCAAAGATTTCAACCACATAACACAGTGAGTTCACCCACTCCCAGGCTCACACTCTGGGCCAGTAGCCCCTAGAATGCAAACTGCACTTATTTGCTGATTGCTTTGTGTGCAGACTTAGTATAGTGTGTCCTACCAATGAGTGAATGTATTCGTGAACAAATGAATGGAAAATTTCACATCTAGGTTGATTTATCACTATATTACAAAATTCACTCAAATATTGTTACCTTCTTTTGTAGACAAGAAAAGGGAGGCCAACACTGGCTGTGTGGCCTCTCAAAGGGGGAGGGCTCTGGGAAAGCAGGTAAGATCCCCAGACTCCACACTAGGCCATGGGACCCCTGCTAGTCCCTCTACTAGAAAGAGCAGCTGGCTAGAGATCCACAGTGAAAACATGTGGTTTCACCATTCCTCACTGGGCATCCCCTGCTTTGTCAAAATGTACTCTGACAGTTATTTAAATGGAGTTGAACTAAGACAGAACCAGGTTTACCTGCAAGATATATATGACATTGTAATGTCATGGCTACTTCATATTGGCAAGAGATTTGGGATAAAGTGAAAGAATAAAACGTTCTGGAACAAAGAGTGGATCTGGCCAGAGGGCACGGTGAGGTGGGCCTAGATGGTCAGAGATACAGAGTGGCCAGGGTAGAGGAGACCCTGAGAGGATGAGGCCCAGGGCTGCCCCTGTATAGTGCTGCCAGCCATCAGGTTACGTCTGGGTCACTTGGTCAGTCCAGGGGATCACCCAGTGTCTGGCTCTCTGGGGTGTTCAGGAAGGGATTGCTGAGCTAGCAGGTAAATGGATGGATGGGTGCTGCCCAGCAGGGCTTCCCTCTCTTCCAGCAGGGTGTCAGGTACAGAACCTTGACCTCAAGAGTAGGTGAGAAGCTAAAAGGACCCTGGCCCAGTTATTAGGGAAGGCAGATTCACTCAAACTAGAATGCAAGGAACTGTGATGTCAGGAGTGAGTGAGGCAGAAACCAGTGACACACAGTGGAGACCAATTAGGGAGCAGGCAAGCAGTCGGAGCAGGGCCCTGCATGACAGCCTGCAACCAGGGGAGGCTCAGAGCTAGAAAGAGCCAGATGTCGGTGTGGGTCAAGGTGGCCCAGGGGCAGTCTGAAGAGGACCCAGGTGGTAGTGTGGGCCTCACAGCCAGGGTGCAGGTGGATGGGGTGCGGGACAGGGCCAGAGGCTCTAGGAGAGCATCTCCATGTGGCAGTAGACATCAAGTTGATGTCAGAGCAGGAAGGAGCTTCCTAGTGGTGCAGATGTGTGCACCTGACTCCTGCAGTGCAAGCCTCTACTTTGTGGGTTTCTTCCTCTTTCCTAGCCTCCCCCATTTCTTCTATTTAAATATTTTACTTATTCATTTGAGAGGTAGAGTTACAGAGAGAGGGGGAGACAGAGAGAAAGGTCTTCCATCCAATTATTCACTCCCCAAATAGCTGCAATGGCTGGAGCTGGGCTGATCAGAAGCTAGGAGCCAGGAGCTTCCTCCAAGTCTCCCACGAGGATGCAGGGGCCAAAGACGTGGGCCACCTTCTACTGCTTTCCCAGGCCATAGCAGAGAGCTGGATTGAAAGTGGAGCAGTCGGGACTAGAACTGGTGCCCATAAGAGATGCCAGCATGGCAGGTGGAGGATTAACCTACTGTATCACAGCGCTGGCCCTACCTCCCCATTTCTCTCCCTTCTTCTCCCTCCACTGGTCTGGAAGCTGGATTCATCTTTCTTATCCATGAGACTGGTTCATCTGCCCCCACTGAGTCTCCCACCTCTCAGCTTCTAGACATCTGAAAGGAATCTCTTGCCTTTCTATCTACCCTGATCTCCTGCATCAGGTAATACTCTGGTGTGGAAGGGGCCCAGGCATGGAGAGGGCTCACTATCCCAGTGTGTGCTCACTGGCTCTGGACTGTGTCTCCCCTACTTGTTGTAAGCACAGTCATCACCACACACAGCCCAGGGATTCCAGCGGCTGTTAGGGCTGCGCTTCTGAAATGACAGAAGGCAGTCTGTGCTGGGGGATCCAAGCCCTAGCTCCAAAGTTCCTGTGAGTCCACCCTGACTCCTAGGCACTCCCAGAAAGCTGTCACAAGGTGCTTGCGTGTGTGCTGGGTGTGTGTGACCATGGAGATGCAAGTCTCCCATCCTCAGGTCCCTGGAGAAGTGTGGGGGCTTTGGTGTCTTCTCCGGATACTATTCTGCAGGAGGATGGCTGCACACACCCAGGCACAGCCACAGGCACATTCTTGTGAGCAAACACTGCAGGTGGCACGCAGAGGGAAGTGTGCTGAGGTCTGCCCCAAAATGCCCCTTTGCTGTGAGCTCTCCTGTGAACTGAGGTATCAAGTCCTAGTTGCAGAACCAAGTAGGACACAGCCCATTTGGTGAGGAGATGGCCAAAGCAGCGTGTGTGTATGTGTGTGTACATGTGTGTGCATGTGTGTGTGAGAGAGAGAGAGAGACAGAGAGGGGAAGGAAGAGAGAGAGAGAGGGAGAGGGGGAGGGAGGAGACGAGAGAGAGAGAGAGAGAGAGAAGAAGCTGCCCGTGTGGACAAGGAACTCAGGTCTGGACTGTGAACCTCCTCTTCTGCTTGTACCCATCGGCACACTCACTGTTGAAATCTGAGCTCCAAGGTGATGGTTTTAGGAGGTGGGGCATTTGGGAGGTTAGTGAGTGGGAAGGCAGAGTACTCATTAGTGGCTTTTGTGCCCTTGGGAAAGGGTCAGCAAGAGCCCTCCCCCTTCCTCCCTCCACCGTGGGAGAAAACAGTGAGAATCACAGCCAAGAAATGGGCCAAAGCAGACATCTAAGCTGTCAGCAACTGAAATCTTGGACCTCCAGATGCCAGACTGTGAGAAATCCGAGTTGTTGATGAGCCACACCATCTGAAGTCTTTTATACTGGTGGCCGAGATGGAATAAGACATTGGGTGATGGGTGCCACATGTAGCTCTTTTGGCATCACATTGTTACTTCATTTTAAAGATGGGACGGCAGGAGGTAAAGAAATTTGTTCAGAATTAGGCATGCAGACTGCCCCAGTCAGCTGGCGGGGCCCTCGGGACCGTGTGGTCAATGCCTCTGCATGTGTGGGGGATCAGGTGAGAGCAGAGAACTCTAGCTCCAGAGATCAGGGCTCCAGAGGTCACTGAGGCACTGAGGCTCCTGCATCCGCACCTGCCAGTCTCAGCACTGATGCTCACACATGCCCTGAGAATGGGGCACAGAACACAACAGGCACCCAGCAAACTCTGTGCCTGTCATCTTATTGTGGTAACAACAGTTAGCATGATATCCACCCTCCTAACACATTTAAGTACACTATGAAGTATAGACACAATGTTGTATAGCACATTTTTAGAGCCTTTTCAATTTATTTATTTATTTGACAGGCAGAGCCAGACAGAATTCCCATCTGCTGGTTCATTCTCCCAAATACTTGTAATGGCCAGGGCTTAGCTAGGCTGAGCTTAGGAGCCTGGAACTCAATCCAGGTCTTCTGCGTAGGTGACATGGACCCAACTACCTGAGCACTGTACACCTTCCCTGGGTATACAATGGTAGAAAGCTGTAACTGGGACCAGAGCTGGGACTAGAACCCAGGTACTCTGATATGGGAAGTGGGTACCCAACTGGCATCTTAATCAATAAACCAAACACTCGCCCCAGATTCCTAGGACTTTATATCTGGTAAACAGCAATTCTTTTTTTTTCTTTTTTTATTTAGTAAATATAAATTTCCAAAGTACAGTTTATGGATTACATTGGCTTTCCCCCCCATAATTTCCCTCCCACTCGCACCCCTCCCATCTCCCGCTCCCTCTACCATTCCATTCACATCAAGATTCATTTTCAATTCTCTTTATATACAGAAGATCGATTCAGTATATACTAACTAAAGATTTCATCAGTTTGTACCCACACAGAAACACAAAGTGTAAAATACTGTTTTAGTACTAGTTATAGCATTACTTCACATTGGACAACACATTAAGGACAGATCCCACATGAGAAGTAAGTACACAGTGACTCCTGTTGTTGACTTAACAATTTGACACTCTTGTTTATGGAGTCAGTAACCTCCCTAGGCTCTAGTCATGACTTGCCAAGGCTATGGAAGCCTTTAGGGTTCGCCAACTTCGATCTTATTCCGACAGGGTCACAGTCATAGTGGAAGTTCTCTCCTCCCTTCAGAGAAAGGTACCTCCTTCTTTGATGGCCCCGTTCTTTCCACTGGGATCTCACTCACAGAGATATTTCATTTCATTTCATTATTTCATTTCATTTCATTTCATTTCATTTCACAGAGTGTCTTGGCTTTCCGTGCCTAAAATACTCTCATGGGCTCTTCAGCCAGATCCGACTGCCTTAAGGGCTGATTCTGAGGCTGGAGTGCTATTTAGGACATCTGCCAAACAGCAATTCTTACTGCCCCTCCATCAGCCTCTAAAAACCTCCATTCTACCCTCGGATCCTATGAATTGGACTGCTTTAGCACCTTCATAAATGCAATCATGCAGGGTTTGTCCTTCGGTACCTGGCTCATTTCACTCAGTATAACATTCTCCAAGTCCATCATGCTGTCCAAATGGCATACTAGTCCATCGTAAGCATCACATTTTCTTTACCCATTCATCTTTTGACAGACATCCAGGTTGCTTTCTTCCCTTAGTTATTGTGAATAAAGTCACAAACAGCATGGAAGTTCGGATATATCTTGCAGATTCTGATTTCAATTGTTATGTATAAATACCCAGAAGTGAGGTTTTGCATCCTACAGGATAACTTCAAAGAGTGAGTGGAAAATTAGATTTAAAAAGTAAGTTTATTTTTGTGCAAAAAAAATGAAGTCTATGCATAGTTTTCAAAATATGCATTTTCTACAAATTTTTGGAAGGCCTCACGTATGTTTTTTGAGGAACTTCTGTGCCGTTACAGCAGCGGCTGTGCATTTTACATTCTCATCAACAGTCAGCAGTGGTTCTGATTTCTGCACAGCCTCGCCAATGCTTACCTTTCGGTTTCTGTTTTTGTTTTGATAATACCCACTGTAAGTGGGGTGAGGCAATATCTCAGCATGATTTCAATTTACATTTTCCTGGCCATCAGCATTGAACATCTTTTCATAAACCTTTTGGTCACAAACGTGTTTTGGAGAAGAGTTTATTTAAGCTCTTGCCTTGTTATTTGATTTTGTTTTGGCTATCAGACTTGAGCATGAGAGAGTTGAAGTGACTTGTTCAGGGACATATGTCTCTTGAGTAGAGCAGAAAACACGCTGGCACGTTGCTGCACCTGCCACACCAACTCAGGGATCTGCCTGTTCACAAAGCCCCATCGGTCTGCCAGCCCCTTGTGACTGAAATGGAAAAAAAATCCAAAGGCCTTCGCTTACTCTGTGGTAGAGCTGCAGGATGTCACTCCTATAAATAAAATAAAACAGAATAAATGTGCTGGAGGGCACAGGTAATCTCAGTAAAAATGTGTTTACCCTAACTCTCCCTGCCGCCCAGATGCTGAAACCTGGTGTTGACCAGCAGTGACCCAGGACACGCAGGGTCAGTCACAGGCCCTTCATAGGTGTCTGTCTCATTCCAGCGTGGGCATGGGGCTGCTACAGAGGTGAGCTATGCAGGAAAGCTAACAGCTCTTCACGCACAGGGCAGATTAGCTAAGCTAACCAAGCACCCCCTTAGTCCAAGGCTATCCTGCTTGCAGTACTGGGAACTACCCAACCAGAGAACGCTTTCCCAAGGAGGTGAGACGTTCTGGATTGAGGGAAAGGAGTTGGAAGTTTGAAGAAAAGTTATAAAGCCCATAAGCTGTCCGTGCGCCTGCAGGAAACGGGCTGACAGCAGCACTGTTTTCAGTCTCCTGTGGATGTGCCACAGATTTGCTGTCTTCCATGGTCACTGTTGCTGTATTTCCATTGATGGACAGTTTTTATTCGCATTTCTCAGGGCAGTGTGATGAAAGCATGCAACTGTGTTGGAATGCTGAGTGTGGCAGACTTTATGTGAAGGTTCCTGGTGATTAACTCACACGCAGTACTGTTTTCACTTGTAGCCATGTGAATGCTGGGATCATGTTTGCTCAGAGATCAGAAAATGAATATGAGACCAACTCCAGCACCAACGCCAATATCACACAGATCCCATTAAAAAGGTCTAAATACTCGCATTACTTTACTGGCAGAATGACAAACACACACAGCTGAATTAGAGAGGGAAATAAATCAAACAGGACACGTGGCATGACGTGTAGTAGACAACTGGGGCTGGGCATGGTGGGGAAAGGGAAGGGAATAGTAGGAATTGTATATGGAGACAATCCCACAGGTTCAGAGTGAAACAGACAACTCCATGTAAATCAGTTAAAATATTCCCATCTCCCAAAAAGATACCAAAGTGCAGTTGTAAGACCGGGAGTTAGTTTAGACATACGGCATAAATGAGTATTTTTCTTTATTATTCCCTTGATTGCATTTCCTCCTTGAGAAGCTACAACTGAAATGCCATGTGAGCAAACTCAGGGGGCTGTTGATGGTGAAGTGTGGGCTCCTACAACGTAGAGCATCTTCTGTCAGACCAACAGATGATCATCCTTTTTACAGCATCAAGTGACTGCATGGACACAACACAATTCTGTCACTCTTATGTACTTGGATTTGGAGAAAAAAAAGTCTTTAGTCATCTTGGTTTCTGCGAATATATTAGTGAAACCATAGAAAACATAATCTAAAAGTGATTTTAAAAATCATTATTTTCTCATCCAAAAGTAAACTAGAGTTTGATCATATATCTGCTCTTTCCACAAACAGTGCAAACACAATTCAGTTCACTTCTTACCAAAAGAAAACTTGCAGAGCAGCCTGCTAAATGGTCTGTACTCCCTGTGCACAAGGCTGCAACAAGAGTGACTGTTTACCTGTGACACTGAGGCTTTGGTAATGAAAAAATTGACCCTTGTGCATTTCTTGTTAACCCGCAGAAGCACATAATGAGAGTTTTGACTGCATGCAAATGGGAGGTGATAGCTCCCTTAAGTTTTTACAAATTTGACTTTATTGTCAAATGTTGATCTGCCATCAAACTGGGCAAGCAGAAAATCCTTGACCAAGCTGGGAATACACTGGGGATAACAATGGAGAGGAAGATTGGAAGAAAACAGAAACCCACGCTCTTCCTACACAACTTTTTGGTGAACTGTGAGGAAGACACAGACACCAGTACTCCCATAGTTTGATGTTGTGTCTGGGTTTTAGCAGAAACTCAAAAGGGGATGGGTGTCTTGCTTTTTTTAGATATAAGGCTGATTTTAATTCAAAATAATGTTACATGAAAGAGGCAGCCAAGTTACCCAAATTTTCTCATTTCATTACTAAAATTAGCTTGTTTTGAATGCAACTTCTATTTCACAAGTCTCACTGTGCCTTAAAATGATTTTCCCAGAGAAAGATGGGTCTACACATGTAATGACATCCAGCATACTTTGGGGTATTGAAAGTGGACCCTTCAGTCATGAGTGGCCTACACGATACATTGAGAACACAGAAGACCTAACTGACCAAGACAATCTTGCAAGTCCAAAGTGAGCATCTTTTGAGAGCAAGAAACTCATTGCTACAAGTCTAAAAGCCTATTGAAACTGGAAAGTGAAGTCCTAAGAATTCTATGCGGAAATCCCTTTGTTGAGATGTCACTAGTCTGATATCATCTCTTCGGGCTGGCACCTTAATGAAAGTCGAAAGGTCAAAGTCAATATTCCCTTTGGCTCTACTCCTTTTTACCACTACAAAAAGGAAAAGAAAAACGTCCAAAGAGTGGCAGACTGTTTGGAAAAGTATTGGATAAAAACCACAGAAACATTGAAAATTTCTATTGTATCATGAGAAAGTATCATTATTTTAAATATTGTCTGTAACATGTTCAATATGTTCTATATTTAATATACACTTAATTAGTCCAATTATATTTATGTTCTTTGAAAAGGCCCTATGTTTATGTATCTTAAGAATACACAGTTAGGGGCCAGAGATGGGGCTTAGTGGGCTAAACCTCTGCCTGAGGCACTGGCATCCCATATGGGCGCTGATTCATGTCCTGGCTGCTCCTCTTCCCATCCAGCTCTGTGCTATGGCCTGGGACAGCGGTCCAAGATGGCCCAAGTGATTGGGTCCCTGCACCCATGTGGGAGACCTGGAGGAAACTCCTGGCTCCTGGCTTCGCTTTGTTTGAGGAAGGGAGGATCCAAGAATCACAAGGCCAGAGCTCCTAGGGTGGTCTCTTCTGCACGCCAAACCAGGCCGATGCGTGTCAGGCACTGCTGCCCTTCATTTTCCCACTCAGCTCTGATTTGAATGGGGCCTGGGTTCTGCTCAGAGGCCACGCTCACTCAGCTTTCTCAGGGAACCTGGCTGAATTGCTCCTTTGTCTCAGGAATACATCCACTGTTACGACTCATCCTTTTCCTGCATTTCCTGAGGCGAGAGCACACAAGTTTCTTTACCCTGTGTGCACAGAAAGAGCCCAGGAAGGTGGCAGCCGCCAGAGTTCCCTAGTGTAGCCCAGGGTGAGGGGGCACTATGAGCGTTTAGGGCAAAGGGCCTGGCTCAGGATCACTCCAAAGCACTGCCAAAAGTAGGCTCCTTCCCCAAACAGAGCCCTAGCCCGCAACTCCTGACAGTGTTCAGAAGTTGCCTGTATCTTAGCCCAGCTTTACTCCCTGGGGAAACTCGCTGTTCTCAGAGGAGTTTTTTTTTTTTTTTTTTTTTTGACAGGCAGAGTGGACAGTGAGAGAGAGAGAGAAAGGTCTTCCTTTTTCTGTTGGTTCACCCCCAATGGCAGCTGCAGCCGGCACACCGCGCTGATCCGAAGCCAGGAGCCAGGTGCTTCTCCTGGTCTCCCATGCGGGTGCAGGGCCCAAGGACCGGGGCCATCCTCCATTGCACTCCCGGGCCACAGCATAGAGCTGGACTGGAAGAGGAGCAACCGGGACAGAATCCGGTGCCCCGACCGGGACTAGAACCTGGTGTGCCGGCGCCACAGGCAGAGGATTAGCCTAGTGAGCTGCGGCACTGGCCCCTCAGAGGAGCACTTGATGCTGATGGAACTCTCCTGGATCCTGCAGCCCTAAACATTTCCCTAGAATGGTTGGCCCAGGAGAACTCCCTACCCTCGCCTATCACTGCACCCTCTGATGCATGCCGTCTTTGGCCTAGAACTGCCTTGGTGCTGGCCCTGTTGGTCCCCCAGGGGGCCCTGCTTTGCTAGGCTTTGACACTGATGAAAGTGCAAGACCATGAACAGCAACAGAGGGACAGCACAGCTGCCCATTGTGGCTGTGCTGGCCAAAGGATCCAAAGAAGGGAGGACCCACTGGGCCACTGACCTCAACCATGGAGGCTGCCCCTGAACTTAAGGCAACTAATGGGTGAGAAAGACTGGGTATGCTGTCAGGATGAATTCAAGGATCGTGAGATGGGCACATAGCTGCCCCACAAGAACCTATGCAAAACAGGTTCTGGGGCCTGTCAACGTCCAGGTCAGGGAAGAAAGCACCAGAAATGTTCTCAGCTGGTTTCTGGTCCACTGAGTCTGTTCCCTCAAGTTCCATTATCTGCAGCCTGGCCTGGAAGGACCAGACAGGCCAAGGATGAGACCCAGGCTGCTGTGTTGACAATGCAATGACTCTTTGAGCTGCTGTGCAAGACATATGACTGATGGTCCCACATCACTTCAGGGGCAAGGCAGGCAGAGAAGTCAGAGAGAAAAATAACTAAAATAGCAGATAGAAATTTGGGTTGGAATTAAACTTAGTATGTGTTGGTTTTGCTCTGTCTTTTTAAAGAACAAATCTAAGGCTTTCAACAACATTTAGGAGTTGTGTGTGACTCCAGAATGGAGCCATGTGTGTCAGGATACCCATCATTCTACCCTGGGGAAGAGGGAGGCAGAGGGCACCTCACCCACTTCAAGCACAGGAAGATTGATATCTTCCTGTGACAACTACACTTGCCCTCTGTCATCACTTCTTCCTTGAATCAAGTTCACCTGGTTTATTACCTCAATATCACTGGGTCCAGGCAGGTGTCCTATAAAATCCGTTGCATGCATGGATGAACAGACATCATGACCTGGAAGTAGGAGAGCATTCATGGTTCCCGGAAGAAGTGGACTGTACGAGCCATCAACAGCTAGGCCAGTATCATCCTAATCCTGCTGATTCCCGCACCTCACGTAGCCCATATTCAAATCCCCCTTCCTCTGCCTTGCAGTGAAGATCGCCCAGAAATTGCATCTGCTTCAGTGCTTCCCAGTGCCCAGACTCAAAAAAAGAAAAATTGTTTTGATGTGGGTAAAACCCCTGCCTGGGACACCAGGACCCCATATAGGTACGAGTTTGTGTCCTGGCTGCTCTACTTCCAGTCCAGCTCTCTGCTGTGGCCTGGGAAAGCAGTAGAAGATGGTCCAAGTCCTTGGGCCCCTGCACCTATGTGGGAGACCCAGAAGAAGCTCCTGGCTCCTGGCTCCTGGCTTCAGCCTGGCCCAGAGCTGGCTGTTGCAACCATTTGGGGAGTGAACCTATGGATGCAAGATATTCTCTCTCTCTCTGTGTAACTCTTTGAAATAAATAAAATATCCTTTTTTGAAAATAAATTTATCTTGTGCAAAATCCATGCAGTTTTTCATAAGCTATATTTTCCATGACATTTTGGCTGGCACTCTGAGCTCACACTGAATTCCAGTCCAGTGGAAACCTGCCCATATCAAGCTTTGGCTGGGAAGCTTCCAGAACCCACCTGCCTCAAGTTACACCCTCCCACCTACACACACATAGACAACCAGCACAGACCTCTCAGCGGTCGCCTTTATATTGCCTGTTTTCCTAGCTAGCTTAAAGGCTCCTCCAGGGCAACTCCTCTGCATGGGTAACATTCAGAGAACATCCCCAGAAACTCCCACAAGAAAGGAGCAGAGGTTGGAGAGATGGGAAGGGTCTGACCCCTGTCCTCTAGTCTTTTCCCAGATAGCACCATGTTCGGATTCAGAGGGTTGTCACTCTACTAGGCTCTGGGAGTCCAGGCCTGAGAAGTCTGAGAGGGCTTGTTTCTACTTCCTCTGTCAGCTCAGGGCCAGTGTTGCCAAGAAATGGAGAGAGAGGCAGGCTCCAAGGGCAGAGCTGGGACTAGGAATTGCTGGGGCAGGAGTCTATCCCTCTCTGGGAATCTTCCCGTACCCCACACACCACACCCCCCCCACACACACACACCACATCCCGCAGTGTAGACAGATAATCTAAGACACTATCCAGGGAATGTGGGCGCCATCCTCTGTGGTATGCCCTATCTCACCTGGCTGAACCGACCTTCTTACTCCAGGATGTAAGACATAAGGAGCCCCCAGCCAGAGCCGGAGAGCACTGGGCTCAGAGAGAGACAGTCCCCTCGTCGCTTAGAGTGAGGGCGAAGCCTTCCCTCCCTCATGGCCTAGACTCTCCATGGAGCAGGCACACTACAGTTGCAAGCCTGGGCAAGAGGCTGCCAGGCTGCCTGGGGCTAGGGGTTGGGGCCTGGCATCATCTGTCCAGCTGCAACTGCACGTCCTCTGTGCACATAGATCTTTTTTTTTTTTTTTTTTTTTTTTTTTGGACAGGCAGGACAGTGAGAGAGAGAGACAGAGAGAAAGGTTTTCCTTTTTGCCATTGGTTCACCCTCCAATGGCCGCCGCGGCCGGCGCATCTCGCTGATCTGAAGCCAGGAGCCAGGTGCTTCTCCTGGTCTCCCACGCGGGTGCAGGGCCCAAGGACCTAGGCCATCCTCCACTGCCTTCCCGGGCCATAGCAGAGAGCTGGACAGGAAGAGGAGCAACCGGGACAGGATCGGTGCCCCAACCGGGATTGGAACCCGGTATGCCGGCGCCGCAAGGCGGAAGATTAGCCTAGTGAGCCGCGGCGCTGGCCGTGCATATAGATCTTATCGAAGCACACTCATGATGCCCTCTTTGTGCCAAGCATGCTGAAAACACACTGTGCCCACAGTAATTAGAACTTCAAGAGGTTTGTGAAAAATAGAATTAAAGATACATTTTTTTCTGCAAAGTGCATGCGTAGTTTCTCATGACGTGCATTTGCCATGACCTTTCTGACAAGCTCATGTATTGTAAAGACCACTGCGTGCTGGTACTCTGAGTCCATGTTGGATTCCAGTCCAGTGGAGACCCACCGATACAGCTTAGCAACATTCCAGAACCCACCTGCCTCAGGTTACCCCCTACACACACACACACACACACAACCAGCACCCTCCACAGTGCTGTCCACTTCCTCATCTGCCTTGTCCTGGAAGCTAAAGGCTTCCCTGCCCTGGCAGCACACAGTCCCGTAAAAGAAAAAGGCCAAGCTCACATGAGACTCCAAACCGAAACAGCTGCCTGCAAATCCGCAAACTGAACACACAGGGCTGAGAATGGCAGAGCCTGCGTGCAGGGTCAGTGACTAAAGGGGGTGGCCCATGGCCCTGTGTCTGCAGCTTGCATCACAGTGGATGTTTCACTCAGCTCAGCTGTCTGTCTCCTTGGTGCGCTCCTGACATGTCAGCAGCCACCATTTTATTTTAGTTTTTAAAAGATTTTGATGCATCTACTTTAGAGGGAGAGTTACAGACAAAGAGAGGGAGAGACATGGAGAAAGGTTTTTCCATTCTCTGATTCACTACAGAAAAGGATGAAACGACCCGAGCTGAGCCAATCCAAAGCCAGACTCCAGGAGCTTCCTCCAAGTCTCCCACACAGATGCAGGGGCCCAAGCATCCAGGACATCTTCCACTGCTTTCCCAGGCCACAAGCAGAGAGCTGGATCAGAAGAGGAGCAGCCAGGACACGAACCAGTACCCACATGGGATGCCAGAGTCACAGGCAGAGGCCCAGCCCACCATGCCACAGCACCAGTCCCAGTGTTTGCCCATCTTGCACCTCATCCGTATTGTAGTATGGGGTGGAGGGAGTACTTTTTTTTCTGCCAAGGACCACGTGGATACTTATAACATCGTGTGTGAACCATACAAAATTATCAACTTAAAAATTAGCTGCTATACATGTATTGAATGTTAGTTAGTCTTGCCTGTGGTTGCCTTGGCAGGGCCAGGCCTGATGATTTCACAGGCCCCATCACAGCCCGTGGGCTGGTTGTTCCCCCTTCCTGCTGGAGGGGAGTCCTCTCTGCAATGAGAGGATTTCCCCTTGGAGAGAAGGGATAAGGCCCAGTTAGCTTCTGAACACAAACCACTTTGAAACCTGCTGCAAGCCACTCTGTCCGGGTATCTGGTGAGTGTGGCTGCGGGGCATCCCCTGTACCCAGGACTGGGATGTTCCCACAGGGGTCTCATCCAGCTCACAATCTATAGAATTGAGGCAACCGGGACCAAATAGGGGACCTGACATAAGTTGGGTTCTCTAGGGAAAAAGAGTCTGAAATGAGACTCCTTGTCTGAGACCTGTGCTGGGGCAGCACCTGTGAGGCATCAGATGGTGCTGATGGGAAAGGCTGTGTTCTCAAGAGCAGAGCAGGGACGCTGGGCTGCGCCTAGGGCTCAGTAGGCTTTTCTAAAGAAACATTGGAAAAATGTTTCTAAATAAACATTGGAAAATGAGACTCTCAACGTTTTCAACCAAAGAAACCCATGAATGACGTGGTCCAACAAACCTGTGACCAATTTTCCTGAAGTCCCGTCTGTCTCCTGGTATCTAACAGAGCCCCATGTGCCATGGGAGACACAGGGCCATGGCTGGTCTTGCTCTCAGAACATCACGGCTGCCTAAGATGTAGTCAGGACAGATGGTTCTTGGGAACACATCTCTACAGGAAGCAGGTCGATGGCTCCACATGCCTGCAGTTGTCCCGAAACCCCTCCCCTCCTGATGTAGCTGTCAGGGGCCAAATGAGTGACAATTTTTGAGGGGATGGAGTTGGAGTCACAGCAGCCAAGAAACACCAACCTACCTGACAAGGTCAGGTGACAGGAGCTCCTCTACCCCTTGTTGGGGACAGACAGCAAAACATCATGAATAGAGGGGATCTGTCATAGACACGGCTCCTCCATTCCCCAGGACAGAAGGGGAGCTGTTGGAGATCCAGATGCTGCAAGGGCCACACAGAGGAACCCAGCAGGGATGGGGAGCCCAGGAGAAGGAGAGGCAGACTTACCTCTCTAGATACATCCCCAAGAGCCAGCCCTCATCTGCAGCACAGCCTGTGGGAGAGCCCCGGGGAAGTGCCGAGACCACTGGTTCTGACCGCACCCCTGCTGGACAATGCAGTCAACTTGGTCCTTACACAGTGGATCCCATGCTCAGCTGTGGGATTGGGAGAGGGACAAAGAGATGCAGAAAGGGGCAGGAAGTAAGCACCTGGTAACCCCAGAGGCACAAACACTAAGCCCCAGGCAGCCCTGGCAGCATGCTAACAGGAGGAGCTTGTTCTCACACCACGGTCTCATTGGCCCCAACTCTGCCTTCCTGCTGCTGTCTCCTCCCCCTCGCCTGCACTAGCCACCCCCCCTCCCCCCCAGACACACAGGAATGACTTAGGCAGACTGCTGTGGGGACGTCACTCCTCTTCACTCCAGAACTGTCCAGTGTCACAGGCAGCAACCCCTCTCTACCAGGTTGGCACTCCCATTGCCTCCCTGCCCAGAGAGCTCTCCATTCCCCTCTTCTGTCCCCAGTGCCACCTGTCTTCAGTTCACTCAGCACCCACAACCTCTGGCCAAGCATCCCCATTTGCAGGCCAAAAAAGAAACACACTCACACAGCACAAGCATTCCACTGTCCTCTGAATAACCAAGTGTCCTATGATAGCTCCAACACCCAGGTCATCCCTTCACCTGAAAAAACAGCTTGCATTTTTTTGTTCATGACTTTTCTCCCAGGCTACCACACAGATTCTGCAATAGTAAGGACCCTCACTTATGTTCTGGACACCAGGAGAGTTAGGAAAAAGCAGACAGTGGCTTCTGCTTCCTAAAGATCTCCTGTAGATTAAAAAAGCTAACACTCAGAGAAACATGTCTTTTGATACTTAATGTTTTGATTGATGATCTGGAGGAAGCATCAAAGTGAAGTTTACTAAAGCAGTGAATTCACAAGTTGGCACACCAATGAAAGACACCACATTTGCAAGCCCTTGGCACATAAATATTGATGAAGGTAGCTCTACTTGTGGCAGTGTTGTGTGCTGATCCTTAGGCCCAGTCTGCAGTAAGAGCCTGAGTTGGTTCACACAACCTAGAGTGTGAAGGAAAGGGGGCAGCACTTGGCAGTAAATAGATGATGACCAACGCTGATGTGTCATCTCAATGTTTGTGATTATGAGTCTGCACTAACAAAAAGTGCAGATGCTACACCCAGATGGGTGCTCATCCCACTCTATTCCAGAACACACCAGCAATGAGAGCTGTTGTTCTGGGAACCATGCAGCGAGGAGGAGTTCACCAGTGGGTCACTTTGCTAACATCACACAGGGGACTAGAGACTTCAGGAACCACAAAAAGGATAACATCACATAGGAGCCGACTTTAAGAAGGACCAGAACTCACCCTGCAGGAAAACAGGCTCAGAGGTGAGGCTGCCTCCCTAAGTGTAGACCAGGGTCCTATAGTGAGAAGCACTCCACATCTGGCTTGAGGCCCTGAAGACAGCAATTCAGAATATGAAATCGTTTGGGAACAATGACAACCCATTTGTGTTTTGAACAGTGCTCTGATAATTATGTAGAACACACTGACCAGAGGGCTATAGTGGGAAAAAATGTGCTTGGTGTTGCTCCAAAGGGAAGAGAGAGAACATCCATTCACATGTCACCTCATCAGGGATCCATTGAGACTGTCTGTCATACACCAGCAGACCAGACCCACAAGATCTCGGCTCCAGGGGAAATAACTCTGTAGTATGCAGGAAAGAGAATACATATGTTACCGGAGAAATTGGAGGGTTCCTGTCTTCACACAAGAAAGAATTCAGGCATGAGACAGAGTAGTGGAAATTAGAAGTAGCGAAGTTTATTAGGGCAGGGACATCCGCAAGAACGGATGGGCACCTCTCCAGACAGGACCTGAGAGAGAGTGCCCGGTCTACATTTAGGCTGGGGGGTTTTAAGGAGATGGGTCTCTGTCTTCACACATCTCCACCTGAAACAAAGGATTTTATGGCTGTAAATATTAAGAAGCTCCTATCTGAGCTTTCCCTTGAAGGTATCAGACAGGAGGAAGCCTAGCTGGTGCCATCCTGGGTTCAGAGGAAGGGTGAGCAGGACCCCCTAGAGAAGGGGATCCTGAGCAGGGTGTTTGAAATGCAGATACTGGGCTGCATCTAGGAGATTGTGGGAGATTGTCAGGCAGAAGGGGCGGAGACCCCCACCTGGCAGGTTATCAGGTAGAAGGGGGCAGGGCAGGATGCGAACACTGGGCTGCCCCTGAAACATTATCGGGATGACTGAGATGTAGATGCATATGCTGGATATAGATGTCTTCTCTAGAGGCCTTTGTCATACACACATAAGCTCATACCTGACTTCCTACCTAACATATATAAGTTAACAAACATATAGGATAAGATAATTGCAAGTGATAATAATGCTAATTGCTAGTAAAGAAAAACCACCAGGCTAAAGTAATAGAGAGAGAGGTTAGAAGAGGAGCCTGAGATCTGAATGATGGTGACTCCACAGAGGGGTGAGAATCAGAGAAGTGCTGCAGGTGGAGCAGCCACAGCTATGAGACAACTTTGCACAGATGCAGCCCTCAGAAAACCCCTTGGCCAAGATATCGGGGAAGAGCGATTGGAGCAAGGTGGCAGATATAAGAGGATCCAGGCCACAGAGGGCTGTAGGGTTACGATAGAGAGGTTTAGTTTGATCTTCACTCACCCAGAAAGACCTCTGCAGAATCCAAGCAAGAAAAAGAAGAGCGAGTGAGAGTGTCAAGGGGACAGATCTGATGGAGAAAGCCGAAGAAATGAACCATTTGAGAACCACTGAATGGGCAGTCATGTTGCATGGAATCTGAAATTGGAAGTCATTCCACAGAATGACTTGTTCACTGGAGCAAACAAGCTCCAGGTAGGAGCTGGTCTGGATGCCTCCCAAGGTCTCCCGGTAGCCAGTCACTGTGTTGGGCAGGAGTGCCCCAGAGTCAGACCGTGTGATTAAAAACCAGATTCTACCACCAGCTGGTGGTGAAAACCCAGAACATGACTGAACATCCCTAGGCCTCAATTTGTTTCTTTGTTCCTGTTGTTTTAAAGTCCTAACCATGGCATTGTGAAAATTTAACAAGATGAGATACACAAACTGATCAGATTAGTGCATGGCACTTACAAGGGTTAAGAAATTCAGCCAAGTTATTATTAGAGACACACATAAATGGGGTTTTAAACTATCGTTCTGCACAACACAGGTATGGGTTGCCTAGCGATGAGTAGTACCAGATGTGCTTTCTATACTGTGCACCTGTGTTTTTTCTATTTTTCTGACAACTCAAGTGTTTATTATTTGAAGATGAAGGGCTTTTCCAGCTCTCAGCCATTGTGAGGTCTATATGTTTAAGTCTTCCTTCTTCCATTCTTAAGATCTTTGGCTTGATGTATTTTCTCCTTTGAATTTCTTAAAATAAATGAAGCTATTACAAAGAGCAACTCTAAAAACAAGAGACTCATCCGGTTGATCCCCCAGTATGAGCTGTATCAGTTGCAGCGATGTGCCCTGATTGT
This sequence comes from Lepus europaeus, assembly GCF_033115175.1. Lineage (NCBI taxonomy): Eukaryota > Metazoa > Chordata > Mammalia > Lagomorpha > Leporidae > Lepus > Lepus europaeus. The sequence continues at coordinate 124,946,018 of NC_084833.1, read as the reverse complement.
TTCTGAACAGGTTGCTGTTACTGGTGAGTAATTACCAGGGTCAACATTTGTCTCCTTCTCCTGGTGGTGGGAAATCAATGGAGAATGAGACTGTGATTCTGTTGGCGGAAGAACAGTTGGTTTTCAGTCCCCTTCAAGGTGGAGCCAAACAGTACTCATGAATTCTGCTTCAGTAAAATTGGGCTTGCCCTTCATGCACAAGCTGGTTTGAGGTGGATGCTGTTCTGGTAACTAAAACATATGCATCGTGTTCTTTTTTATTTTTTAATATTTATTTATTTATTTGAAAGTCAGACTTACACATAGAGCAAAGGAGAGGTAGAGAGAGAGAGAGGTCTTCCACGCGCTGGTTCACTCCCCAACTGGCTGCAACCGCCAGACTGCACCGATCCGAAGCCAGGAGCTTCTTCTGGGTCTCCCACGCAGGTGCAGGGGCCCAAGGACTTAAGCCATCTTCTACTGCTTTCTCAGGCCATATCAGAGAGCTGGATCAGAAGTGGAGCAGTCAGGACTTGAACCGGTGCCCATATGAGATGCCAGCACTGCAGGTAGCAGGCTTTACCTGCTACGCCGCAGCTCCGGCTCATGTGTCTGTGTTCTTAGCTGAGGGACAGACCATGTCAGTCCTGACCAGGCATTTGTTGGCAACAGAAGGGCAGATGCTTTGCCTGATGATAGATGGTGGGAAGGATGCTATACTGCGGGAAGACTGGGCAGGAACAGGGCCAGAGAGACAAGGCAGAAGTCAGGGCAGAGGAAGGTGTCGAAGACAAGCAACCTTCCAGGTCTTGGAGGGGTCATGCACTCTGTTTTCCTTTATTCTTCCTTCATGTGGGACTGCTATTGTGCTAGCCCACAAGGTGTACAGAAGTGCTTTTAGCTATAACTTATTTTAAAAATGTATATTATTATTTGTTTGAAAGAGTGACAGAAAAAGAGAGATCTCCCACTCCCTGGTTTACTCCCCAGATAGCTGCAGTCAAGTCTGGATCAGGTTCATCCTGGTCTCCCATGCAGGTTTGCAAGGACCCAAGCACTTTGGCCATTTTCTGCTGCCTTTCCGGACACATTAGGACAGCTGGATTGGAAGTAGACCAGCCAGGGCTCAAACTGGTGATCTGATATGGAACACCAGAGTTGCAAGTGGTGGCTTAACCCCTTGTGCCACAACCCTTGTCCCTAGTTATAAAATTGTAAACTTACCCAAAATTCTTAAACTACAACCCAAATCCTCAATTACGTAGGCAGATGGGGAATAAGGAGAAAGTCAAATGAAGGGTCAAGTGTGCATGGCGATGGGAGGGAGGAACAATTGGAGACTCCCTAGGTAAATGGTGCCTTGAAAAACAACGTGGTAGGTTTGTTAGTCAGTCACAGTCTGTGCAGCGGGAGGAAGCACAGCTGTCTCCATCCTCCGCACCCTCATGGACCCATGTGCCCTTTCAAATCTGGGGGACCTTTGCCAAGCAATGAAACGAGGGTTAAAGGCAACTGTGCCCTGCTTTATGGCAGGTTTTTTCCTCCTCTAAGTGAAAAAAATAATCATCACTTTCTCTAGGCTTGGGGAAATTTGGAACAACGAATTTGAAAACTTAGAAAAGGCGGTTGTAAAATTCCATTGCCAGGCCAACATGAAAGAGTTGGAAGTTATCACGCCCATCCTCACAACAGGAAAAAAAATGAACAAATTGAAAAACAACTCTCCTTAGATCTCTCAGAGAATTGAGGTCACAGGCAAAAGGCTGCCCCAATTACTGGAGAGAGAGGTAGATACAGAGAATGACAGCTTACCAGGAGTGGGAGACTGGGCGCAAAACCCACACTGGAGCTGGAGCTGGTAGGAGCACTTAAACTGTAATTGATGAGTTGCTGGAAACAAGATTTGCAGTAGCCTGAGAGTTAAAATACAGCAAATTTGTCTTTAACAAAGGAGCTAAAGCAAGTCAATGGGGAAAGATGGTCTTTTCAACAAATGATGTGAGGAATCTAGCATAGAACTTGCAACTCTCACAAAAATGAACTCATAATGGATCATAGATCTAAATGCCAGACACAAAATTCTAAGATTTGAAGATAACACAGAAGGAAATTGAAAGACCTAGTGTTTGACTGTGACTTTTCAGATACAACACCAAGAGCATACTTTATGAGATCACAAATTATTAAATTAGACATCATTGATATTAAAGACTTTTATCCATAAAAGACCATTAAAAGATGAAAAATCAAGTCCCAAACTTGGATAAAATATTAGCAAAACTTGCACTTCATAAAGGACTTGTATATGCAATTCAAACCAAAACAATCAACAATGAAAACAAATGAGCAAAAGATCTGAATAGACAGCTCACCAAAGAAGATACAGAGATGGCAAGTATGTTTTTAAAAACATGACTGGGGTAGACATGAACCTAGGGTTAAGACAGCATGAAAGATGCCTGCATCCTGTATCTGAGTGTCTGAATTTTTTTTTTCAATTAGCTCTTATTTATTTATTTATTTTACATTTATTACGCCATGAATTCATAAGGAATGGGTTCCAGCAGTTCAGGCTCCTTTCCATTGGTTCTGACAAAGTGGGCTTCTCTGGGTGGAGCAGGCTGATGCTTTAGTTGAACCCAGGTACCCTTCTCTTTGGCTTCCTTCTTTTTCTGATCATTTTCCTTCACACGTTTCAAGAAGCTATCTCGGCTCTTAGAGTGCTTAATGTGTTCAATACGCACATTTATTCTCTTGGCAAGAATCTTGCCCTTCACTTGTTTGTTTGCAACAATGCCAACAGCATGCTGGGTAACGTTGTAGACTCTTCCAGTTTTTCCATGGTAACATTATGGGGCATTCCTTTTTGAACAGTACCCATTCCTTTGATGTCCACAATGTCACCTTTCTTGGAAATGAGCATGTATGTGGCCAAAGGAACAACTCCATGTTTTCTGAAAGGCCTGGAGAACATGTACCGGGTGCCTCGCCTCTTTCCCTTTGTGTTCGTCATCTTGGCGAATTCCTGGAAGATGGCGGCTCCGGCCGAAAGGCTGAGTGTCTGAATTTGATGTCTGCTTCCAGCTCCTGACTCCAGCTTCCTGTGGGTGCACACCCTTGGTTACCACAGTGATAACTCAAGTAGTTGGGTTCCTACTAAACACATGGGATCCATGACTGAATTCGCAGAACCTGGTTTGACTTTGGCCTCAGCCTGGCCATTGTAGACATTTGAGTAAACCAACAGATGAGAGCCCCATCTCCATCTATCTCTTCATCTGTCTCGCCAGTAAAATAAATAAATAAACTTTAAAAGAGGATTATCATTACATGTCACTGTGGAATTATAAATTAAATTAACAAAGACCTGCTTCTACATATCCATTAAAATCGCCAACATTCAAAGCGCTGACAACACCGTGTGCTGAGAAGGGTGCAGAGCAGAGTAACAGGAATCCTCAGTTACTGCTGGTGAGGATGCAAAATCATAGAACCACCTTGGAGGACAATTCAAGTCTTTCACAAAACAAAATATGCTGTTACTATATAATCCAGTTAACCGAAACATGTCCACACAAAAACACGCACAGGAATGTATATAACAACATTATTCATAATGGCCCAAACTCGGAGGACATCTTTCAGCTGATGCGTGGATGAATAAACTTGGGCCACTTTCCACTTTTCCTAGGCAATTAGCAGGGAGCTGGATCAGAAATGGAGCAATTGAGGCCTGTGTGGGATGCTGGCATCACAGGTGGCAGCTTTATCTGCTGCACCACAACGCCAACCCCAGGAAACACTATTAACCTTACTAATTATATCCAGTACGTTTAATCTCATGAAATGTCCACTCTTGGGATTCATTCCATTCTATCAAGTTCCCAAAACCAATACAACACTTACAGTGAATTACTGGGGGGAAAAAAAGGAATGCCTACTTTTATTTCTTCTATTCAATATTGTGCTGGAAGAACTAACCAGCACACAAGACAAGATAAAAGAAAGACCACACATGACAGTGAAAAGGAAGGAAAGTAACTTTACCTATAAACAACATTATTATAAACATGGAACCAGAAGAATTCACACACAATTTTTAAACTTTGTAAGCTGCTTTGTTGTAAAATTCTCCAGCACACACAAATAAACTGCCACGCCCTTTCCCAGCGTGGTGCCTCTTATAACAAGTAGTTGAGAGGAGTGTGTGGGATGCTGTTCTTGGGGCAGGGTGCCCCGTTGCATCAACTCTGAGAACACAGCTGGCAAGCCACCACTGAGGCTGCAGAAATTCCCAAAAGACCAGGGCTTCCTAAAGGTTTCCAGGGGCAAAGGTGCCACTCCTCCATCCCCACTCATAAAAGGTAGAAAATCCTGTGTTGCTGGCATTTTGAGAGATGTCAAGCATGTCAGTGATGGAGTCGTCCCAGACCAGTGGTACTGCAGCTGCAGTAAAACCTTGCTGGCCTGTCTTTCCTGCTAATTGGATAGTTGATTTTATGGACAAAGCCTGTTCATTTTGGTATCTTCAGCACCTGGACCAAAAGGATGATTTGTATAAAGGATGCAGCAAGTACCTGTCATTATTGAGTTTTATAATGTTAATTCCCTTTTAGGTAACATATTCACAGACCATTAGGAAAAGTTGTGTGACCTAGCCCACATTTTGTCTGACCTTGAAGAGACTGGGATGGAGAGAGATCTCCCTCCTCAACCTGAGATCACTCTTCCAATGTGGGTGGCAGAGTGCCAGCTTCCAGGGTCTCTTGAAATGTCTGCTGTTGTGTAATGCAGACCAAGGAAATATGCCGGAGAAGAAGGAAATATATGAAGCTTAGAGAGAAGGAAACTTTGTAAACTCCATGAATTGCAGGCCAGTCTACTCCCCAGCATTTTCAATCAGTTGAATCAGGGGCTCAGCTTTTGTAAATGGCTCTCTCTTTGTTGAAGCCAATCAAAGCTTCAAAGGAACTACAAAAGGAAAGTGAACTTCAAATGTTCCTGAGGGATCAATTAACACCTGGAAATTTTCATCTAAAAGCTTTCTTAATGGGTACCTGACTAATGCACACTTAAATTCTAATGAAGGCTGATAATAGAATCCTGTAAGAGTTGTTTGGGTTTGGCTTTTAAAAGGAGGTACTCATTTGCTAGCCTACAATGAGCAGCGAATAGTCAGAGCATGCACAGAATCTAATTTTAATTAAATAAGTGCAGTTGTATATGATTTATGTAATGGTCACAGTGATGTGGGTATACTCAAATAGTTACAGTTTTAAAACAAACTTTCAGGCTGACTAATAGCATACCTACATAACAGTACTCACACACTCCTATACTCTGATGACTTACATAGAGTGAACACACCCATGGAACCACCACACAAAAAGTGAGTACAGTCCCCTCATCCTGCTCCAGCCACCGCACAAGTCCTCACTGCGGGTAACGATGTCCTCACTGCTCACAACGCAAGTTCATTCTGACTGGCTTTGAGCTTTGTGTCTGGCGTTTTGTCTCCACATTTTGTTTGTAAGTCTCATCCAGGTTCCTGCATGGAGCCTCCTTTTATCATCCTTGCTATGTGCTGTTCCCTTATGTGAGCAGATCACGATGTCTTTGACGGGTATTTGGGTTGTTTGTCATTTGAGGCTGTTACCAATGTTGCCACATTCAGCCTTGAAGATGGTTAGGTTTTGATGGATCTTATGTTTCTGATGGGCATGTACCAGGATGTCAACTGTCTGGATCTCCACTCTAGCTTATTCATGCATCACAATTAGAAGGTATCATTGGCCAGTTTTCCAGACGGTTTTACCACGCCATTTCCAACCCTGAAGAATGGGAATTCCAGTTGTTTCGTGAGCCCTCTAATCTTGATGGTGCCAGCATTTTTTATTTTGGTCGTTCCAGTGGATGTACAGTATATTTAATCGTGACATTATATTTCCCTGAAGACTGACTAGTTTGATCACCTTTTCATGTATTTGTTGTATATTGATAACCTGCTTTATGAACAGCCTGGCGAAGTACTTTGTCCTTTTCTTCTGTTCTATCGATTTGAAAAGTTCCGTATATATTCTGGATCAAGGCCCTTTTCTCAGTAGAGTCTCCCTTTTCACGCTCATGATGATCTCTAAATGAACACAGAATCTTCATTTTGAAGTAATTCAGTTTATCAGGGTTCTGCTTTAGGCTTTATGCCTTGCTACCTAAGTCCATCCAGACATTCTCGTACGGAAATGACCCGCAGGCCCAGATTGCTGGAGTCATTGTTACTTTAGCTTTCACATTTCATTCTATGATGTTGAACATTACTTTTATTGTTGAGTGAATTAAAGTTAACATTAATTTCCCCTTCTTTTCACCTCTACTTCTCTTAAGACAGAATCCCTTTGATCTATTTCCCTCAGTTCCTTCTAGTTTAATCTACATTTTAAAATGTATTTTTTTCCTTTTTCCTACTTCTTTCATCGCTTACATTTCCTGCTTCTTGGGTTTTCCTAATTCTTTTTATGTTGATTTTCGTCTTTTATTATTTTCTAAAGTATTTGGAGTTTGTTTTGAAATAGAAGGTTGTAATTTTCATCTGCTTTGTGGGCATGTGCGCTGACATTCTTTCTTTGTCTACAAAGATGTGATTCTATACCTTAGTCTCATTTATTTTAAAAAAACTTTGTGTGGGTTCCTCCTATCAGTGAAATCATGTAGTATTTTTCTTTATGTGTTTGGTTTATTCCACTTAGCATAATGTCTTCTAGGGTCATCCATGTTGCTAAATATGGCAGTATCTCATCTTTAAAGACTGAATAATTATCTATCACTTATGTATCTATCAATGTCAATCATCTATCTATCATCTGTCCATCATAATCTATCCATGGATGGACAGTTAAGTAGTTTACATTTTTTGGTTTTTGTGAATAAAACTGAGATGAGTATGGAAGCACAAATACTTCTATGGAAAGAAAAGTAAAATAGGGTCTGGCAACAAATTAAGTTGCTGCTTGCCATGCCAGCATCCCATATGAATGCCAGTTCAAGTCCTGGCTGCTCTGTTTCTGACCCAGCTCCCTGTCAATGCACCCAGACAAGCAGCGGATGATGGCACAAGTGTTGGGCCCCTGACATCTATGCTAGAGACTGGGATAGAGTTCCTGTCTCCTGGCTTTAGCTTGGCCCAGCCTCTGCCATTGTGTTAATTTGGCAAATGAGGTCTCTCTCTTTCTCTACCTTTCAAATAAATAAATAGTACTTTTTTTAAAAAGGTCAGGGGCTGGTGCTGTGGATAGTAGGCTAAGCTTCTGCTTGAGGCATCCCATATGGGCACTTGTTGCGGTTCTGGCTGCTCTTCTTCCAATCCAGCTCTCTGTTATGGTCTAGGAAAGCAGTAGAAGATGGTGCAAGTGCTTGGGCCCCTGCACCCACATGAGATCAGAGCCACTCAGCTCCAGCTGTTGCAGCCATTTGGGCAGTGAAGCAGTGGATGGAAGACCTTCCTCTGTGTTTCTTCCTCTCTCTGTAACTCTGCTTCTCAAATAAATAAATGAAATCTTTAAAAAGTTGTCAAATAAACACAAACAGAGTAGGACAGTGGTTACAATGGGTGAGGCAGGAGAGGGAACAGGGAGAGCAGATCAAATTATGGAGATCTAATATACAGCATGAGAACTTGAATTACTATTTCGGATTGTGTGTTTAAAATTTGCTAACAGAGCACATTTTAGATGCTTTTGCCACTGAAAGTAATGTGGAAAGTGATGGGTGTGTTAATTTGTTTGACTATGGTAATCATGCCGTTGTGTATATGTATCTTGAAACAATTATGCAGTACATTTTAAATATACACTGCAGAAGTGAAATTAAAATTATTGATAACAGCATCACAAGGATTCAAGGATCATTCTACTTTGTGCGCATTTTTTATAGGAAATCACTTCTCTCAGACTTCTCGAAGCAGAGATCAGAAGAGCTCCTCCATCTTCACAACTGCACTCCCTGTTCTGCTGCTTCAGTGCAGCGGGCAGAGAGCAAATCTGGCACTTTCTCAGGTCGCCAGGCTCTGTCCCCTGCCTGCTTCCACCTCCTGTCATGTGCCGCTCTTAGCCCTGTGCTGCTCTGCTGGGGTGGGCTTCTCCTCCTGGAAGGCAGGTTCTCGCCTCTGTGTGCTGCTTCATCGTGGGAAGGATATGCAGCTGGTAGTTTTTCACAGTTCAGGAGGCCCAGATTGCTCAAGCCCTCAAGACATTTCAAGAGGCCATATACTCACTTGTGAATTGGAGCAGACTAAACCCTTCCCAGGTGCAGCTGCTCTGCTCAAATGGGTCCACTCTTTGCCATTGGCTCCTTGGGGATTCTAGACGTGGTGAAACCAGATATTAATTCAGCTCCCTGAGGGTCCACATGAGAACATCTGTATCTGCGGCTTTCAGAGGTTAGAGAAGACAAAACAAAAATTAGAAAAAATATGAAAGTAGCAACCAAAGCATCGAATATATCTTAGAGCTTAGGGATTCTGAATAAGCTTCATGTGTAAGTGTATTCTCCATCCTAATTGATTAGAGATACAAGAAGTGTATTTAGTTTGAAACTATCTTTTTTCTAAATTATGAAATACCATGAGGACTCATTTCCCATCAATATGTTTGTAGACATTTTGTAGTTTTTGGGCATAGTGGGGCAAGTCCTATTTGCTATTCCTCATTTCCAATAATTGGAAAATGCTCTATAATATTTACTGAGCCCCTTATACATGCCAAGAGTGCTTGCCATGATCAGCCAGGTTTCAGGCATGATCCAAATGGGTTGCTTGGTGAGGTGAGTAATCTCTAAGAAGACATTAATAAAGGAAATACTGCTGATGTGAGAGAGTGTGTAGTCAGGGGTGTCCCAGTCCATTAATGTGCAGGGGTGCTTTCATGCTGCTAGACTCAAAGGTGCATCCCCAGGTCCTAGGAGAACCAATACCTGTTCTCGCTCCTCCAATCTGCAGTCTTCTCACAGAGCTCCCATTGAAGCTAATCAGAAGCCCAAAGTCAGGAGTCTCCATGGAGGCCTTCAAATGGCTCAATCTCCCCTGCATAGAGCAGAGGGAAGTGGGGTTGACAGCAGAGGCAGGAGGGCAAATAGGTGCTCTCAAAATCCTCCAAACGCATGCAGAGCAAACAGGAAATGTCCCTGCCCCTAGGAACTTATTTAACTTATATTCTTATGGTAGAAGGAAGGCAATAACTGAGCACACAATTGAAAGTCAAGAAGGAAGAAAAGCCAGGAGAAGGGAATGAGAGTGGTAGGGAAGCCATTGCTGGGAACTTGAAAAGGTGTCTGGGAACAAAGTCTTTGAGAAAGTACCCTATAAACAGAAATCTGGGTGAGGTGGGGGGGGCCAGATTCCTTGGGCAGAGAGAATAGTACAAAGAGGGTAGGAACAGGCTTTGGAAGCACAACACATGCCAGGTTAAATAGGTGATCATTTATCCCCCTTGTTTGGCCACTGGGACAAGGACAAGGACTTTCCATAGAACACTATCAAGATTTTCTATAAACCTCTCAAGAAAGCAAGTGGCCTGTAACAAAAGTAGAAGTGTTCTTAAACCCTAAGAGGAGTAGTTCCCTCTGTGTCTGCAGCGCTTAGGGCATCACATCTCTCTCCATGATGCCTCCTCCTCTTGAGGAGGGGACCATGAGTAAAACAGAAGTTTGCAGGAAATTCAGGATTGACACTGGTAATCTTTAGAACCATAGACAGAAACTCTGGCCAAGTTCTAGGTCTTAGATAATTTAGTCTCTTCTGGAGACAGCTTCTTGGGTAAAAGAAGGAATAGGGGTGTTATAGAGGGAGAAAGAGAAAGAGGAGGTGCATGGGGCAGGGAGGAGGAAGAAGGAGAAGGAAGAAAGCAAGAAGAGGCTGTTGCTAGCACTGATTGGATGGTGACTACTTTGCAACATTATTCTTTTTTTTTTTTTTTGACAGGCAGAGTGGATAGTGAGAGAGAGAGAGAGACAGAGAGAAAGGTCTTCCTTTTTGCCGCTGGTTCACCCTCCAATGGCCGCCGCGGTAGGCGCGCTGCGGCCGGCGCACTGTGCCGATCCGATGGCAGGAGCCAGGTGCTTCTCCTAGTCTCCCATGGGGTGCAGGGCCCAAGCACTTGGGCCATCCTCCACTGCACTCCCTGGCCACAGCAGAGAGCTGGCCTGGAAGAGGGGCAACCGGGACAGGATCGGTGCCCCGACCAGGACTAGAACCCGGTGTGCCAGCGCCGCAAGGCGGAGGATTAGCCTAGTGAGCCGCGGCGCCGGCCTTGCAACGTTATTCTAAGCACTTTACATGATTAACTCACTTACACTTAATCAGATAGTGTAGGTACCAGTATTACGCCCATGTGATAGATGGTAAAACGGAGACACTTGATTGTTAACTAACTTGTTAAGGACACAGAGCTAGGAAGTAGAGGAGCAGGGTTTTGAACCAGGGCTTCTGGCTGGAGAGTTGTGTTCTGCCCCACAGTAGATTCTGAAGGATAGGCTTTCACTGCGAACACAAAATCTGGACCTCATGCAAGTGGTGACTTGGAGTCTGTCCTCTGTCCTCCACGCCAGCTTTATCCAGGCCTTGGAGGACAAGTTTGCCTTTCTAACAGTGTCCCTGATAATCATTTCTCCAAAGCTCACATCAGGTGGTGGTTGGGTGAAGGGAAAGAGAGGGGACTGCACACATTGGGGCTGGTACTGCAAACTGCCCTCTCCCCCTTAGCCCAACAACAGCCCCCCATCCCTGCAGCCCTCTGCCAAGCCACCCTCTGCCTCTCAAGAGCAGTCTGACTTTTGTGGGGCATGGATTACATCCAGACAGGAAATAGATTTCAGGACATTCAGGTTGGTGGTTTAGGCATCTAATGATGCAAGATAGGACAGAGACAGAGAAAGCACTAAAATCGTCAAGTTCCCAAGACAGAAACAGCAGGGCCTCTCATCATGCCCCCACCTACCTAGGACTGCAGGAACAGGGGGTGGAACAGGAACTGGAACTTCAAGGCGGGAGCTGTGAGGAGAGAGCGACCTGGCAAGAAAGGTGACTGCAGGAAGGGAAGCAGCCAATCCAAGGCAACACTGCAGGAAAGGGAGAAGCTCACACCAGCCTCACTCCTCCTTCCCTCTGTTCCATTGCCAGTTCTCTCCAGTGGGGGAGCTGGCTGGCAGCCAGAGCACAAGAGGGCAAGAGGGCCTGTTGTTGCAGGATACACAGGCGAACCTCCCAGAACAGTGTCTGAAGGGACAGGAGGACAGGGCCAGCAGTCAAGAAAGCACTAGCACGAGGCACAAGGGACAGAGACCCGCAGACAGAGTATCTGAGAGGCCAGTTGCAGCTCTGCTCCAGGTAGCCCTGCAGGAGGAAGAAACTTAATGCATGATGTTCCATGGCTCTGGGCATTCTGCCGCCTACTGCCCTCTGCGCAGTGTAGGAAATCTACTCTGTGTTTGATTGTGCCCTGCCAGTGGCAGTGTAGCTAACAGATACACAGGTACATAAACAGAAAATTCAGGATTTGAATCATGGTGTGCTACCTTTAAAACCCAAGTCAAAAGCATAGAAAGGTTACATACTATTTCCTGGGTTGTGCTTGAGGCTGGTTGCACAGAAAATGAAAAATGTTAGTGTTAGGAGATTCAGGTAATATTTTTTAAATAAATAAGCAAACAAATAAATAAATAGATGCTTTCAAAGATGAAATATTATTAGCTTCCTGAAAAGGACACCATGGGTATTCTGAATTCTTCCAAGAAAGCTTTTACAAATGGAAAAGAGATTGACTCTCTGGGACAACGCTGTATCAAGCACAGGTGTTGAAGCCACAGTATTGAGAGACATAAATTGGATTGTCTGGGAAAATGTCTACAGGCCAGGACAGCCTCAAAGCAGAATGATAAACACTGAGGAGGTGAGCTGGGATTGCAGCATTCTCTGATTTTTGCCAGGAGTCCTTCTCTCTTGTCCATTGCCTTAGTGTGAAATGGGATGCACCCAATCAGTCACATTCAATCAAACCTTATCCCAACTCCTGGATCCTTTTCTCTCTAATCCTAAACTCTTAGGTGGCAGTGGAGCAGTGGCTGATGTTACCTGACAATGATCCTGGGATGACTACTAAGGGTATTTATATTTTAGGGGGTTCATCCTCCAAAAACACCCCCTTCTTGGTGAAAAATGCTAGATTGCCTGCCTTGATCTTACATGTACGAGCTTAAGCTGTCAAGAAATGAACACATGGCCCACCATGTCCCCAAAACTGTTAATCTGGCCTCAGCTGGTTCAGGGACACTTTGGATGCAGCAAGGCCCTGCATAGATACCTATGAAGACTTAGCCCAGCACCAGGAACTCACAGTACGAAATCTGGGATTAGAATCCTACTGCGTATTTTTTTTACTTTTAATTTCAGACCTAGCTATGTAGTTCTAGCTTGTTCTTTGGCAGTGCTGAATGCAAACAGGAGTGAAGATATCTCTGAGACAAAAATAATCAGCACAGCAAGATATTTTGGCCTCAGTAAGATAAACTCCATCTCCCATACAGACCCATTTTAGTGTGCGATTTATTATCCCCCACCCAGAGCACTGTGCATCCCACAGATGAAGGCATTACTGCCATTTCATGTAGGGACAAAAACAATGGGGACAAAAGAGCTTTGACAGCAATGGCCCCCATTTGTTTCTGTTCAAAGACCGCAGAAGGCTGTAAATCCTTATTACAGAAGTAGAAATAAAGGCACAGGGGCAGGGAGAGGGCTCACGTGAAAAATAGAAAGGACTGTCACAGAGGACCTCTCTCTACAAGGATTTGACTCCAACAGGGGATGAGGAGTGACAAGGAGAGGAATGTTTCTCATGGAACAGTGGCAGCACCTTAATCAAGACGGATGAGATGTTGAGTCTGTGGCATTTGGTCTCCAGGTCGGTGCTCTCCCTGAAACTCTAAGTGTTGGCTGTGATCTGGGAGACCTTTAAGAGTGAATGTGCTGGAAAGAGCAGACCGGGGAGAGGATCCTGATTTTTCACCTGTTAGCATGTAGTCTTGGGCAAGCATCGAATCACCCTGTGTGCAAAGTGGCAGGTACGAACACAATGAATTATTCAGAGATCATTAGTAATAAACTCCATCCTAAATGATCTTTCATTGTAATGATTGTAGCATCCTAAAGTAGAAAGGTCACTTTACTGTAGGGTTCAAGCTCATCACACATTCACCTTTTCAGTCATTCATCCACTCATTTAATTGATATCAACGCATCACCCACCAGTATGCGAATAAGGAAGTACCTCTGGTGTGCTCTGAGACCAGGTACAAGCCTCCGACTGTGTCATTCTCTCTGCTGCACTCATTCCTTCAGTGCTCAAATCAGTCATCACTTTCCCAGGAAAACCAGAGACAAATTCAGAATGGGAATTAATTGCTTGGCTGTCACTCCCATACCCTTCCTCAGTAACAACCCTGCCAAACCAGAAATGCAAAGATTCCCTCCCCAGGTGCTCAGAAATGTCCTATTTACTTTCTAAGACTGCCTCTTTGTTATTTTTGTCAGGGGCTACTGTTAAGGAAATATCATCAAATCCTTGTTTTGGGAAATGATGGAGGAACAAGAACATAAATGTCCTCTTGTCATAAACAACTGTATGAAATATAAGAAACAATTGTTTTGTAGCAATTATTGCATAGGTTGTGATCCCTAAGAGGACAGAAACGCGTGTGAAGACAGCCCAGGGTTCTGCTGCTATTCTGCCTGGAAAGCATTTCAAAACTCAGTGATAGAGGGAATTATACCCGAGCTACTGATGAAGGAAGAAGGCTGATTGCAGCTCATGAAGATTCACAGTCCAAGATCAGCCTGCTCCATTGGTTTGGCTTCTGTGAGGGCGGAGCTTGGAAAAGCAAGTGCAGGGAAGAGCCACATGGTGAGCCAGGAAGGACAGAGAGAAGACAAACCCATTAGGTTTGTATAACTAACACTCTCAAAAGAATCACCCTTCCAGGCCACACCCTGAATGACATAAATACCACAAGGCCCACCAACTAAACACCATCATTGGATCAAATCTTCACTCATTCTCAAGCCATTAACACATGGCCCCTTCTGGGACATCAAAACTAATATAAAACCTGTAGTAACCCCAGTGGAAAAGGTAGAGATCAGAGCTTGGAGTGGGGGTTAAAGATCTCCAGAAACCACCAGGAGCTTCTTTTTTTAAAGATTTATTCATTTATTTGAAAGATGGATATACAGAAAGGCAGAGGCAGAGAGAGAGAGGTTTTCTATCCTCTTGTTCATTGTTACTGCAATGGACAGAGCTGGGCTGATCCAAAGTCAGGAGCCAAGAGCTTCTTCTGGGTCTCCCATGGGGGTGCAAGGGCACTAGGATTTGGGCCACCTTCTACTGCTTTCCCAGGCCATAGAAGAGAGCTGGATTGGAAGTGAGGCAGCTGGGACTCAAAGCTGCAGCCACATGCAATGCAGGCATTGCAGATGGTGGCTTTGCCCGCTATACCACAGCACTGGCCCACCAAGAGCTTCTTGAGTTCATGATTAGAATGGATCTCCACAAAGACCATGAGAGTGATCACAGACTTACAAGCTGAAAATTCCTACAGGGTAGGGAGATGTTTGGTTCTGTCTGAGCCAGCTCAAGCTGCTGTCATGGATTACCATAGACTGGGTGCATAAAAAGTAAACATTTATTTCTCACAATGCTGGACACTGGTAAATCCAAGATTAAGGTGGCAGCAGAACTGGTGTCTGCAGATGTCCTGGTTTGCTGACAATCAACTTCTTATTGCATGCTCACATAATGGAGACGGGAGAGGAAACAAATTTTCTTATGGCTGTTCTCATAAGGGCACTAAGCCTATCATGAGAACTCTACACTCACAGTCTAATCATTTCCCAAAGGCACACTTCACAATACCATTCCATTTTGGGTTATGATTTCAGCGCTTAAATTGGAAGGAGCAACCATGCAATTCACAATAAATTCCAATCAACCAAAGTGGATATTTTTCATATATGGATATATATATATATATATTCAAATATATACATTTATGAGAGGCAGAGTTACAGAGAGATAAGGAGAGAGAGAGACACAAATACACACACATGGTAGGGGGATGGGGAGAGAGGTAGCGAGAGACAGAGAGAGGGAAATCTTCCATCCTTTGGTCCACTTCCCAGATGGAGATGTGACAGGCAGGCTGAAGCCAGGAGCATGGAGTGCCATCTGGGTCTTCCATGTGGGTGGAAGGGGTCCATGTAGTTGGGCTATCTTCCCCTGCTTTCCCACATGCATTAGCAGGGAGCTGGGTGAGAAATGGAGAAGTAGGAACTTGAACCGGATCCAAATGCGCCACAACATTGGCGTAAAGAGAAAAATCTTAAGGAGACACCTAACATAGTCAGTGAGAAATGCCAGAGAAGACATAACTTAGTAGTAAAACTGAATTTTCCCTAGAGAGGTGATTACTGTAGACCCATTCTAGGGAAGCTTAAAGACGAGACTGAAAAAGATCAAAAGACTAATTTGACTGCCTGTAAAACAAAATTTACCACTCTTAAAGAAGGCAATCAAGCATCTTCAAGGTAACATATAATATATACAGCATCCAACCAAAAATTTGTAAATGTGCAACAAAGAAAGTACATATGACTTATAAAGAAGAGAAAAAGAGGCACTGCCATTATGGCGTAGTGCGTAAAGCCATCTCCTGTGATGTCAGCATCCCATATGAGTGCTGGTTTCTGTATCTTTCAATACAGCCCCCTGATAATGGCCTATAAAGACAAAGGAATATGCCCAAGTACGTGGGGAAACCAAGATGAAGCTTCTGGCTCCTGGCTTCAGCCAGTCACAACCATGGCCTTTGTGGTCATTTGGGGAGTGAACCAGGGTATAGAAAATCTCTTTCTCTCTGCCTCTCCTCTCTCTTTGTAACTCTGGCTTTTGGATACATAAATAAGTGTTTTTAAAAAGAGAGAAAGAACACTTCAGAATTTAAAAATAGATGCAAAAATCCCCCCAAAATAGTGACTATGAGAAGGATTATCTGCCATGATCAAGTCGGATTTATCCCAGTGAGGCAAGGTGGGTTTAACATATGAAAATTAACTCATGGAACACATAATGTGAACAAAATAGAGGATAAAACAACTTATTTTGTTAATAGATGTAGAAAAAAACATCAAGCACAAAATCTAACACCTTTTCATGACATAAACAACTAACAAATAATAAATACAATGGAAATTCCTCAACTTGATATAGGTATCTACAAAGACCCCCAAACTAGTATGTTATTAAATGGTAAAGATTGAATGCACTCCCCTAGGATCAAGAATAAGACAAGGATGTCCATTCCCTCCAATACTATTGAACATTTCTGGCATGGCAATTGGGAGGGTGGAATAAAACTTATCAAGATTGGGAAGGGAGAAGTAAAATTATCTCTATTTGAAGATGACAATATATAATAAGAGGAAAATCTGCAGGAATTCACTAAAACAAAACAAAGCAAACAAATGAAACATAACAAATTAGTCTGGCAAGATTACAGGATAAAAGATAAGTTGACCTGAATCAGTTTTATTTTTATAGACTAACATTAAAAATTCAAAAATAATAATTAAGAAAATTATTTCATTTGCAATAGCATCAAAAGGAATACGTTTCTCTGTCTCTCCTTCTCTCTGTGTAACTCTTTCTTTTTTAATAAATATTTTTAAAGATTTATTTAAAGGCAGAGTTACACAGAGAAAGAAAGAGAGGCAGAGAGAGAAAGGTATTCCATCCACTGAGTCACTCCCCAGATGGCCGCAGCAGCCAGAGCTGTACTGATCCAAAGCCAGGAGCCAGGAGCTTTCTCCAGGTCTCCCAGGTGGGTGCAGGGGCCAAAGGACTTGGGCCATCTTCTACTGCTTTCCCAGGCCATAGCAGAGAGCTGGATCGGGAGAGGAGCAGCTGGGACTAGAACCAGTGCCCATATGGGATGCTGGCATTGTGGGCGGCAGCTTTACCTGCTACACCAGACTACCGGCCCCAACTCTGACTTTCAAATAATTTTTTTTAAAAAAGAGGAATATGTTTAACAAAATAACTGCAAGATTTATAGTTTGAAAATTGTTGAAATAAATTAAATATAAATAAATGGAGTGGCATCTCCAGTTCATGGATCTAAGAAATTAAAATTGTTAAGAGATCATTACCCTTAAATTGATCTGGAGACTTGATGCAATCCTTATCAATTCCTTCTTTCCGAAACTGAGAAACTGATCCTAGAACTCCTGTGGAACTGCAATGAACTCAGAATGGCCATTAAAAATCTGAAAAAAGAAAAAAGTTGGAAAACTCTCATCTCTTATATCTCAGATCTAAAAATGTCAGTGCTGCCTTGACCTCTCTGAACTCTCGGGTCCCATGAGTTCACATGGCATCACTAGATTTGCACCCCCACACCAGAAAAGGCTCCCCTCCTAAGCAGCTCCCCTGTCAGTGGGGTCAACTGTGCCCCACCTGCTCCTCAACCTAATCTAAAGGGTTTCAGATCATTCCCATCCAAGAAAATGATTCAAACAAGCCAGTTACATGGCCCCACGAGAGTCAGTGGAAAATCCACCCTCTGGTAAGCTTTCAAAAGCTTTTATGGGTTCACTCTACTCCTTGGTGCAACCTCTATGTGACCAGGTATGGCCTTCCTCCCCTAGGCTGTGAGCGTGCGTGACTAAATAAACTGCTGACAGCCTCTTCCATCCATGGTCATGTGTTCAACCATCTCATGCCTTAGGAGGGGGATTCCCTCCACCAACAGTGAGTAGGAGGCAGCCAGGATGCCTCCCAGTTACAAAACTTACTACAAAGGCATAGCAATCAAGACCATGGGACAGCATAAACAGAGACATATACATGCACATAGTAGGATTCAGACCCTAAAATTAGCCTGTACATTTATGGTGCTAACACAGTTGGATGTCCACAAATAGAAAAACAATGTTTGATGTTGTCACTCCCCTCCCCACACATACTTCAAAACACACAGCGAGTCCCTGATTAGAGATTGGACTTGACACCAGATTTAAACACTGGATTGTCCCTTACTTTAAATCAAGATTCTACTTCCAAGCCCGAGGTAAGTCAAGGTAGAAAAATGCACAGGCAGGAAATAGTTTAAACTTTTGTAGTTGTTTTAAGCCATCTACAAAAACACATCAGCTGCAAGGCAAAATTCTTCAGGCCTTGTGGGCTTCAAAACTCTGGCTTCCATGTTCTTGGCTTTAGAGACACTAAATTATCAACACAGATTCTAAACCCAAGCTCTGGAGCCTAGGGACAGGTAACACACACACACCTGAGTATTTTGTCACGTTGTTCCATTTTTCTGTTTTTGTTTTCCCTGGAGAAAGTAGAACAGCCCATCTGTTATCACTTCTCATGTAAGTGTGCATTATCTTCTGAGTAAATAGGTCACCCCTTGGTGTCCACAGGGGATCCATTCTAGTGCCCTTACGGGTATCAAAGTCCACAGAGGCTCAAGTCCTTTCTATAAAATGGAGTAATATTTGAATATAACCCCTGCACAACCTCCTGCATGCATAACACCATCTCTACATCATTTCTAATATCTAATACAATGCCTACACAGCATCTCCTTCACATGGAGTTGGCGTAGCATCCCATGCATGGAAAATTCAAGTTTTATCTTTGGAAATTTGCAGATTTTTTTCAAGTATGTTCGATCTGGGGATGGTTAAATCCCTGGATGTAGAAACAGCAGATGGAGGTTAACTGTATAACTTTGTGGCTGATTCCAGCAGGTGAGGAGTTTTCCTGCCACTCGTAACAGATGGGAGGCCATTACTGCTCTTTGCAGTAGCTGGATAATGAGATATCTTTGTAATAGCTGCAAGAAATGTGGGACTAGGAGAAGAGGACACATCTCGAAGGTGTAAAGAGAGGTAGGAAGTGCTTCCTCACCTCAGGGGTATGTTTTCAAGCTGCCAGCCTCTAGCCCTCAATTAACAGATCTACAATTCCATTCCCAAGCCACAATTTTCTGTGATCAGGTCCACCAGAATTACTGCAAGTGCTGAAAGAAGTTGTTTTAAAGAGTCTCAAGGCAGCAGGTAGCCCTCATGGTGAATCACCACTTCTGCGGGTCAGAAGGCACTGGGTACAGTGCCTCCGTTTCCAAAGTGGGTGGTCTTAGAGAGACTCCACATTGCCCCAAGCAGACAGAACCATTTGCAGAGGATTTGGTCTCTAGAGGACAGAACCAGACAGCCACCAGGCCACTCGTGCATTGGGAATGGACTCCAGGCTGTTTGCAAACTCAAGGGCTGTGAGTCTAACATCAGAGTAAACTACTTGGGAAATGCTTTATAGAGTAATGTAACTATTTGTTATTCTCCAGCCTTTCTGTGGACAGGAGCACTCAAAGGCACAGAGCCATCATCAGCACATACACTCTTCTACTAGTAGCTCTGCCAAAAACACTGGACAACCACAGCCCCTCGGGGTCACTCGGTTTCTACATCTGTGAAGTAATGACAGTCTGCATGTCAGCATGTGTGCAGGACATGTCAGCACGTGTGTGGGCTTTCACATTAGATGTACCTGTGCATGCTCCCCCTGTAATCAGCAGGCAGTCACTTGTGTGCGCTCACACATATGACCCCTCTGTACATGTTCTCAGCCTTGTAAGTGTGTGTCCAGACATACAGTGACCCACAGGTGGGTGCACACTGGAGCACCCCCCCTAGGAGCCTCAGTGTCTCCACAGCCTTATAGACTGCCAGTCTGCCAAAGCTGGGCCTCTTCCACCTGTTCTTTCACTCTGAAAGGCAGCACCCCAGCTGCCCCAGCATCTGTGTCCTCGCCCCTGACTCAGTGACTGAACTGTCCCCAGTTCACGGAGGAGCCTGCCTGTCTTTGTGCTCCACAACTTCCCTCCTTGTCACAGCCTTCCCCACTCATCTCCTCCTCACAGGGGTGGGGTTCTGGTCCAGGCTCCAGGAAACACACTCCAGCATTGTCCATTCCTTCCTAGCTAAAACCTAAGCCCTTGACATCATTGTACAGGCTGAGCTACTGCCATCCCTATGCTGGTGGCTCTGTGAGTGTCTGTCCTCCGTGGTTACAGGGTCCCTTTACTTCCCCACCCAGCCCACTCCTCCTTTGTCTTCAGATCACAGCTCAAATGTCAAAGCTTTTCTTAAAAGTCCTGTAGAATGCATTGCCTCCTTTTTTCTGCACCCCCAAACTCCTTTGTTATGGGGTACCACTGTCTGGGTTGCCTTGACAGGGTTCACCTGGAGTAACACCCACCTTCTCCCACCAACTTGTTCAGTGCTAAACACTCTGATCCTCTGGGACATCTCACCTCAATTTTTAAGAAAATATTTATTTTATTTATTTGAAGGGCAGAATGATCCAGAGACAAGGAAAGGCAGAGAGAGAAAGAGTTCTTCTATCCTCTGACTCACTACCCAGATGGCCACAATGGCCTATGCCAGGAACCTGGACCTACATCCTGGTCTTTCACATGGGTGGCAAGGACCCGGACACTTGGACCATCTTCTACTGCTTTCCAAGACACGAGTGCTCCAATATGGGATGCCGTTGTCACAGGCTGCAGCTTAGCCAGCCATATGGTAATGCCAACCCCTCCCACTTCACTTTGCCCACTCTCTTTTATTCATGGCACCACTCAATCAGTTTCTTTCTGGGTCTCAGAGGTGTCAAACTTTTCCTGCCTTAGGGCCCTGGCTTCTGCCCCACCTGCCCTCTATCGCCCCCCTCCCCCGCCAACTATCCCCCATTTGTTTACATGGCCACATTCTTATTCTTCTCCACACATCACCGGTGCACAGCAGAAATTCTGCCAGGGCTCCCTCAGCTGGCTGCATCAGAGGGTGCCTGTCCAGTGATGCTGAGACACAGACTCTGGGAGAGGTTAGGGATCTGAGGTGCCTCTCTGTATTAGTTGGAGTGCGTAGAGAGAGGCTTATTGTAAGGAATTGGCTCGTAAGGAGTCCAAAGTCTTCAGAGCAGGTGGGCACCTGGAGGCCAGGCAGAGTTGCAGGCCACTGTCAACAGAGCTCCTTCTTCCTCGGAGAAAGTCAACCTTTTATTCTATTCATATCTTCCAAGGATGGGATGGGGCCGTTCACATCAGGGAGAGCAGTCAAATGTCCTCACAGACACACCCAGAGTGATGTTTGACCACATGTCTGGCACTGTGTGGCCCAGATAACACAGGAAACTAACTGGCACACTCGCCCAACACAATCATTTGACACAGCAGTACTCTGAGCCACAGAGAGACAGGTTGGGACACCGTTTGTGCAAAGCCAGGCCTGGTGTGCACGGCCCCTGCTCCCTGGGGCAGTGTGCCCTATGCCCAGGCCACTGTTTAGAAAGTTTAAGCAGCCAGGCCACTCATGTGACTCTTGAATATGGACATAATGAACTTTTACCCCCAACCCTTGCTGGTCTAGCCATGGTCCTCAAACCACAGAATGTGAGAGCTCTTCTCAAGAGTTTCTTCCTGAAGCTGGAGTGCGTGGGTGACCTCAGACATCCTAAGACATCATTCTGCTTGTGACTATCACCCCACTATGGGTCTACTTGGTGCACATGGCCTGTCTCCCACCCTCTGTCTGCATGCTCTGCTCCAAAGCAATCATTGCATTGCACCCTTCTGTCATCACCAACCCTTCCCATCCAGCCTCTCTCCTATGGGCCTCCTACGTCCCCCCACTGCTGAACCCCCAGGCTGACCCAGCCCCCTATATCTGCAGGACTGGGGCAGGATCTGAGAGAGGATAGGGACCAGGGATCCCCACTCATGCTTTCAGGGACATTTTGTCTTGCTCTCCTTAGTTCTCTGAATGCTCACTGAGCCAGCTCCTTCTCTAAAGGAAAATGATGACAAATTTACGTCCTCCCAGGATTGAGACACCAGCATATTATCCAAAATTGGACGTCCAATGTGCCTGAACCCAGGAGCTGGAGCTGAGGGACTGGAGGCAGTGCTGGCCTGCAGAGAGGCAGCCATGTATAGATAAAGGTGCTTTCTGGACTTAGACTGCCTCTCTTGTATCCAGGTTCCTGGATGCTGTGCCACGTTAGCTCTAGTCCACAGTAGCTGGTAGAATGGAGGGTCTGAGATCCACAGGCCACAGAGTAGGCTGAGTGGGTCAATGCCAAGCAAGGAAAGGTTGATACCAAAGCATTCACTATTGTACCTTCTCTAAGTCTTGCCTCTCTGGTGCCTGCTCTGCCTTGGGCATTGTTTGGTGTGCTTTGTGCTGTGCAGGAGAAGTAGAGTCCTGAACACCGGAAACTGGGCCCTCTCACCACAGGAAGCACCTCCAGCACAGCCAGGTGGGAGCAGCCCGGCTCATCTGGTGGGACTCACCCTGGTTTGTTGACCTGGCTTCTTCCTCTCCAGAGCTTCCAGAGCTCTCCTTTCTCCCTATTCTTCCTATAACAGGAACACCACCAAATATTTGCATTGTGATGTCACTCCACCCACTGGAATCTGTGCACAAGATCTTCCCTGTGAGAGAACTAAGGGGTACCCTGAAGTATACATCATGAACCACAAAGTCGGCTTTGTCACGGTTACAGACCCAAAGTATGTCAAGGACTCCAGGAAGGCAGAAAAACAGCTTCCTGGGGCGTGACAGCAAGCAGGGTAGTGGCCTGGCCATGTCTCTGGAGTTCCAGGCAAGGTTATCCAAGCACCAAGCTAGGAATATGCTGCTCTCCCCAGGCGTGGGCCATGGACTACAAAGAGAAGTGTTCTGTTCAGCCAAGGATGAAAGGTAAAGAAAAATATCTAAAGAGAAAGAAAGCTGAAAACAATAGGAAAGGAATTCTGGGGGCTTCCTTGGGGGAATTCTTGATTGAATGGTTGAACTCAGCAAGACACAAACAGCCATTGTGCCTGAGACATTGTGGAGCCCTGTGACTTGCACTGGCATCTTGCTAAGAAACTCAGAGGGAATGGGGAAGGAGAGATTCCCATGTCCTGGAAGATTCTTACCTAATCAGTTCCTTCCTCTTACCATAGGCTGTGGATGCAGCCCAGGGGTGAGGAGTGGGGTCCCTCTGATCCTCAGCTCACAGGAGTCACTGGGTTTTCCCTCCTGGTGTTGCCACCAAATGGACCACAAAGGTAGAAAGGGAGGTGGGCAGTAACTGCAGAGGCATGACCCTGATCTGCCTTGCCTCTGTGGCTTGGGGTCAAAATTGCTCTACATGGAAGCTACAGACTTCCCCCAAAGACATTATTTCAAATCATCGGTCGTCAAGCCTAAATTTCAAATCATTTGTTGCTCCAGTTCTTAATTATTTCACAGAACCAAGGACACAAGTATAAAGGGCAGCTAATCCCCTAAAGAGAGAGCGTGTGTGTTCGCTTGCTCAATCAGGTAATTAATTCTTCTCCATTTCTTAAACGCATGACGGGAATGAGTTCATGTCTCCTGAGCCTTCAGAAAAGGCCAGCTCTCGGCCAGTGGGAGCGGGGGCTGCTGGCTTCTCTGCCCTATGCAGGGGTGGCTCTTATTACAGACTCAAATGTCAAGCACAGGAGCTGTTGGAAAAATCTGCCATCAGAAACAGGGCATCAGAAGGATCTGAGGACTGGAGAGGTCTTCAGAGAGGCTGGGAGCTTCAGCTCTCACTGCAGCGCCCACCACACAGACATCCACCATGATTGGGATGACCTCACATAGCAGTGACCACAGCCTCACCAGTCCATCTCCCGTGGTCAGGTCTCTCCACCTGCTACACCCCAAGTAGCAGAAACACC
Source organism: Lepus europaeus (assembly GCF_033115175.1). NCBI lineage: Eukaryota > Metazoa > Chordata > Mammalia > Lagomorpha > Leporidae > Lepus > Lepus europaeus. The sequence goes on along the minus strand of NC_084833.1, from coordinate 124,922,183 downwards.
CAACAGTAACATACACCGTGAGGACTACCTCCAAGAACAGAGAAGCAGGGCAGACTCCTCCCTATGGCTGTCTTATCAAGGAGGAAAGTCCAAAACTCCCACCAGATTTTCTCCCAGTTCCCTATGGCCAGGGCTGGGTCATGGTCTCATGATCTGGCCAGAAAAGGAGCTGGCAATTTTCAGTCCTTTGTAGAATGGTGGAGGGATAACTGGGGGAGCAGAAAACAGTGTCTGTGTTGCTGGCTACACAGCAAGGGACCAGTGTTTCCCAAGTGTGTTTCCTTTCCCAGTTTCCTCTGTGCCTTGTCATCTATTATTCCCTTAACCCTTGTTCCTTCCCCTCCCCCTCCTTTCGGTACTTTGCAAACTACTGTATCTGTAAAGTTCGTTCACTTCCTCTGTGAACATCCTCCACTCCCTCACAAAGACAGGCACTTGGTTGGATACAACTCCATACAATGGGTTTTGTAAGCTTCTGTGTCTGTTACTCCAATGTGAACTCCATAATCTCTACTTTCTTATGCCCCAGCCTTACCCCCACATCAAGCTCAGGTCATTCAGCTAATAGTTCAGGTCCAACAGATCCGAATGAATGAACAAATGAGGCACTAAGTGATTAAACAGGCTGAACTTTAACTTAAACAATGCTCAGGAGATTTTAGGCATGTGAGGAAAGAAATAGAAGGCATGCTGCAATCTAAGTCAATGGGACGGCCACTGCTCATAGTTTGGATTCTGTGTCTGTTCTTGGAGCAAAGTGAGGACCACTACTGCTCGGCAACATGGAGCCATGGCCACTGTGCCCAGACCTCAGACCAACCCACGTGTTAGAACATCTAAAAACCTTGCTTCTCAGACACTCTTGTGATATATGTGTGTCATCATGTGTGTGTCCCCCACAATGGGGAAGTCCAGTGTGAACTGTGGCTCTGGGTGACAACGATGTGTCCATCCACCATAACAAAGTCCTCCCTGGGGAGGACATGGACTATTGGGGGAACCCTATGTGTACTGGGCAGGGATATAAGGGAATTTATTCACCTTCAGCTCAGCGTCTGCATGACCTGAAATTACACTAAAAATACAGTCTGTTTCAATAGATAAAATATACCCTCAGATGGAGGAGGGATTCAGCATGTGTATCAGTTTCTTATTGCTGCTATGACAAATTACCACACACATAGTGGCTTAAAATGACACATCTGTTGCCAGTGTTGTGGCATAGTGAGTTAAGTCACTGCTATGATGCTGGTATCCCATAGTCCAGTGCCAGTTCAAGTCCTGGCTGTTCCACTTTTGACCCAGTTCCCTATTAATGTGCCTGGTAAAGCAGCAGATGATGGCCTTAGTATCTGGGGCCCTGTCACCCATGTGGGAGACTTTGATGGAGTTCTGGGTTCCCAGCTTTGACCTGATCCAGCCCCAGGTTTTTGGCCATTTGGGGAGTAAACAGCAGATGGATGATTCTCTCTCTCTCTCTCTCTCTCTCTCTCTCTCTCTCTCTCTCTCTCTCTCCCTGTAACTATGACTTTCAAACAAATAAAGTAAATATTTTTAAAAACCAGAAAAATTGCGCAGTCACTGTCTCACCATTCAGTAGGTCAGGAGTCTGACACAGGACTCAAGTCGGGAGAGTCCTTCCTGCCTTCCTAGCGCAAGAGGCCACCACATCTGCCTTCCACAGTCCATGGCCCCTTTCTCCATCTTCAGAGCCAGCCATGGGGGCCAGGTGGTGCTCATATAGCATCTCTACCTCTTGTTTTGTCATTGCATGGAATTCTAACTACAGCTGGAAACATTCCTCTTAGTTCAAAGATGTATGTGTTTAGACTGGGTCCACCCAGACAATCTACAGTTATCTCCCCTACCTAAATTTTAATCCCATCTACAAAGCCCCTTTTGCCAAGCGCACATCCACAGGTCTCTGAGATTAGGGTGTGGATGTGGCTGGGGGCTATGGTTCTGCCCAGCATGAGTGTGAAAAGTCCACCCCAGAAACTTAGTATGAGAAGTCTCAGGCCACATCTGCAGAGATTGGGGTTCAGGGTCAGGGTCTGCAATCTGCATGTGTCACAAACCCCGAAGGCCCTAACATGGGGTGGCCTAAAGAACCCTCTTGGACAACAGCAATGTGGCTTGACAAAGCATTTCATGGTCTCACCTGATCCTCACAGGACTCCTGGAAGGCAGGGAAGTGGGATGCCTATGCCCGTCCTGAGATTGGAACTTGGCATTTAAACTGACAAGAGCACCATACTGTGGGGGACAGAGGTGGGTCTGGGGCTCAGATCTTCAGGCACCAAGTCAGGTGCTCCTGGCCCACAGCAACTACCACCATGGAAAATGACAGCAGTGTCCACACGTCCCTCCTCAGAGACCAGAGTGCAGCTAGTACCTCAGAGGGAGGAGGCATACTGCTTAGCAGCTGCCCTCTGAGGCTGTGCAGAGTGAGGGAGATCCCCTTCCCACAGGGCTCTGAAGGCCTGTACTGAGCCATCATTGCAGACCTCGCCTGCACCTGCTGCACTGGGCCTGTGTAGAGGCATCATTCAACGTCGGCTCACCCCAGGAGCTCACCTCTTCCCAGGTCTCTGCTCCAGAAGACAGATTCCACCTGCAGAGGAGGAGCTGGGCACTGGGCTCTGCTGGGTCCCTTGCTTCGCAGAAGCTGCTATGTATGTGTTTTGTGCTGTGCTCCCATCTAATTGTTTACAATTATAAAGCAGCAGGATGAGAAATACTCATAGAAATGTTGGGTGCTTATCTTCTGAAGTCTGAAGAGAACTCTTCATGCCTGGTTTATAAAAAAAGGAGTTGTATTTTCTAGACCATTGATTTATCATCCTTAAGCACTGGGTGAGTCAGTATTGGGAATATGCTTGTCTTGTTGTGCTTACCTGATACTGAAATCTCCTGCTGTGGAACTCAGGGCAAACTCCACTCGGTGCGATGCGCCCCTACCCTGTCAAGGCTCCTGTTTCTCATTTACTTTCAGAATGTGTAATTTCATTGAGGCCTTCCCAGTAAATTCTGCATAGCATGTATGAAAAACCCACCCCACCAGGGTGTGCTGCAAAGGTTGTGCAGGGGCCACGGGGAGAGGCTTGGGGGAGGAAGGACACCCAACCTGTCTCTACTTGTCCTCCCCACCAGCTTGCTGCACTCTGTGCTGTCATTGCTGCTGTGATGAGGATTTCCCAGGACCCAGACCCAGTTGGCAATGACAAACAGGCTGCCTTTATACTGGTGTGCATTTGGGATGCGGGCGGTGAGAACAGATTCCTGAGGAACGCAGATGGGCATCAGCCTCCATGAAGAATTCTTTCTCCACAAACCCTTGCCCCCTCCTTCCCCCTGGGGTGCACCTGTCCAGGGTACAGCTCCACTTCATCTACACATCAGGCCCTGAAGGCCACAGCTTTGCTGCCTGCTCACTGCAAGGGGTAGCAGTGGCATCCTGAGGAACAGCCACATGGACAAATGCAGACACGCAAGCACATGCCACACAGGAGAAATGCTCAGATCCTTCAGGCTCTCTTCCTTGTTCTGTCATCTCATGCAGATGAGCTGTACAAGTACATTCTGAACTTGACATGAGTAAGAAATGAATTTATGCAACATAAGCTCCCAAGACTAAGTTTATCTGACACAACCCAGCCAGAAAGCAAGCCTCCTGCCTACATCCAGCACTTGGGACACAGCAAATTTCATCATCCCCTTGGATGGATGAATAACTGAATTAGAGAACAAATAAATGGACGGATGAGTGTGCCCTGAAGATGCTCACATGGCCTGCCTCTGCTTACCTTCCTGTCTACACAGTAGAGGTCTCTGATGGCTGCAAGCTGTCCCTGACCATCCTCTAGGGGGCCTGGACAATGTGCTCTTTCCTGGTCTTGTCATCTGGGGAGTCAAGATGCAACTGGCCTCCCCACCTGCAAGCTCAGAGACCCCAGGACCACCGTCTTATGCTCTGCCATACAGCAGGGCTTGATAATCATGCATCACAGGCTTGATGGGTTAGATGGGTGTTCATTTAGCTTGAGTCCACAGAGCACCTGCTTTTGATCCCTGGCTTCAGAGAGTGAGTTACAGGGACAAGAGGGACAGTGTCACGGGAATCTGTTGGGTCTTTGGTTCTAGACAGCAAGTACAGAGAGTGCAGATTTAAAAGAAAAACCAACCTTGCCTTTTTAATTAGTCTTTTTAGTTCCTAAGTTCAGATACTGAAATTCTTGGCCATGGCTAGTGTCATGGTGCAGTGGGTTAAGCTACCACTTAAGATGCTGGTATCTCATGTTGTAGCAACAGTTCAGGTTCTGGCTTCTCTGCTTCCAAACTACTTTCCTGTTAATGCACATGGAAAAACAGAGGGTGATGATCCAAGTACTTGGACACCTGCCATCCATATGGGAGACCTGGCTCCAGGCTTTGGGGAGTGAACCAGTGGATGGAAGATCTCTCTCTCTCTCTCTCTCTCTCTCTCTCACGTTGCTCTGTTTTTCAAATAAATAATAAATAAAAAGATTGTGTAAAATGAGACTTGATTAGCTAGGGTGACCTGCATTCAACTCATTTGACCTTCACAATAATCTTGGAGCCTTAACAGTGGCATGATAAATGATAACCTGGGTTCAGCAAGGTAGAATGATTTGTCCAATGGTACACAGCATGGAAATGGCAAAACCAGGCCAAGAACTCAGCCACAGAATTCTCTACCTGTACTCCCTGCAGAAACCCAAGGGACTACCCAAGAATAGCAATGGCATGGCCTGGATTTTCTGAGAAAGCCCCAGTTTTAAACAGGACTCCCACATTTACCTGTAGGAGGATTTGTATTAGTCTCACTTGGAGAATGTGGTACCCATCTATCTGAAGCACAACTCAAGTAGACGCACTTGACCATGTGGCTGGTCACTCCAACTCTAATCACCAGGAGTAGAGTCACTACCACACCCTCTCCCCACCCTGTGCTGCCTCCCCTGTCCTCTTTACAGACCTCCTGGAGCAATGGGCTGCAGAGGAGGCCCTTCCTCTTTCTCTGGCCCCACAGGCTCCAGCAGTTTCTGCGAACAAGTAGGGAAAATCCAGGGCTGTGAATGCTGCCAAGCCGTTGAGGGCCAGGGCACCCAGACCACACCACCAAGGTGCCATCTCACTAAACACACTTGCAATAATTGACTTCAGCACCTTTGAAAATGTAAGTCAGTGTTTCAAAGCAGCAAGAAAAAAGCATGAACATTGAGTGAAAGACAGAAGGGAAGCAATTGCAAAATATAGATTAAACAACCATCAGATAATGAGCCAGATAATAAGCATCACCACGTGGACATAAAAGAAAACAATTAAGTCAATGGATTGTAACAAGTTCCTCAGCTTGATGGGAGATCCCTCTTCCTGTTTATGGCAAACATGATACATGTGCCTTGCTGGGGAAGTTGGATTCTCTTTTTTCTGCCCATTCCTGGACCTGGCCCAGTAGATGATATTCTGTGTTCCCAAAACAGATTTTTGAGGCTTAGATGCAGTTTGTGTGGGAGCAGGCATTTAGTGTAGCAGTTAAGACATTGTTTAGGATTCCCACATCCCATATGAGAGTGCTTAGGCTCCAATCCCAGCTCTGTTCCTGATTCCACCTTCCTGCTAATCTGCACCTTGGGAGGCTGCAGGTGGTGACTCAAGAACTTGGATCCCTGCCACATGTGTAAAAGTACTGGATTAAGTTCCTGGCTCCTGGCTAGCCCAGACCCCTGGTTGTTGCAAATATTTGAAGAGTAAACCAACTAGAAAAAGAGAGAGACCTCTCTCTCTCTCTCTCTCTCTCCCTCCCTACCCCCCCTCAAGCAATAAAAAAGAAGCAGTTTGTGGATCCTAGAAGGAGCACTTGGGGATGCTTTCAGAATCTTGAGAGCTCTACCTTTGCCTGGATAAAAGCCTTTGAGAGCCTTCCAAATACTTCATGTCAAAATGAAGCAGGATGAAAACCTGCTTAATTGCTGTTGTTCTAACACTCTTGTAACTTCCCCTCTTCCACCGGCCATTTGGTGGTCCAGAGAGGTCTTGGGAAGTTTGGGTAGCATAGGTGTCAGGAACCTTTGGTTTGGACTTGGTCCTGTTAGTTTGCTATTGATGTACTCTGTCATCTCGGGCAATAAATTGACTTCCCCAGCCCCAGTCTCTTTAGGGAATCCTCCTGCCTGCTCAGTGAGTCCCACCTTGGCTAAATTCAAACCCCATTCACAAGTTCAGAGGACCCAAGAAGCCTAATGAAGTCCAACCATCACCTGAGGTTCCCTCTAAGCCCAGACCTTTTCTCACAAGCATCCCTCAATCCCAAGTGAAGTTGGTCAGCTCCTGTGGTCACGTCTCCCAGCTTAATCCAGGGAAGGAAAGCCCAGAAGCACAGTGTCCCAGTGCCCTGAGTGGCTCCCAGGAGCTCCTACACACAACTAGTCCAGGAGTGGGAGAAGAAAGTAGCCCAGGGGGTGAGCTGATGTAGCTCAGCTTGCATATTTGCTAGCCTGGGACTTTGAGCAAACCCTCTCTCATTCAAAGCCTGGGTTTCCTTACTTGGAAAATGGACTTTATAACAACTAACTATGCCGTGTTTTATGAGGAAATATTAAGGAGCATGTAAGACCTAACCCATGGTAAGTATTCAAACATGATGGATACCTTTTTTTGTCAGGTCTTACAACTGATACAGACAGGCTTGACAGGTTTCCTGAGTGTGAGACCCATAGTCATCTGACTATAATGTGACACTTCTGGAAGGAACTATTGTGCCCCTTCCCTGCCCCGTAGACACTGCCAGCAGACACGTGAATGGGACCCCCCATTTGTTACAGGGCGGTGACTTAGAAATGGCTGAGCAGAAGGGTGCATTGAACAGAGTAAGACCTGAACCTGGTCAATCTCATGGTTGAGAGATGGCTGGGTGGCGTGGGCAGGACTCAACCCTTTTGAACATCCTGTTCTCATCCTTTGAGTGAGGGAAAGTATACCTGTCTCACTAAACTCACATACATCTGGGATCCACCAGGAGTGTAGATATGGAAAGCCTTTAAAAATATGCCAATATCAGGGTGGGATTTTAGTGCAGCAGTTAAGATGCTGTTTGGGATGTATGCATCTCATGCTGATCAAAGTGCCTGAATTTGAGTCTTAGTTCCATTTCCAATCCAGCTTTCTTTAATGCAGACCCTGTGAGGCAGCCAGTGATGGCTCAAGCAGTTGGGTCTCTGCCATCCACTTGGAAGCCCCAAGCTGAGTTCCAGGCTCCTGGCTTTGGCCTGGCCCAACCTCATCTGTTGCAAGCATTTTGGGGAGTGAACCAGCAGAAAAAAGGTAGTTTTCACTCTCTGCCTTCTAAATAAAATAAATAAAAGTTTAAAGCATACACATGCATATACTAGGGCAGGCATTTGGCCTAGTGATTAAGATGCTGGTTAAGAAGCCTGTACTCCATATCTGAATGTCCGTGCTTCATCCCAGTTTCAGCTCCTAAATCCAACTGACTGCTAATGCAGACCGAAGGAGGCAGTGGTGAAGGCTCTAATGATTGGCTTCCTGCCACCCCCATGATTTCAGACCTGGACTGGGCTCCTGGATTCAGCCAAAGCCAGGGGCAGTGAACCAATGGCTTTTGCTCTCTGTCTCTCTGTCTCTCTCTCTCTCTCTCTTTCTCCCTCTCTCTCTCTCTCTCTCTCCTATCAGTGGTTTTCTAAACTCTGTATTGCTATGAGGATCAGAAAAGGTTACAGATGTGAAGGATTCTGGGCAAATCTGAACACTTCTGATTAGGAAAGCTGGCTGGACTGACATAGCAGTGATAAAGGACACACTCAAGGTCACACAACCTGGGCAATGGACATCAGATTCAGAATCCTGAGTTCTTTCTGGGTATTCTCCCCACTTGCCTAATAGCATCTCAAGGCAAGAAACAGGAGCCACGGGCGGGCTCTCAGCTGGATCTGTGTGCCTCCTGAAGCCCCTTCTATTACAATCCCACTTCTCAAAGCTGCTTCCATTTGTCAGAAAGGGCAACTTTGCATAATAAATTACATTGCTGTAATCAAATATTTCCATAGATTGAATTAGTTTTAATTTGTTGTCCTTAAGATTGTTCTCTTCCTTCACAACAGAGCTAGCGGCCCCTCTTGCTGACCCCTCCCATCTGCTGTGCCTGGAATAGCCCCTGAAAAGGCCCTTACAGCCTGTAACCCCAACCTGATTGGATTCACAGGGTCATTTGGTTGGAAGGTAGATGTGCTTACCCTGTATGGGATGCTGTCTTCGCATAGTGAGACATTTCTCCACATCAGCACCAACAGTGAATACACAGCTTTTCTTAATAGCTGCAACATATGTTATTCTACAGATGTAGCACAGTTGATTTATCTCTATTAATGGCACAGATTTGGAGTGAATCTCAGCCACCTATTAATCTGTACAAACCATTGGACTATTTTATTTATTTATTTATTTTTTGGAAACTAAAAAACTTCAAAGAAACACCCAAGAATGATTCATCTTTTGCAAGCATGTAGACATAGCTATAATATAACTCTTTGAGGACAGAGGTCCAGCATGCAAAGTTAGTGTACAGTGACTCCTATGGCTAATTTAACAATTAACACTCTTACGTATGATGTCAGCAATCACCTGAGGCTCTTGACATGAGCTGCCTGCTCTGTGGAAGCCTTTTGAATCCACAAACTTCATCAGTATTTAGACAGGACCATAGCAGAGTGGAGGTTCTCTCGTCCCTTCAGTACCTCCTTCTTTGATGATGTCTTTCTACTGGGGTCTCACACACAGAGGTCCTTCATGTAAGACATTTTTTGCCACAGTGTCTTGGCTTTCCATGCCTGAAATGTTCTCATGGGCATTTCACACAGACCAGAATGCCTTGAGGGCTGATTCTGAGACCAGAGTGTTATTTAAAGTGATTGTCATTCTAGGAGTCTGCTGTACCACTTGACTCTTGAGTCTCAATTAACTCTTCTGAAAAAGCAGACAATGATACTGTTTTACTGCCCCCCCCCTCCAGAACTTGGCTTGGTAGATGGAGGCTCTCATTGCCAAGTATTATAAATTCAGTGGCTTATGCAACAACAGAATCACAGTTCTGGGGGCTGGAAAGTCCAAGATCAAGAGGCCAGTATGCTCAGTGTCTGGGTGCCATCCACTTTCTTGTTCACAGAAAGCTGTGCCATGGAAGGGACATGGGAGTTAATTGGGGCCTCTTTTATAGGTGCACTAACCTCACTCACCAGGATACCACCCTTAAAACCTACTCATCTCCCTAAGACTTCACCTTCTTTTTTTTTTTTTTTATTTTTGACAGGCAGAGTGGACAGTGAGAGAGAGAGAGAGACAGAGAGAAAGGTCTTCCTTTGCCGTTGGTTCACCCTCTAATGGCCGCCGCGGTAGCGCGCTGCGGCCGGCGCACCGCGCTGTTCCGATGGCAGGAGCCAGATGCTTATCCTGGTCTCCCATGGGGTGCAGAGCCCAAACACTTGGGCCATCCTCCACTGCACTCCCTGGCCACAGCAGAGAGCTGGCCTGGAAGAGGGGCAACCGGGACAGGATCGGTGCCCCGACCGGGACTAGAACCCGGTGTGCCGGCGCCACAAGGCGGAGGATTAGCCTGTTGAGCCACGGCGCCAGCCAAGACTTCACCTTCTAACATCATCGAGGGCTAGGATCTCAATATTCAAATTTTGGGGCAAAACAAACATTCAGACCATAACATTCTGGATTTGCCCAATCCCCACATTCATATCCTGTTGTCATACAAAATACATTCATTCCACCCCAATAGGACCAAAAATCTGGACCCGATTCATCATGGAATGTTCAAAGTTCAAATAAACATTATCTAAGTTAGACTCCAAGGTGTGACTCAAAATGAGACAAAGTTCCTCTCCAGCTGTTACCCTGTCAAATCAAGCAAATTATGCTTTTCTAAAGTGCAGTGATGGGACAGGCACATGACACACGTTCCCATTCTAAAAGGGAGAAATAGAGAAGAAAAAAGGGGTGATGGATACTGAGCAAGTGCAAAATCCAAAACTACAGATTCTATTAGACTCTAAGGCCCCAGAATAATGATGTAGCTTAACATTCTGTTCTCCAAACTGGGGCAAAGCTTTTCTTGGAAAGACTAGGTCCCCAAGGCTCCAGGAGACCAAACCCTGTCTTCAAGTCTTTGGGAGGCCCTTTCCCTGGTGGCCCTATCCCTGGGTCTTGTTACTGTCTGGGTTACAGGTCAGATGACTGGGGCTCCCTTCCTTTGAGATCTAAACAGAGGTTGCCATGCCCCCATGGCTCTAAAGGGCAAAGCCCAAGCCACATTGAAGCTGTGAAAGCTACACTGCAGGCAGCAAAGGAGCAAGGCACTGGCCTGCAGAGTGAGCTTGTGATGTGAGACAGTGCTGGGCAGGGCATGCCAAGGTCCCACAAGCATCAGAGGCGCCTTTTAAAAAAAAATACTCAGCTTTCCCTTTGCCCTGGCAGGCTGGGCCTGTGATGGGAGTGGCAACTCTAAGGATGTCCAAATTGCCTCCAGAGTCATTCTCCTTGAACAATAGATCTCCACCTCTGTTGAAATGCCTAAACTGTGTCAATTTCCTTAACAAACAGTTGCTTGCCATCCCCTTCATGTTCTTTCTCAAACACATTTCATTTTTAAACAGTGTGAATAGGCTAAGACTTTTCTAAATCTGTCAGTTCTCTCCTTACTGCTATTCCATTTTTGTCATCTTTTTTTACATTTTACTGTAAGCAGTCAGGAGCTGTTCCCTCAACACTCTGCTTAGAAATATCCTCAGCTAAATATCCAATTTTATCACTCAGGGTTCTACCTTCCACAGAGCATAGAGCACTGACACAATACAGCCAAGTGCTTTACCACTTTATCCACTTTGCAACGAGATGAGCTTCCTTCCATTTTCCAACATTAGTCTTCTCATTTCAGTCTGGGTCCTCACCAGAACAGCCATATTTCTTTTACATTTTGCACAAGAGTATTGATACATTCTTTAAAAAGATCAAGGTTTTTGTTTTTTTAAGATTTATGTACTAGCTTGAGAGTCAGAGTACAGACAGAGAGAGATGGGTCGGGGGAGGAGAGGGAGAGGGAGAAGAAGAGGGAGAAGCAAGAGAAAGCGATCTTTCATTGCTGATTCATTCCTGGAACGGTTGCAGCAGCCAGAGCTGGCAACACTGGAGACAGGATCCTGGAACTCCATGTCAGTCTCCCACATGGGTGGCAGAAGCCTAGGTATTTGGGCCATCTTCTTCTGCCTTCTCAGGCACATTAACAATGAGCTTAATCATAAACAGAGCACCCAGGACTCAAACTGTTGCTTATATGGGATGCCAGCATTGCAGACAGCAGCTTAACCTACTGTATCATCACATTGAGTCTTGATGTGTTCTTTATTTTCTATCACTAGAATTGCTCTTCAAAGTCCCTTCATTGCAACATTTGCATTTCCTAACATGCACCTCAAAACTCTTACAGCCTCTGCTTACACTCATTTCCAAAGCCACTTCCACATTATTAGATATTTGTGATAGTGGCATCCGAGCTCTGCTACCAATTTCTGTCTTAGTCAATTCAAGCTGCTATGACAACATGTCATAGATTGGGTGGTATAAACCACAAACATTGATTTGTTGCAGTTCTGGAAGCTGAGAAGTCTAAGATCTAAGTACCAGGAGATTTGGTGTCAGTGAGGAGCTTCTATCTAGTTCATTGATGCATGTCTTTTTACTGTATCTTCATATGGTCTAAGAAATGTCTTTTATAAAAGCACAAATCCCATTTGTGAGGGCTCTTCCCTTATCATCATCATCATCTTGGGAGTTAAGGTTGCAGCTGCTGAATTGGGCAGGGGTGGTGCAGCAAACTGAAATAGCAGTAACAATGGCTATGGATTGAGATGGTTCCATGTGCCAGGCACTCACTGTGCCAAGTAAGAACTCCACATGCACCACTTCATTTCATCTTTAGAGTTACTGTATGAGGCAGAAAGTATTGCTCCTGCTCCACACCAGCACAGGGAGCTCAACTAGCTTATTTGAGGGCACAGAGCTCAGGCCACCAACAAGCTCAAGAGAAGTTAGGAAGAGGACAGCAGTGAAGTGGAAAAGCCTACCAGAGGTGCCTCTGCAGACCCAGGGACAGCACAGGTGGGAGCACAGCTGGGAGCCGGGGCTGCCCATCAGCCTTGAGCCGATGCCTTAGTCTTCTCTGAATGGAGAAGTCTGGGAGCCTTGAGGCTTAACAGGAGAAAGATTCCCAGAGCCTGCTGCTCTGCCTCAGCCTCTGTGTGCTCTCTACCTTTCAGAAGGATATCGCTGGTCATGATTCATGGTTGTCCCCCCAGGGCGCAAGGTGATGTTTAATAAATGCACATTGTATTGAATTGCTGCCCTCTAAACAACTAGTATGAAACAACACTGAAAGAAGCCAGTCTATGGGTATGAACAGGAAGAAGGGAGAAAAGCAGAAAAGGAAAAGGAGGAGGAGCTGATGAAGGCCCTTGGTGGCCAGTGAAGGGGCTCCTGCGACAGGCACATGGTGAGTAACAACCAAGGATGAGAGGAAAAGTAGGTCCTGTCCCTCTCACAGTGTCACTGTCTGCAAGCCCACATGACCTCACTGTTCACAGTGTGGAGATGGGCCCTTCTCCAGCCTCCAAGCAATGGGCATCTTGAGGGTCCTAGAGAGGGCAGAGGCTAGACCACTCCAGCCCATGTTTGTACAGAAGGCATTATTAGAGCACAAGGTCACAGGAAACACAGTCAAGCCTGTACTTTTAGACACTGCCAATGCCTGATTTGCTACAATGGTTGCAAATTGTTTTCAGTACAATTGACTCCTATGCTCCACACCCATTGGTTCTACCTCCTAGGGTAAAACCATCCACTGTTCAAAAATATTTGAAAAATAAAATGTATCTGGAAGGCAGTAGTGGTGGCTCAAGTTGTTGGGTCTCTGCAACCCATGTGGGAGACCTGGATTGGTTCTCAGAGAGAAAAGAGCCCTGCCCATGAACAGATATTTTCCTTGTCATTATTTCCTAAATAATTCAGTGTAACAACTATTTATATAGTTTATATTGTTTTGGGTATGATAAGTGATCTAGAGAAGATTTGAAGTGTACAGTAGGAGGATGTGCATGGACTACATGCAAACACTGTGCCATTACATGAAGAACTTGAGCATCTGTGGATTCTGGTTTCCATGGGGGTGTTGGAGCCAACTCCCCATGGATACCAAGAGATGACTGTGGTTGTGAGACAGATCTATCTTCTAACAAAATCTAAAACATTCACTATCTGGCTCTGTATGGGAGAAGTCCTCTCAACTTGATCTAGAGAGAGGCTCAGGGGCTCCTGTCTTCCCTCACCACCTCTACTGAACCCACCTGCCTCAGCACAGGACAGCTCCAGCAGGGGTGGCAGCCAAGACATCAGTAGCTAGTGAGACAGACACACCATCGCCATTCCTAGCAGAGCCCTCAGATCAAGGGCGAAGGAACCCAGGGTGCCAAAAGAAGTTCAGGGGAAGTCAGGGCAGCAGGAGCTAAGAAGGAGGTGCACATTGCAGGAGACTCCAGCTCACCTCGGCATGAATGAGGAGCAGGGACACAGGAGTGACATGGGAGACACCTTGGTGCAGGTGTGGCTGCCAAGTCTCCTTCCCAGGACTTCAGCAGCTGAGACAGGAACGATGCTACTTTGGTTCCAGCCCTGTCAGCGCTTTCTGGGTCAGATTTGCTGCCAAGGCAAACAAACAGGGAAACGTCTGGCAAAGCCTAGACAGAGGCAGGCTAGTGAAGACCTTGCAGCCTCCTCCAGTGGTCGCCCTCTGCTGCCTGTGCAGTCGCACCTCGCCCTGCTGGGGAGGACGGATAAGCATCGTCCAGAGGGAAGAGTGCTTGGGATGCCTCGCAGCACATCCCAGCCATGATCAGCAGAACAGCCTTTCAAAAATAAATCCAGCTGGAGACCCAGTTAAAAACAGCTTCCCGAAAGCTGCAGGAGAAATTGGACACTTTCGATCAGTGACAAAATAGCTGGGCTGCTGAATCCCTGGAGAAAGGGTTCATTTCAGCAATTCCAGTTCTCTGTAGTCGCTGAGGTTGGCTGGGGTGGGAAGAGGATTCTCTCCCACGACTCCTCCTCACAGGGATCAGAAAACACTGCAGGACAATGACCAGTTCCGGTGATGCTACAGGGGGTTGGAGCAAGCCTAGAAGGGGCGTGGCTTCTCCTGGTTTCCCCCAGTGGCCTGAGTGCCCCAAAGACTACCTCCTGTCCACCTGAGGGATCATGTGCCCTTGACCATTTTCTTGAAGACTGTTCAATTTCAGAGGCCTGGACTCCACTTGCTGAGTTCATTTATTGATTTAAAAATCAGAGAGACAGACAAAGAAAACTCCCATCTGCTGATTCACTGCTCAAACACTCCCAACAGCCAGGACAGGGCCAAGACCAAAGTCAGGAGCTGAGAACCAACCCAGGTCCCCTTTATAGGTGGCAGGGATCCAACAACTTGAGCCACCACTAATTCATCAATATTTGACAGAGAGAAGAGCCCTGCCCAGGTAAGCTGAGGCTTGTGAGTGATTTCTTCCCGAAGGGCACACTTACCGACTCTGGGCTTGGGTCCATGACAGTGCATGGCCCAGCCTTGCTGCAGGAGAGAATGATTGGCAGGACTTGTGACCATTGGATGGGCAGGAGCAAAGAGCCAGATGGTGGAGGAGCCTCAGCACACAACCAGCTTTTGTCATGGGACATTTGCTGGGTTTAAGGAAGGAGACTTAAGGGTGCAAATCAGAGCTGGACTGAAAGCTTCGGAAGTCAGAGGGAAATCTCCTAGAGTCCTGCTGTATTCAGGAAACAGATCAGCTACAGGGAGGGGGCTGCCTCCAAACCACATCCCTGGGGTCAGCCCTGTGGTCCCGCAGTTTAAGTTGGTATCTGCAATGCCAGGATCCCATACCAAAGCACCAGTTCCAGACCAGTTCCACTTCTGATACAGCTTCCTGATAGTGCACCTGATAAAGCAGTGGAAGATGCTCTGAGTACTTGGGCACCTGCCCTTCAATTGGGAGTCCCAGATGGAGTTCCTGGCCAAGTCCAGGCTGTTGTGGGAGTGACCAGTGGATGGAAGATCTCACTCTCTCTTTCTTTGCCTCTTCTTCTAACATTCACTGGTTTCCTTGGATAGTCAGGCTGGAGCCTAGGCTTTGGGATTCTGAAGGCACTGCTGGGTGCCGCGTGCCCTGCAGGGCTTAGAGATGGCTGATGGTAAACCAGGGAGAGGCTGAGTCGATGCTTCTCCTTCCTTCTGCTTTCTTCCTGTTTGTAGTTAACGTGCATGCTGTCAGCGTGTAATAAAGATGAGTTTTTCCTTTTTATCCAGGCTGACATCTCTTCATTCAGTTGGAACCTGTATTGACTGTGATCCTGTGGTCAGGTGGAAATTCCCTGTCTTGCCATCTGTTTCCATTTGTCCCTGGGCTTTGTTTGTTCCTTTCCTGCCTTATTTTGGGTCAACTGACTTTCAACATTCCATTTAGTTTCCTCTTGTTATTTGTTAAACACGACATCTTTTTTTCTTTTTTGGTTTATTTATTTATTTATTTATGTAAGAGAGTTACAGATAGAGGAGTAGAGAGAGAGAGAGAGAGAGAGAGAGAGAGAATCTTCCATCTGCTGGTTCACTTCCCAAATGGTTGCAACAGCTGAAGCGGGGCCGATCTGATGCAAGGAGCCAGGAGCTTCTCCAGAGTCTCCCACATGGGTATAGGGGCCCAAGCACTTGGGCCATCTTCCACTATTTTGTCAGTCCATTAGCAGGGAGCTGGATTGAAAGAGGAGCAGCCAGGATTTGAACTGGCGCCGATATGGGATACCAGCACCACAGGCAGAGGCTTAACCTACTACACCACAGCACTGGCCACATAAACAAGACCTCTTCATGATGGGGATGAGGTTAGTGGCTGCTGCAGGGACTCACCTTCAAATGACCACAGTCCAGTTAGAGCCAACCTGGCACCACGTCATACCTGGCTCCACACCCAGCATACTTAGAGTTTTACACCAAGCCCTGGCCTTTGTGCTACTGTAGTTACATCTTTTGCTTCCATGTGTTCAGTCCTCTACGTGACAATGATATTATTTTTGTTTTAAATAAGTGCTGTGTGTTTTAAGAGAACTGACAGATGAAACATAGTTTTATCCCTACCAGCACATCTAACGTGGGTAGTGCTCCTCATTTCTCCCTGTAAAGTCCTGTTTTTATCTAGGATAATTTCTCTTCAGTGTGAAGAACATGCTATAATATTTTTTCCAATGTAGGTTTGCTGGCAACGAATCCTCACAACTTCACCTGAGGGATTTTTTCATCGGCAAACAAATTCTGTGTTTGCACAGTTATTGGTTTTCCATTTAGTTCTTTAAAATGTTTTTCTAAGGGGTGAATGTTTGGCCTACTGGCTAAGAAGCCACTTGGGATGGCTACATCCCATCTCAGAGTGCTGGGGTTTGAATCTCGGCTCTCCTCCAATGCCAATTTCCTGACAATGTGCACCCTGAGAGGTAGCAGTGGTGGCTAAAGCAGTTGGGTTCCAGGCACCCACATGGGAGATCTGGATTCAGTTCCCACCTCTGAGTTTCAGCTTGTTCCAACCCCAGCTGTTGGAATATTTGGGGAGTGAACCAGAAAATGGGAGATTATCTTTCTCTGTGTGTGTCTCTCTTTCTCTGTCTCTATATCTCTCTGGAATTCAAATAAATACAGTTCATTAAAACAATGTGTTCTGTTACCTCCCTTTGGCCTTCCTTGTTTCTGATAAGAATCAACTGTTATGTGTATTGCTGTCCACAGTGGATGACAGGTCTTTTTCTTAGGCTATTTTCTTAAAGATTTATTTTATTTATTTCAAAGCCAGAATTACAGAGAGAAGGAGAGAGAGAGAGAGAGAAAGAGAGAGAGAGAGAGAGAGAGATCTTCCATCTGCTGGTTATCTCCCTAATGGCCACAACAACCAGGGCTGGATCAGTCCAGAGCCAGAAGACTGGAGCTGCATCCGGGTCTCCCACATGGGTGGCAGCAAACTTGGCCCATGTTCCGCTGCTTTCCCAGGCCTATCAGCAGAGAGCTGGCTCTGAAGTGGAGTTGCAGGGTCTTGAACCAGTGCTTCCATGGGATGCTAGCATCCCTGGCGGAGGCTTAACTGGCTATGCCACAACACTGACCCCTGCTCAAGCTATATTTTAAGACTTGATCAATTTCATCTTTGGTCTTCAGAGATCTGTCTGATTTACATATATATATATTTTTTTCTTTGTCTTTATTCTCCTCAGAAACTATTAAGTTTTCTATTATGTTTTTCTTCAAATTGAGGAAATATTTTGGCTATGCTTTCATCAAATAATTTTTACCGCCACATTCTCAGTATCTACTTCTTTTGAGACTCCAGTGATGTGTGATATCATCTCACAGGTTAGGGACTCTTTGTTAATTTTTTTCATTTCTTTTTCCTCTGTATTCTCCAAATTTTACATAAATTTTGTTGAACTGTTTTTAATTCACTAATCCTTTTTTCTCCCATTTCTAATCAGATGTTTAGGACATATAATTTTTTTTTTCATTTCAGTTATTCGGCTTTCTAGTCCTGAATTTCCTGATTCTTGAAATTTATAAGCTCCACTTCTTGCTGATAGGATTTGTCTGTACATGCAAAAAAAAATTATTTTTGCAAAGTCTTTTAGCATATTTTCAGTAACTGCTTGGAAATTTTTGTCCACTAAATCCAGTGTCTTGATCATACCTAATAAGTATTTATTATTACTGATTTTTTTTCCTGTGGTGATGGATCAGATTTTCCTATTTCTTTGCTTCTGGAGTAATACTGATTGAGTACCTCCTGTCTAAAGTCCTTGGGACCAGAAGTGTTTTGGATTTTGGAATTTTTGCATATGTATAATGAGATAACTTGAGGATGAAATTCAAATCTAGACACAGAATTCATTTGTGTTTCATAAATATCATATACACATAGCCTGAAGATTATTTTTCACTGTAGTTTTAATAACTTACTACATAAAACAAAGTCTCTTGGTGCAGAATTTGAAGATTGTAGACATTTGATCTGTAACTAACTCAACTACAGATGAGCTACCTTCAAAGATGTTTTGGTCTCATGTTTTGTTGGGTGTGGGCCTGGAAAAACTAAATCACTCTGACTAGTGGAACTCAACTCTAAAATCCCAAATTACATTTAAAGTGCTTATGTAATTTGGAGCTTTCCTAAGATCACTAAAGAGTAATCTCTACTCTAGAGAACGATCCTTACTGAGAAGCTATGGCCCTTCCAGTGTTTCAACCAAATGCCCCATGTATGGGCTAGTCTCATGCTGATTAGGCCAAAATGCTATTGTCACTACTGCAGCTCCAGTACCTTCATTCTGTTCTCAAAGCCAAAGCAATGGCTCCATGATGGACTTCACACAAGCAGGCTGGTCACTGGGAAGATCTGATAATCCCCAATCAGATTTCCAACACCTCCCCATGCAGCCTTCTCTTTAAAACTCTTTGATATAAAGTATGTGACACACAGTACAACAGACAAAAATATTACCAAGCTGGCAAATAAGCCAAAACAAAGTTTTTAAAAAATCCTTTTAATAGAGAGAAAAAGCAGGCCAGTGATTCAGATACTGCAGTTAGAAATAAAATCATCAACATTAAATAATAACATTATAAATAAGGGGGAAAATTGACAATTGAGTGAAAAGATGTACTTTGGCATGCATTATTGGAACCTATACATAAGTGTAAATGCAATATCTTCGTATTAATCAATTACTGAGAGCGTATTTGATGCAGCCAAGCAAGGATGAATGAGCTACAAAAGAAGGCAAAGGAAAGTACGGACTGGAAAAAGCTGAAGACCACATGCAGAGGTTCAGAGACGCTCAGGAGGCACTGGATGTATCTGTAAGGAGCGCAATGGAAGCGGCAGTGAAAGGTGGCAGAAGCAATATTCAGGGGAGTAATGCCAGAGACAGAGAACAGACAACAAGAAAATTTAAGAAATCCAGTAAACCTCAAGTTAGGACAAAAAATCCAAAAAGCTCCACTGGTAGACATAATAGAATAAAACAGCTAAAAAAAAAGTCTAAAAAGAACCACAGACTTTTAAAAAAATTACTTTCAGAGGAGTAATGAGAAATAGTGTTACTTTTAAAGTATCAAATGATTACATTGTGATTATATATGATTATATTTGCTTTGTACTGTAAATAAAAATATTTAAAAATAATTCTTAAATAAATAAATTATGAGCAAATCAGTAGCCAGAAAATCTTTTATTTGGTTTTTGTTTTTCAAAGATTTATTATTTATTTACAGACAGAGAGATGGAGAGACAGAGAGAGAGGTCTTCCATCCACTCGTTCACTTCCCAGATGGCCACAACAGCTGGAGCTTGGCTGATATATGAGGCCAGGAGTCAGGAGCCAGGAGCTTCCTCTGGGTCTTCCACATGAGTGCAGGGCCCAAGCACTTGGGCCATCTTCCACTGCCTTCCCGGGCCATCAGCAGGGAGCTGGAGCACAAGTGGAGCAGCTGGGACACCAATCGACTCCCACATGTGATGCTGGCACCACAGGCGAAGGCTTAGCCAGTGCTAGCCGCACCCCTGAAAACCTTAACTATGATGATGACTAAAGGGAGTGAATCAGTCTGAAAGACAGTATCTTAGATAAGAGCACAGCACTGCACAAGTAGTGAAGACTGCTGGGAAGTGGACACAGGTGGGCAAATAACGATGTATATCGATTGTAGATCACCACAATAATAGTTAGCCTTTCAAATATCTGTAGAATTAAAATGGGTAATGATAATAAAACTAAAGTCAGCTGGGATAAATACAGCTGAAAGTTACAGTCGTTCTAGCAACATCAGAGGAGTGGTGAAAATATAACTCATGGCTGCGGCTCACCAGGCTAATCTTCCGCCTGCGGCGCCTGCACCCCAGGTTCTAGTCCCGGTCGGGGTGACGGATTCTGTCCCGGTTGCCCCTCTTCTGGTCCAGCTCTCTGCTGTGGCCTGGGAGTGCAGTGGAGGATGGCCCAAGTGCTTGGGCCCTGCACCCACATGGGAGACCAGGAGAAGCACCTGGCTCCTGACTTTGAATCGGCGCACCTGCGCCGGCCACAGCTGCCATTTGGGGGGTGAACCAATGGAAGGAAGACCTTTCTCTCTGTCTTTCTTTCTCTCTCACTGTCTAACTCTATCTGTGGTTAAAGAGAGGCTGGAGAAACGTGCTACACTCCCCAACACCAAGCTGAGGGTGGAAAGGAGAGGAGAAATGGAGGCGTGCATATGGGCCACATGATGGTATCAAAAACCAGCCTCTGATGACCTGACCCCCTCCCCCTCAACTATGCACCAAGGAGAAGACCCCGAGCCTGGACAGTAACAGTTGCTCAATAAATAAAAATCAAAGGAATGAATGAATTTCAAGGTCAGATTGGGAAGATGTGAAGTGGAGCCATAGTAGAGAGAAGATGATGGTGATGAGCGCTCCTTCATCACTGGGCTTTTCAGACGGTGCCACGTGGTGACAGGGAGGGGCGGGGATATTTGCAGTTCCTGTAACAGTCACTAATAGATGCTTCCCTGATTGATATTTAATATAATTCACTTCCAGTTGTGCTTGCCAGTGATGAAGTAATGCAAATACTGAACGAAGTGGAATATTTACAGGATCCTTTATCTGGCTGTTTTGGGCCAAGACTGTGACAATGCTCTAGCTCAGGAGTCTGGAAGCCTGAGAAACTTCTCCATGCAAGCAAAGAGAGGTATACTTTCCAGTGTCTGAGCTGAAGAGCTTGCTCCCAATTGGAGACTGGGAGTGTGGGCAACAATAACAAGAGAAGTAAGTACCATTCGCCCCACTGGACAGATGGGAAGACTGAGGCCCTGCACAATTTGAGCACCAGTTGCTGCAACACTGAGCACAGCTCTCCTGACTCCAGACCCAGAGAGCAAGCTGAGGAGCAAGCCATAGACTGAGTGTCTTCTGAGACCTACGTGAGGAATGGGAGACTACAGCAAGCATTTTCCCCTACCTCTTCCAATCTCCATCTAGGGCAGAACTCACCAGGCTGCAGTCCCAGGCAAATAACGGAGCTCAGATGAGTGTGGGCAAAAGCTCACCCAGCAGGGCACAGCTCCTCTTAAAACCCGAGCTGGTCAAGACAGTGCCCATACAACTGGCAAAGCTCCCAATCAGCAGTGAAAACACTCTGGGAGGAAAAAAGTCTGCAGAGTTTTCTAAAGGTGAGAGAGGATCGGAGACGATGGGGCAGGGTGACGGCTCCTAGAAGGGAGAAGGAAGAGCTGCAGAGAAAGCCTCCCTCTGAAGCTGGCCAGCGCCCTCATTCTCTGCCCCACTCTGGCACAGCTGGGGCTTCCCGAACCCTGTCACCTGTAGGGAAGGGCTTTCAGAAGAAAATCCTCATTCCAGCAGCAACGTACCATCCCTGACATTCCTGATGCTCCCACACTGTGCGGAGCAGCTGGCCCTGGGTGCAGAGGGTGGGGCAAACATGCTCCTGAGAAATGCCCCCAGTGGAGCCCAGCCCTGAGGGCCCACAGCAAAGGTGACAGTGTGCTGAGGTGTGCTGGCTGGCCCAGACCCTCCAGAGGGCAGCTGCAGGTGCACCTCCACTGAGAGTCACCCAGGCCTCCCGACCAGTCACTGCAGCTCAGCCAAGCCTGGCTGGGTCTGAGGACACGAGTCCAGGATCCCCTGAGCTTTCTCTGCCAGCTCCCAGGCTGATGCTCTTGGTGGGGAGGCGGGGCGGAGGGAGTGAAGCACCACATGTTTTCCAAAAAACAGGAGAGGAGCAGGGGGTGAAAAATAGCAGCTCACACTGAGGGAGCTGCTGAACTGTGCACACAGATGAATAAAGCAGCCCTCGACAACATCCCCCAATGCTGCCGACAGGATAATTGTGTCTAATTTCTTAATTTTAATGCCGTTGTTGCATTTGGCTTCTGCTAATGAGATGTAAATATGTGTTGCGGGTTTGTGGATTTGTTTAATTGCAGGGTAGCTAAACTGAGATTGGCCGGAAGGTTAGTCTTTTATTTACTTTTTATATTTTTATCTGCCCCTGAATGGTGGAGAAGGCAAGGCCAGGGAGGGCGGTGATAATGGTTGGCCTCATTCCCTCTCCCCTCTTCCTCAGGAGACAGCGAGGAAGGTCTGGTGCTTCCTGGTGGAGGAGGGTGAGGAGGGACACTCTCCCTTACCAGGCCAACATTTGGCCAGGTGCACCTGAACCGTGCCCATCTCTTGGCTCAGGGAGGAGGACTAGGAGCTGGATCAGGGTGTGCTGTGGAGCAGCAGGTGGGATTCAAATCCAAATCCCTACAGACAGGACTCAGCAGAGCCAGGAGAGCCAGGAGCAGGGGTTGATGGGATAAGGGCGATGGGGAGAAGGTTGGTGAGGGTCCCAGGCTTGCCCCAGCCTCTCTAGGCCAAGTGAAGAGACTCCATTGCAGCAAAACCTGCCGGGGGAGTGGAAAAGCCAGCCCAGAGAAAGCCTTGCGGGTGCCGTGGGATACAGACCCTCGTGGCAGTGAAGCACTGGGTGCTTCTGGCATGGCCTCCTCTGTCCACAGCCCGATGAGGAAGGGGCCATCCGTGCTGCCATGGAGAGGAGGAGCTGTAACTTGCTCAAAGCCACACAGCCAAGTGGTGGTGGAAAGACTGAAGCGGGCACCACGGATGTTCTCTGCTCAGTCACACCCCCTCCATACACTCACTTAGCCTGCTCACAGCCCTGTGAGCCCTGGCAGGTGTGTGACAGAGGCCAGCAAGGGTAATGGATGGAGCCCAGGACCCTGGGCTGGGCGGGCACCTAGCTGGGGCCTCTCCTCGCACTGACCATGTCCCACTAGGAGCAGGGGCTTGTGCCACCTCCGTGCTGTGTTCACAGAGCTTGGGAGGACAGCTCTGTGTTGTGTCTGACTGGTGTCCCTGACCCACAGTGCTGGATGGAATCTCGTCAACACCCTCGCCCCAGAACAATCTTCCAGATGTTCAGACACCTGTGTCTTGTCAGCCTTCTCTTCTAGCCATCGTGGCTGCCTTCAACCCTTCCTCTGACCTAGGTTCCTCTGAGGCCAACCAGCGGCTCCCCTGGAGTCTCGTCCAAGCTGCAGGCCCCAGGCTGGGTGGCAGGCCCACTCTAGTTGGGGTCGGAATGGCAGCACCAGCTCCTTGGCCTTCACAGAGGGCAGAGTGTAGAATGTAGCGGTGTGCCTCCATGGCGCATGACAGGGCCTCCCACCTCCACTGTGAACGCCATGTCCAGACCACTTCTGCTGTTTCTGGGAACACAGCCAACAAAACATTAAGCACTCCATGTGTTATTTCTTCCAGAGTATCTACAGTTCAACTGAGGCGTTCTGATCAGCTGCACGATTTTACCATGCAAGGGGATGAACCTCTAATGGTAGAGTTTCCTAGTCACTGAAGAATAAGAAAATCAACTTGAAGGAAAGAATATTCGTCTGGCGCCACGGCTCACTTGGCTAATCCTCTGCCTGTGGCGCCAGCATCCTGGGTCCTAGTCCCGGTTGGGGCGCTGGGTACTAGTCCCAATTCCTCCTCTTCCAGTCCAGCTCTCTGCTGTGGCCCGGGAAGGCAGTGGAGAATGGCCCAGGTGCTTGGGCCCTGCACTCACATGGGAGACCAGGAGAAGCACCTGGCTCCTGGCTTCGGATCGGCACAGCGCACTGGCCGTAGTGGCCATTAGGGGAGTGAACCAACGGAAGGAAGACCTTTCTCTCTGTCTCTCTCTCACTGTCTATAACTCTCTCTGACTCTCTCTCTCTCTCTCTCTCTCTCTCACTGTCTAACTCTGCCTGGCAAAAAATAAAAAAATAGAATATTCACAACATCTCAGCGTCAGAGAGGGACTACTGGTGCAGACGACCCTACCTGTGAACCGAGAGTTCGTCTGGGACTCCTTTTTGGTATCTTCACTTTACTTCTCTGGTTTTCTTCATGTGATCTTCTCACCATTTCCTTTTCTTCTTTACCTTCAAGAAATCATGCAGGGGAGGTAGAAAGTGACCTTCAGATGTCAGGAGACCTGTCCTCTAGTTCTAGCTCAAATATCTTGCAGAAGCCAGGAGAACTGAACATCAAGGCAGAGTCTCAGACATTGGATGGGAAGTCATCTGGTCTACTCCCCTGTCTAAAGCCCATGTGTCAAGGTTGTTCTACAAGCACGTGGAGTCTGACTCTACATTCCGAACAGTGCTGCCCAGCCTGTGCTTGATTGCTCTCCAAGAACCTGCTTCTTCCTGATGCTGCCCCTTCCACTGGAGGAGGAGGGCTTCGTCCACTCCGTCGGCCAGCAGCTGGGAGCCCTGGGTTCTGGTCCCCACACAGGAGGTCACCATGCTGAACAGACCCAGCAGCCAGGTGCTCACAGCACTCCTCCTGTCTGCTGGGCAGGAACAGTGGCTCCTGTGTCAGAACAGCCTTCGTGGGGCCCGGGACCAAGTGTGGAGTCCCGGGGGCTTTAAAGGAGGAAGGCAGCTGCTAGTAAACCTCATCCCCTTTTCCCCAAAGCCCTCCCCGTTCTGCAGCTTCCAGGCCCCTGTTCCATCAAGACGATCAGGTAAAACGCCCCGGTCCTGCCACAGTCTGCATCTCTCTCGGGACTGCCATGGGAACAAGGGCCACACGGAGCACACACAGACCTCCACCCAGTGGTGTTAGTGCAAGAACAAAGCTAGGATCACATTTCTTCTGTTCCTTGCACTGCTTTCTGCTCTGTTTCTCCTTATCCCTTGCTGTTCTCCTTCTCTCTCCCTCTTCTTTCTTCAGCTGCCCCATTAATCATCACTAATCCCTGACCTCACCTCTTCCCTCTCATTTCCCTCGAAGACAGCACCCCTGGACTCACCATGCTCGTGCTACCTGGGATGTCCACCAGGCTTTGTTTGCTAGGACTCACAGCTGTCCATTCTCACAACTTTGGTGGTGACATATCT
Organism: Lepus europaeus; assembly: GCF_033115175.1. NCBI lineage: Eukaryota > Metazoa > Chordata > Mammalia > Lagomorpha > Leporidae > Lepus > Lepus europaeus. The sequence goes on along the minus strand of NC_084833.1, from coordinate 124,897,066 downwards.
CTGTACTGTCTTTTTTGTTAAGATTTATTTATTTATTTGAAAGTCAGAGTTACACAGAGAGAGGAGAGGCAGAGAGAGAGAGAGGTCTTCCATCCGATAGTTCACTCCCCGGTTGGCTGCAACAGCCAGAGCTGGGCTGATCTGAATCCAGGAGCCAGGATCTTCTTCCAGGTCTCCCACATGGGCACAGGGGCCCAAGGACTTGGGCCATCTTCTATGGCTTTCTCAGGCCATAACAGAGAGCTGGATCAGAAGTGGAGCAGCCGGGTCTCAAACTGGCACCCATATGGGAAGCTGGCTCTTCAGGCCAGGGCGTTAACATGTTGCACCACAGTGCTGGCCCCTCTACACTGGTTTTAAAAAGTAGTAATAATAATATTAATAAAACAGTATGGGATTGGTGCTGTGATGTAGCTGGTAAAGCCTCCGTCTGCAGCGCCAGCATCCCATATGGGCGCCGGTTCGAGTCCCGGCTGCTCTACTTCTGATCCAGCTCTCTGTTATGGCCAGGGAAAGCAGTAGAAGATGGAGTAAGTGCTTGGGCCCCTGAATGCACCCATGTGGGAGTTCTGGAAGAAGCTCCTGGCTTCAGATCGGCCCAGCTCCAGCCATTGTGGCCATTTGAGGAATGAACCAGGGGATTCTCTCTCTCTCTCTCCTCCCCCCTCTCTCTTTCTCTCTCTCTCTCCCTCCCTCTAGCTCTCTGTAACTCTGCCTTTCAAATAAATAAATAAAAATTAAAATAAAAACCAGCATGTATCCCAACAGGCCAACACTTTGCCAACAAGATGCTATTCCTCCCCCAGACAGGCAGCTGAAGAGACCGCTCCACTGTGACTGCCTCTCTCTTGGTTAACTGTCTGGACACCACAGCCCCCTCCAGCTTCATCGAGAGAACATGGCTGGAAATGTACCCCATCCAGAGCTGTCTTGAGAGGATCAAGGAGTAAGGTGTGGGACAGACGTGTGGCAGGGGTTGTGGCACATCAGGTTAAGCTGCCACCTGTGACACCAGCATCCCACAGCAGTGCCGATTCGAGTCCCGGATGCTCTGCTTCTGATCCAGCTCTCAGCTAATGTGCCTGGGAAGGCAGCAGCAGATGACAGAAGTGCTTGGTTGCCTGCTACTCATGGGGAGACCTGGATGGAGTTCCTGACTCCTGCCTTTGACCTGGCCCAGCCCTGACATTTAGGAAGTGAACCAGTGGATGAAAGATTCTCTCTCTCTCTCTCTCTCTCTCTCTCTCTCTCTCATGTGATGTGCAATATGTTTAGCAGAGCATGCTACTTTCTTCTATTCTTTCAGAATCATGATTTTCAATCTGAGATGCTCATTGAAGTCACAGGGAGAGCCTTCCCTACCCCAGACCAATTGCGTCTGTCTTTAGGCTCATGTCTGGGCATGGTTGCTCTTCCTTGTTGGAGAGTTTAAAAGAAAATCTATCCAACCCCTAGGACATCTCACTGAGAAGAACGGTGCCCATGGCCCTGGGTCTCTGAGGCAGCAGGCACCAGAAGCAGTTCCGCCCTTAACCTCCTGAAGGCAGCTGGCACCCTGGATCCCAGCGAATGAAGGTACAGACTAGAGCCTGGTGGACAGTCCCTAGCCTAGCTCACCCTTGAGGATGGAGCCATCCTTTCTAGAAAAATGATCGTCAGGTATAAGAACCAGCCCCGCTGGCTGCTCCTAGCAATTACATCGGCAGACGCTCTGGCTGAAAACAACACAGAACCAGTGTTCAACAGCGACACCACAAGGTAGGAAATACTGGGTCATCAGAGATTACTGCACTACTGCCAACCCTTCTATGAATTCAGCCTTGAGCAGTTTAGAGGCTCAAAGCCCCAGAGAATTCTCAGACAACTGACAGAGAACGCCTGAGAAATGTAGATAGCACATAGGTTTCCCTACCAATGATATTTATGGAGTCAACTTTGATTGGAAAATGAGTTGATTGCATCTGTTTTTGTACCTCACTTTTGTAGAACATCCTTGACGAATTATACAAGACTTATCTCATTCCAGCTTCAGATAATCAGCATTTAACCTTGCTCATGGCCTCAGAAAGATCAACTACTTTTCCAGGCCATAAATTCCAAAGTTCTTTGAGCATAACTGGTGTCTTAAAGCCACAGTTACGGTGCTTTCTCCCTACTTGATGAGTTGTTATACAAGAGGGGCCATCAACACAAGGTCTACCTCCCTGGAATCATTCGCCCTGGGCTTGGAGACTGCTCACTACAGCACACCCTGCCCCACAGCCTAAGCTTCCGTGGGCTGGGTTCTGTTCCTCCCCCATAGATTCTGCATGTCGAGAGGTAGAAGCTATATGGAGGATGCTGGGTGAGAATCCGAAGACTTGGATGCCAGCCCTGGTTCTCTACTTGCCCTAAGTGGTTTTGAGGATTGGCCCCTCAGTTCTCTGGACTGTGATTCTTCATCTATAGAAGGAGAGGCTGAAGTGAGCTGCTCTTGGAGGCCTTGCCAATCTGAATTGTCTGTGGTTCAAGGTGAGAGTTCCTGGTTATGAGTTGGAAAGGATCATGTGAAGAGTCATTAGTCACTTCCTGTTGTACGCAACAAACCATGAAGGATTGTGTGAGGGGTCCATAGTCTCACCCTCTTACATGCACCAAAGCATCCCTCACATTTGCGAACTTCGCATGATCTGAACACTTTTCACACAAAAGCACCTTCTCATTTAAAAATCTCATCCATTTAGTTCTCCCAAATTTCAAGCTCTTTGGCTCAACCTCTATGCAGATCTAATAGTGTTTGGGGAAAACACTACTAGATGTAATCCACTGACCTGACCACCCCGCAGCCCAGTAGCCTAAAATCTTGTTACAATCTCCCATCTCGTGATCCCTGAGAATCAAGCCCTGTGTGCCAGGCAGCCTTGCTGGGAGCTTACCCTCCTCCCCATCTCAGATAGCTGGAGAACCAGGGCAATACTGAAGCAGGCCTGAGAGGAGGGTACAAGGCACGGTGCCATGTCCTGAGTATGAGGCTCCCAGCTTCAGGAGCAGTTTCCAAGGGTGATGCTGCAGCTCAGGTCCAGGTGGAGCCTCCCATCAAACAGCCAGTGAACAAAAAAGTTTTGTTTTTTTTAATGAGCTGTTTGAGTAGGAGAGGAGTGAGTGGTAACTCAGAGCAGAGAGAAAACAGGTTGCAAATGTACAAAGGAGTGTAGAGCCAGGTCTTTTTGTGGACAGCAGAATGGCAGTGGAGGCTCTTGGTTCAATGGCTGGGAAGCCGAAAGGAGAAAAGTCAGCGTGGGTCCTGAGTGGAGGGGGCGCTGGTTTACTTATTCCTTTAGTTTTTGTTTCCGAGTCACTCTGACTCCATGTGCTGAGTCTTGGTCCCCAGGACAGCCTCACAAGACACCTACAACCGAAGTTCATGTCAGAGACAATAAACCACCATGTAGCCTTTGCTCAGAGTGCATTAAAGTGAAGCCTGAGCCTACAGCCCTTGACGGAGTTCCTGGAAATCCTCCCCCCGTCACTCATCCTCAGGGCCCCAGGGAAGAGTTCCTCCAGTGAGCTTGGGAGCGACTACCTGTGCAGCAGGGGCAGGGGAGGGGCGTTCGGAGAGGCTTGGCTGTTCTTTTTTGTAAATAAAAACTTTTGTTTTACTATATTTTAAAAGATATATTTTATTTAGTTGAAAATACAGTTACAAAGAGAGAAAGAAAGAGAAAGAGAGAAATCTTCCATCCACTGGTTCACTCCTCAAATGGCTACCATGGCTGGGCTGTGCTGGTCCAAAGCCAGGAGCCAGGAGCTTCAGCCAGTTCTCCTATGTGGGTACAGGGACCCAAGAAGTTGGGCCATCTGCTGCTGCTTTTCCAGACACATTAATAGGGAGCTGGATTGGAAATGGAGCAGCCAGAACTCAAACCAGAGCCCACATGAGATTGCTGGCAACACAGGTAGAAGCTTAACTTACTACGTCACAGAGCCAGCCCCAATTAATCGACTTTTTAAAGAAGTTTTAGATTTATAGAAAAGATCGAAGTCAGCGAACTCAAAAGGCTTCCATAGCCTTGGCAACTCATGACTAGAGCCTAAGGAGATTACTGATGCCATAAGCAAGAGTGTCAAATTGTTAAGTCAACAACAGGAGTCACTGTGTACTTACTTCTCATGTGGGATCTGTCCTTAATGTGTTGTCCAATGTGAAGTAATACTATAACTAGTACTGAAACAGTATTTTACACTTTGTGTTTCTGTGTGGGTGCAAACTGATGAAATCTTTACTTACTATATACTAAATCGATCTTCTGTATATAAAGATAATTGAAAATGAACCTTGATGTGAATGGAATGGGAGAGGGAGTGGGAGATGGGAGGGGTGCGAGTGGGAGGGAAATTATGGGGGGGGGAGCCAATGTAATCCATAAACTGTACTTTGGAAATTTATATTTAAATTTATATTATTTAAATTTATATAAATATATAAATATATATATAAGTATATATATATAAATATATATATAAATATATAAATAAATTTATATTATTATATTTAAATTTATATTAAATTAAATAAAAGTTTAAAAAAAGAAAAATTGAATGGAAAATGCATAAGTTCCCCTATAGTCTCTTCCCCTCTTTCGGAAAGTTTTCCCTATTATTAACATCTTGACTTAATATATCATATTTGTTAAAATTGATAAGCCAATACAGATACATTACTGGGAATCCACAATTCTCACTGGGGACACTCTTGATGTTTGTGTGCCCTGTAGGTGTAAACAGGTGTGTAATGATACGTATACAGCATGACAGCAGATACAAAAGAGCTTCACTGCTCTAAATCCCCCCTGTGCTTCCTCTGTCCGCCCCTCCTCCCCCTCTCAAGCTGGCCAGAAGCCAATCCAGGGTCTCCTCAGTTTTGTCTTTTCCAGAATGCCATGTACTTGGAATCACACAGTGTAGTCAGCCGTCTCCATCTGTGGGTTCGGCATCTGTGGACTCAATGAACTATAGGTGGAAAATGTTCAGAGAAAACGCTGCATCTGTGTTGAGCCTGTTCACACCCTTTTTCTTGTTATCACACCTGGAACAGCGCAGCATAACAACTACTTACATGGCATGTGCATTCTATTAGGTTTTACAAGTGATTGGATATGATTTTGTGGATGTCCAGCTGCTCTGACAGTTTTTTGAAAAACATTTTCCTTTGTTGAATTTCTTCTACTCCTTTGCTTGTGTGGCTCTGTATCTGGGCTGCCTGTTCTACTCTACCAATCTATTTGCTTATACTTCTGCTATATGATACAGTCTTATCTGCTATATTTTAATATAAAATATTGAATCTGGGTAGTGCTAGCTCTTCAACTTTATTCTTCTTGTTAGTCTTTTGTGACTCTTTCACCTTCCTGGATAAACCTTACAATGTTTATAGAAACCTACAAGGTGACTTGTTGAGCCTTTGATTCAGAATGCACTAAGTCTATAGATCAAGTAGAGAACTGACATACTGAGTGTTCCTTTTCACATTAATAAAATATGCATTTACATCCTCTTTGATTTTACTCTTGAGATGTTTGTAATTATATATATACACACACATATATATTTATATACAAGTGCATATATTGTTAGATTTGTTTCTAAGTATTCAATTTGGTGCTAATATAACATTGGATTTTTAATTTTAAAAAATATATATTTATTTATTTGAAAGGCAGAGTAACAGAGAGGCAGAGAGAGAGAGAGAGAGGGGGGTCTTCCATCCACTAGTTCACTCCCCAGATGACAGCAATGGCCAGAGCTGAGCCAATCTGAAGCTAGGAGCCAGGAGCTTCTTCCAGGTCTCCCACACGGGAACAGGGGCCCAAGGACTTGGGCCATCTTCTACTGCTTTCCCAGGCCATAGCAGAGAGCTGGATTAGAAGTGGAGCAGCCAGGACTCGAACCAGTGCCCATATGGGATGTCAGCACTGCAGGTAGTGGCTTTACCTGCTACATCACAAACGCTGGCCCCTGAATTTTTAATTTTGAATTCAAATTGCTTCTTACTGTTATATTAAAAATTTGGTTTTTCTGTAACAATCTTGTATCTTGCAACCTTGTTATAGTCAACTATTGGTTCCAGGGTTTGTTGATGTTCACTGTTTGGGATTATCTACATAGATAATCTCATCCTCTATAAACAATGACAATTTTGTTTTTCCTTCCCAATTTGTATATCTTTTGTTTTCTTTTCTTGTCTTATTGCATTAACTAAGACTTCTAGTACAGTGTTGAAAAGAAGTTGTGAGAAGGAAAGATACTTGCCTTATTTTCTGACCTTAGTAGGGAAGTATCTAGGTTCTCATCATTAAATATGGTGATGGTAATTTGTAAATGTTCGTTGTCAAGATGGAAAATTCTCCTTCCAGTCCTTATTTCTGAGATTTTTTTAAATCACAAAGAGGCATTACGTTCTCTAAAATGCTTTTTCTGCACCTATTTATTTTAAGCTTTTCCTTTAACCTGCTGATATGATAAATTACATTTATCATCATCTGATGTTGTAGTAGTCTTGTATACATGAAATAAATAAAAATTGGTCATGGTATATAAATCTTTCAACACATTGTCAAACTAATCTGCTTACATTTTGTTGAGGATTTTTAAAATTTTATTTATCTATCCTCATTGTATTTGAAAAGCAGAGAGAGGAAAAAGATAGAGACAGAGAGAGGGAGATTTTCCATCCACTATTTCTTTCCCCAAATGACTGCCATAGCCATGATTGATTTAGGCCAAAACCAAGAGCAAGGAGCTCAGTTCTGTTTTTCCCACATGGGTGGCAGGGGCTTAAGTACTTGAGCCATCATCTTCTGCCTCCCAGGTTGCACACTAGCAGGAAGCTGGATGGGAAGCAGAGGAGCCAGGACTCTAATCAGGAGCTTAGATCAGGGGTGTAGGTGTCCCAGGCAGTGACTTAACCACTGCATCGAACATCTTCCCCTGTTGAGTATTTTTGCAAGTATAGTCATGAGAGATATTGTTCTGGTTTAGGTATTAGCACAATGCAGACCTAATAAAATAAGTAAGAAGAACCGCATTTATTTTCTGGAAGAGAATGTACAGAATTGGGACAGTTTCTTCCTTAAATGTTTTGCAGAACTCACTAGTGAAACCATCTGGGCCTCATCTTTCCTGTTTTGGAAGGTTATTAATAATTGATTTAATCTCTTTACCAAATAGAGGACTATTCAAATTATCTATTTGTCTTCATGTAATTTTTGGTAAATTATGTCTTTCAAAAAATGGCACATTTCTCGCCGGCGCCGTGGCTTAACAGGCTAATCTTCCGCCTTGCGGCGCCGGCACACCGGGTTCTAGTCCTGGTCGGGGTACCGATTCTGTCCCTGTTGCCCCTCTTCCAGGCCAGCTCTCTGCTGTGGCCAGGGAGTGCAGTGGAGGATGGCCCAAGTCCTTGGGCCCTGCACCCCATGGGAGACCAGGATAAGCACCTGGCTCCTGCCATCAGATCAGCACGGTGCGCCGGCCGCAGCGCGCTACTGCGGCGGCCATTGGAGGGTGAACCAACGGCAAAAAGGAAGACCTTCTCTCTGTCTCTCTCTTACTGTCCACTCTGCCTGTCAAAAATAAAAACAAAAACAAAAACAAAAAAAAAAAAGAAAAAGAAAAAATGGCACATTTCACCAACATTGTTAAATCTGTAGATACAGAGTTACTCCTATAATATTCCTTTACTATCTTTTAATGTCCATGTGGTCAATAGAGATGACTTCTGATCATTTGTGTTTTCTCTCTTTTCTTACTTAAACTGGCTAGGTGTTTCCCAATTTTATCAAATTTTTTAAAGAACCATCTTTAGGTCTTGTTGATTTTCTTTTATTGATTTCTTATTTTTAGTTTCATTGTTTTCTGTCCTATATTTATATTGTTTCTTTCCCTCTGCTCACTTTGAATTTACTTATTTTTCTTATTGTAGCTTACGAAAGTAGAAGCTTTAATTATTGATTTCATCTCTCTTCTTTTCAGAAACATGCTTTCAATGCTGAAAATATCTAAGCTCTGATTTCACTACATCCAATAGCATTTGATATTATATATCAATTTTCATTTAATTTGAAATATTTTTAATTCTTCGTGAGATTTCCTTTTGACTCATATATGTAGAAGTGTGTTATTTAGGGACCAGAGTTGTAGCACAGCAGGTAGCAACCCTGGCATCCCATATGGGCACTGGATCAACTCCCGGCTGCTCTGCCTCTGAGCCATCTCAATGCTAATGGCCTGGGGAAAGCAGCAGATGATGGTTCACGTGCTTGATCCACTTGAATACCCAGATGAAGCTCCTGGCTCCTGACTTCAGCCTGGCTCAGCTCTGGCCATTCTGTTCACTTGGGAATAAACCAGCAGATAATAGATCTCTCTCTCTCTCTCTCTCTCCCCGTAACTCTGACTTTCAAGTAAATAAATAAATAATTAAAATAAATAAATAAATATTTAATATCCAAGTATTTGTGGACTTCTCATATATTTTATATCATTAATTTCTACTTTAATTCTATTGTTATCTAGACCACTAGATCATGCTTTGTACAATTTCTGCTCTTTTAGATTTGTCATGGTGCAGTTTATGGTATGCAATGTTTTCTATCTTGGTGAAAGTTCCATGTGATCTTGAGAAAAATGTGTATTCTGCTGATGTTGGCTGAAATATTCTACAGATGTCAATTAAATGCAGTTGATTGATGTGCTATTCCACCCAACTCTATGCTTTCTGATTTTCTGCCTGCTGGATCTGTCAATTACTGATAGTCAGATATTTAAATCTTCAATTACAATCTTAACATTTTTTCCTCTGAGTTCTATCAGTATTTTTCCTGTGCATTTTTAAAAAAGATTTATTTATCTAGGTGAAAGCAGAGAAGCAGAGAGAAAGTCTTCCTTCCAAAGGCTCCCTCCCCCAGACTGCCACAGCAGCCAGATTTGGGCCAGGCCCAAGTGCCCAGAACCAGACACATCCTGGCCTCCCACATGGTGAAAGGCAGCCAGAAAGAGACATCTTCCAACCCCTGGTTCATCCCTCAAACAGCTGCCACAGCCAGGGCTGGGCCAGGACAAAGCCGGGAACTTGAAACTCCATCCAGATCACACACAGGGGTAGCAGGGCCCAAGTACTTGGACCGTATCACGTTGCTTTCCAAGAGCATTATCAGGGAGCTGAACTGGGAGTGCAAACGCCAGAACTTGAAGTGGCACTCATGCGGGATGCAGGGGGCAGCTTGACCCACTGAACCATGAAACCACCCCGCTTTATGCTTTTTGAGTTTTCAATATCTATTTTTTCAATGTTTTTTATTTATATGAGGTGAAAAAATTTCATGTATTTCATATATACAGGTTTAAGAGCGTAGCGATACTCCCTACCCTACCCTTCCTCCAGCACACGGTCCCACCATCCCTTCTCCTTCCTTTCTTATTCTTTCTTGTAATTTTTACAATGACACACTTTCAGTCTATTTTGTAATCATAAGCTTAACCTTCTACTAAATAAAGAATTCAACAAATAATAAGAAAAAAAATCACTGTTCCTCAGCAGTTGAGACAAGGGCTATAAAAAGACAATAAAATAAAGTGTCAATTTCACTCACACATATTTTTCTGTAATCTATTAGTTACCACAGATCAGGGAAAACATGTATTTATCTTTTAGGGACTGACTTATTTCACTAAGTATAATGGTTTTCCAGTTGCATCCAGTTTGTTGTGAAAGGTAAGATTTCTTTTGTTTTTTTCAACTGCTGACTAATATTCCAGTGTGTATACACCACATTTTCTTTATCCAGTCATCGATTGATGGACATCTGGGCTGATTCCATATCTTAGCTATTGTGAACTGAGCTGCAGCAAACATGGGGTTATAGATAACTCTTTCATATGCTGAATTCATTTGTTTTAGGTAAATTCCCAGGAGTGGGATGGCTGAGTCATATGGTAAGTCTATATTTGAGTTTCTGGAGCTCTCCTAGATACTCCTCCTTGATCAGTTGCACAGTGCACAGATATCTTCTCCCATTCTGTCAGCTGCCTCTTCCCTTCACTGAGTGTTTCCTTTTCAGTGAAGAGGTTTCTCAGCTTGAAGTAATCTCGGTTCTCAACTTTGGCTTTCATTGCTTGTGCTTCTGGGGGCTTTTCCATAAACTCTTCCCCTGTGCCAATGTCTTGCAGAGTTTCCCCAATGTTCTCCTTTAGTAATTCAATGGTTTCAGATAATAGATTTAGACCCTATATCCATTTTGAGGGGTAAAGCAGGGTCTTGTTTCACACTTCTGAATGTGGAGATTCAATTTTCCCAGCACCATTTGTTGAAGAGACTTTCTTTTCTCCAGGGATTGATTTTAGCTCCCTTGTCAAAGGTTAATTGGCTACATATGTGTGGATTTATTCTTGGGTTTCTGTTCTGTTCCAATGGTTTACATGTCTATTTTTGCACCAGTACTAGGATATTTTGATTATAGCTATCCAGTGGTATGGCTTGAAACCTGGTATTGTGATGCTTCCAGTTTGTTTTTTTGTTTTTTTTTTTTTTTGACAGGTAGAGTTATAGACAGTGGGAGAGAGAGAGAGAGAGAAAGGTCTTCCTTCCAATGGTTCACTCCCCAAATGGCCGCTATGGCTGGTGCTGCGCCTATCCGAAGCCAGGAGCCAGGTGCTTTTTCCTGGTCTCCCATGCGGGTACAGGGACCCAAGCACTCGGGCCATCCTCCACTGCACCCCCAGGCCACAGCAGAGAGCTGGACTGGAAGAGGAGCAACCAGGACTAGAACCCGGCGCCCATATGGGGTGCCGGCGCTGCAGGAGGATTAACCAAGTGAGCCATGGTGCCAGCCCCAGCTTTGTTTTTGTTGTCTAAAATTGTTTTAGGAGGCCAGCACTGTGGCATAGTAGGTTAAGCATCTGCCTGCAGTACTGGCATCCCATATGGGTGCCAGTTCATGCCCTGGCTGCTCTACTTCTGATCAAGCTCCCTAATGATGGCCTGGGAAAGCAGTAAGAAAATGGCCCAAGTGCTTGGGCCCCTGTACCCGTGTGGGAGATGCAGAACAAGCTCCTGGCTCCTGGTTTCAGATCAGCCTAATTTGGCCTTTGCGACCTTTGTGGAGTGAACCAGCGGATGGAAGACCTCTCTTTCTGTCTCTCCTTCTCTCAAATAAATAAGTAAATCTTAAAAAAAAAAAAAAAAAAAAAAAAAAAAAAGAATTTGCTTTAGCTCTGCAGGATGGCTTGTGTTTCCATATGAATTTTAGCATCATTTTTTCAAAATCTGAAAATGTCCTTGGTATTTCGATTGGGATCACATTGAATCTATAATTGCTTTCAACTGTATGGCTATTTTGATGACATTAATTCTTCCAATCCATGAACATGGAGGATTTTTCCCTTCTTTTGTGTCTTCTTCTATTTATTTTTTAATGTTTTCTACTTTTCATTGGAGAGATCTTTCACCTTTTTGGTTAAATTTATTCCAAGGTATTTAAATATTTTTGTAGCTGTTGTGAATGGGACTGACCTTACAAGTTCTCTCTGAGGCATGGCATTGTCTGTGTATACAAAAGCAATTGATTTTTGCATGTTGATTTTATATCCTGAAACTTTACCAAACTTTCCTATGAGTTCCGGTAGTATCTTAGTGGAGTCTTTGGTTCCACTATATACAGAATCATGTCATCTGCAAATAGGGATAATCCGACTTCCTTTTTTTCTAATTTGTATCTCTTTGAATTCTTTTTCTTGCATAATGGCTGTGGTTAAAATGTCTAGGACGATATTGATCAGAAACAGTGAAAGTGGGCATCCAAGTCTCTTTCTGGATCTTGGGGGAAATGCTGCATTTATTGAGAAAAGCATTTAGTTTTTATTCTTCATTTTACTAATGTAATGAATCACACTTATTGATTTTCATATGTTGTACCACTCCTGCATTCTAGGAATAAATCCTATTTGGTCCAGGTTGAATTCAGCTACCTAATATTTTGCTGAGGATTTTTGCATCCATGTACATTAGTAATATTGGTCTATAGTTCTCTTTCTTTGTGGTATCTTTTTCTGATTTTGGAATTAAAGTGACAACGGCCTCATAGAAGGAGTATGGGAGGCTTTCCTCCCTTTGAATTGTTTTGAACAGTTTCAGAAATATTGAAACTAGTTCTTCTTTAAAAGTCTGGTCTAATTCAGCAGTAAAGCCTTCCAGTCCTGGGGTTTTCTTTGTTTTCTTTGTTGGGAGGGTCCAATCTTCATCTTGGTTATTGGTCTGTTTAGATTTTCTGTGTCTTAATGAATCAATTTTGGTAGATTGTTTGTGTCCAAAAATCTATCCATTTCTTCTAGATTTTCCAATTTATTGGCATATAGCTCTTTGTAGTAATTTCTGATCATTCTTTTTATTTCTGTGGTATCCATTGTTACATCTCCTCTTTCATCCCTCATTCTGGTTCTTCCCTCTCTAGTATTTTCTTTGGCTAGTTCAGCCAATGGTTTTAATTTTTTTTTTTCAATAAAAAAGTAGCTCTTCATTTCACTGATCTCATGTACTGTTTTCCTTGTTTTCAATTTTGTTGATTACTTCTCTGATTTTAAATGTTTCTTTCTTCCTACTAAATTTTGAGTTTGGTTGGTTCTTGTTTTTCTAGGTCCTTGAGATGCACTGATAGCTCATTTATTTGATGACTTTCCAATTTCTTGATTTAGGAAGTAATATCAACTGTCCTCTTAACACTGCTTTTGCTGTTCCCATAAGTTTTGATATGTTGCATGATCATCTTCATTTCCAGGAATTTTTATGAGCCACTCTTCATTCAAGAGCATGTTGTCCAGTCTCGATGTATTTGATTGTTTTCTAGAACTTTTTAGGTTGTTAATTTCCAGCTTCATTCCATTGTGGTCACAAAAGTGCATGGTAGGATTTCAACTTTTTTAAATTGGCTGCAAGTTGATCTATGGCCCAGCTTAGGGTCCATCCTAGAGAACATTTCATGCAGCAAGGAAAAGAGTCTGCATTCTGCCACTGAGTGGTGAAAAGTTCTGTAGATACCAGTTATCCGTTTAGTCCACAGTGTACACTAGCTCTGCTGTTTCTTTGTTGACTTTCTGTCTAGTGGATTGTCCATTGATGAGAGTTTGGTGTTGAAGCCTCCCATTACTATTATATTGGAATCTATGTCTCTTTTTGGACTCATTAGCATTTGTTTTAAATAACCCATTGCCATGGCATTGAGTGCATATACATTTATTATAATCACATCTACTTGGGATTTTTGGGATTTTTTGATCCCTTAATCATTACATAATGCCCTTCTTTACGTCTTTTAACAGTTTTTGTGCTAAAGTCTATTTTGTCTGATATTAGGATGGCTACACATGCTCATTTTTGCTTTCAATTAGCATGGGATATCTTTTTTCTGTCTTTTCACTTTTAGTCTGTGTATCCTTGTTGGTGAGGTGTGTTTCTTGTAGGCAGCAGATAGATGGAACTTTTTTTTTTAATCCATTCAGCTGCCCTGTATCTTTAATTGGAGATTGTAGACCATTTACATTCAAGGTTACTATTGATACGTAACAATTTGGTCCTACCATTTTCATATGTATTTCTCTTGTTTGGTTTGGATTTCCTTTTTCCTATTGCTAGGAGATTTTATGCCTTCACATCCTTTCATCATGATGACTGCTGTTTTCTGTTTCTGTGTGTAGTATGTCCTCAAGTATCATTTGTAAGGCTGGATGAATGATACCAAATTCTTTCAATTTATGTTTGTTTTGGAAGGCCTTTATTTCATCTTCACTATAAATGAGAACTTTATTGGGTGCTGTATTCTAGGTTGACAGTTTATTTTGTTTCTAGGACTTGGACTATGTCTTTCCGTTCTCTCCTGGCCTGTAGGGTTTCTGATGAGAAATCAGATGTTGGTCTAATTGGCAATCCTCTGAAGGCAATCTGGCATTTCCCTCACACACGTTTTGGAATTTTTTCTTTATGCTTTACTGTGCAGAGTTTGGCTACAATGTGTCATGGTGAAGAAATTTTCCAATCATGACTATTAGGAATTCACTGTGCTTCCTGTACTTGGATGTCCCTTTCTTCCTCCAGATTAGCAAAGTTTTCTGATATTATTTCAGAGAATTTGTCTTCTAATCCATCCTGTCTTTCCAGGCCTTCAGGAACTCCTAAGACATGCATTTTTGGTTATTTGATAGTGTGCCATAAATCTTGAACAATATTTCAGTTTTTCTAATTTTTTCTTCTGTTTTTTGTTTTGTTGTCTGAGATATACCCAAGGATTTGTCTTCTAGCTTGGATATTCTTTCTTCTTCACCAAGTCTGTTGTTTGGGCTTTCCACTCTATTTTCTATTCGACATACTGAACTCTTCATTTATAATATTTCAGTTTGATTTCTCTTCAGTATCTCAATCTCTTGGCAAAAATTTTCATTCATGTCATGTATGGATTTCTTTATCTCATGACTTCGTTTCTCTGTGTTTCTGAGTAATTTCATTATCATCCTTTTAAACTCATTTTCAGCCATTTCATCAACCTCTTTGTCTTCACAATCTAACACTGAAGTGTTATTTATGTTCCTTTTGGGAAGTTATGCTGTCTTTCTTGTTCTTGTTTCTTGTTTTTGTGTTTATTTTTAGACATTTGTGGAAACTCTTGTTGACTCAAAGATAAATCCCATCAGAAGAGAAAACCAGCGAGTGTTTCCACAAATGTAAATATACATTTATATCTAATCCTAGTCTTCATGAGTAATACAAGTGCTTCTAGCAGAGTATCTCCAATTCCTGTGCTTCCTCCCACCCCTGGTAACTGCTTTATTCATTTACTATCTCCCTCTTCAGTTCCAGCTACAGTCATCACATATATGGTGGCAATTATCATTTTGAACAAATTGCTGTGTATAATCTCAACTAAGAACAGAAATGAAATAGTTATTTTGCCTTCATTTCTTCCTCCTCTAGTGCTTTATTGCCTTTTTTATGTAGATACAAGTTTCTGATCTACATGATTTTCCTTCTTTGGAAAGTATTTATTTTAACTTTTCTTGCAAGGAATGTTAAAAGTCTACTGAGAGTAAATTTTCTCAATTGTTGGTAGTTGGACAAAATATTTTTTCTTTGAGCTTGAAGGATGATTTTATGGTTAGCCTAATGCAAGGTAGGCTCATCTTTTCTTTCATTACTTTAAACCTTCCATTCCACTGTTTTCTTGTCTGCATAGCTTCAAGTGCAGTGTAATTCTTACCTTGCTCCTCTCCAGGGAAGGTGTTTCCTCCTCTGACTTCTTCTAAGAATTTTCCTTTGTTTTCAATTTTCTGTAGATTTAAATGACACCATATTTAATGTTTTTTGTAGCTATATTCATTTTAGGAAATTATCAGTCATCATTTCTTCAACTATTTCCTCTTCTCTTTCATTACTTATTTTCCCTCTATTATTCCACTGTATATTTGTCACAACTTTTTTAAGTGTCTCACAGTCTTTTATACTTTATTTCATGTTTTTCATTCCCTTTTTCTTTGCTTTTCAGTTTTGGAAGTTTGTATCTTTTTAAAAAGATATACTTATTTATTTGAAAGTCAGAGTTACACAGAGAAAGGAGAGGCAGAGAGAGAGAGAGTGAGAGAGGTCTTCTATCCTCTGGTTCCCTCCCCAATTGGCTGCAATGGCCGGAGCTGTGCCTATCTGAAGCCAGGAGTCAGAGCTTCCTCTGGGTCTCCCACATGGGTGCAGGGGCCCAGGACTTGGGCATCTTCTACTGCTTTCCGAGGCCGTAGCAGAGAGCCGGATCAGAAGAGGAGCAGCTGAGTCTCAAACTGGCCGCCCATATGGGATGCAGGCGCTTCAGGCCAGGGCGTTGACCTGCTGCGTCATAGCGCCAGCCCTGGAAGTTTGCATTGACATTTCTTTCAGCTCATTGATTCTTTTCTCCATCTTTACTGGCCTATCAACACATACTTCAAAGGCATCCTTCATTTCTGTTATACTATTTTGTATTTCTACAAAATAAGCATTTTTAAAATTCTTCCTTAGATTTCCTGCACTCTGCACCACTGTTTTGGCACATGGTCCACCTTTTCCATTAGAATATTTGTCATATTAATCACGGCTGTTTAAACTCCTGGTCTAAAAATTCTATCACCTCCATTATTATCCGTGTGTAGTTCTGATTCTTGCTCCATCTCTTCAAGCTGTGATTTTGCCTGTTTGGATGTCTAGCAATTCTTTTTTGAAAGCCAGATGTCATCTACTTGGTAGAAGGAACTAGGACGAATGACTTTCAGTGTGTGGTTTTATGCTTATTGGGCCAGGGGTTAGATTGTGTTTCCTGTTTGTTAGAGCTAAGGATTCAGAGGTTTAGAGTTATTCTGTGTCTTTGCATTTATTTCCCTGTTTTCTTCGGGCTTCCTTTGAGAATCCTTCTTAAAGAGAGTCAATCTTGTAATTACTGTAGCTGCAATCTGTTTTTCTACAGGATTCCAATTAATGCGATGATAAGGCATAGGGGAGGAGAAGCTTTCTGTCATCTATGATTCCTCCTCCGTGTTTCAATGAGTGGTGCCCCTGGGCTGAGAATGGGGGTGTCTCTTCCCATTCCCCCGGAGGAACAGGCAGCCCAGTGATGCAAACACTCTCCATCACTCATCCTTTCCTGCAGTGAAAGGGGAGACAGGAAGGCTGGGAGCATGGAGTTGGGTATTCCCCAGACCAGGGTCTGCTATGCTGTGGCTAAACCCAAGAGGGTTAGTGTCTTGTTAAATAGTCTCACTTAAAGAAGAGGACCCTTTGCTAAGGAGAGCATAGTGTCCTAGGCATATTTCAGAGGGGCTACTTTTTCCCTCAGTCTTACAGAAGTGTGAGAGAGCCTTCCTTCCATCTCCACTGTAGTAGCCTGGTGAGCTACCAGAGGCAAAATCCACAGGAGTATGTGGAATCCCCTATGACTGATGCCAGGCTGGAGTTTGTAATTTGTCCACACTGAGCCCCTAGCATTTCATCAGTTATAGTTCAGGTTGTCCCACCCAGGTGCAGGAGCCTCTGGAGGTTGCTGCTCCTGTGAAAGCCTGTCGGTTTCTCCAATTTTTGGCGTATAGGAGTTTGCCTTGTGACCTCAGTTCTTTGATGTATCTGAGAAGAGCTGTTGATTTTTTAGTTCATTCAACTATTTTCTTGTCATTAGAATGGAGTGATGACTTCCAAGTTCTTTACATATTGGAACAGAATCTAGGAGGTTTTTAATAAATTTATTTTTATAATTTTGTTTTAAATTTTATTTTTTTAAATTTTATTTTATTTCAGAGTTCTCATCATTTGATTCACTGCCAAAATTCCTTTAACAGTCAGCACTGGGCCAGGCTCAACCCAGGAGCCAGGAACTTAATCCAGGATTCCAATGTTGGGGACAGGAACCCAGTTCCTTGAGCCATCACCTGCTGCTTCCCAAAGCACACGTATCAGGAAGCTGGATCAGGAGTGGAGGCAAGACTCAAACTCAGGCACCTGGATAAGGGGTGCAGGCCTCTGAAGTGGGATCTTAACCCCAAGATCATGCCCAGCACTGGAATAGTTTTAGATAAACAGAAGACTGGAGATCATAGCACAGAGAGTGTTTTCATTGTTTCTATTGTCAGCACCTTACATTAATATAGTTTATTTCACACAAGTAATAATCTGTTATCAATGCATTATTAACTAAATTCTGTTGTTTATTCATATTTACCTATGTTTTCCTACAATGCTTGTTCTGTCCCAGGACCCCCGTCCAGGATGTTACACTTTGCCATTAACCTCCTTGGACTTTCCTGGCTGTGATACTTTCTCAGACTTCCCAGGGTTCTGGTCGCCTTGACAGGTTGGAGGAGTGGGGTGCATGTACCTGGTGGAAGGTTCTTTAATCAGTTTGGCTGATGTTTGGTGATGATCAGTCTGGGATTGTGGAGCTGGGAAGAAGACCACAGAGGCACAATGTCGTTCCCATCACATCATGTCGAGGGCACTTGGTGCCTACAGGACCAACCACCTGGATCAGGAGCCTTGGTCATGCTCGCCACTCGGGAATCACCTTTACCTTTCTTCCCCCTCTCGGGGACAAAATCCATGTTTCCAGGCCTTTACCCAAGACTCTTGGAGAAGACCTCCCTTCCACTACCCCACAGGAAAAGGCAGACCAGTGGATTCATGTGGATCACTCACCCATTTGCTTGTAGACACCGGTTACTCAGCGGAGAGAGAACAGAGGTGGGCCTGGGTCTCAGCACCTAGGAGAAGACAGGCTGTAAATGAGACGTTTAAGAATCTGTCTTCAAAGGGCAGTGAGACAGAGCCCAAACAGAGAACCTGGGCTGGTCACTGGTGCTGCTCGGAGACCTTGCAGTATGCCAGGGATGTCAGCAGACAAGGCAGAGGGGGAAGAGAGCGCTGGCCAGCACAGGCCCAGCACACGCAGAGGCCCGAGGCTGGCTGGTGAAGAGGGGCTCCTCCAACACTGCCTCCGGATCGCCAAGCCACCTTCACCGAGGCTTCCTCAGGCTTTGCTCTGCTCCAGGTCAGACACCACGCACGTCCTCTACGTCTACTTGATGCTGGCCGACTGACAGAATGGGGGCAGTCATGGAGAGTCCTGCAGCTTGTTTGGAGCCATCAGACGCTCCCAGGGGCCTGAGTTTCTGCATCTCTAAAAGGGCTCTCTTGAGGAAGAGGGAGGAATGCAGGGCCTGGCAACTGGAGCGAAAAACTTGCTGCCGTCAGCAAGGACAAGGGCTCCGGCCCACGGGCAGAGGAAGCAGGGCCAGAAGCCGGAGGCAGGGGCAGCCGGGAGGCACTTTGAGGGAAGTGGGTCGGAACGCAGGGCCCCTGTGCTCACTGGGAAGCTTGATGCAGCTTCAGTTTTCCAAAGGGAAGGGCAAGCAGATGTCAGCAGACTGGCTTTGCCTTAGCCATGAAGTCCCTGCCGTTGTCCGGTTCTGGCCTCCTCCGCACCTGGAGACAGGAACACAGAGAGGACCTGGAGCTTTGGCCTCTAAGAGCTGGTCATCCACGATGAAGGTAGCCTCCTCCAGCAGACACCAGGCTGCTGACTGCCTTCAGCACCCAGGACAGCCTTGTGCAGGCCTCAGGCTCCCTTCTCACCCACTCTTCAGGCCTCCAAGGTCAAGGGGTCCTCTTTGCACCCCCTTACCTTCCTGATTCCAGGCACACTGCTAATTTGACCTCTTTGCAATGCTGTCTCCTGCCCACATGTATGTGCACACATATGCACACAAACACACATGACATGTTTTACATGCAGGTGCAAAATGCATGCACTCACACTCTTGGACTGGATCCTCCTCATCTCCCTGTAGCAGCCTTCACTCATTGACCCAGGTCGCATTCACGGCCTCCCCAAGTCCACGTGGAAGCAACCGCCTGCCTTCCATGTACTGGCCGGCAACCCTGAGTCTGTGAGCTTCTCCCCATTGCCAGAGGCTGCATCCTAGAAGAAGATGGGAGGACAGCAGGGTGTTCTCACTGGTTCTATCTGCTGCACTCATGTCGCTCTCATACACCAAGGGAAGAATTAAGGAAAAGGGCATGTATTCTCTAGAGAAGGAAGTCTAGGGGCCTGACTCACTGGTGGCATTGTCAGCCACAGTGGGGGCAATTCTGCGGTGACGAGGGTGTTCTGGAAGACACCACCGTGTCAGAGTTTGAGTCCTCAGGCCAACACTGCCTGCTCCAGCCCCCACTGCAACACCTGTCTGCTGTGTGGCTCGGGCAAGCTGGCCAACACCTCTGTGCTCACACTCCTCATCTACAAGCTAGGGCACCTTGCCCTCCACACCCTCAGGTATCTGCTCATCAAGCACTGATCGCAGCACCTGGCACAGGGAAGTGCAGGGTGTGTGTGGGCCCCGTGGTTATAACTGCATCCCTGTCACCCAGTCCCCAGGGGGCGTTTCCCAGCCCCTGTTTGGGCCAACTGAAGGAGGGAGGTCCTCCCAGCAGAGTGGGCAGCCAGTTCCGCATCAACGTCACTTGTCACCCCTGTGCCTTTGCTGCCCCTCACACTGGGGGCAGGCCTGTGTATGATGGACACATGACGCAGAAAGGAATGAGTGCTAAGTGAATGGCCACTGTGGATGGCCCAGCCTGAGCAAAGGCAAGCAGACCTTATCAGCTCTCCCCTACCATGCAAGAGGCGGGGGTTTGGAGAGGTGACTCACACTAGTATGGAAGAGTCCAAGTGTGGCTGCAGCCCCCCAGGAGGGGCTGCTGGGGAACCAATCGGGCTCCAATGGGGTGGGGGGCCCACCAGACAGGCCTTAGTGGCTGTGCTGCTCACCTCAGTTTCTCCATCTGCAAACTGGGCTAATAACTCCTCACAAGGCTGTTCTAAGATCAAAGCAGGCCATGCACCCGATGTGCCTGCACGTAGAAGGGGCCCAGTTGGAGGCATCTCTGCTGAGTGTTGGGGTTTCTGCTGCCTGAGCCCCAGCTGAGAGGAGGACCACGTCAGTCTCCTGCAGACAGCAGTTCCTTCGCTCTGCCTGCGCCTGCCTCCTCCACATGCGTTAATTATACATGAGCCCCTCTGGCAGAAGGTGATAATTAATTTATGTTGGGACTATAATAGATTCCAACGCAAACCCCATGTCTTTGCATCCAGCTGTCCTCGGACTGCTGTTTGCTGCAAGGCATGGCTCCATAATTCACGGGGGGAAGGGGCCCCCACAGTGTGCTCCTCCCTCGCTCCCGGGGAAAGAAGCCCACGAATAAGGGAGAAGAGACATCAAGCTCTGCGCGCGGCCCTGGCGGAGGGTTCCTCGCCCCAGCCTCCTACGGGCTGTGTGGTCAGGGTGCGCTGAGCGCCCCCTGCAGGAATGAAGCTGTCTGCAGTAACTGTGCTGCCTACGACATCCTCTCCCCCTCTCTGAGCTCCGCTTTCCCCTTTATGAAAAGGAAACAGTAGAGTCAGATATTGCCTTTTAGGCAGTTGTGACGTAAATTAAGTCACATGGACGTTTATAAAAGACCCATCGCAATAGCAGGCACTGACCACTTACTTAATAGCAGCTAATACCTCACCCCTGGTGAGCAGCGTTGTGTGCTCCACACGGCACACAGCCTTCCTCCCTCCTCAGAACCAGCTGTGAGGCTGCCCACCAGCCTGCCCTGCCTGGGGCTGCTGCAGGAGGCCTCCCTGGAGAGGGCAAGGCTGGAAGAACGGCCTGAGAGCCACTCTTGAAGAGAAGGCAACATCTGAGTTCACTCACCAGGGAAAGCCTGACTGTGGGCGCCCAAGATCTTTTCAGGGAAAAGGACAGACAGAGGGAGAGGCTGTCTCAGTCACACGTCCAGACAACTAGCTCCTCCCTGGAGCTCCCACACTTTAAGGGATTCAGAAGTAGAACTGGCAAATAGACGTTATTTACTGGGAGAGTGGGGGGAGGGCATCATGGCTGCCATTTGAGAGGCAGCCTGGACAGAGGAGGGGTGCCATTGTTGGGGCAATGGAGCAATTCGTTGTCCGGTCCAGAGGACGGGTTCAGGCTGTGTCCTTCTGACAGGCTCCCACCATCACGACAGGCGGGAGCCCCTTCCCCGCTCCCAGAAGGTGTCTCCAGCTACTCCCAACATTCACTTTCTGGAGCGTGTCAGTGACTGAGCCTCTCCTCAAGTAGCAGCTCCCACTCTGTGCCACTCATCACTGTTAGGCTGCACACAGTCAGTCTGCCTGGGTCGGGTGCCCTTGGCCCTGACCTCCGGCCACCACATTCCCATCTGTCTCCTCGTGTTTATGAATCCGTTTCTGCAGGTTTCAGCAACACATCATGTCCCCTGCCCCTGTCCTGTAGGCAACAAACGTCCCACACACGTCAATTCCCACCCCAGTCCTGTTCCTCCACGCACAACACCCGCTCCACCAATGTGTTCAAAAGCCACAGTACACGCTCAACTCTCTCGGAATCACATCTGCATGCTGCACGTCAGGAGACCGTGTGCTCCACATACAGGTGCGCCTGGCGAGCCACTTCCACCTCCTCTGTGCCTGCTTCCCCGGCACTGCACGCCCTTCCTGGATTCTGCAGTGGTTACTCCCCTGACGTCTCCTCCACATCACACCTGCGGGTGTGAAGTAGTTCTCCTTATCCCCTTGCTTCAGACCCCACAGCGGCTTCTTTATATTCAGAATAACATCCAAGTCAGACATCGTCACCCTCTGGGCTCCACAAGACCCAGCCCACCTGTCCGGGTCTGCCACCGCTCAGCCCCTTGCTGCTCCTCAGGTCAAGCTTGTGCCTGACTCCAGGCCTCATCCCCTCCTGCCCTCTCCTGGACACCTCTCCTCGGGTGACAAGTGTCCAGGTGACATCACCACAAGGCCTTCCACACACCCTCTAATGGCCCGCCTCTGTCACAGTAGCCCTTGACCCTGAATATTTCTCTTCACAGCACCTGTGAGTTTTAAAACATATTTTTGTCATTATAGAGATGTATCACTTAACAACACGGACAGGTTCCGAGGCTTGCTTCCTTGGGTGATGCCTCACAGGACGCCCTTACGCAGGCCTGGATGAATGGCCTAGGCTTGTGGTGCAGCCTGTGCTCCTTGGCCACGCACCTGCACGGAGCACTGCAGGCCACTAACGCAACAGTGAGTGTCAGTGCCTCTAAACATGGAAGAGCCATAGTGGCGCTGTGGTGCAAAAGGTCAGAAGCAGCGTGCCTGCAGAGGGAGCTTGCTCTAAGTGAGTCAGGAGTGGGAGTGCAGGTGAGGGCCCAGGACCGTCCTGAGCACGCTCTAGACTTGAAACACACTGAACACGGCCCCAGCAGTAATTTAAAAACAGTACTTCTTTTTCTTCATCAATAAACTATTTTTTGTTAATTGTAACATTTTGCTTTGTAAATATCTTAATTTTTAATTTTTTGGCTCTTGTAATACCATTCTAGAAGACAAACACATTTTCTTGCCTTATGTCCTCATTTTATAAACTTTTTTTTCCTACTTTTTAAACTTTTTGTTAAAGACTAAGGCACAAACAGCACAGAAGCTTAGGCCTATGCAGGGTCAGGATCATCAACAACACTGTCTTGCTTCTCCACGCCTTGTCCCACTGGGGAGTCACACATGGAGCTGTCATCTCCCATGAACTACAACACCTTCTTCCAGACACCTCCTGAAAGACCTCATGAGGCTATTTTACCACTGACGTAAGTAGAAGCAGTGTACCCTAAAATAAAGATAAGAATATGGGGTAGGCAGCAGGTGAGACACCTGTGACCCACACTGGGGTGCCCAGGCTCAGTTCCTGGCTTCTGCACCTGACGCCAGCTTCCCGTAAGTGTAGCCCCTGGGAGGCAGCCATCGGTGATGGCTCAGGTAGCTGAGTTCCTTTCACACACGTAGGACGTGAGGATTGAGGTCCTGGTTCCCAGCTTCAGCTTAGCTCAGCCTTGGCTGTTGTGGCCACTGGAGAGGTGGAGCAGTGAACAGGAGCTTTCTGCCTGCCTCTTTCTCTACCTCCATCTCTCAAATAAACCCAAAAATTACATAATAATAAGATTGCTTAAAGTACAATAAGTAGACATAAGCCAGTAACATAGTCGTTTACTATCATCAGTGATATTATGGGCTGTACCTAATTGCGTATGCTGTACCTTCATAGGATTGGCAGTGCAGTAGATATGTTTACACCACACAGACAAAGATCACCACTAACAAGTGAGAACACATTGCACTGTGACACCATGACAGCTGTGATGTCACTAGGAATTCGGAGATTTTCTGCTCCACTGTCATCTTATGCAGCTACTGTCACATACACGGTCTGTTGTTCACCAAAACATCATTACGCCCAAGTGTTCATACTTGATTACTGCCTATGTCTTCCAATTATGTGTCGGATTTGGGTTATGGGCTTTCAAAATCTTTTTAAAACAGTGTCCCTGGAATGCATAACAGTGTCTGGAATCTAGCAATTTCAAGTAAATAGGTGTTTGAGGAAGGAGCAAAATGAAACAACACCATGCTTCCCTCTCTAGTTTGTCAGCAACAAAAGGTTAGAAATTGCACATGCAAACACACGCACACATATCCCTGACACGTGTACACACACGAATGGTTGAGGGGGGCAGCGACAGGAAACTGATCCTTTTGCTCAAGAAACCACACTCCAGGAGGAAAAAAAAAAAGATGCCACTTCCAGAACAACACAGACTCCAGACCAACAAGCTGATCTTCGGAGAATGGGATCATGAACACTGCAGCACAACAAGGAGCTGACGTCTAAGAGTGCAGGGACTGTGCCGGGGAAGCTGGGCTATGGCAACAGCTTCCCCGGTGCCCAGGAGCCCTGCCCACAGTCTGAGCTTAGAGGGGTGCAGTCCGTGTACTCAGGTCAGCATTGATCGGAAAGTCCCCAGGCTGCCAGGGAATTAACCGGTCAGGCGTGGTCCCGTATCCGTGGGCATTGCTCAGACCTGAGTACCCTTTTAGAAGCCTTGGCCTTGCTTATGCACTTCAAAAATGGAATGAAGTGAGCTGAGCTCAGCTGGTCTGTGTGCTCCCTGATGGCCCTGCTCTCTCTGCCACCACTCCAAGGGGTCTGCAGACAGAGCTGGTCTTCAAGGCATGGGAGTGCGCTGTGCTGTCCTGTCGGCTGGAATTGTGGAACCGTGTGTGTATAGGCATAAGGACTCAGATCTGAGCACTGAAGCCAGATTTACCACCACGGCTGAGCTCCTGACTCAGTTTCCCTGGGATCCCCACAGCAAATACCTGGTATCTCAACATAACCAGCAGTCACACTCTTTTCACTTCAGAGCGTCCCTTCGGATCATAAATAGTATTCTTGCTCTGATAACAGTGGTAGACCCCTTACAGAGCTCAGGGAAGGAGGAAATGAGTTGATGTGTGTGGTAGTGGCCAGCACAGCTTGACATGAATCACAGTCTGTGCTTCCAGGGGCACAATTGGATCCAAAATCACGCCTGCACCCTGCCTGCCCCAGCCCGCCGGGCTCTGTGCACTGCTGCCTCTGGCCAGGGTTGCGGACCCCATCCTAGCACCTTCTCCCACTCCACCCTGTGGGGCCTGCTGCTCTCTCCTTCTCCCCCTCTTCCTGAGATGAGTGATCCATGGGCCACCCAGAGCTCCATGGAGAGCCCGGCTCCCACCCAAGAGGCTGTGGTTCTGCGGGAGCTGCTCCTTGTTCAGGCCACACAGAAATGAATGATCCAGGCTGTTTAGGAAAGCAATCTCTTATCTCACTCCACATAGGTCCTCTCTTCCTTTTCTAGAAAAGCAGGCAGCTGGCCCATCCGGCGACTGGGTCAGTCTTCACGGAGCCTTCTCCAGAACCGATGGGTGGGATGTCTGCTCTTTCCGGAGAAAGTCCACAGTGCTATCCTCCGCCCCAGACTGTCTCCCTGGGAAGAAGTGGGACTGCAGAGGATGCTGCTATAGAATCGTCTGCTTCTACAGAGGAGGAAAGAATGATCCAGAGAGGGAGGGGCTGGACCCAGACCACCGTATCAGTGGACTGGAAGCCACGCCAGCACTCCTGTGCCTTTCTGTGTAGAATCTCCCTGTTAAGAACATGAGCAGGGGCCGGTGCTGTGGCGTAGTGGGTAAAGCTGCCGCCTGCAGTGCCGGCATCCCATATGGACACCAGTTCGAGACCCGGCTGCTCCACTTCCAATCCAGCATTCTGCTATAGCCTGGGAAAGCAGTGGAGGATGGCCCAAGTCCTTGGGCCCATGCACCCACGTGGGAGACCCGGAAAAAGCTCTTGGCTCCTGGCTTCAGATCGGCACAGCTCCGGCCATTGCAGCCAATTGGGGAGTGAACCATCGAATGGAAGACCTCTCTCTCTCTCTGCCTCTCCATCTCTCTTTATGTAACTCTGACTTTCAAATAAATAAATAAATCTTAAAAAAAAGGAACATGAGCAGCTGAGAGGGAAGGAGAGGAGTCCTGAGTGATGAGTGAGGGCAGACACAGGGCACGTAGGATGGACTCTCAGGAAGTCTCTGCCATAGCTGGACTTCCCAGCACCTGTCCTGGCCCAGGGGAGCCCCTGCTCACAACCCTGGGTGCTGAGAGCTGGCCTGCCTCTGCTGTGGGACCCTGCATGGGACACTAAAAACAGCGTCCTACTGTCTGAAATGTGGATTTCCTTGGGAGTCCTGTGCTTGTCTGCCAGCAATTACATGCACAAGGCCTTCTCTGTCGGTGCTTGGAGTGCCAGTAAGTGTTACCAGGGGGCAGGAGCCAAGGTCAGGGCTTTGAAGAGACCCTGACACACAATGGAGGCAGGCCCCACCCAGTGTGAGGCACCCAGTGTGAGGTTCCAATAGTTGTGGGCCTACTGGGTGTTGGAACTGGGCCAATCTCTAGCTTAGAGCCAGCATCTTCTACAACAAGGCAGGACCTTGGGGCATAGGAGAGTACTGGAGGGCACAGTGCACCCCCATGCCTTGAATTCCAGTTCTGACTGTAGGTTTCCCTAGGGGTGGTGGCAGAGTGAGCAGGTCCCGGAGGGAGCAGACAGACCAGCTGAGCTCAGGCACACCTCTCGGCCACCACAGGACCACTGCAAATCATTGCACGTTCCACACTCAGAGCACACTGGAGCAGTATACACAGAATGTTTGGCATCTGAGAGGTACCCCCAAAATATCTGCCATGTTAAACATTGAACTCAGCCTGTAATGGAACCTTTCCTTGATAACTGCTTACTGTGGGGACTGCCTCAAGCTGAAACACATGCCTTTCATCAGGTCTGCTAGTGACTTACCCGTTCTCTTACTGCATACTGCCTCTCCCTCCTCCTTCCCTCCCTCCCCTCCCCCAATCCCATTATCTGTAGAGAGACAGAGACAGAGAGCTTCCACCCTCTGCTTCACTCCCCAAATTCCTGCAATGGCTGGGGCTAGACCAGGCGAAAGCCAGGAACTGGGAACTCAATCCCAGTCTCCCATGTGGGACCCAAGTACTTGAACCATCCCCTGATACCTTCCAGGGTCAGCATTAGCAGAAGGCTAGAATCAGGAGCGGAACTGAGACCTGAGACTTGAACCCAGGCACTCTGATATGGGATATGGACATCCCAACTGTTGTCTTAACTACCAGGGCCAAACACCAGCCCTGTTCAACTCCAATAATTGTGTCTGGCTGTGTCCTGCTAGGACACTGCCCTTCAGTGATCAGAGTTCCAACACTCCTCTTTGGTGAGCTGCTGAATCTTATTCAAAAAAGAATGCCTTGAGTGTGTTCACCATTGCTCTTCTTAGCTTGCAATCAGCAAGGACTTTATTCTCAAAAGAAACTCTATAGTATCTAAATTTTGTTTGCTTCTCCCTGGCACCTTGGCATGTCCCAGACCTGACATGAAGCTTATGCTCTTTGCTCAGCTGGGTGCTCCTGGCTCCACATGGAGACTGTCAGGTCCAACTCCAAATAAGGCACAGCAGAAGCTCAGATGCCCTTATTCCCAGCAGTGTGTTTATCCCCAGAATGGCAGACAGAGCTGTTCCCGTCTCCTCCCCTTGGGATAGGCAGACTTTTTTGTACCCCTTTTGGATGATAGGTTCTCCTTCATCATGGTGATTCCTTTCCAAGCCCACACACATCCCAAGTACACACATGTGCACCCATCAGTCCGACACACCCATAAATGCATGTGCACCACACAGCCATGCCTGCATACCCACAACCCTGCACTGTGCTCCCCCACTCCCATGGTGCTGGCTCATAGCGCCTTCTTACTGTTGGCGCTGGAATGCCATTTCCTTCTTGTGTCTACGTAGGCTTACGACTTGTCTTTATATAGCCATCTTCTAGTCCACAAATGTGAAGAGCTTGTATGGGTAGAAACTGGCTCTTAACCTGTCCACCAGGGAGCTGCACCAGAAGTCACTGTGGCTGTGACGTGCTTGGTGACCCACCACAGTAGGTCACAGGGCAGGGCTTTGGGTCCCCATGGTGCACACAGGGTGTGTGGAGCCCCTCTACAGCATGGGCCCTTGTGCACTCCCTGCCAGTCCCCCGGCCTGAGCCTGGCATTCTGGGGTGGTGGCCAGCACCAAGTCCCTGCTACATGGCCAAGGACAACGGGCATGGTGAGACACCCAGAGCTGCCTGTGATACTGATGCTGCACATGCCCCAGCCCCAGAGCTTCAGGTGACTTCATGTTGCACAGGGCTCTTGTGTCCCTCAGACTTCCTGGAGTGCCCCTGGGGCTCCCTGCTGCTGCTGCCTCCAACTTGTGTGCAGGATGTTCCTCCATTGCTGGCCACACTGCAATCCCACGGTGGCCCCTACTGGCTGCATACCCTAGCGAGACTGTGGCTGTAGTGCCCTAGTGCTGCCCGGTAGCCAGCACTTGACAGCTCTGGTCCTGGTCTCAGCACCACAGGCAGAGCATCATGAGGTCCCTGGGCATCCTTACCAAGCTGAACAGTGTGTAAAGCCCTGCAGTGTCCTGTGAGACACTCCCTCATTGTGACCCAAACTTCACCTCCCTCTGGGTGACAGCGAGGGCCACTCCTCAGGTTGTCAGCTCAGTTAGCACCAATGCAACAGACAGTCCACCTGCTAGGCCCTGACTGCAAAGGAGTGAGCAGGTGCCCCTGACTTTCTGCCGTTGGCCCTGTAGTGACGATGTCCTGAGGGAGATTTAAGCTCCCTCCCACACCCAACTATCAGAGGTAGGATTGGGAAGAGTGGAGAGGTGAGAAGACCCCACCTTCCAGCCACCCCTGGGGCTGCGGGCTGCCGGGCTGAATCTGCCCTGCAACCCAGGCTTGGCACCATACGCTCCTGCACACCAGCACCCAGCACGCCAGCTCCCAGGGACACCCAGTCAGCCTGCTCAGCACAGATGCTGTCTACTGCTTGTCCCAAAGGAGTGGACAGACGCCTGCCTGCCCCGTGCCCCCCCTTCCTTTCCCACACGGTTCATTCACCCAGGGTGCGATGCCAGCACAGGACAAAACCGGCTCTTGGCAGAGCAGTCTCTCTGCATTCCCTGGGCGGGGAGGAGGGAGGGAGGAGGAAGGCTCATCCATTATTAATTTCCCTGGGAGACTTCAGTACCTCCAAAGCCAATTGCATTATTTAAAACTGGTTTACGTCTGTCCCGGAACACAGAGCTGCGTCTCTGGTTGATGGTTAGCCCCCTTTCTCCTGCGACATCTTCCCGTTTCCTAAGAAGCCACAGGGCACTTCAAGCACCTTCTCTGCCGGCAGCTCCTGCACAGCTCCGCACAAAGGACGGCCCTCCCCATCCGCCCAGCTGCCCAGCGGAGCCCGCCATTCACCCCGCCTTAACTTCCCTTGTTCACAAAGAGAGCACAGTATGCTCATTTCCAGCGGTGCTCTGGGGGAGAAATCCAAGGTATCGGATGCTCTCGGGCCCAGACAATGCTGCAGCTCTCAGGGACTCACTGTGCAGGGGCCGGCCTCTGCCCTGGGGGCAGCAATAGCAGGTGGATGCTGAGGGCCCTGAGGTCCCAGCCTGGAGGAAGAAGGAAGGACAGGGCCAGGATCTGGTTGCCATGGAGATCTTTTCTCCCAGCAAGTTGAGTAGCTGGGGAAGTCAGTTGGAGCTAACCTTGACAGATTTCACCAGGACAAAAAGGAACAACAGATACAGGCACATATGGTGTGAAAGGGGAGGCTGGGAGACTGGGAGGATGGGAGGATGGGAGGCTGGGAGGCTGGGAGGCTGGGAGGCTGGGATGTTGGGAGGCTGGGAGGCTGGGAAGCATGGAGGCTGGCTGTACTGGGACATAGACCACAGGGAAAGGGCAGGGGAAGGGGAGAGAGATACAGAAAGGGAGAGGAGAGAGGAGCTCATGCCACACTGACACCAGAGCGTGCATTTTATCCCAGGCAGCCATTGCCAGAGAGATGTTGCACAAGGTGAGTGTTGCTGTGACCCTGTTGATGCTGGGCTTTGAGCCTTCCCCACCCACGGGGACGTGATCCTACCCAATCATGCCCTGACCAGCACCGGGAAGTGGAGGCTCTTGGTCCCTTTCTCAGGTTAGGTTCCTGCCCAGGACCCCACAGCCCCTACACGATGCTCCTGGGACCTGCTGCATGGCCCCTGACCCTCGCTGCACCCCAGGCAGCATTCCCTCCTTTGCGGGCCCCCATCCCCTTCCTAGGTAACGATTCTCCCAAGTACACCCCAACAGCCCTGCCTGAGCACAGCTTGATGCCCTCTGGGGAGAGCTCCAAGAGTTGCACTCTTCCCAAGAGTTCCTGCTGGGGACCCTTGCAGTGAGGGGGCTGAGAGCTCACAAGGAGGGGCCCCCGAGGACCAAGCAGCAGGATGGGGCTCTGAGTAGTGAGGCTGCATGGCAGAGGGCAACTCTGCCATCCAATGAGCTAAAGCCCTCAGTAAAGTGATGGCTGCAGGCCGAGGACCCCTCTGCTCACCCAAGATCCCACCCGTGGATGCTGCTTGAGTTGGTGCTCCATGCTCAGGGGCACGGGGCCTTCGTCTTGCCTCTTTTCTGCATCCTGTTGTCCAAGGCAATCAGTGCCCTTGGTTCAGGACAAGGATAAATAAGTATGCACCATCTTTCTAGACCAAACATAGGCTGTGCTGGGACCCCCTTGGCCAGGAGTCTCAGAGGTACTGACACTGCCCCAGAGGTGAGTGGAAGTAAAATCAATTCCTCTTAGACATAGAGCTGCGTCCACTGAGTATTTGTCTCACCCATCTGGACTCAGAAGCTGAGATTTGGGAGCTCCATTTCATGGGACAGAAATTTAAGTTGCAGAGTGGCCATTGTGTGAATTTAGATAATAAGTGGTTTCCTGATACCCTCCCACCAGCCACTATGCACCCATCTGTGAGCCACTGCCACATGGAATCCGGGTCTCTGGCTCCCAAAACAAGTCTGCGCCTGACACAGAGCCCAGAAGGTAGCATCAAAGGGCTTCCAGTCTGGGGCGCATCCAGCCGTCCCATTGAGTCCAGCCTCAGAGACTGTCAACTCCAGTCCCCCGCAGTCCCTGGCCACTCCCTGGAGATGTGTGGCCCTGCTCCCATTGGAGACACTCTGGGTGGCCTCTCTCCAGCCTTGTCAGGCACAAGAGGGGTGAGGATTGGTCATTTAACATTGTCATATCCAGCAGACACTGTTTTTTCAATTATCAGCCACATTACAGCCCAGTCCAAGGGAGAATTTAATTACTTGGCATCAAGTTGTTAAAGGGACAGGGATCTTTCTGGGTTCAGGATGGCTGGATCTAGGACTGGATTTAAAAGTGTGTGAGTGTGTGTGTGTGTGTGTAAGTGTGTGTCTGTCTGTCATTCTCCCTGTCTCTCCTGTCTCTCTCACTGATGTTCCTGGGTGGCTGTACATGGTAGCACACCCTTGCACACCCAGGGTGCAGAGCAGAGGAGCCTCCCCCCAACATGCTGTGGCTAGAGAACCTCCAGACAGGAGCTGTGATGGGCTCAGACAGCCTCTTACATCCCAGGATGGATCAACACAGCCCATGCTTGGGGCTGGGGGTACATGGGTGTGACCTCATGCTCCTGGCATTAGAATGCAGCCCCCTGCTTGTCAGGGGAAGAGGCCTTTTCTCAAAGGAAAAGTTTGTGCTGAAGGCCAGACACCCAGTAAGACTAGATACCCTGGAGGCCAGCCCTGGTGAGAAGCAGGTGCTGCCAGCATCCTGACTGATAGAGGCCAGCCACCCACAGGATACCCCCACTCAGCTTCTTTCAGAAACACATGGATCACTTTCAAGATCTACGCTTGTCTTCATAAAGCAGTGCCTTATTCCTGCTGGGGTCTGGCCATCGTCCTAAGAGACACAATCGTGAACTCCATAATCACTACTGTTGAAATCTACATTAAAAATAAATAATTAAATAAATAAATATAATAAAACAAGAAAAAATAAATAAAGAAAGAAAAAAGCAAAAAAAAAAATTTAAAAAACTACTGTTGAAATCTGAAAAGACGAAAATCTCTAGGTCTAAAAATCCCAAAAGGTCAAAATTCTGAAAATATAATTGTAAAAGATGTAATTTTTAAAAGGTTATTTAAAAAATACTGATTACATTATTTAAATTGGAATTACATATATTGACGTAGGACAGAACACTTCATAGGGTATTTTACACAGTAAAATCAGCAATAATAACACTCATTTTTGCAGGCATGCACACCCAGATGTACTTATTTTTTTAAAGGTCACTTTTTTCAGATGTACTTATTAATCACTAATAGCAGGTGAGCTGTATTCACAAAGAAATAGATCATGAAGCAAAAAGGAATAAATGCATGTCCCTATGATTTCTAACTGCTCACCCAGCTCTACAGCAAGGCAGCGGAAGTAAACTGCCCCAGCTCTCAGAAAGAACCTGGTTCACCTTCTCCATTTCCTCTCTCCCAGGCAAGCTGAATGAACATAATCAAAGAGGAGCGACCCAGTGCTCTTGCGGCATCCAAGGCATGGCCCTGAAGAAGCGAAGTCAGATCAAACTCTTTCCTAGTTCTCCAGAGAGCAGCGTGGCCCCCTTGTTTGGAGCTGTAAGGATGCTTGGCCATCAAGGTGCATACAAACAAGCAGTCTTCTTTATGAGCTAGAAGCCCCCTCCTCTAAGTCTCTAAAGGGATGGCTACGCTCAGGGAGGCAGGCTAGAGAAAGGCTCATTGTACCATGGATGGCGATTTGAGTAGAAGTTGAAAATCCAAGACATGATTTATTTAATAGCTCTTTTTAAAAAAAAAAAAAAAGATTTATTTGAAAGTAAGAGTTACACAGAGAGGAGAGACAGAGAGACAGGTCTTCCATCTGCTGGTTCACCCCTTGCACCTAGCTGAAGCCAAGAACCAGGAGCTTCTTCCTGGTCTCTCACACAGGTGCAGGGGCCCAAAGACCTGGGCCATTTTCTACTGCTTTCCCAGGCCATAGCAGAGAGCTGGATTGGAAGTGGAGCAGCTGGGTCTCGAACCAGTGCCCATATGGGATGCCCACACTGCAGGTGGCAGCTTTACCCACTACGCCACAGCGATGGCCCCTTGAATAACTCTTTTTTTTTTTTTTTTGACAGGCAGAGTGGGTAGTGAGAGAGAGAGAGAAAGGTCTTCCTTTTTGCTGTTGGTTCACCCTCCAATGGCCGCTGCGGCCGGCGCATCTCACTGATCCGAAGCCAGGAGCCAGGAGCCTCTCCTGGTCTCCCATGGGGTGCAGGGCCCAAGCACTTGGGCCATCCTCCACTGCCTTCCTGGGCCATAGCAGAGAGCTGGCCTGGAAAAGGGGCAACCGGGACAGAATCCGGCGCCCCAACCGGGACTAGAACCCGATGTGCCGGCGCCACAAGGCGGAGGATTAGCCTGTTAAGCCACGGCGCCGGCCTTGAATAACTCTTAAATCATCTGGCGTCACATGTGAGTCCCTCCCTTCTGCCAAGCATACAAAGTTAAGGGCCACAATAGTACCCACTTCTTTGTTCCAAGTACAAGGCTGGTCAGTTCATGTGGAGCACAGATCCTTGCTGATCATGCCCCCAGTAGCTGAACAGCAAGTCCTGAGCAAGCACACAACACACGATCCTGCTCCCAGTGGGGCTGACACTCAGCAGAAGAAATTCTTAAAATCAACATCTGGAACATGAGTGGTGCTCACTGACAACGTCTTAGTTGGATAACTCTACAGAATTAATTACATAGGCTGATCATCAGGCCCGAACTTTACAAGGTCCTCAGAAAAGGCCAGGGCATCCACTGTGAGATGCTTCAGTCAGGATAGGTTACAAGGAAGAGAAGAGACTTGAACCAGACCTGGAAAAACAGGAACTGATTAAGCAGGAAGCAAGCAGGAGTCCAGGTGAGACGGCACACTTGCAGCATCAATTAGGATGCTGAAGCCAGTCTTTTATGCATGATCTCATGTAGTCCACGACTTCGTAGCCTTATGAAATAGACGTTCACACCCATTTTATACTTCAGATCCTGAGGCTTGAAAACCATGCAGCTGGCCAGGGGGCACACAGACTTGAGCTCGTGTCTACTCCAAAAGCCCTTATTGGAAATCACTACTCAGATGGCCTCCTTTTGCCATGGACAGGAATGGCCTGAGCAGAGGAAATGCCGTTTAGGAGAAGAGTGGGCGCCGAGGTTCAGGAGGGAAGGTGGTCCTGTTTGGAAACCTTGGGAGCCAGGCAGAGGGGCTGACAGTCTCCAGCAGGTGTCACTGGCCATGGGCTCCTGAGAGAACAGTGTGATCAGGCTCCAGGCAGACCCTGTGAGAAACCCCGTCCCTTGGGGCAGACTCCCCTGGCATCCCAAAACAACTTTCCATGTCAGAGCCAGAGCATCCCAGAACTGACAGTGGCAGGAAGACTTCTCTTCTTTCCAGTATAAATGCATGTCAGTCCTGCCCCAGGGGGAATCCGTAGCTTCTGGCAACCATGGTTTCCTCTGGCATTCAGGAAGCATGAGACATTTGTCCATCCAGCCCCAGAACAATGTGCCTGCCCTCCCACGTCATCCATCACCACCCTGGCAGGCAGAGGGCCAGCAGTATGGGGGAGGAGAGTGCTCACCTCCGCCCCATCTCCAGCAGACACTGGCTCTCCACTGACCTCCCTTGTGCACTCAGGTCACATGGAGCATGGGCAACTAGTCCAGGCTACAAGGATAAGGACGCAGAATTAAGCAAAACCTTTGGAGATTAGAGGCCCTGCATGTCTTTTTAAAAGTGTTTAAAATATTAGAAAGGCAGAGATATAGAGACAAAGAGAGGCAAACAGATCTCACATTTATGTCTGCAACAGCCAACGCTGGGTCACACCAAAGCCAGGAGCCTGTAACTCAACCCAGGTCTCCCACACGGGTGGCAGGTAACCAACTGCTTTAGCCACCATTATTGTCTCCCAGGATCTGCATTAGCATGGGGCTGGGATTGGGAGCAGAGCCAGGACTTGAACTCAGGCATTCCAATACGGAATGCAGGTATCCCAAGTGATGTGTTATACTCAATGCCTGCTCCTGCGCCTGACTTTTAATCTCAACTCTGGTGCAGTCCCCCCACCTCCCTGAGCCTCACCTGCAAGAGTGAGTGAGTGCTGAAGTGGACTATGTGGGAAAACAATGTGATGGAGAAGGCATGGGGAATGTGCATATGTGCAGTTGAGGGTCCAATAGTAGCCCTCATTCATGGAGTTCTTAAAGCATGATTGGCCTTGTGACCAGCTCCCCAAAACCTATACCTTCACCTCCTGTGTGTGATTCCTGCACACACACCTCCCTCTGGGATTCAGGTCTCCTCATCCATCTCCCACCCTGTTTTTGAACTCATTTTGCTTTGACTCTGGGAGATTTCCTCCTGATGGCCTTACCTGGCTCACCTTCACCTGCAGGGGGAAAAAATCTATGCCTTCTAGTTTGATTCTATGCAGCCCCAAGGATGGAGGCAACTTTCTTGTGCCATTGCCCACTTAACTCCCATAGCAGGCCTCCTGTTACAGCTGAGGTTCCCCTGGTCAGAGAGCCTAAGCTACTTCTCCAAGGTTACAGAGGAGAGTAATAGAGCCCACAGCCAAACTCAGGTTCATGTGGCTTTGCGGGTTGAACAGTTTCCAGTGTCTCTCAGCAAAACTGCTGAGCCCCAATAGCAAGCAGAGGTCATCTGCCCTTGCCTGAAACCTTCACAACAACAATGCAGACTCAAACAAGCCTGACCCACACATTGCTGCCCTCCTGTCTTTGCAAAGGTGGCTACCCTGCCCGGTTCAGTGAGCAGTGAGGGCCCAGCCAACAAAGTGTTTGGTGCTGGCGTGAGGACTCAGCTGGGGGATGGTTACCCAAGATTGTTTGTTAAGCTTTTACAAAAGCACTGCCAAGTAGGGCAGCCCTCAGGTGCGCAGGGAAGCAGGTAGATGTGGGAGTGTTGGGGAAGAGCAACACAGTATCACAGAGCAGTGGAGGCAGACTGATGTCCTCCTGGGCTGCCTATCTTACACCGGGAAGGAAGATGCAAATCTCTTTGCATCTGTCACCTGCTGCTACGTCCAGATGAAGAGTTCAGGCAGGGACGTTCTCAACAGGGACACAGCCTGTCTCAGGGGAAAAGTGGAAAGGGTCATTCTGTTTGGACTCCAACACCCTGAGCTCTAAGATTCCAGTTATCTGTTGGGATGGCCCAGTGGCTCACTGAGGCAGAATAATGGGGAAGGACTCTGCAGGTGCAGGTGTGAGTGGAGCCTGCAGGACCCTCAGGGAGAAGCACTGAGGAGGACAGGGGCATGAGAGACTGAGCAGAAGCTCTGGCAAGCAACATACACATGTGATGGGAGCAGGTGCACGCATTACATATGTACAGGGACGAACAGCCTCCTGTCTAACACACAGCCTCCCCAGGATGGCAGGACACAAGTGCACAGAGAACACAACTGAGCACACAGCAGGATCCTGGTGTAAAAGCCCCCATTCTGGCCGACGCCATGGCTCAATAGTCTAATCCTCTGCCTGCGGCGCCGGCACACAGAGTTCTAGTCCCGGTTGGGGCGCCGGATTCTGTCTTGGTTGCCCCTCTTCCAGGCCAGCTCTCTGCTATGGCCCGGGAAGGCAGTGGAGGATGGCCCAAGTGCTTGGGCCCTGCACCCCATGGGAGACCAGGAGAAGCACCTGGCTCCTGGCTTCGGATCAGCGTGGTACACCGGCCACAGCGGCCATTGGAGGGTGAACCAACGGCAAAGGAAGACCTTTCTCTCTGTCTCTTCTATCTCACTGTCCACTCTGCCTGTCAAAAAAAGCCCCCATTCCCCTCCTGATTTACAAATCTGCAGAGCCAGCCCTCCCAGTGCCCTGCCCTGTCAGCCTGGATCTCCTTTCTCAGTGGCTGGGCTGTGTCCTGCACGCTACCTTTCTTTTCATACATCAGTAAATGTCACCAGGGCCACAGGGAAGCATATGAAGCTCCGGGATGAGGCTCAAGTGTGAGTGTGCATGTGTGTGTGCATGTGCTTGTGTGTGCGTGCGTGAGATCCCTCA
Source organism: Lepus europaeus (assembly GCF_033115175.1). Lineage (NCBI taxonomy): Eukaryota > Metazoa > Chordata > Mammalia > Lagomorpha > Leporidae > Lepus > Lepus europaeus. The sequence continues at coordinate 124,860,017 of NC_084833.1, read as the reverse complement.
CCATGGAAGCCACAGGGGAGGAGCGTAGTGTGCTGCAGAGAACAGCATTGGCACTGGGAGGCTGAGGGGGTGGCTCTGTGGCTCAGGCCAGGGCAGGAAAGGGGAAAGAGAAGCTTCCACTGAAAGAGAGGGAGGGCAAAGCATGCAACAAGAATGCCCTTCTAATAAATGCAGGCAGCCACCAAAGGCACCATGAAGAGAAAGTCACTTGCCAAGGGAAAGCCCGTGGTTGGGCATGTGCATGGCCTGGGACCATCCACAGCAAAGCCCCTGCTCGGCTCCCTCCTAATCACAGGGCTGGAAGTGGGAGAGGCTCTCATCTGAAAACTGGACCCTCTGCCTTGCCTGTAGAAGCCATCCCCTCTCCAGCCCACAAGGCCCTTGGCATCCATCTTGGGCTCCAGAAGTAGGAGAAGCCCCCTGTCTACTCCGTTGGTTCCGCAGCTTAGCAACATCTTTGTCACATGAAAACACGTGCTCCTGTGCCATTGCTGGCTTGATGACCTTCATGCCCCTGGCACTACTGGAATGTTCCTTCGGAAGTGAGGTCCTAATCTGCTGGGGTAGGACCGAGGGGTCTGTCTGAAACACACACATCCTCCTGCAAAAGTCCCTCACCCAGACTGACAGAGGTAGAGCGATGGCAGGTGGACAGGTGGATGGACAGACAACAGGTAGACAAAAAGTAGATATGAATATATAGATAGATAAGCATGGGGGCTAGATGGATAGACAATATCTAAATACATAAGCAGATATAATATAGAGATGATAGATGAATAATAGATGAGTAGATAAAAATATATCATAGATAGCAATAGATATAGATGATAACTAGGTAGATGTGTGAGTTAGAAAAGCAAATCATATAGGTGATGATAAGTAGATGTTAGATTAATAACAGATTTTGGAGAATAGGTATCTTAATAGAGAAAAATAGCCAAAGAAAAAGTAGTAAAATCAACAGAACTGTAAGAAATCAATGACACAGTGAAAGATGGGCAGGAAAGTGAACTTGAGGGACAGCTGTTAGGTGTAGTGGGATCCTAACGGGCAGTAGCAGGAAGTAGCTGTCGTAACAAGAGGCGGATGGACCAGGCCGACTCTCACTTCCACAGCTGTCTCCCAGGAGGCAGCACCTGTGCTAGCTGTGTGCCTGCTCACTTCATTTAATCCTCCTAACAAGTCCATTGTTACTAGGCCGTTTCTCCTAGGCACAGAAAGATCGGGTAATGTGCTCCAGTCACACAGCCTGTGCAAGGAACAGATAAGACTCAAGCCCTGGTCTATGTGAACACAAAGACAGAAGTCAGCCCTTCCGCTGTGCCCTCTTCCCTGGTGGGAACGGGGCAGGCTGGTGACAGCACATTGCACCCATCCGCAGGAGCACGGCTGCCTCACCCTGACCTGTCTCGACGACCCACCCTCCCACCTCTCTCAACCCTTCAAAGCTTCTCCAGAAACCTTCCCATCACTGCCCCGACAGAGACGCACTGAGGCCACCCAAACGCTGAGTTCAGCAAGGCCAGAGCTGCTGCTGAGCCCCCAGGCTCACCAAGGCAGCCCCCACCCACTGGGCTCTCCTTCAAGGCTGTCCCCTTCCTCCCTGCTGTGACAGAGTCCAGCGACAGGAAAATGCAAGCATCAGGCTCTCAGCTGGCCCTCTCTCAGTCAGAAGGGATCGCCCAGAGGCAGGTGGAAGGACAGCCAGCCCTGGAGTAGCAAGGGTCCGCTGTGTTCCAATCAGCACCAAGGGGAGGCCAGGCCGTGAGGCAGAACAAGGCCCTAAGAAGGTGCCCCTGTCTTCAAAATGCAAAGTCTCCCCAGGCCCACGGTGGTCTACTTCATCCTCAAAGTGCAGCCAAGATTACAGAGCAGCAGATCATGAAAGGCTAGAGCTAAAAGGAAGCCTGAACCCCAACATCAGGATTCTCACCCTGTGAGGCATGTAACTGGAGACCGTGAAGCCCAGAGAAAGAAAGGATTTACTAAAGGTAGGTAACTCCGTCAAGCAGCGCATCCTAGGGCTTAAGCGTGGTCCTGCACAGGTGCCCTGTGTGGCCCGGGGTGGTGGCTGCGTCACACTCTCTCTCCTCTCTCCCCTGCCTTGTGCCAGGGTTCATGGCTGGCTCTAATGTGAGCTTCCAACAATCAGGAGGGCAGTCAATCCTCCTCAAACCCAGCACAGGGTTGCTTTCCAGCCTGTCCTTGGATTCTCTGCGCCCCTGCCCCAGGCAGACCTCGGCAGGCTGTGGAGATCCACGTGGCCTCTCCACCCCACACCCACCTGGGGCATCCTTATGGAAGGGCCTTGGCAGCTTCTGGACACTCAGTCCTCCCAGACGTCCGACAAAGGACACACCCAGACGATGCCGGCGCTGCTGGACTGAGCCGCGTGACTGCTTCCAGGAATGTCGCACGTTTAGGCTACGGATCACTAGGGCACCAGTTCTAGGTTTGTCCTTTGGCCTTAAAAATCAGCAGGTTCTGGCAGGGTAGTCTCTCTACCTTCATGACATTAGCCTTCACGACAGCCTGGAAGCGTTCCCTATTTCACAGATGACAAAACGGAGGCTCAAGAAAAAGACTAAGCAGCTTGCTCAAAGCCCATATGCATCACGAGGATGACCCTGGCTCACCCTCCTGTTTCCTGATCACTGGGGTGCCCAGAAGGAGGGATGCATGTTTCTGCAGTTAGCGCCACACCTTCCAAAGCAAGGTTGGCTGGATTGCAATCCTGCTCTGATACCCTGGGCTGTATTGCCTCAGTTTCCCTATCTCTAAATGGAAATGGCAAGCATGATGCCAGCCCCCCAAGATCATGACCGTAACTGTACATTGGGAAGCATGCTTGGATGCAGTACGATCCGTGCAAGTGTTAGTCATGGCTAGCAGTCTCTGCACCCTTTACGTCCCGAGACAATTTCACTAAAAGCAGACCCTCAGCTGTGAATGCCTAAGCTTTTCAGCAAACTGGGTCTACAGCAAATGGGCTCGTCTACTGGGAGGAGGGATGTGAAGCCAGGGGGACTGCTCGTGGCAAGAGCCACGCGTGGTGACAGGCAGGGAGTCCCCAGAATTAACTGATCACCACCATGTCACTGCCAGTGACAAGTTCACAGTTACTGTCTTCCCAGGAAGAAAAATGTCCCATCCCCTCCCGGCTTGGTCCCCACAGCCTCGAGCCTGATTTAAGTAGGTCTGGTGGCAGTGTCTGCCAGTTCCGAGTGGGGAAGTGACCTCAGCAGAGGAGAAGGAAAGCCCGGGCCTTCATGACAGATGGGCCTTGCACTGTTTCCATCAGCGGTGGGGACAGGCCAGCTGGCGTCCACCCAATGGGGTCTCTGATTGGGACGCAGGCCGAGGGAATTGGTGGGAGTGAGAATAAGAAGCAGAGCATTTGCTGACGGGAGCAGGACCAGGAGTCACCTGAATACTCTACTATTACTGACCTCGGACTTCTGATCCAAGGTGTGTGCAAGAGCAGACTTGAGAGAAGGATTTGAATGGAAATGAGGTTCCCGCTGGACTTCCTGCAGGCAGGACAGGCCCTGGACAGCCCCACACATGGGCTTTGCTTTAGTTGTTTGTCAGAGCTCAGCTTGAGCAGAGCTTGCAGAGAACAGCGGGGGGGAAGCCTTGTGTGCACTCAGCACAGCGGCGCTAGTTCCCTGCTCCACGCCTCATTCGCCCTTTGCAGAGTCTTCCACCCGCAGTCAGCGATACCTGAGCTGCAGGCACTCCCATCAGGCCCCTGCATCAGCGCAACCCTGGGGCCGTGTGAGTGAGTTCTGCTTCTGTTCTTCCAGGGTTTGCAGCTCCAATCCTGAGAGAAATGATCCCTGGTCCTAAAGGCACAAACCCAAGATCACAGAGCTACTTCTGTCCACCTCCAGGCATGGCCTGGATCAGTCGCTGCTCCATACAGGGCCTCCATTTTGTCACCTGTCAGTGGGGACTGGACATGGTGTGGCGCCTCCCCAAGCTCCCTCTCTCACTGAGCCCCTCTGCATCCCCAGGGCTCAAGTCCCACCTCTCTCATTGGTTTCACTGCTTCCTGGCTGCACCCTGAACAACCCATGGGCAGGAACTCTATCTTTGAAACCTTATGCTCGCTCTGTGTGGCATGCTGTGGGTGCTGAAAATGCCCGTGAGGGAATGGAGGCCATCCTCTGGGAGTCCTAGAGGCAGGTGAGTGTGGTGGCGTCGAGCACTGTGCCAGGAGATGGAGGTCCCAAGAGGTACACAAGGGAGGCCACTGCTTGTGCAGTGTTCACAGTCATGTGGCGTGGAGCTCAGCAGAATGGGTACTGCAAAGTCCAGGCTGCAGGCTCTATGTGTGTGAGAGCAGCCCAGGCAAGCAGGCCTCAGAACACAGCAGGCACCAGGAGCTGGGAACTCAGAGCTAAGTGTTCCGTGACCTCGTGACTTACTGGGGGTCCTCTCATGTTCAGCTGAAAGCCTGTGTCCCAGCTCTAGAACTAAGCAGCAGGGTTGGGGAAGGGTTCAGACACAGATCCCAAGAAACACACCACTGAACAAAGACTCCAGTCTGGGAAACAGGGCAGCTCTTCTCTTGCAGAGGTGAGGCTCCAAGGTGTGAAGAGCGCGCCCTGCTTGGGGAAGGGGGCGCCTCAGTGTCTGCCCGGTCCCAGACTCTCCCTACCCAGTCTCTGTGTGCTGCTGCAGGGATGCTCCTGCCCACCCAGCTAACACCATCCTTCAAAGCCTGCTCGGGCCTCAGCTTCTCCCGGAAGCCTGCCCAGGTCATAGCTCTCACCTTATTCCAAAAGTCTGGTGCATACTTCTGGCCATGAATGCAGTCAGTCTTTCCTAAAATTAAAGGAGTATTGCAAAGACAAGTGTGGACTTATTATTTTGACTGCTCCTTTCCCCTCTCCAAAGGCCATGATGGGGAACAGGACCAATAGAAAGACACAATTGGAGACCAGGAATGGAGCTGGGGAATCAAGACCCAGATACTAATGGCCTTGGTGGGCCTGCCTGTCCTGTCCATCATGTCCCTCTCCCAGACACTGGGAAACAGTAGATAAAGCAACAATGAGGACTAGAGGATTGGAGGGGCTTTGGTGAGACAGGTTTGGTACAGAGAAGGGGTGTCCCCAAGCTGCAGTGTCAGAGTCAGCCACCTCCCAAGACCCTGGACCGAAACCCATATGCTGAGTCAGGGATCGCGGCTGCAGCCAGCGTCTGCTGACGCTGGGAGTGCTACGCAGTAATTACCCGCCAAGTGCCAGGTTATTTCTGTCTCTAGCAGGAGGACAGATCAGGAGGGACAGGGTCCAGAAATAGCAGAAGCAATTAGCAGGCCAACTTCTGCCAGCGTAATTACTGCACGCCAACCCAGCCTGGCCAGGTAACCCTCTGACCAGTTGGCAGGAGTGTGGGAGGCAGGGCCATCAACGTGCCCTCCCCAGGCCCTCACGTGCCGTGTTAGGTAGCACTGTCAGTGGGGCCCAGAGCTCTGGGAGGGCTGAGGGGTCCTGCCTGAGGGTCTGGAGGCCTTGGAGGGACATACCAAATATTCTTCCATCCACATCACTGGGGATTCATGAAAATCCAGAGGGAACAGCTCACATCACCACCAAAAATCTATTTCTGCCCTCCACTGCCTTCCCCAGGCAGACTCCTCGTTTGTGGTTCCACTAGATTCAGCTCCTGAGCACAGGCTCTGAAGGCTGCTGAAGTGTGGAAGTCAAACAGCGTGGACGTGGAGGCTCCCACGGCACAGGGTTAGGGGCAGCTCCCTCATCCCCAAGCTCAGGGCTGAGGTTCCTGCTGAGACAAAATTCAAACACAGAACAATCAAGCCTGTGCTGTGTGGTGTCCACCCCCTTGCAGACACCTGAGCAAGGGAGGAGCAAATGAGGGCAGGCTTCCTGGAGGCAAGGGCCTACCAGCAAGCAGGCTTTCCTAGCCGTCCCTGCTGCCTCACCCCTGGGCCCACCACTGTCCCCTCCTCCACTCCCAGCTTCTGAGCCTCGAAGGCAGGTGAAGGTCAGTCTGGTCAGCCCTCTACATCCTTCACTGGGGCTGCACCTGCTACCTGTCCAGAGTAGGACAGAACCGCCTGCCCAGGCTGGGGGCTATTTGCTCCCTGTAGTCCTTACTTCTGCTATACTCTGGGCACCAGTGGCCAGGGCAGGCAGCGGCAGAGTGGTGAGTTCAAGTTCCATCTCTGCCATGGACAGCTGTGTGGACTCAGCCAGGTCCTCGTGTAGTGAGATGTGGCCCACACCTGAACAACCCAGACACAAAGGGGCCTTCTCATTACTGTTCCAGCAGTGACATCCAGGACCAGCCTTGGAGGCACTGGCAAGGTCTCCCTTCCCCCATCCTGTAACATCTTCCTCCACAGAGCACCTCACTAGAGGTTCTGCCTGTCTGGGTCACTATGCCACCCTTCTGGGACCTCTGCACCAGTGCAGAGCAGAGGAACTCCAAATCCCTGTCCTTTGGCCATTACCTGGGCCCCTATTCCAAATTAGGACAAAGGGACAAGCTTGTTCCCACAACACAAGGCAAAAAAGAAGCAGTGCTCCATGCCCCAGAGACTTCAAAGTTCCATATCTCCAGCGTCCAGCCCTGCCTGCACTGCTTGGTGAGACCCCTCATATCTCGTGTGTTTGTTTTATATCTATGGAGTTAGGGAGGTCTCCTACCTGGCCTCCTTTAAGGGGTGGCTTGGCAGAAGGATATACAAAAGAAAACTTTGCATTCCTATCTCTCTCCAGTCATTGTCCCTCCAGCCTTCAGGGACAGATGGAAACTGCAGCTGAGAAAGGTTAAGAGGAAGTACGAGTCCCAAGAATTGTACCCTCTCCACTCCCTGGTTAAGTGCACTGTGGGTCCCCGGGCACCCTGAGGTCTCCTTCCGGCTCAGGCAGGCCCTGCAGCCCCGTAGCCCCAGGCATAGCCTTCACACCGTGCCTGGCCACTGTAGATGCTGTGAATAATAGAGTGCATGTTTGTCTAATGGATTTATCACTACTTACGAATGCAGCTTCATCAACAAAAGCAGGTGAAAATCGATGTCAAGGCAGCTAAGTGAGCTGCACTTTCCTTCACAGCTTGGCGGCTATTGATAGTCTTTGTCCACTTGGTGTTTTGCACCAGCGTGGAGCTGAATATAGGGATAAAAATGCCCTTGGTTCTTCTTGTGGACAGTCTTTTGGCTCCTGTTCAGGGCTGGGTGCTGGGGCCAAGTGCTTCCCATCCAACCCTCACTGCCATGTCCTGTGAATCGCGTAGGAGGGTTTCTTTTCTCCAGAACAGAACAGAAGAGAAGGCAGCTCCTCTGAAGACCTCTCACTGCTCTCACTGACACAGGCATGATCATCGCCCACAGAACCTGGGACAAGCCTGCACTGTGCATGTTGGGTTTGGGCTAGTGTGGCTGGGGACCAGGGTAGGAATTGGGTGCTTGGATTGGAAGAAGAGTATGGAAATGGATTTTAGGAGTATTCAATGGTTCTTGGCTAACTGTTAGGATACAGAAATGAAATCTGCAGGAGAGCTGTGAGGTCTTAGAAACAGTGCTATATTCCCTAGATTTCTGTTTGCTCAAACACTTTCTCCACACCTGCCCCAGGTCCTCATTTTGCTGTGTCTGAGAACAACAAAAAGACAAAGAATGATGCCATTGGAATGAGCTGCAGACAGCAAGTACAGAGATGCTCCACGTGAATTTTATTTATATAGTCATGCACGTTATGGGCAAACCACAATGCCAATTTATGGGAAAAAGATGAGAGAAACAGTGGGGATGGAGGAGGGCTTTCTCTTCTGTTTATTCGCATGATGATAAGAACTTGCACCAAACATCCCGCATATACAAAGTGTCTTCAAAATTTCCTGGAAAATGCATGATATGAATAAGTATGTATGCATTTAAAAGATTTTTGCATTAAAGTAAATTTATCTTTTAATTCCATTTTTCATGCGCCTTTGAAAGTATGATCAATAGGCTGGCACTGTGGCTCACTGGGTTAAAGTCCCAGTCTGCAGTGCTGGCATCCCAAATAGGTGCTGGTTCAAGTCCCTGCTGCTGCACTTCTGATCCAGCTCCCTGCTAATATGCCTGGGAAAGTAGTGGAGAATGGCCCAGGTGCTAGGGACTAGTGCTGGTCAAGGAATCATTACTCATTGGTTAAAAAAATGGTTATAGAAATCAAGAGTAGGGGCTGGTACTGTGGTGTAGCAGGTAAAGCTGCCGCCTGCAGCACTGGCATCCCATATGGGCACCAGTTTGAGTCCTGGCTGCTCCATTTCTGATCCAGCTCTCTGCTATGGCCTGGGAAAGCAGTAGAGGATGGCCCAAGTGCTTGGGCCCCTGGTCCCATGTGAGAGAACTGCAAGAAGCTCCTGGCTCTTGGCTTTGGATAGGCTCAGCCCCATCTGTGTGGCCATTTGGGAACTGAACCAGCAGATGGAAGACCTCTCTCTCTGTAACTCTGTCTTTCAAATAAATAAATCTTTAAAAAAAAAAAAAAGGAATGTACCCTCAATATGCTTATTACTCCAGTGACCTCAGGGGTAGGTGTTACTAACCCATTTTAGAGAGAAGAAAGCAGAGAAGCTAAGCTTCCCCAGATCACACAAGCAGCGAGAAGCTTCCTCAGGATTTGAAGTGAGGGCTTTCTAGCAGCGCACTGGGGATCTTTGCTCACGGGGCTTCAGGAACACAGCGGTGGTGCTGCTGCGCCCTTCTGTTCAGTGCTGTGATCCGCTCTTGTTGTTGACCCAAAGCTCGCAGACGTCAGAGCAGGTCAGGATCTCAGACACTGGCCCCACCCCAGGCATTTCTTCTTTAACAGGTCTGGAACGGGGCCCAAGAATGCACATGTTAACAACCGGCCAGGTGGTACTGACGCTGCTGGTCCAGCGACCACATTTTGAAAATCACAGCTTACAGATGTTACTCCCAGGAGGGTCAGGGGCTGCTCGGTGTGGAAAGCCATGCGGGAGCACCCTGCTGCTGCCTGGCGGAGAAACAGGGCCCTGCCCACCTCCTCCACGTGTGCTCTGCACTCTTCCCCACTGCCTTCCCTTCCCTGTTCTTAATTAAAGGTTCATTCCTTCCAGATGGCGAAGTGCTCCTAGCAAGAAGAGGACTGTCTCACTCCCGCTTGATTGTTGCATTTCTCTGGCGGAGGCAGAGTGAAAATTCTGTCTTATTTAAATAGGCTTGAGAGACTCACTGTAGGTTTTGTGGAGAGCAGACTGTCTGTTGGTGATAACGTCTTGGATACACATTCAGATGGTTCTTGGGAGACAAAGGAGGCATGAGAGCTATGATTCCCAGGTGGTCTTCCCTGGTTGTCCAGCAAACACTACCACTACTAAAAATAGTAACCCACCTCTGGGTGTCACTTATGCCCACAGTTACAGCACTGGTGAACCGGTGAGTCTCAGGTCTCTCTTGAGGCCTGTGTTCTACCCCGCCTCCAGCCTGAAGTCACAGCTGCAGGGTGCAAACCCAAGGCCAGCTAGATCGTATCCCCACACCCTGTGAGGCAGTGATCTCACACCCTGGGCCTCTGGGCACCAAGGCTGAGTGTCTCCTCACCAAGCAGGACCTCCTGCCCACCTCTGCAGCCACCTCTGGACTGCATGCTGCCCTTCTCACAGCTGAGTGCTGTACCCCCCTGGCCTTTGAACTCCGGAAGAGCCTTTGTTTTCCAAGGGTACACAGCCTCTCCAAAGCAGGACTGGCATGAAAGATTCCTAATCTGCTCGTGTTGTTGGTTCCATGCTGGCCCGTGTCCCTCAGTTTCACCCAAAACTGGGCAGATCTCACGGGACCCCCACCCTGAGCTTGTTTGGATCTGCCTGCAAGGCTCACACACTCCTCAGCGAGTGGTGCTTCTCAGAGCATCTGTCACCAGACTATTTCTGTTGCCTGTGGGTTGCTATGGCATTCTCTTTTTTGCAAGATTTATTTATTTATTTGAGAGCTAGAGTTATAGACAAGAGGGAGAGACAGCGAGAGAGGTCTTCCATCTGCTGGTTTACTTCCCAAATGGCCCAAATGACCACAATGGCTAGAGCTGGGCTGATCTGAAGCCAGGAGCCAGGAGCTTCTTCCAGGCCTCCCATGTGGGTGCAGGGGCCCATGCACTTGGGCCATCCTCTGCTGTATGGCATTATCTTAGTACAAAGATGCACCCAGACAGTGACATGGCTCCTTTTCTGGCCTGCAGGAGGGCAGGGATGAAGTGGGCGTGACAGGGCTGTCAGCAGAGCGTGGCTGGCAGTTCAGAGGAGTAGGTAGAGCTGTGTGAGGAGGAAGACCAGGAGGCTGCCAGTGCTGTACCAGCGTGGAGCTCCTTGCCTGCTAGCACACTTCCTTTTCACATCCGAACCTCCTTCCTCCTGCAAGGAGACGGCAGGGAAGAGCCGTCCTCATCCGTCACAGGCCGTGAGCCCCAACCTTGATGTTCCCAGTCATTCAGATAGTGGTGGCTAAGCTGAAGATGACAGGAACAGGGTGCCAATCTCCTGGCAGTGGCCCAAGGGCCATGATGCAAGAAGGAAGGCAGAGGCACCGTACGCCTGGCACGAATGCCTTGGGTTGCTTCCCTCTCAGTGAGCGCACTTCCTTGAGAATGCCTGCCTCTCACTGGCCCTGTGGAGGGGGCTTATCATCTGTCAAGGCCAACATGAGCCCAAAACGTCCCTGCAGAGGCTCTGAAGCCACCTTCAGAGCTACTCCAGGAGAAGAAGCCTCGCCTGGAATGCGGGTGAAGGCTGATGTGACCCCATTGTCTGGTTGGGGGAAGGGGAAAGAAAGCTCCCAGGAAGACATAGGGTCAGAACAGACAGCGTAAGCTTTTTTGGTCATCACACCCAGCTTTGCTTGTCCCTCCCCCCCGCCCCGTAGGTGTGGATCAGACTTTTTTCAGTGAGATTCCAAAAGTCAGAACAAGAGCCAACTGGTGAAAGATTCAAGAAGGCAGATATTGACTCATTTAATGTTCTCACTTTGAAATTAGAATCTTCTTCTCCTGGAAAAGGTGAGAAATCAGTCAGTCGAGTGTTTCAGCAGAGATGGAATTGCCAACCAGGCAGCTGAGGATGCATGGGATCCTTGTCGGGGTGATCTGCTTGGACCCCTTCCCTCTGTGCTGAACCAGAGCTTCACAGACCCCCACCCATGTCTGCAGGGTTTGCATCTGGGAAGGGTCTTCTTGATGCATCATCCCATGGTGGAAGATGGAAGGGCAAGGGAGCATGCGAGTGTGAGATAATGGGAGAGGGACAAAGCCGACAAACTCACCTTTCTATCAGGCACCTAACTCATCAATATTGATAGTAATCCATTCAGAAAGCCAGAGTTCTCATGCCCTAATCACCTCTTCTTTCTTTTTTTTAGGAATGTGTTTTTTCCTACTGCTAGTGCTTTACTATACGGGTCTTGTCTATCTTTGTGATTTTTTTAGAAAGATTTATTTATTTGAAAAGGTCACAAATAGGTAGAAAGAGAGAGAGAGAGACAGAGAGACAGAGAGAGACAGAGAGAAGGAGAAAGAGAGAGGTCCTCCATCTGCTGACTCACTCCACAAATGGCCGCAATGGGTGGAGCTGTGCTGATCCAAAGCCCTGAGCCAGGGGCTTCTTCTGAGTCTCTCACATGGGTCCAGGGGCCCAAGCACTTGGGCCATCTTCTACTGCTTTCCCAGGTCATAGCAGAGAGCTGGATCAGAAGACTTGAACCGGTGCCCATATGGGATGCCAGCAGTGCAGGTGGTAGCTGTACCCACTAAGCAACAGCGCCAGCCCCCTAATCACCTCTTAAAGGCACCATTCTCAGCACTATGGCTCTGGGGGCTAAGTTTCCATCACACAAACTTTGGGGAGCACATCCAGTTGATAGCAAAGTGCCTGACCTCTCAAACTAGACTGCAAGTTCCTCAAGAACAGACTCCACGTTTTCCCCACTCGCTCCATCTCAACCACACACACACACACTCACACACATCCACAGATATCTGTTAGTCTCCCAGTGCACAGGTCAGTAGGAACATTTATGTGAGAGCATTTTCTACAAACGTTCTCCAGAGGAGAGCATCAGCGGCTGGCTCAGTAGTGACGCCCTACATCCGCATTACAGAAAGCACAGGTTTAGGATTGTAAATACTGCTGAGAGTAGAAAGGTGAAGGAAGCTGCAGGTTTTTTCCCAGTGGGAGATGGAAAAGTCCCTGATACAGGATACAGCTCTCCCAAAGAGACTGATGACTACCTGCTGGTTTCATCACCATCTTAGGCCTTCAACCCCGAGGCTCAGACAGCCACACACACACACACACACACACACCCCTTCCCGAGGTGCTCGCCCATCCTTCACCTTCACCTGTCGTCTTCTCTGGCCTGCCTCCTCGGACCCAGAGGGCCCCAGTGGTGTTCCCAGCCCCTACAGGAGGCCCTGTCTCACTGCTTTGCTCCATTTCCCATCCCTCCACTCTCCTGAACTCATTCCTGGCTGTCTATCTCTGCTCTCTGCACCCCAATTGGCTCTCCAGTCCAGCTGCCTGCACTTTGAGACAGAATCCTGAGGTCAGCACAGGCTGGCTCCTTCTCAACAGCAGAAACTCCAAAAGGACCACAACCTCCACTCCGAGCTTTGGCCAAGCCTGGTTCAGGGTTTCGGGACCTTCTCTGCATTATCCATTCGTGCATTAGTGTTTCTAGTTTTTCACTTAGAAAGGGGAGGAGGCAGTCTAATTCTCAGACCTGTTCAAAGAGAGCACAGGAACAAACATCTCTTGATTGTTCACTCCCATCAGAGAGACGGGTCCCCATCTGCACTGGCCTGGACCCTTGTTCTCAGATCTGTGGGAGACCAGTTGGAAGTCCATGGACCAAGGCTAAATTACATGTCTCTGTATACACAGCAGGTACTCAAAAGAAAATAAGGCGTGAGTAAAGCAAGGGAGGAAGCAGACAGCTGAAAGGAAGACTTGCTGTGGGTAAGAAGGCTGAGCACCTGCCTGGCTTGTCACCTGCTAACTCTCTCTGACTTCTTTTTGCCCCAGTGTCCCCATCTGGAAAGTAAAGAGGAAGCCTCTGTAAGGCCCAGCCAAGCACTCCCTGCGGTAAATGGGCTTCTCATGCTGGAGACTGCTGCTCCCATGTCAGGGAGGGTTGCTGGCCAAGCCCCTTGGCTCCGCTGTCGGAATGCTGGGGCTTGTGGCTTCTGGCTTGTGTGTGGCAGCCGGCTCTTGCTCTTTAGTATCTCAAGGAAGTCTTAATTTGTGCCTCTCTTAATGCCAGTAAAGATGCACACTATCCAGATTTGAGAGCTGAGTGTCTCCTTATCTGTGAGCTGGCTCTTCAGGTCTTTGACTCTCCTTCTGTGTATTATTGTTTTTTGAGGTTTTAGAGTTTTTGTGTGTGTTTGGGGTTGCTCTTTATATATTAGAGAAATTGACCTTGATCTGTGATCAGAATTCCAAACATGTTCCCTACTCTACTGTTTGCTGTTTCATTTTACTTACCATGGTTTTTGCCACACATAATTTTTTTGGTTTGCTTTTATGTAGTCAGATTCATTAAGTCTTTATTCCCTGTTCTCTCAGTGTTTTTGTTTGTTTCTGTCATAAATAGGAAGACCTTTCCCACTCTGATACTATATATAATTCTCCCCCGTTTTAATTTTCCCAGTAATTATGTGGTCTTTTGTTTAGCCTTTAAATCTTTGATCTGCTTGGAATATGTCTTAGTTGAAGTTGTCCATTAATACCCTAATTATGGGTTCAACAATAATTTCCTCAGATGGCTACTTTATTGTTCCAGTACCCCGTATTGAATAATCCTTTTCTCCTCACTAATTTAAGAATATCTGAAAACATCTCTTCACACAACTCTAAATTTTCCATGGATCTAGTTCTATTTTTGGACCCTCTATTCTTTTCTATTTGTTGGATTCCCTGCCCATGCACAACACTGCTTTATTTATCATAACTTGTTAGTGTAGCCCTCATCACCCCAATACACATCTGCTTTGGAGTTTCCTGAGCTAATCTTGCTTCTTTATTTTCCTATGTGAAATATAGCATCAGCTTATCTAATTCCAAAACGTGCTATTTTGTTATTTATTGGGACAGCAGCAGGACTTGCTGTTTTCATGTGGAGGCTCACAATTGTTGCTGATGAGGGGATGAGTTCAGTGTTGATAGCCTCTCCAGCAGCTTCACCACACGTGGATTCAAGGACAGCAGACTGGAGGGGGGCGTCTGGGCTAGGTGGGCAGCTCAGTGCAACCACCCGGGGCCTTGGGGACTCCTGTCTTTCTTCTCTGACATTCTTGGCGCTAACTTCTGTCCCCAGGGCATCCTAGCCAGAGGTGACATGATATGGCAGGGCTGCAGTGGCTACGTCCGAATTCCAGGAAGGAAGACAGTGAAAGGCTAAGGGAACCCTTGCCAACTCTGCTCCTCTTTTAAGGAGTTTTCCTGGAAGTCCACTCAGTTATTACTAGCATGTCTAAAGTGTAGTATTCTCAAATAAAATTATATTTCTATTCTTCAGGGTAGAGGATAAACTCAGAGAAGCAGCTACAGTCCCTGCTACTCTGTCCAGGCACACAAAGAGCCTGCCCTGCTGTCCACGTCCATGTTGTCCTTGGCCTCTGACCCTGTCCTATCACCAGTGCAACCCAGAAACTGTTGCAGTCAAGGTCATCAAATGGATCTCTGGATCTTCATATTCAATGCTGAGTGTTCACTCTTCGTCCTCTGTAGCACTCATCACACTGACAGTAGGTGTCTCTCTCCTTGTCAAATAAAGATTAGATTTTACTATAAGACATCCTTCTGGGTTTCCTTCTGCCTACCAGGCTGGCCTGACCCCTCTCCTCTGCTCACTCCGCTTATCCCCTCCCTCACTGAATTCAAGTAGCCTGCTGTCTGTGTGTGACAGGGGCACACAAGCATACACATACCAACACCCACCACTCAAATTTAAATGTCCAGCATCACCCATGTTACAGTACAGCAGCTAAAACCATTTAAACATTCACACTGGGGACTGGTGAAGACACAGCAGCGGGAGCTCAAGCATGCTGCTGATATGAACGAAAAATGGTGCAACCACTTTGAAAACAGCATGTCTGTTTCATACACAGTGCAATATACACTCCCCGTGTGGCCCAGAAATCCCATGCCTGGTTGTTCACTCAACGGCAGTGAAGATACGAGCTCACAGAAAGTCTGTGTATGGCTCTCAATAGCAGCTTTGTTCATAGTTGCTGGGAATATAGGGGGAAAGGCTCAGGTGCGCATCAGTAGGTGGAATAGTTAAACAGATCATGGCAGAAACACACAATGTACTACTTAGCGACAAAAATAAATGAGCTACTGCTGCAACATTGGTTAATTTCAAACTAATTGTGCTAAAAGAAAGAAGCTAGACTCAATAGATCACGCAAGGGGGCTGGCGCTGTGGCGCAGCAGGTAAAGCGACCACCTGCAGTGCTGGCATCCCATATGGGTGCTAGTTTGAGTCCCAACTGCTCCAGTTCTGATCCAGCTCTCTGTCATGGCCTGGGAAAGCAGTGGAAGATGGCCAAAGTCCTTGGGACCCTGCACCTGCGTGGGAGATCTGGAAGAAGCTCCTAGCTCCTGGCTTCAGATGGGCACAGCTCCTGCCATTGCGGCCAACTGGAGAGTGAACCAGAGGATGAAAGACCTCTCTCTCTCTCTCTGCCTCTCCTCTCTCTGTGTAATTCTGACTTTCAAATAAATAAATAAATCTTTAAAGAAAAAGAAAGAGATCATGTAGCACATGGACTCAGCTAGAGGATTCTGGGGTGTGACGTTTTAGAAAAAAGTGAAGCTACAGGGATTCAAGGCAGAACAGTCACTTCCAGGGACTGAGATAAGAGGGAGACTATAAAGATAACAGGAGAAAACACTTTTGGAGTGACACAAATGTTCTGTATCTTAACTGGGATTGTGTGAATACTGTCATGTATGTCCTTGCACAGCTAGAAAGGTAAATTTTGCTACTTGAAGTATACCTGAATAACTCTAGCTTTAAAAAAAGAATCCAGAGTGGACGTTTAGCTTAGCAGCTAAGATAACTGCATCTCCCATTGGAAAACCTGGGTTGAATTCCTAACTCCAGCTCCTGGCTCCCACTTCTTGGTAACGTAGACCCTAGAGAGGCAGTGGTTTGGGCTCAAGTAATCAGATCCCTGCCACCCATGTGGGTGACCTGGATTGCATTCCCAGATCCCCTCTTTGGCCTGGCCCACCCTTGGATATTCTTGGCATTTGGGGAATGAACCAGCAGATGGGAGCTCTCTATAAATATCTTTCAAATTAAAAACATTAAAAATAAAACGAAATACCTAGCCCCATCTGCTTTCCTAGACTTCACAGTTACATATCCCTTTGAGGGGAAAACACAAATAGACAATGTGGAGTCTTTGTTTCTTCACTGAATGGTGCCCTCATTCATGGAGCTTCTTTGGCAACGAAGCAGACCTTGGCAGCCTGCTTGCCTGCTCGGAGTCCTGCCTCTTCCCCAGCCTCGGCCCTCCTCACTGTCCCATCGTGAGCTGGCCATTCCAACGCTGGCCTCGCTGCCACACCAACACACCACCACCGCCTGTCCATGCTGCCTCAGGCACTTTCCCTGTGTCTGTTTTGAACTTGTGACCCATTCCTCACAGAGCTCAAATCTGTTGCGTTCTGTCTTTCACAAAAATAAATTGGAGCACATTCGTTATGTGCTCAGAATGATCCAGGGACTTCCCCGCTCACCTGGAACCCAGTGCACATCTTACTCCACCCTCTCCAGAGCAAGGCCTGCCCCTCGGAGCCTCACGTCCTGCTCTTTCATCCCTCACCCTGGTGAGCTGGTCTCAAACACCTGCCTGTGCACCTGCTCCTCCCCTGCACCTCTGGCCAGTGAGGCTCTGTTCGATTCTCAACACCAGTGTCACCTCAGCCAGGCCACCTCTGCAACCACTCTTGACTTCCAATTGTCTTTCAATTTTTTTCTTAAATTTTAGAATGTACTAAGAACGTATCTTTTGGTCCTATTGCCTTTTGTCTCTCCCCCACTGTTATGGAAGATAGTTTATGGCAAGCATTACAGAATACGTGAATGCCAAAAAAAAAAAAAAATACGTGAATGCCAGAGTGAGCCCTGGGCGTGACACTGTGGCTGCCACTCTAAATGCTGTACTCCTGAGCCAGTTGCCCCAAAATGTTCATTGCTTCTTCTTCCTTACGGAGACCCTCACTCTCCAGAGGAGAGTCCCTCCTTATCCTCTTCCACTCCCTCATCTTTCACAATTACAACTTTACTGATAACCATTGCAAGACACAAGAGACAGCCTGCACCCAGAACCTGCTCACACACTTGCACACGAGGCACAGTAATGAGCTGCAGGTGCCATCCTCAGTGGCACAGACCACGTCCTGGGCCAGCTTCTCTCCAGGTCTACCCTGTGCTCCCCATAGCTCACCTGCCTCTATCAATCCCAGGTCTCAGCTGTCAAGGGTATGTGGAGGGAAATGACATAGGCTAAGGAGGAGCTGCTGTGCAGAGAACCCGCAGCTCAGCCCAGAGCCCTCCGCACAAGAGCCTGTCACACCAGGAGGTTTGTGTTCTCAGCACTGCCTCCACAGTGGGGGTCCAGTGATGAGGGGGAGGCTCTGGGGTCAGGTCCCAGGACTCAGCCAGACCTCCTCTACCCCTGTGCTTGCAGGGAGGGGGCCGTGGGAACTGGGGTATAGCTGTTCAGTTCTCCAGGATGGGGACCCTTTCCTGGTGAGATCCCAGAACCTGGAGCGTCACACTTAATGCCCCGGACAGAAGGCGAGCTGAGGCTCCAGGAAAGAAGATGCCTGCCTGTTTTTTTTTTAATTCACTCATCTACCGTAAACAATATTACAGCAGGGCAAGGGGAAAGAATATTGGGCGTCAAACTCGAAAAGCACAGCCTAGGGTGGGTGTTAAACCCAGCAGTTTAAGTCAGGACTTGGGACACCTGCAGCCCATCTTGGGGAGCCTTGTCAAACCCCCCATACTCTGCTCCCAATCTGGCTTCCTGCTAATTCATCCTGGGAGGCAGAAGGTGGTGGCTCAAGTACTTGGGTCTCTGCTACCTACATAGGAGACTCAGATAGAGTTCCTGACTTCTGGCTTCACAATGGCCCAACTCTGACTGTTGTAAGCATTTGGGGAGTTAAACAGTGAATAAAAGAGTCTCTCTCCCTCTCTCTCTCCCTCTCTCTCTCCCTCTCTCTCTCCCTCTGCCTTTCAAATAAACAAACAAACAAAATCACAGCCAAGCTGTGCATCCCTAACCATTGTTCCCCCTGGGAGCAGCATGGGTCCCATGTCCCTCACAGTCTGGTTTTTCTTATGTCTACCTGTAGACTCAACCCCACCTACTAAAGAGTGGGCCATTGCTCCTTCTTCCATGGAGGTCTAAAATGGCCTGTCACACCCTTTGCTCTGCTGTTGCCTGCAGGTAGAAACACCCCTTTCACACTAGGACGTGAGCATCAGAGCCTATCAACAGGGCAGGCCCAGCCCTCCCACCTCCTCCCCACCCTGGCTCCCCTCTTTTTCCCTGCCCCTGATTGGGCCATCACAGCCACACCTGCACCTTCCTATTCACCCCTCAGTTTGGGGCCGGACAGTGAGCTGGGCAAAGGCCTCTTCCGGTGTGGTCCTCAGCTGTCTCCCAGCCTGTCCTGCCCCATCCCTCTGCATCCACCAGGCCGGTGCCCTGGGGAGGTGGAGCAGCAGGTGTCCAACCTCGGTGTTCATTTAATGCACTGAATAAAACATTACTCGCAGATTAACGGAGCAGTTTTAAGTGAACAACCATTTTCATCTGTTTTAAATTTTCATGGGTACTTTTCTGAAGAACAAGTACATTGTTAATAATTGAGGGGAACGAGCCCTTGTTAATCTCTCTGTATTTTAATAAGGTCCTACTGTGCCCCAGCCATTTATATTTAAAAAGCTTCATTTTTCCCTAGAGTTGTTTCCTTTGAGGAGCATGCTGGGGGGAGTGGGTGGAGTCTCTGAGACTGGGAGCCCTGGGAAATGCTCTTTGGGTTTCCGAGAAGGAAATCAGGGAGGTCGTGGGGTGCAGGCCCACAACACAGGCCCACATTCACCCAGCACTAGCTGGAGCCCTGGGGCGTGGCTGCTACTGAGAGGGGGCTGAGGGTATAACTGGAGAAGGTGGAAAGGGAAGTGTGGTGGAGAAAGAAGGAGCCCTGAGCAGTGAGAGGGCTACACTACAGGAAGGAGGGCGCCACTCTCCGACTTCCCCCCTTAGCACCCTGAGTGAGCCCTGCTGTGCTTTGAAGCTCCAACGCCCTCTCAACAACACAGTCAAAGCAATAGCTGACAGTGGACACGCTGCCCTGGAACCGGCACCCTCTGCCGCATCCTCACAGTGCCCTCCGTATTAGCATGGCACCACCTTACAGATAAGAAGGACACGAGCACAAACGGGCAAGGCATTTGCTTAAGGTCATGTGTTCAATGAGCATCAAAGGCAAGCCTGGTACGCAGGTCTGCCTGGGTTTAAAACCTGCGTTTAATCACATGCAACGCTACAAAGATGGCTCTCCACAAACTTACTTTGGCTTTGAGTCCTTTTTCGATTTCTAGGGTTTGGCTCACAAAGGCAGTACCCTTCTAGGGTGCAGAGAAATGAAAAGCCAGGTCTCCTGCAGCCTGCTGTGCCACACGCAGCTCCATCTGTCACCTGCGTTGGCATGAGCCTGCCTTCTCTCTCACTCCCAGTAGACATACAACCACAAGTCTCGCTCATTCTGCCAAGTGATAAGACTCTGGCCTGCATGCTGGGTCTCTGGACTTGGAGGTTGGGCAGTAGATGGTTGGGAATGAGGGGAAGAGGACTGGTTCAGATGGCACAGCCTTGGCCTACACTGAAAGCCATTCCGCTGAGTGATTTCCTGCAACAGCTGTTAAACCACGCCGTGAGAGGAGCTCGAGACAGCTCTGCCTTACAGCCTACTCCACAGGAAGCCTCAGCTCTTCACACTTACAGCAAGGAAGACACAGCCTTTCTTGCCGGGCTGTGGAGGAATAAAAGGCAAGAAGAGCCATCCTGCTCAGGGGCATGAAGCACAAGGCTGTCCAGAGCCTGTGTGGTGGGGGATGCACCCTTCTCCCGGCAGCAGGAGTCAAGCCGTACTCGAGGGGCCTTGTGCACGTGCTCCCTGTGTCACAGGTGCTTTGTGGAAAGTGGACCCCTACGGAAGACATTCACAAAATACCAAGAAACTCCCTTCTCAAACTGCCCCCAAATTTCTCCTGTGTTCGAACTGTCCCAACTGTTTGTTCCCTGCACAACGTCCAGTGGCAAAGGAAGTCACCTCTGTTAGTGGCTATCCCCTGCCCCACAGCTTTGCCCCTTAGTCGTCTCTGTACTTATTGTACCCTCCTCCCTGCGCTCAGGGGAGGAAAGATCTAACTAGAAAATAAACGTTTCTCACAAACATCTCTGAAGCGAAGCAAGAGCAGACCACGTGAAGTGCAGAAGGCGGCACAAGCGTGGCACACCCAGCAGGGCCACCCTAGGTGAATGGCTTCAAATAGTCGAGCTTCATTTATGACCTACACAGAGTTAGAACGGCTATTATCAATAGGACAACAAATAAAACACACTGGTAAGGACCTGGAGAAAGGGGAACACTCATACCCTGTTGGTGGGAATGTAAATTAGCACAGCCTTTATGCAAAACAGTGGGGAGGTTCCTTAGAAAACTAGAAATAGAACCGCCATGTGATTCTGCTCTTCCACTTCTTGGTGCATATCCAAAGGAAATAAAATCAGTCAAAGAGCTATCTACACACCCATGTTTGTTGCAGCACCATTCACCATAGCCAAGATATGGAAACAGCTTAAGTGTCCAACGAGTGAACGGATAAAGAAAAAAATATATACATGGCACATGTATACATGGTACATACATATGTATACACACGCCACATTCATAGTGCATACATATATACATGCTTACATGTAAAGTAAGCTTTCTACTATATATAATGGAATACTGCTCAGCTATGGAAAAGATGAAATCCTATCATCGTAGCAACACAGATAAAACTGGAGGACACTGTGTTAAGTGAATGAAGCCAGATATAGAAGCACAAACACCACGTGATCCCACTCACATGTGGAATTCAAAGTAGCTGGTCTCACAGACATTGAGAATGTATCAACAGTTACCAGCGAGTGAGGAGGGGAAGAGGGAGAAGCAGAAGGGGAGATCAGACAATAGGTACAGAGTCAGAATTAGACAGCAACAATAAATTCCGGGGACCCACATCACAGCAGGGGCTGTGTTCACAGCAATGGACTATATATTTCAAAATAGCTCGTAGATAGGCTTTTGAACAGTCTCACTGCCAAAAAACAAAAAAGATAAGTTTAAGATGATGAATATAATTCCCTGATTTGATCATTACTTCCAGCCCCCAGAATGCTGAGAAAATACATTTCAGGGGTTGAAGTCGCCAGTCTGCAGTGTTTGCTTAGGGCAGTCTGTCTGGACTCTACCACTAAGCTGCATTTGGGAAGCCGCAGCCTGCCTGCCCTCAGGGCTCCATACCACCCACCTGCCCTCCTCCCTCTCAACCTCTGCCACCCCACTTTCCTTCCACGCCATAACCAGTCTTCCTGAACTCATCTTCAGCGCCTCCATGAGGCCCCGTCTGACTGCTTATTTGGGAGTCCCAGCCTTGTGCATTGCCACATTGCACACGTGTGCGTATGTGTGTGCCTGTGCATATCTAGCTATGTATTTAGATGTCTCTTTGATCAGATACTCCCAAAGGTGGGGTTAGGCCAAGAGTTCCGGAATGTCAAGGCTCAGTGGGACCCCATGGGCTTTCAGCCTATGAGCTGGATTGTGCAAATGGGAAAACCTGAAAGTGAGGCCAGGCTCCAAGCTGTCATTCCAGGTCCATGCTGCTGCTCTTGGCTCGTTAAGAATCCAAGAGCCTAGCAGGTGACCCTGTCCCCATGACCTGCCAGTAAAGCTCCTGGGACAATAGCAGATACTGCTTCCCGCCTCTCTCTCCAGTTCCTCAAATCCAGTATGCTGGGGCCAGAGTTGTGACATAGCGGGTTAAGCCGCTGCCCGTGACACTGGCATTCCATATGAGCAGTCGTTCAAGACCCGACTGTTTTACTTCCAATCCAGCTCCCTGCTAATGCAGGAGAGGATGGCCCAAGTGCTTGGGTCCCTGCATCCACGTGGGAGAGCCAAACTGGGTCATTGTGGCCATTTAGGGAGAGAACCAGTAGAAGGAAGACCTCTCTTTATCTCTCTGTCTCTCTGTATATCTGTCTCTCTCTGTCTCTCTCTCTCTCTCTGTCTCTCTCTCTCTCTCTCTGTAACTCCTTCAAATAAACTTTTCAAAAATCCAATATGTTGTGTATGTCTCTCCTTTCTTTCCCGGCTCCTTGTAAAGACAAGGTACAAGCCAGTGCTGACATTTGTGTAACTAGGCACATGGTGCTCTCCCAGGTATGCAGACAGCCCTTCATCAATAAGCACCAACAAATGCACAAGAGCTTACGGTAGTACATCCCTCAGCAGTTACACACAATTTACAGTGACTTGCCTCTTATTCCTTTCCCCTTTGAGACTGAAAATGGCACTAGGGCAAAGAAGACCTCGGGCTGGCTCCCAGTGCCCCCAGTGCCTCCAACATGTAGCACTTGCAAGATCTACCATAATGTGTGTTGAACAGCACAGATACACAAGTGTTGATCTAAAAAGAAGCAGACACACACATGCACACACATGCACATGGTCATCTTACGGGACACACAGCATGAATGTGTGGACGTGTGCACACACTGCATGCTGCAGCACCTCAGGGCACAGGTGGGGGTCTTGCCTGCCTCTTCCCTGGTCAGGGAATGAGGTGACTCTCCTGCACAGCTGCCAGGCAGCCCTGGGCTGCTCAGAAAGCCTGTCCTCCTTGGGGTTTGCTGTTCCTGCCCAGTCACGGCTGGGGTAAGCTATAGAGATGGTCTATGGGAGAGCTGAGCCCTGCTGGGAACTGACAGCCACCACCAAGGTGGCAATCAACAGGCAGTGATAATAAAGCAGTGCCTAGGCTGGGGCCTGACCTCAGCAGAGCTCTACCAGGGTCTCCCATCCTCGGGGTGTGAATGCCAAGGTGGTCTTGAATACGTGGGGCTCAGAATCTGCCAAGAATCCAGAGATAGGAAAACCGAGCAAAGTACCACCCACTGCCTGCACCTGCTTCCACCACTTGGGCATGGCCTGTTGTTTGGGCAGTGAGTAGGAATAAGCCCCAGCTAGGAGCTCAAGGTCCCAGTTGGCTACAACCCAGCTTGAGTGGTTCCTAGGCAGGCCCAGCCCTGTGGACAGCCTATACTGGTTTCACCAAGAACACAGACCTACCAGACTCTCAGCTAAACAGGAGGGTCCTGTGTGCACAGGAAGCTTCACTGGGACCCGCCATACTCGTCTGAATGCCAAGGCACCTGTGGCTTTTGCACCTGCCCCAGGCACTGATGCTAGGAGCCCCAGTGTTGCCTAGAACAAGGGACCTCTTCTCTCAAGATAATTGAGCCCCTCCTAGCTAAGTTCAGAGGAATGAACCCACCTTTTTCTGAACCCCTGGGAAAATGAGACGAGCTCTCTGCCCCTAAAATGGTGGAAAATAAAAGCAGCGTGAGACACAAATTAGGAAGCAGGCCCTGAGAAGACAGTGCATCCACCAGTACTTTGACCAGGGACCTCAAACATCCAGAACTAGAAGTAAGGCTATGGTATGCTATTTGTCTGAGTCTGTTTTGCATTGATACATCAAGATACCTGAGGCCAGATAGCTTGTGAAGCAAAGAGGTTTGTTTGGCTCATGATTCTGATGTCTGGAAAGTACAAAAGGCATCGTACTGGTATGCTGGTGAGGGCCCCCTGGCTGCATCACAACAACGCGGCACGGGAACCGGTCATTCCCAGGACGGCTCATGTCTAAGAGAGAGAGGCAGGGCCAGGGTCACTGCTTGTGAAACAGCCCACTCTCAATGACTACCCCACTCCTCTGAGACCTGACCTACTCCCGAGAGACAGCATCCATCCATTTGTGAGGGTGGCGTAATCTCAAAAGCTCCAGCCCCTTGGCACTACCACCCAGGGACCGAGCCTCCCGCACCTGAACCTTTGGGGACCAAGCACATCCAAGCCATGGCACTGTTAGAGCAGCCCAAGCTGATTAGAACAGTGGGAAAGTAAATGCAAGGCATTTCAGTGATTGGAGAACAGAAAAGAAAGAAAGGAGAACTGGAGCATGTGGGATCAGAGTGGGGGTCCGGGGAGGGGTGGCCGTGTTCCTGGGGACTGTTAAGAGAGGGTTTGCCGTGTCGCATGAGATTGTCAAGAGAGGCCTGCTCTGCTGTATGGGTTGTCTGGGAAGGGGTTGCTGTGTCATGACAGGTTGTCATGTAGCCGAGTGTTCTCATGGGATGGGTTGCTATGTTACAGGAATAGTCAGGCAAGGGGGTTCTATGTACCAGGGGCTTTCAGGGGAGGGGCTGGGTTGCTCTGTGATCTAGTGCTGTCAGGAGAACGATGACTGTGTTACAGGTTTTGTCATGTCACGTGGAGTCGTCAGGGAGGGGAGGGGTACTATGCCACGCGGCCTGGCCAGGGCAGATGGGATCTGAAAGGGAGCGTGAGGTGAGTGTCCCACTGCTCATACACTTCCCAGCTCGCTCTCCATCTCACCAGCTGGTAGGGTGTTGTGTCCTCACTGCCCTAGTGGCGTGAGGCATTTGAGCACCAGCTGGCACTGGAGACAGCAGCCCCACTCAGCCTGGCTGCCAGTAGAGGGTCCCAATGCAGCTGAAACCCTCACCGGCCTGAGAAGGCCATATCACCTCACGTGAGGGAGATGCAGTGCTTGGCACTCGGCTGGGCTGCTCTCCCTGTGGGCCATTCAGTCTCTCCAGTCCCAGACCTACAAAGGACCATGCACCTTGGTCCCCTCCTGGCTCCAGCCTCCCCACAACTTCGCCCAAGCCTGCTCTGTCTCCAGGTTCCTGGTATCTGTCAGGGTACAGGGATGGGAATCAGTATCACCTTTTCTATGCACCCAACACACACACACACACTCAGCTAACAGCTGCCAAACCACACAGGAGGAAGCAGGGGATGGAGGGAGGGAGAGAGGCGCTTGGGATGGTGCCGTGCTTAAAAGGGAGGCCCTGAGATCACATTGCCTGGATACAGTTTTCCAGTTTTGTCTCTTCCACACGCTGTGTAGCTTGGACTGCTTTCCCTCTCCAAATCTCTCTGTCCCCATCTAAGAACAGGTTCTAGCCAATACCTCCTTCATTAGTGCTATGGTGATGATCCAATGACATCTCGTAAACAATAACCCACTTAGCCCCTAGCCCAGCTCCCATTCATGGCCAGGAAATACCAGCAGAGTTCAATCAGCAAGACATCGGTTTGGAGCAGATGCGCTCTGGACAAGGAGCTGGATTTCTTTGTGAAAAGAGCAATGAGACCTGTCTAGGAAGGAGAGGGCTATGGAAGCAGAGGCCGTGTCATAGACACTCAGCGCACATTGGTTGGAAGAAAGGGACCATGTTCACCCTCCTGGGTGATGCTATAATGAGAGTTACTGTGTAAATCCTGCATGCAGTAGGCACTCAGCACATGCCAGCTGGGAAGGCCACTTAGGGGATCAGGCTGTCTGTGTCTGACACCTGAAATAGCTCTGTCACTGTCTCACCATCACCATCTGCCTGTGCCAAGCCCACACCACCAGATCGGCCTTTCAGAGCACTGATCAGTCTCCTGTCGGACACCTTCAGGTCTTCCCTGAAGGTGCAGATTCCAGACATGCACTCGGGGGATCCACAGCTGTGGACTCTACCCCTCTTCCAGGGACCCTACCCCTGCTGTGAGCATCCCCCTCCATGGAATGGAACTTGCTTAGGCCACTGCCTCTTCTGGAAACACACCTGCCACACACACACTCACACCCTCCCTCACTGGAAATGCACCTGCCACACACAACTACTACACACACCTGCCACAAACACACCTCCACACAAACACACACACCTCCTCCACTGGAAATGCACCTGCCACACATCCTTGTGACACACACCTGCACACACACACACACACACACCTCCCCCAATGGAAATGCACATGCCACACACAGCTGTCCCCCTCCACATACACTCCCTGGACTGGAAACACATTTCTGCCCCCCGACATACCTCTCCCACTGGAAATGTACCTGCTACACCTACCTGTTACACACCCTTGCCACAAACACATCTACCTACACACACACACACACACACACACCCTCCACTTGAAAAGCACCTGCCACACAGGCCTGTTACACAGACCTTCCACACACATACACACACACACCTCCCCCACTGGATATGCACCTGCCACATGTACCTGCCGCCTCCACAAACACTCCCTGGATTGGAAACATACCTGCCACACATACACATAGATGCCAAGCCCTCACTTGACCAGACTACCAGAGGGGTTTTGCTGGCTGGAGCAGCCCAAGTCCCTGAGGCCAGGACATTAGCGTGTGTGTGGGGGGGGGCTCACAGGACCCTTCCAGGTGCTTGATTTCTCCACTTTGTTTCCAGCCGGGGGTGTGACCAAGAGAGAAAGATTTGGTCAGGTGGGCAGTGGATTCTAGGTGCACAGCATGTATTCCTGGCACAGGGATCCTCCCGGTATAGACTAGGCTCCGAGGCCTAAGGATCATGCAAGCATTCCCTCGAGAATGTAAAGTCCTGGGCCCTGCCCAGAGCTGTTCATTTACTCTTAGGATAGGGTTACCTGGCAGGCACAGAAGCCCAGGGCCCGGACATATGCTACTGTGTTGTGTAATAAACCTTTGAACATTTGCCTTCCTGGGGCTGTTTTTCAATTCTGCATGTTGTCATCTCCAGAGATCCTTGGATTTTCTGATATTATGTCAGCTCCCAAATCCCCAGTACACATTAACTGATATCGACATTTTATACAAATTCCTAGGTGAGAGGCAGAGTCCTATTTTGGGGGGACAGAGAGGAACGACACATGCCAGAATCCCAGACTCCTGCAGCTCACAACCCGTGCCTGGACAGGAACCTGGTATGCCCTTCTGTCTTCTGCAGATTCTGCCGCCCCTGGGAATGTAGAGGAGAAACCAGCAGTCATGGAAATACGCTCCTGTCAATTGACTCCCCATTCACATTACATCCTGACCACAATTATGTACAATGGGCATCATTATGCTTATTTTATTGATGAGAAAATTGAGCTCAGACCAGTGGGTTGGCATGCTCTGGGTCTCACAGCAGGCTTCACTCACAGCCAGCTCTGATGCTACAAAGCCCATGCTTCTGCCACATTTCTGCCTCCCCAGTGCCCAGCCCCCACCCAGCGCACCCTCTCTGAAGGCTTTGCAGATACCTGGAGAGGAGGCAGAGCCTCTGTTCCTCTCCTGGCTCTCAAGCCTCTCCTTAAATGGACTGATCTATGTGTCCTCCTCTGCCACCAGACGGAGCTCTTGGACTCAGGTTCCGGACCTTGAACAACGATCTTCCCCCTGAGAAAGTGCCCAAAGACATCAATGGACAATGCAGGCTGGTGCCCTTGGACCACCAAGTTGGGGACATCCTCATCAGCTTCTGCCCTTCCATCTTTCCACTCCTTCACTGGTTTCCTTGGCATAGCTCAGTCTTTAAGCTTGGTCTTTGTATCAAAGTCCACATCGTAAGAGCCACAGCTCAGGGCTGCTCGATGGGAAGCTCAGCTCAGGTTGTCTCTGCTGGTGCATGTACTTTCATGTTGCTCGTCTTAAAAACATTAGTGAGGGCCGGCACTGTGGCTCAGTGGGCTAAGCCTCCACCTGTGGCACTTTCATCCCAGATGAGCGCCAGTTTGAGTCCTGGCTGCTCTACTTCTGATCCAGCTCTCTGCCATGGCCTGGGAAAGCAGTGGACGGTGGCCCAAGTGCTTAGGCCCCTGCACCTGTGTAGGAGACCCAGAAAAAGCTACTGGCTCCTGGCTTCAGATCATCCCAGATCTAGCTATTGCAGCCATTTGAGGAGTGAACCAGCAGATGGAAGACCTCTCTCTCTGTCTCTCCCTCTTTCTGTCTGGAATGCTACCTCTCAATTAAATAAATAGATCTTTTAAAAAAAGCAGTAGATAAGAACAGTAACTTTAATGGAGACTGAGCCACTAAAATCGAGCTTTTGCTCATTATGGAGGGGAGCTTTTCTCCACAATTATTGTACAAGGTAACATGGGTCCTCAGAGGGCCAACGATTTTGAATTCAAAATTGATTCTTAAGTTACTAAACAGCTGCCTGGGTGACTCTCTAAGCTCCAAGTGCAAATGTGGAAGGAAAGGGGAAAGCACCACATTGTGACGAATTTAACCTCCAGTGACTGGTGTCGGCAGCAAGAGGGTTGACAAGCTCACAAGACAGTCTGGGTGCACCTGACATTTCCGGGAGCTGTCAAAATCAGCAAAGAACACAGACCTCATTAATCCTGTCAAAGGGCAGCTCCAATAGCTCAGCCCCTCTCGCGTCTCAGCCTCCCCTCTGTGTCTCGGCACTCTCTGGAGTGTCGTTATCATTAACAGCTCTGCAAACTGCACCATCAGCAAAATGCCCAGAGAGTTACTAAACAGCTCCACAAGCAAATCCTGGTAGAAAACCCTGCCTCTGTCCCCTACAGAAGGGAACAGCCCCTGGTATTTCTACCAGCTTCTGGGTATGAGAAGAAAACTTACCCTGGTGCCCAGCAAAAGTCTCCAGTGCCTATTCATCCCGCTGACTAGCTATGAGCCCATTATATTTGGAAATAGGACATCTGAGTTCTATGCCAGATTCGCATGCCTTCTTGCTTTCTGACGTTCGAAACTGGATCCCTCTGAGTCTCAGTTTCCCCATCTGTGAAATGGGAGCAGCTGTAGCCTTTGTTCCACAGGGCTGTTAACGAGGAACACATGAGCTAAGCCACATTCACTAACTGGTGCAGTGGTGATGGCGCCAAACAGGTACACTCAGAAAAGATTGCTATCATTGCCGTTACTGCCACGTGGTCCTGATGACACTGATGCAGTGCACGCCAAGGAGTGCTGGGAAGTACTGCACAGCGCTCTGAGAACTCTGCAAATGCAGGTGGGGGAAACCGTGGCCATTACTGTTCTTGAGCCAGTCTCTCCTTTTCCCTGAGTTCTTAAAGACCTTCCTTCTCAAACAGCCCCGTCTGTCCACTCCCTGTGCCTTCTGTCCCCATTGTTGCTGTGACGCCACCCACCGCCCCCAGTTCTATTCCTGAATCCAGAAGCCGCCAATGCCCGCTGGATGCCCCAGCATTTTCTATGGTAATGTCTTCATGGCTGCAGGGACAGGGAGGCTGGAGGGTGGGACCTATTGGCAAAGTTACCCAAAGCCAGCTGTGTCCTAATTCCAGCAGGGACTGGGAAGAATCAAACAATCAGCATGACCGTGTGGTCAGTTCAGGGGGGCCCAGGCCCCCCAGAGGCCCTGGAACAATCAGGGCCACTTCATCAGCTTCTGCCTCTCCCAAGCCAAGGCCAAGGGGCAGGGATTCACCAGCCTTGGGGCAGAGTGAAATTTGGCTGAGTCTAAAAATACACAGATGAACAAAAGACCACCGATCCTCTGGGAACTCATGGCTCTGATCCAGCTTTCACAGTTACTGCTGTCAGAGGCATCTTTGTTGGAGACTGAGTCACCCTGGGATTGATTTTAGAGCCTGACTCTCTGTTGATAGATAGCGTGATGGAATGAGAGATATAAATTGTCACCTTTTGCAATCAAAGATGCTGTCACCGCAGCAGTTACTCTGGCTAGAATAAGAACAGTAGGGGAGCTGTTGTTAGGAGGGCATCCATTCCTGGTAGCATCAGATACTTCTTTTTTTTTAACAATTTTTTTTTGGGACAGGCAGAGTGGATAGTGAGAGAGAGACAGAGAGAAAGGTCTTCCTTTTTGCCGTTGGTTCACCCTCCAATGGCCGCTGCGGCTGGCGCATAGCGCTGATCCGAAGCCAGGAGCCAGGTGCTTCTCCTGGTCTCCCATGCAGGTGCAGGGCCCAAGCACCTGGGCCATCCTCCACTGCCTTCCCGGGCCATAGCAGAGAGCTGGCCTGGAAGAGGGGCAACCGGGATAGAATCCAGTGCCCCAACCGGGGCTAGAACCTGGTGTGCCGGCGCCACAAGGCAGAGGATTAGCCTGTTAAGCCATGGCGCCGGCCGCATCAGATACTTCTGGTTAGCACTCTAGGGCATGCATTTCTTGATACTGGCCCCTCAGATAGGTGACCAGCAGCAGCTTCTCTGGCTACCACAGTGGTGAGAAGCAATGGCTCACAGTGGTCTGAGCTCATCTCTGAAAACTTCCAGCTATGTGGCCTTGGGCAAATTCTTGGGCCAATATGAGCATCAGAATCTTCATCTTCATACTAAATTAATAGTAATTCCTGCCTCAGAACTCATTGGTTTAAGTCTAGCAGTTTTGATATCCCAGCTGGGGGGTGGGCTTTCGGCACAGTCGTTAAACCACAACTTGGGGTACCTGCATCCCACATTTGAGTCCCAGCTCTGCTCCTGATTCCAGCTTCCTGCTGATCCACATGTTGGGAGGCAGCAATGATGACTGAAGCAGTTGGGTCCTTGCGCCCATATAGGAGACCTAGATCGAGTTCCAAGCTCCAGCTCCTGGCTTGGACTGACTCAGCTCCAGCTGGTACATGTATTTGGGGAGTGAACCAGTAGATGAAATATTCAATCCCTCTCTCCCTCTCTTTCTCTCTCTCTCTCCACCATTCAAATAAAATGAAAATAAATAAATTTAAAAGTTTTTAAAATATTCCAGCTAGCAAGCCAACCCCAATAAGGCAATGCATTATTCCACAAACAAGCTGTCACAAGGAAGAAAACTGCAGGGTTTTTAACTAAATGACTCAACAACGCCCAGAAGAACCTGTGCTCTTTTCAGCTCCTCATCTGCAACTCTTCTCGTGTCGGACCTGTCGTCACGCCACGTCTCCCTATGGGCACACAGAGCTGACCTCACATCTGGTGTGTCTTGGCCAGGGGAGGGCAACAGGCAGTCTCTTTATTCAAGTCTTTTCAGGAAATCCCTCTGACACCTCTTGCTTCATCTCCTGGAGTCTCCTTGGGCAGGAGTGTGTGCTGTGCACTTCCTTGTAGAAGTCAGGGCTTACTGTTGAAATGTGGCCATGGCCTATTAGCTCCATGGGGCCGGGGTGTTTTGTGGGGGCACACTCAAGGGAAACTTTGTAACGTTAAGTGTCTTGAATGTAACTTGGAATATGAACTGCTACGTTTCCAGTAGATGCGAGGATGCAGCTCAAACATCCTTACAAAAGCACAACAGTTCTCAGAACTAAGCAAGTTACTGAAGAATACTATTGAGGATTTATGTTCTGTATTTTTAAAACCAAATCAAGGCAGTTAACTTAAAGTCCAATTAAAGAAAACCACACTTAAAGACTTATAGATGAAATAGCTCTAAGACATACAATTCAGTTGTATTTACAACTGTATTTACAAAGTATGCAACTACAGTCGAAAAATACATAAAATCTATAGTTGAAAGATTTAAGAGAACATACATATGTAAGAATGTTTAGATATAAATCATAACCGACTTTTGTCCTTTGGGACTAAATGAATTTCTGTGGACAAGATGGCTGGTAGCTCTCTTGTTTCATCTGGGATCTGTATTGGCTTCCGTATCTCCGCCGGCTCATGTCCCCATTGCAGAGCCAGCTCCTCATTCAGCAGATTTCATCACCTTCCTGGGCACTTGTTTTCTTTCATTGTCTCTAATTAAAGATAAAGAAAACTGTGTAGCCGGTGCCTCTGTCTCTTCTGTTCTAATGTTGCCTTGTCATGTACACCCGGATGACCGCTGTCCTCACTGGTGAAGGCTTGCTTCTCTAAGTGCCACCTCTTTGAAACAGGGTAGCAGAAAGATACATTCTGATATTTCCTGTTTCCTGTCTCTCAACTCCTTAAGCTCCCTGAGAAGCCAAGGTGGTTTTTTCCATTGTTTTTTTTTTTTCCCCTCCAGGATACACAGGCAGAAGGAGAGTGTGCAGAGCCTAAGGCTGTGATGTGTGCGCTGTAGAAAGTGGATGCCTCCCGGGGTCCAGAGTGGGTGATGACCACAGGCTGGGAGTGGGCAGGAGCCAGAGCAGACTGGGCAGTGAGTACTGTGGAGCTGTGGCCCTGTCTGCTCCTACCCAGGCACGGGTTGAGTCTGCAGCAAGCCCCGAGAGCATGGAGAGGACCCTTCGGGGCAGTGCACCACCTGCCTCTCCTCTCTATGTGGAGAGAACTTCGGGCCTGCAGTGGTAGAGAGCCGGGGACTTCATCTCACAGTTTCATGTAGAGGTTGGGCACCTCTGCTGCCCTAACCCCTTCCTCCTCCTCGCAGGGTCTGAGTGGCCACTTCCAGATCCAAGCTTGTAAAACTAGGAATCTGGATGTTATAAACCTGCTTGATTTAGTCCTTAATTGCATGCAGATTCAAATGATATCATTTGGGTTTTGTAATGGGTGTATCATTCCCTTTCACAGAGGAAAAGATTGCCCAGGTCCCTAGGGCAGCAGCAGGGAGCGAGGGGGTGTGGGACTCAGCAGCAGATTGCAAAAACCTTAAAGTAACCCAGGCCACCACTGCCTTCCACCTGCACTGCGCCTGGAGCAACCATGGTTATTCAGGACCACATCTCCTCAGCAGAACGCACCGCACAGGTGGGAAGCAATTCCTGACCCTTGGGGCTTTCTTCTGTGATGTAACCACATCTTTCATGATGAAGGATTATTATTCTTGCATTTCAGCAGGAGGGAGTTAGCCTCCACTGTTATTGGATATTGAAGACTTGAAAGGAAAGTGTGGGTTGAACTCCTGTTTGAAAGCCCCAACAATAAATAACAAAAGGAAACCATTCCAGCAGCCATCACTGCTCTAAGAGGCCTTTGTGTTTTCTAAAGAATATCTTTCTGAAAGCTCTGTCTCCCACCTCATGGCCTCCCTCCATTTCTAGGTGGGAGGGGAATAAAGAGATCATTGTGGGGATGGAAGCTCAGGCACAGAAATAACCCAGCGCATTTGCTGGTGGGGACATGAACAAGATCTCGTTATAGCACGGGTCCCTCTATCCAGCTGGAGGGTCAAAGAAGGCAGCTCCTTGGGTGCAGATACATTCCCATCCAAAGGCATTAAGGAAGAAGAAAAGAAATCAATACGGATCATCTCAGCGAAACATGCAACAGTTAGGCTTTGTGTAATGCCAGTGCTGGCCTAGGAGCTTAGGCCAACAGGTGAGCTCCCAGGAGGTTCCCCACAGAGAGGATGGAGAGATAGGCCAAGCCTGCAATGGGCAGGCATCCAGCCCTGTTTCCTCTGACTGTGGAAGAACCACCAGGATACTGTGGCTGCCTCTGTGCTCTTCTTCCTAAAGCGGCAAATTGCAGTAGAGGGAGCTGGCCCAGCAGCAGGGCAGGCACATCCTTATCTAACCTGCAATCATTGGGCCATGAGCCATGAGTCTCACACTGGGGGGAGAAGTGATCAGACCAATGGGACGGGCAGTCCCAGGAGGAGGGACTGGGCTGAGGAGACAGAAGCCAGGCCCAGCTCAGCTGCTCCTCCTAACGGCACTGTCTCCTGAATCTTGGCTCTATCCCAGGGGCTCCTCCTGAGAGTCAGCTCCCTCCTCCCAGACCAAGTTCCAAGCCTACAGGTTGGAGCAGGGCCAGCAAAGCACGCAGGCCCCAGGCTGGCTTGTCTGCGGTCTCCTCCCACTGCACTCCCCCACTTCTCCTCCTCAGCTTCCTCCTCCTCCCTTCGTGCTTCCCCCTCACACTTCCCCCTACTTCTTGGCAAAGATCGCAGGCCTCTCTCTGTTCGCTCAGGCCATCCCTTCTGCTTGAAATCCCACCGATAGGCCACCAAGTGGGATCCCAACATAATTAAAGCTTCTTCACGTGCCAGCCTTCCTGTCTTCCGTAGCTGTGCACCGGTGAATTCTTTTTCCACCGCAGGGGCCCGGAAATCCCAGTGCTTGGGCCCAGCCGCTCCGCAGCACAAGGCCAGTCTGGGTGGAGAGGACGGACCAGCTGGGCTTCAGCAGACTTCTCTGCTGGACAGTCCCCTGTCCTCTGGCCAATTTTGTCGCAGGGCACAATCCCTCCGAGTGCACAGTCATTACTCACCACCTGGGCCAGGAGAGAGATTGAATCAAAACGCCTGCAATGAAACTCCAGGTCTCCCAGGGTCACACTGGGTCCATTCAACTTATTTTTCTGCTTGCATTTCAGCTTTGCCAGGGAGCCAGTTCTTCTCTGACTACCTAAAACTTTCTCCTAGCCAGAAAACATTTGAGCTCAAAGAGGATAAATGATAATCCCTTTTCTCTCAAGGTTTCCAGGTGCCAGATTTTCAAAACTGGTGAAATCTTTAGAGATCTTTTCATCAAAAATGTACAATTTATGAGTGAGGAAGCTGCATCCCAAAGTCACTGCATGATTGATCCAAGATTCTCCCAGTGCTGATTGTGGCTGGTGCTGATGCCTGCATCCAGCAGGCTCTGCCTCGGCCTGTGCGGTGCATTGGCCTTGCAGGGGTTGGCCTGCCTCCACTTCCCTCTGTGACTTGTACCTCCTGGTTGATGGTGGTATAACAGCACGGGATCTCTTCATGCTCGCTAAGCATGCTGCTGACGGCCGGTGGCTCCTAGCAGCCACTTCTCGGTAGTCGTGAGTTCCAGTGTGGGCTGATACTGAACTAGAGGGATAAATGGCTACACTGCAATCCCAGACCTTGACAGCTGTCCTAGAGGGTGACGTTTCAAAGTCAGCGTCTCCCTGAGATAGCCTGGCTCACAGTGGAGTTACTGAGATAGCCCCTGCTCCATGAACCAAGGTGGGAATTGGTGGCTGTCATTTCCTGGGCACTGCAGGTACTGGGAGGCCTTGGGTTCCTGCAGAATTGGCCAGGAAACCTCTGGAACCAGAGCAGTTCACTAGGCTGGCTACAGGGACAGCTGAGGTACCACAGACTGTGCTAAGAAGACCCTGGCAGGGTGGAGGCCCCTGAGGCCTCTTGATTCACCTTCCTGGAGTCACTATTTGGGAAAATCACTGTGTGACACCCCAGCTCCTGCCTCATCCCCAGGAGACCTGCCCAGAAGCTCTTGCAAGCATTGCAAGGGAAGAACTCCCATGAGCAGGAGAGACACCTAGTCCCTCGGGGAAGCGAGAGAAAGCAGAACTGGCTCCAAGGATGGAAACACCAAATCCTACCCCAGCCTTGCCATACCCCCCAAACAACATCTTTTCTTTCACTCTGCTCTGTGCACCCGTTTCTGCAGCTCAAAATTCCTGCCAATCATCCCCCATCTGAAAGAATAAAGGCATACAAGAGAGTCCCCTGGACAAGTCATCCCCAGTCTGGTGTGGGGTCTGCGAGGGGGAGATGGGAAGAGTGGTAGCCTCAGCTCCTGGACCATCTGGTAAGCAGGCTCTGCCTGAAGTGATGCAGCAGGCCACAGAGCAAGCCCAAGTCCTGCACCAGAGGAATGTTGGCGGCCCTTGAGGTCTAGGCTTACGTGGCTCACACGGGCTGGGCGCAGAGGGCAAGGGGATGGAGCAGAAAGCACCCTGACCCCACAGGCAGGTGTGCAGCTGCAGATCCCAGCTCCCACTCGTTAGCATCATGATTTGGGACAAGTGGCTTACCCTCTCCAAACCTCTGTCTCCACATCTGTCACACAGGGCAAACCACATGAAATCTGTTACAAATATTAAGATAAAGTAGCTTGTTTCAAACTGCTTGGCTCAGTACCCAGCTCTAAGGATGCATTCAACAAACCTCACTCTTCCCACTGAGCTGTGGTTATATCCTGGCTGGCTTCAGGCTTCTGCAGCTCCCTGCAAACTGGTCCCTAAGGAGCACTTTCTGGGCCAACTTCCCTGACCCGAGCTCACAGCTCAGCAGATGATGGGTTATGGGCATGTCCACAGCTTCTTGTCCAAGTCTTCATGCCCACAGCAACCTCTCCATTGTAGACAGGGTATGGGGCCCACTTCCATCTTATCCCTGATTCTCTAATATTACTAAGTCGCCTGGGCAGGCATAGGAGGAGTTTGAAAGCCAAAAAAGGGGGATCACACCATTTGTCCCCTTTCTGCTTTCCTGTCTCCTCATCCTGAACCAGTGCCAAAGTTAGATCTGAAAGCAGCTCTTCAGAGCCTCTGGGTCTCTCCATGCAGGGGTAGAAGGACCTTACCTGGCCATGAAGGCCTCCACACTGGGTCATAGCCTCCATCCCCCAAGTCACCTCACACGCGCACACGTGCACACACACACACAAGCTCTCTGCACCCCGACCCTGCAGACCACGGTCCCCACTTGCTTCCACACATCTGGATCTTGGCTCAGGTTGCGCTCTGGGCCTGGGTGCCTGCCTGGACTTCTTAATTGCTGACAATGTTAATCCATATGTTTCTCTCTCTACCCTGACTCAGAAACCGGCAGTGGTGGCACCTTCCTGAATGTCTAATATCAAATGCCTGCCCTGACCGAATCCTCACTCTGTGCCAGGCAGAATCTCAGTAGTGCACAGTCCCTGCAGGTGACCACATACCTCCTTCGTCTCTGCACCTCACCTTCGGCTGCACCTGACCTGCACCGTGCCCATCTCACAGCCGACAGGTAAATGCATGGAGTATGGAACCTTCCAAGCATCCCCTTGTTCCCCTTGAGGCTCTGTTTTTTTATGGGGCTCAGGTCCACTCATTCTGCCCTTCACCCAATTTGCTTATCCTATACCCTGAAGTTTGGCAAGGACAGCCCAAGGCACTGACAGAGGGAGCACCTACCTACATGATGTCTTCCAAGAACAGGCTCACCAAGCAGACATTCGGGCATTGCTATCAACCTGTGCAGTGGTGGGACCTTGATAATGGCAAACACAGTCCCGTCACCGAAAGGCGAGGCTCAAAAGAGATTACTTTTCTTAATTTAGAAGACTTTTCCCCCTAAAAATGAATATGCCTGAGTGTATTCACATGACGGTGCAATTGTTTTCACACAGGTGAGGAACGTCCACTAAGCTACCTGGCCCAAGTGGCTGGACCCCCTCTCTCCAGGTGTGGGCTCTTTGCTGATTAAATGAGGAACAGCTTGTGGCTTCCAGATCCTTCTCCAAAACCCTTTTTTATTACTTCTGCTTCATGGCACATGGAACTGTTGGTCGGACTGTATTTACTGCTTCATCTCCTATTTTTTAAACAAGTCAATGGATATTATAAGGGCCCATTAGGCTGCTGAATGATATGAGATAACTACATCAAGTGGCTATAACTCAAGCCCAAATGAAGGATTCTGACATTTCAGTCAGCCTTTTGCAGCCTGCACACACATCCAAGACAATTTTTATCAGACGTTTAGAAAACATTGGCAAGCAATTCCAGAATTTCCGTTGCTGCAAAAGACCCCAGGAGTCCTGGGGTCCTGGATGAGAAGACCCTCCCTCAGCTACACCTCTGGACTCTGGGCCTGTTCCACTGTGGTACAAGGGGCTGGCAGGCTGGTGAAGAGGAAAACATGATGCAGGACTCAGAGGCACCCCCCTGACTTCCTAGGTGTGGTCTCCCTGGATGGCAGGAAGAGACATGGCCATGTTACAGGGACAGAGAGCCTCAGCACAGTTCATGAAATTGTCATTGTGTGGTTCTTGCTATGAGCCCTGGAGAGGCTGTAACCCACTGGACATGCTTGTAACCCCAGGCTCAGCCCCCCACATTAGTGAGCTGGGGAAATAGAGGAGGAGCACCTTTCCATGATTCTCTCTCTTTCCCCATGGCTTCATTGTTTCGGGCAATTCTCTGAACAGAGTGAGCTCAGAACCACAGAATATCAGGGCTGGGGAAATTGTAAGGAACATGAGGTCCTCCTTGCACATTTTACAGGTGTGGAAAGTGAGGTCAAGAAAAATGTAGTGACTCACCCTGCTGGATGCAAAACCAAAGCTGCAGCCGGATTTGTGGGCTTCAGCAGAGAGGCTCTGGGCAGTGCACCTGCCACTGCTGGGTGAAGCCTTGGCTCAGCCTGGTATCCCAGGATTCCAATGTTACCAGCCTAGAAGAATCCAAAGATGGCAAGTGGCAGAAAAATGCAAGGAGACCAGTATCTCCAGGGAAACTTGATCTGCCTCCACTCCCCTACTTCTCTTCCATGTGCACACAACACAACCTCCAGGGTAAAAGTTACAGAACAACAGCCCTGTCATTCACTCACTCCAGGGAAATGTACCAGGTTCCAAATCCATGAACCACCCACTGTGGGGTGCAGAGACACAAAGTAACGAGGTCGCAGGTCTAGCAGGAGACACAGACATATGTGCAGTGCATTCCATACACATAGAGGGCTGTGTTTGGCAGCTCATGCAGAGTGGAGCGACTGGCAGCATAAGCGGCTTCCTGGAGGAGGGGATGCCTGAGTGAGATAGCCAAGGACGACTAGGTGTTAATGAGAAGAATGGCAAAGGCAATTGCAAACGGAAGGCAGGTAGGCAGGAAGGAAGCTGCCTCGCTGGTGCAGGTCACTTGGCAGTTCTCCTTTGTTGGAAGACAATTTCTGAGCAATCCCAGAGCTGCTGGAGGCCACAGAGCATTGCGGGTCTCTGTTCAGAACAGGGAGTTCCCTGCATAGGCAATAAGACAAGATGGAAGCTTTTAAGCAAGGAGGTGATTAAGTTCATACCTGCATTTTAGCAAATTAGTTTGGCAATGGAAGGAGGATGGATTGTTGATTGACCAGGTATGCAGGGCCAAAACCCTGGGATGCACTGGGGTAGCGAATGCCAGAGGGGGAAGTATCAAATATCTGGGCTTCCAGTCCAAGATCCCATGATAGATGCAGACTGGAGAGGAGAAAAGGCTCTGATCACCCGCACTGAGCCCCTTCAGGGCTCTGCTCAAGGCCTGTGCTCTGATGGTCTGAGTCATGGGCAGTTACCCTGCTCCATGGCTATCTGTAGGTGGGAGAAAAGATACAGCTCTGTTCTCTTCTCTTCCTCCCTCTCAGGCAGGGGAGGGCCTGTTCTGTCCTACAGAGCAAGGTCTGGCTCTCAGACATGACTCCTGCTGAGCCGCTTCTGTGCCCAGAGCTCTCAGAGGGAATCAAGTCAGGCGGCTGAGGCCTGGAAGGGTCTTATTCACACAAGCATGGCTCAGACGTCCCTTTATGGTCTAACATCTCCACTTCTCCCCATGAACTCTATTCTGTCTGCAAAAATAGAAGGCTCTGGAGCTGAGATCTGCATGAGTCTCTATTAGCTACACTGACAGACATCCTCCAATGTTGCTGGGAGGCAGGAAGCAGGTGCACAGTAGGAAGCAGGTGCACTACTGCAAGCCTACAATTTGTTCCATAAAGGTATCCACTATCCACAGAAAGATCAGAGGTTACAGAGCCCAAGGCAACACACTCTTTGTACTTTTGCATTTTATCTAACAACCATGTGGAAAAGGAAATGTTCTATACAGAAGGTGACACTATAAAGAAGTGACTTCCTAAATAATGCTTAAAGGTTTAATTCTTTGCACCCAGAAAGTATTTTCCTAGATCTTGCCTTGAGGCTTCCTGCAGGAACCAGCACCTCGTGCCCCCTTCTTCATGAGGACAATCCCTCCCCACCACTCAGGAGTCCTCCTCCAGCTGAGCTGCATCCACGGTCCCACCCACTTCTGTCCCTCAGCTAGAATCACAGCCTTCTAAGCCTGCTAGGGAAGTCCTCAGAACATCCCAGCCGTGTGGCACGCCCTGAGTCTCCCCGTACCTGCAAGCTGGCCAGAGCACAGCCAGCAAGGATGCCGGTACGCCATAGCCCTGCTCTGCTTGTTATGTGGGCCCGGAAGGCTGGGCTGTGAAGGACATCTTTCCCCTAGCCTTGCACCCGTTCCTGACCCAGCCATGCTGCCCCACACCCTGAGAAAATCTCTTGGTCCCTGAGGCCCTGGGGACTGCAGATTTCCTCCTAACTGTCTGGTTCATCTCAAAATAAGGCTGCATATAGGGATATCCTAGCAACACAAGGCTGGTTGCCCACTCTCCGAGATGGTGAGAAGCAAGGACAGAGAAAAGATTGGGGTAGGTGCAAGGAACAGAAGGAAGAGAGGATACGGGGAGAGGGTTCTGTTTTGGTTCTCATTAATATTCCCAAGCCCTGGCTTGAGTGATGCCTGAAATTTTCCCCATTAACATTGCCCCTTTGGGTCTGGGCACTGAAATTTCTGCTTAAAATGCAAATCAGCTTCCCAGATGGGAAAACACATTAATAATAACGTCAAATGTTCACACAACACATTCTACCACATCTCAATTTATTCCCCAAACAGCCTCATGAAGCAAGCAAATGACTGCACCTCTCCTACTGCTAGAGTAACACAAGCTGAATGGAGTCAGGCAAAGTGCTGTGAGATGCACCAGCCGTGAGGACCAGGGTGCAGACAGCTGGGGTTTGAGTGCTGACTCTACTACTTAATATGCCTGAGTGTAACCACAACAGGCATATCCATGTAGCCGTTAGGAGTTTCAGCTGCATGAGGTCAGGTCTCTACTAAGAGGTAGGTGCAATTTCTGACTGGGAAGGCATTTATCAGATGTGGGTGCTGCGTGTAATAGAACCACGATGCATCATGAGCTCAGCGAAGGGAACCAGGCAGCCCATGGAGAGAAAAGCTGCCACTTGCTTAGGAAGCCAACAATTCTTTAAATATTTATTTATTTGAAAGGCAGAGCTAGAGAGTGAGAGAAAGTGATCTTCCGTCCACTGGTTCACTTCCAAAATGGCCACAAAAACTGGGGCTGGACCAGGCCAAAGCCAGGAGCCAGGAGCCAGGAGCAAGTAACTTTATCCTGGTCTTCTACATGGGTGGTAGAGGCCCAAGAACTTGGGCCATCTTCTGTTGCTCTCCCAGGTGCGTTAGAACAGAATGGACTCAGAAGCAGAGCAGACAAGAACTGAACCAGCACTCAGTTATGGAATGTGGCCCCACAAGTGGCAGCTTAACTCATGTGCCACAACACGGGCCCCAAGCCAGCAATTCTGAGCAGAGGCCAAACTCTTGGTCAAGTCCCTGCCTGCTCCCCAGGCGTTTAGACCATGTGCCTCCTAAGGCTGTGGCATCAGAGAGCAGCAGAAAGGAAACAGAACTTCAGTCTGTTTACTCATTCTCCTCACTTGACACAAAACCCTACCAGAGCCCTGGGCTTCCACCAGAGCTGGCTGGGTTGCACACAGGAAGGGAAGGAGACACTGCATTTTCTTGCCAACACCATGTACAAGTGGAAGGAGTTTTTACAAGGCTAAAAAAATACCCCAATGTCAGTGACCCCCAAAGTGGAACAGTTATAAATGGGGACTGTAGAGTGGGAACTACAGTGGGAGATAAAACCACAACCCCAAGCTTTTATCGAATATCTTCTATTAAGGACTGTCTGAAGACAATGGGAGTCAACGTGCCAGCACAGATCAGATTACAGGCACTCTCATAGTCACCACTAATTCAAGAGCTAGCTACAGAGGCCAGTGAGTCTAAGAGATGACTATTCAGCTTTACATCTCTGACTGGACATGGAGAAATGAGGCTGTGGTTATTTGCACATTAAAATGATCAAATGCAAACAGACTGGAGGCAACTTCGTTTTGTGGGAAGGGGGAATATACTCTAAAATACCTCAAGCCAAGTTTGCAACAAGCTGACATTGTAAAAGCCTTAGAATGCCTTCCTTTCCCTAGTCCTACATTCTGCCTGCAGGGGGTCCAAACTGTGTGTCCTCCAAGAAGGACGCGCTCTCCAGCACCCATGTCAGAGGTAGTGGTGGAGGATGATGGACAGGGAAGCCAGAGTCATGGAGGACATGATCTAAGGCACCGCTGTCTGGAACCACAGAGGGGCAGCCACACGGGTCAGTCCTTGCCACTTGGGGTGGCAAGTAATTTCTATTTCTGCCCCACTGGGCTTGTCCACTCTGTGAACTGGTCATCTCTGAATTACTCTTTCCCCTCTCACCTGAGCAGATTGATCTTTTTTTGTTTTTTTTTTTTTTCTTTTTAATGTGGGTTTTCTTAGTCTTCTCTCCACAATGATATATTGGTTAGGTCGAGAGCAAACCACCTGTCTTTTAAAGTATGGGTCATCAGACAACTGTCCATTGCACAAGCTGGGTGCAGTACTTGGATGAAATTTGACTGTTGTAGCTTCAGGAAGCGGAGCTGTGTTCTCCATGGGAAGGCGGCGACCGTGAGTGGCAGAGGCAGCTGACGCTGGGAGCAGACTTTCCAGTGCTCACTCTGCATTCGCAGCGTGGCCCAGTCGAAAAGCTCACTTCCCAGCCTCCTTCGCCGGTGACTGTGGCCAGTGAGTAAATTCTGACCGGTGAGACACAAGCAGGAGATTCTGCGTGAGCTTTATAAGGAGTGCCTTTGTTTGACGTTAGCCCAAGTGCCCACCATTTCTAAGTGGAATGTGAACATGACGGGTGGAGCCACCGTCTGTTTAGGTTCCCAAGGAGACCTGGAATCAGGAAAGTAATGTGATATGAATAAGAATGTAGACATAAGCATGGTATGGGCCGTGTCACCTGCCATGTTTGTTCATTTCCTGATTTTGTTAGAATCCATCTTCCATTTTGTTTAAGCTATTAGTGTTGTACATCCTCCTGCTTTGCTAGAAGCGACATATAACTGAATTAGTTGAAGCTCATCTTTATTAAATCTGGGTATTGATTGTAAGGAGAGATTGAAAAACCACCTATGTCTGAGAGTTCCTTGTGAGAATTTAAGTGAAATATATGTTAAAAGCCCAGCCCCAAGCCTGCCACCTAATAATTTCCGAATAAACAGAAATGGTTGCATTTACTACTACTACTATCATTATTATTATTATGCAGTCATGCAAGCCAGGATCCGAACATAGGTACTGTGACAGCAAGGCCCTGCGTTTGTGTTGATAATCTCACTAATCAAGGTTCACTGAAGCAGAGAGAGTCCAGGGCAGGGCGGGCTAGCTTGTGCTGGACAGAGCCATGTGTGAATACTTGGGCTTGGCAGGACACAGTTCCTGTCGCAGCTGCTCCGCATGGCCACTGCAGCACAAAAGCAGCCAGAGGCGACATGGGAATGAATGAGTGTGGCCTTGTTCCAATAAAACTTTATTTACAGAAACAAGCAACAAGCTGGCGTTGGCCAGTGGGCCCTGAATTGCCAACCTCTGGCCTGGAAGGCAGACACAGAGGGCTCCCTGGACAAGGCACAAAGGCTCCCCTGACGGACCCCTGTGGGTCTCTTAGGGCCTCTACAGTGTGTCTCTCCCGGGTCTGTGAGAGTAGCTCGCATGGGATGTGTCCACCCTATGGACGGAGCATTTCCCTCTGCACGCCCTGTCTGCCACATGGGCCTGGCTCCCATGCCTCCTGCTCCTCCAGTCTGCACAGTTGGGTG
Source organism: Lepus europaeus (assembly GCF_033115175.1). Lineage (NCBI taxonomy): Eukaryota > Metazoa > Chordata > Mammalia > Lagomorpha > Leporidae > Lepus > Lepus europaeus. Next base: position 124,816,382 of record NC_084833.1, on the reverse strand, counting down.
GATTAGAGAAAGAAGCAGCGAGCTCTCAGGGAGGGGGAGGGGCCCAGGCGCAGGCCCAGGCCCAGGACACATATGGACTGCCAGCAACCCTGCTCTCCACCCTCTCTCTTCTGCCCTGCAAGTGGCTCCAGGACAGCTCCCTCGTGGGCGCTCTGCCAGCAGCCCATGTCATAGCAGGCTGTTAACCTTGGTAATGAAAAGCACAACTTTATGAGCACCAGAAATTGACTAAATTCATTAATTTTACTCATAATAGAAAATTAATGCTTGGGATGGGTGAGCCGGCAGCAGTAAGAGCCTCGGGTTGCAGATGGGAAGGGGGCAGGAGGAGTCATTTCCTGGTGTGGAGAGTGATTTTCCCTTTGTTAACGCTGCTGCCGCAGAAGGCTTTTGCCCATCTTTTCCTTTGTGAGGGGTACTCTGTTTTGTAGTCCCAGGGAGATAGAGAGTGAGGACAAACAGCCCCTGTCACCTGCTGCCGGGGTTCCTCTGCCTGGCTCTTCCCCTCCGACACAGCCTAACCGGAAGGAGGTTTGGGGATCCCCGTCCTGGTAGTAGAGGGCTGGTGCCAAGGCTTTCATGGCGTCTGTGCAGCCAGGCAGTCAGCCCTTCCTCCTCTCCTCTGAGCCCACCAGGCAATGGGACAGAAGCTAGGGCAGGGGCTGGAGGATAGAAGAGAGGCAGAAAAGGAGGGAGGAAGAGAAAGAGGAAGAAGAGGCTAGGGAGGGAGGAGGAAAGGAAAAGAGGTGGCCCCAACGTTACACAGCTCAGCGCATGAGATAAGCACATTGAGGGCTTTGCTTGTTTAATCTCATTTAATTTTGACAACAATGTTTTGCGATTAGAATGACTCTCCCTGCTTTAGAGGAAACTGAATCCCGGGAAGGTAAGGAGGATCTCCAGGCACATTAGGCAGTCAGACCTGTGTGATCCCCTCTGACCCTTTCCCGCCCCGCCACGCCCAGCGCCCCCCTCCTCACAGCAGGGTTCCCTGACCAGGCAAGCACAGGACTGTCTACAGAAGGGGGATGCCCGCTACCTCCACACAGGGTCAAGGGCGGACGGCGCTGGGTGTCTGGCCTTCGCCCCTCTTCTGCGAGGTCAGGAGCCCTCCACCTGCAGGTAACAGGTAACGCGAGGCATTTCAGTGAAGAACGGTGTTTCCTGATCCTCACACAGCCTCACCCCGTCAACAGCTGCTTGACTGTCTTGAAAACGGTTCTCCAGAGCCTTCCCCAGGAGTGCGTGGAGTGGCCACCGCCAGCGCCTCGGGGAGGGACCCGGCCCACTCATCTCTTAGGAGAAACGCCGGTGAATTCTGACTGGATCTCGGCACCCCTGGGGCAGGGAGGGTCAGGTTAGGGCCATGGGCTTCAGTGCAGCACAAGGCAGGATCGAGTCCACGTCAACCCTCGTGTCAGACAAGTTTTCGACTTTTCACACTGTGCGATTTAATCCCAAATGTGGGATTAAAGCCATAACAAATGCAAGCAGCTCAGCACTTGGTAAGACTCTGTCCATGGGGGCAGTTTCAGTACACGGAGAGGGAAGTCTTGACGTTATGGAGAACAGTGGGTTTCAGCATATTACATACATGTGATGCATGTAATATCTTCATGTGAATTAAAAAGAGCAAAATGTTAAAAATTGTTAAATCTTAAAAATATATATATTTTTTAATTTGGCACTCATGCATAATAGGAGTCTTCCAAAAGATCATGGAAAATAGATATTGAGAAAAAAATGCATAGATTTCAAAAGCTTTCTGCATCAACATAAACTTTTCTCTTAATTCTGTTTTCCCCAAGCTTCCGAAGTCCCCGGGGATAATGTGTTCTTCTGTGACTTCTCTCTCTCTCCATCGCATCCTGTCCCCATCAGGTTCAGCCTGCCATGACATACAGCAAGGTTAGAATCAGAAGAGCCTTTCAGGGCACCTAAGATCTCCACGTGTCTCCCTACATGGCCACCAGCAACAAGTCCCAGATGGGTACAAAACTTATTCAAGTACAAAAAGGAAGGAAATTCTATCATTTGCAGCAAAACCGTTGGAACTGAACAACATTGTGTTGAGTGAAATAAGCCAGGCAAAGAAAGACAAGTACCGCATGCTCTCCTTCTTTGTGGCCGCCAACATTAACAATAAATAAACTAACAAAAACAGAAAAAGAGAAATGCCTGTGTGTCAGTTTTGCTGCAAATACAGTGTTTTGTCAAACTGTGCTTAAAATCTTTGCCGAACAAATTGATAGGGATTATATACTACTAGCTTTAATGATTTTGTGACTATTTTAAAATTTACTTTTTGTGAGTGAAGTTGAACATCTACTCATTTAATTATTGTTTATCACCTTTCCCTATTTCCCTGCTTCCTTTTTTATCTGAGAACATATGTACATCTTTGACTATAATGTAAATTTAAAATATGTTATCTCAAATAAAGTAATAAAAAAAGGCTTCGAGACCACCTTGTTCAATCTGACATTTGCACAGGTGCCTTGCAATTGTCCTGTTAGGACATTTTGTGAATTGGTGTGATGCTTGAATCCAGAAAGAATGACTTTGGACTCCTGTTGCTAGCTCCCAGGGGCTGAAGAAATCAGTTGACAATTTCCTGTTGTCAAATTGTTCTAACAGCATGAATGCTTCCAGCACAGAATCGCCCTGGTGTGAACTGGCCTGAAAGCTTCTATACCGTCCTTTTGCAAGGGAGATGAGACATTTCTGTGTGAAAGAGCTGCCGCTCACTCACAACACAGCCTCCATTTGCGTGCACATTGTCATCGGGAAGGGCACTGGGAGCCTGAAGCCTTCAGCAAAAGACCTCTGAGGACAGATCCTGGGAGGCATTGCTCCGGTTGTTGACCCATCGCAGACAGAGCTGACTCCCAGCCACATTCAGGGCCCCCTGTGGATGCTCTGGCCCTTGTGCAGCTTTGAAAAGTCTCTGCGTGCAACCTTCCCGCATAAACTCCCACAGGAACCAGCAAGCCCCTGACTGAGACAGCCCCTAGACTTCACTCTAATGGGTTTTAACTGCCATGCACCCTCCAGATGTTGCCTCTGCCCACACAGGGAGTTCTAGATGATCTTGCATCTATTAGCAATGCAAGGATGTAAATCCTCAAGGACCTGAGCCCACTGCTGCGACTTCTGAGTAGTCTGGGAACATCGGGGCCTCCACTGTTTGGAGCCGGCTGACTCTTGTTTTTAAATATTTCCAGTATTTGTTTTAATCAAGTGTGATGGAACCCACGTATTAGGAGACCACTGCCATTGAAGATAGTTGCTACCACAGTCAACACACAGAAAAGGAAGCAGGCCTCACCACAGCAGCCAGGGCCACCTAGGGAAGCACCCCCAGCACCAGGACTGGTCTGGGGCAGGAGAAGGGAGAGGAAGACGTGGCAAAGGCCTTTAGCGTGCTCGTTTGGAGAGGAATGGGCCAGGCGGGGGAAGAAGCCAAGAGGGTCAAGACTGGACAAGTCCAGTCATCTCAGCAGGCTCAGGGCTACATGGCTGGGCTCCAGCTTCCAGGGTCTAGGACGGGGGTGACTTAGGCAGGGAGATAGTGTGCCGGACTACAGGAGCCTCATACAAGCAGTTCGGTGAGAGTGTGGGCTCACTAGTTGTGGGTTTGCATATTAAAGACCCACTGACAGGCAAGTGTGTGCTCTCTCTAGGAACTGGCCAGCCCTGGGAGGGGCAGTCCCTCCTTGGGTCCACAGGGCCTCAAGAAATCAAAGCATCATAAACTACAGCTAATTAGGAGTCAGGATTAATTCCACCCTTGACGACGGTCATAGCTGCCGTTGCATTATCATGTTTTTACGAGTGGTATGATTAGTTATATTATGGTCTTTGGGTCCATAGCCTTCTTTGGGGTGGTTGGCAGCATGCTTGATTCGGCCAAGAGGAAGCATCCAGCCCCACGGCAGCAGGGCTCTCGGCCAGCTGGGGCTCTGGAGGAGCCGTGTCTCTGTGTTTATTACCTGATGCCACTGGTAAGAAACACGCTGCACACAGACCCACATTCAGCTTGTACCCTGAGTAGGGGGACGCAGAAAGAGAAAAGCGGGTGAATGACATTGCAGCGCAGAGTTCAGGTGCCCCAGCACCTCCTAGGGTGCACCTGGGGGACCTCCCAAGCATCTGAACCAGGGCCCTGGCTGACCTGGAGCACATCTTTGTCACCCTCTCCGGCAGGGCTTTTGACCCAAGCAAGAGATAACACTCCATCTCATGGGAATCACACGCATATTTATTCAATCGTTCTTACTTGACAAAATAACACTCCGTTGTGCATGCTTGGGCTTTTTTTCATGTAGTCTATAACCTGTCAGACTGATTTAACAGCCAGTAATAGATTTTAACCTGTGGTTTGAAAAACCTTGCTCTAAGGAAATACAAAACATTCAGACTCCAATAGAAACCACCACCAATACCTTATATCTTTACTATTTTATAAAAATGACACCTTTTCAGTGCAAAACCCCAAACACTATGACACTTCCATAAAAAGAGAGAAACAAAATCTCCCGTGCCTGGAAATACCTACTGTTTATTTTTAAGTGCCCTTCCTTCCAAAAGGTCCTGTTGCACACACACGTGCACACACACAACCAACTGCATGGTAGGAATAGGAGGACACAATCCAAATGGCTGTAGGATCTTGTTTCATGAAAAATATCACTCAACATTTCTCAATTTAGTCTTCCTTTTTAAAGCTGACGGAGTTTTTTTGCAAAGCATTTGCCATAATTTTCTCTACCAATTCACTACTGATGAGCATTCCAGTTGTGTCCATTGTTTTGCCACTGTGAGCAATACTTCTGCAAGTATCCCTGAGTATGTGCCTTCTTGCATGTCTGCAATTTTCTGCTTATGTAACTGTGGGTTCAATGGCTAAACACATTTCTACTTGATATTTATCACCAAAGTGCCCTAACGGTATCATGGAAACCCTTACTAACAACACTTGAGATTGTCCAAATCCTTATCACTTCTCTACACTTGACTTAATATCTTCCACATTTCCCCCAACATGATAATGGAAAAACACCTCATTATTCTTGTTATTTGCTTTTCCTCAATTTGTATTGACGAAGAAAATGAAAATGTTTGCATAGGTTAACTGTACATCTGTGTTTCTTTTGTGCATGCAAATAACCTTCCATCACTGTTCTATCACCTTGTTCTTCTTTTCCTGGTGATTTGGAAGAGGCATTGATGTTTGGTGGCTGAGCATCAGTCAGCATCAGACTGCCCAGGGTCAGTCTCACGTTGCTTTTTCCAATCTGAATAACCAGGCAAGAATCAAATTCTCTATGTCTCTGTGTTCTTATCTTAAGCCTGGGGCAGTAACAGTGTCCCCTTCCTAGAGCTGAGTGTGAGATAGTATGTGTCTGTGCCTGGCACATAATAAGCATTCAGTAATTTGAGGGGACTTCAGAAAATTTTGAGGAAATGGCATTATAATATAACATTTTAATGCAAAAAGATGAAAATTTGTGAACTTGAGGGGTCTTCAAAAAATTCATAGAAACCACATATTATGATAAAAATTGTTCATGAATGTCCAACTTTTTGCACCAACAGAGACTTATCTTTTAATTTCATTCTCTACAAACCTTGAAGTCCACTTCTACTGTGTTAAGGATGGTGAGATTCACAATATGTGAACAGTTGAGTGGCAGAGGCATTGACCAGTCAGGACGGAACTCAACCATAGCATTGGAGCAGCTTCCCAGAGGAGTTAACCTTTAAGCTCCCAGATTTGGACCAGGGATGGGCTGTCCCATGGTGGGGGTGGGCAGTCAGAGTAGCTGTCACCAGGAAGCTCAGGGAAACACTGCTTTCTTTACCAACCCCTGTGGAGACTGTCCACACCCTGCCTGACCTGCAGGTCAGCTGTCAGGCCCCTGTACCCTGGTTACACTGACAGCAGGCCGCACGAGGGGCAGAAGGCCTCTAGCATCTCCCTGCCCTTCCAGCTTTGTTTACAGTGTTTTCTGAAGCTTGAATGTCTCCTGTGCTCAGAATAAGCAATCTTCCCCTTCCTGCTTTTGAAAGGCCTGACCCATCCAAAGGTGAGATGAATATTCACCCACGTTTGCTCCTGGCCTCTTTTAATATGCAAACTCTTTGAGAGTGAATTTATTATTTCTGCTGATGTTTAGGCTTCTTTTTTTAATACATCATTCTAATCTCCAGGGATCTTATTCCGTTGGTTGCAATTTGTTATATAGGCACCAACAACAAAGAACAAAGGTTGTTAATCTCTCCACACTGCTGCAGCAGAGGCAGGGCTGTGCTGGCCCAGCCACAGAGGTCATCAGGGCATGCAGGTCACTCTCACAGCCCTGTGTCCGCTTCAGCACAGCTAGGAGTGGGGGATGGGGGAAGGAAGAGAGAGGGAAGGTGGAAAGAAGGGGGAGATGGTGGAAGAGGAGAGGGAAGGTGGGAGGGAGGGAGGGAGGGAGGGAGGAAGAGTGAGCACCCAGCTCCTGTTGCAGAGTCTTCTTAGCCTCTGCTCTTCCACATCCGGCCCACAACTCCACTGTGCTTCCCACGTACAGGTGTTCAGCACAGATGGTGGAATGACCTGGAATGTAATTGAATGAAAGGTAGCTGCTGGGTCCCTGAGCCCAGAGCACAGAAGCTCCCAGTGACTGGCCTCCCAGGCAGTCCCCAAGTCTAGTCACTTGTGTCCGTCTCCTTCTGCATCAGAATGAAAGCTCTTCAAACACAGCACACAGGACCACTCACTGCTAGAGCCCTATCTCCTTATACTGAGTCTGAGCTCACAAAACATTTTCCCTGCTCGCAGCACTGAGCATCCCTCCGGGCCCCAGCCTGAGCCTGGGGCAGCACAGCACTCAGAAGCCCCAGTCCCCAGCTCCCACGACCTACAATGCATGGGGAGGTGGGTCTTCCCACACACAGGCTTAGTCACCCACTCCTCCAGTTAACTCCAGTTAACTATCACTGCTGCGTGTGTAAACTGCCATCAGCGAGTGACACAGACTCAATTAAAGAAGGGACCTGAAGTCAAATCTGTCACCTCCAAGAACTCAGGTCTGACAAATAGCCGATGGCAGCTGTGCCCTGAGGGCTCCAGAGCTAAGCCCTGCAGGGTGTCCCCGCCCAGTCCCCAGGCTCTCTCCTGCCTGGAGAGAGGTGACTCTCGGAACTGCTATGATTTCCCTGCTTTACAGCACCTAAAGTGGGCCCAGCCTGACCGCTCACAGTCCTCCCAGCCTGACATCTCATAGTCCTCCCAGACTGACATCTCATAGTCCTCCCAGCCTGACATCCCACAGTCATCCCCACCTGATGTCTCACAGTCCTCCCATCCTGACATCTCACAATACTCACAGCCTGACGTCCCACAGTCAACCCAGCCTGACCTCTCACATTCCCCTCAGCCTGACCTCTCACAGTACCCCCAGCCTGACATCTCACAGTACCCCCAGCCTGACCTCTCACAGTACCCCCAGCCTGACGTTTCACAGTCCTCCCGCCTGACATCTCACAATGCTCACAGCCTGATGTCCCACAGTCATCCCAGCCTGACGTCTCACAGTCCTCCCCAGCCTGACATCTCACAGTCCTCCCAGCTTGACCTCACAGTCATCCCCGCCTGACGTCTCACAGTCCTCCCTACCTGACGTCTCACAGTCCTCCCCGCCGACGTCTCACAATCCTCCCTACCTGACGTCTCACAGTCCTCCCTACCTGACATTTCACAGTCCTCCCGCCTGACATCTCACAATGCTCACAGCCTACGTCTCACAGTCCTCCCAGCCTGACATCTCACAGTCATCCCCGCCTGACGTCTCACAGTCCTCCCTACCTGACGTCTCACAGTCCTCCCTACCTGACATTTCACAGTCCTCCCGCCTGACATCTCACAATGCTCACAGCCTGACGTCTCACAATCCTCCCAGCCTGACATCTCACAGTCCTCCCAGCTTGACATCACAGTCATCCCCGCCTGACGTCTCACAGTCCTCCCTACCTGACGTCTCACAGTCCTCCCCGCCGACGTCTTACAGTCCTCCCTACCTGACGTCTCACAGTCCTCCCTACCTGACATTTCACAGTCCTCCCGCCTGACATCTCACAATGCTCACAGCCTACGTCTCACAGTCCTCCCTACCTGACGTCTCACAGTCCTCCCAGCCTGATGTCCCACAGTCCTCCCCGCCGACGTCTCACAGTCCTCCCTACCTGACGTCTCACAATGCTCCCAGCCTGATGTCCCACAGTCATCTAAGCCTGATGCCTCACAATCCTTCCTCTTATTTCCCAAGGGAGCTTTCAACTGTATCACCCCATCCTCATATGCTCTGGGCACCAATCACATGCCACTTCCTGTTCCCTACACAAACTCTGACTATGCCCCAAATTCATTTTTTCTTTAAGATGTATTTATTTATTTGGAAGTCAGAATTACGGAAAGAGAGGGAGAGACAGAGACAGATCTTCCATCCCTCTGGTTCACTCCCGAAATGGCTGCAACAGCCAAGGCTGAGCCAGGCGGAAGCCAGCAGTGAAGTTTCATCTGAGTCTCCCTAAGGGGTGGCAGGATCTCAATCACTTGGGTCATTTTCTGCTGCTTTTCCCAGGCCATTAGCAGGGAGTTGGATCATAAGTGGAGCAGGTGTGACACAGGCCAGCACCAATGCAGGATGCTGGCATATCAGGCAGTGGCTTTGCCAGCTACAGCACACCACCAGCCCCATATCCACAGATTTAATTGCTTATTTTGTGTGTGATTCCATAGCACATTTTAATATTTCAATATTTCAATATTAATATTAAATATTTCATATTTTATATCTTTATATCATTCTATCTTACTCACTGCTTATGGGGTCCAGGAAGGCGTTTCTCAGATAGCTAATGTCAGTTATAGGTATGCATATTACATGCATTAATGCAATACATAAATGAATGAATAACTTGACTTGCCTCATCCATGCCAATAAAAAAGGGAATTGTAATGGAATTAACCAGGGTTTAAGTGAAAAAAAGTTGTGATACACTGAATAAAAGTGCTTTGAAATTAGAAAACTATTATTGAAATAGGGGTGTTTAATAAAGTTACAGTCTCAGCTGCTCTCTCTCTCATGATGTTCTGTGGAAGCAAGAAAGGTGTGATAATACAATGGCAGAGGTGTGGGCAAGGATGGTGTGAACCCATAGCCGCAAGGAGCCTTAGCAAGGGTGGTATGATGGCACAGCCACAGGGACCTTGGGCATGAGTGGGGTGAAGCCATAGCCACAGGTGCTTTTGGCGAGAGTGGAGTAACAGCAAACCTATGGAAGCCATAGCAAGGAAGGTGCTTGACCCACACTGAAGCAGTGGTTTTTGCTTAAATTTGGTGTTTTTGTTTTTTCTTTTGAGAATCAGAGAGACAGAGATGGACAAACAGAAGGAGAGCTCCCGTGCACTGATTAACTCCCCAACATTCACAGTAGCCAGGGCTGTGCTGGGGCTGAAGCTGGAATCCAGGAACATTATCCAGATCCCCCATGTAGATGGTAGAAACCCAACTATTGGAGTCATCACCACTGCTCCCAAGGTCTCCCCTGTCAGGAAGATGGGACAGAACCGAGAACTGGGAGTTGGACCCAGGCATTCCGATGTGGGACACAGACGTCTAAGTTGCTAAACTCTGACTTGTGTTTTTTAAGCAGGTTATCCCTAAATGATTTTCCCACCAACGTTACAGTGTCTGTCTGCACAGTATCCGTTGTTGAGGTCTCCTCATGGCAGGAACATGTCCAGATAGACAAATTAGAAACCTGTAGAAGAGGAAATGGAAGGACAGGATGAATCATGCAATGCACAGCCTTTAGCCATGACCCTGGTCATGAATCGGTTTGTAATGGATGATTACGGGAACCGCTGACACCACAGGGAACACTGCCCTCACACCCACATTCATAAAAGGGGCTCTAAATTCTCCATGCCTGCTCTCTGTCAGCACTGCCCTCTGAAGACTCCTCTCCCTTGTATAAATGGTACTGAACATACGAGAGCTTGCAAACAAATGGAAGGAGATCAGCATGCGGGATCCATAGCATTTGAGCTGTTCAGAGATGGAAGGAAGATTCTTCATGGGAGGTGAAGGAGTTAAGCTGGAGGATGAGGCTGTGTCTCTAGCCCTGGAAGATACAGAACACCAGTCTGGGGAAGCAGACCCTGCAGGATCTCCTTCATGATAAGAGCAATGGAACCCGTTCCTGCACCAGGGGTGAGTACCTGCTGCCCCAGAGAAGGCTGGAGCATGGTTGCACCGTAGCTAGAATGTGGAGGAAGTTTCAGCCCAACCTTGGGGGGCATTTGTTTGCATGGGGCATTTGTAAACATAAAGCTGATAGGAGGAAACATAACTCACAGACAGGTGAGCAGCCATTTCCACATCACATGGATGCTTCCCAGTGTTACTAGAGAATTAGAGTCCCTCCCTGCTGTAGTTTTGCATTCTTGTAACAAAACTCTCCAGGGAGCTGACAAGAGAAAAGGCTTATCTGACTCACGGTTTCAGAGGTTCAAGTCCACGATTGGGTGGCCTACTGGCTTGGCCTCTGCAAAGGGTGGCAGTTGGCCACAGTGGAGCATGTGTGAAGAAAGGGCCACATGGAGAACCAGGAAGGGGAGAGTGGCTGGGCCCAACTCGGGCTATAGGGCCCAACTCGGGCTACAGGACAAGCTTCTCATAAGCACTGCCTGCCAAGGGCATGCCCTCAGGGGCCTAGGGACCTCTTTAACACCATGGCTGGGTTCCAAATCCACCCTCCAAGTGTCATCAACTTAACACTTTGTGTTTTAAATATCTTCATGAGCGTCTCACTGATGAGTGCCATGAGGTCCAATGTAGCTTACAATTGGGATCCGAAGAGAAAGGCTGGACCGCAGGTAGAGAGGCAAGTCAGCCATTTTTGCCTTTGCCTACATGTGCAGAAAGGGCAGCTGTTTTAGTGGATTATTTGCTTAGGTAGCTCCACAGGAGTGGAGTTTTCCCTTTCATGTGTGTGAATCCATAATTTTCGTCTAAAATGTCTTCAAAAAGTCTATCCCCCATGACAGACCATTAGGGGGAAAAGGGATCGTGCATGCTGGGGAAAGCCATCCAATTACCAGCGATGCAGTGACAGGCGCCGGAAACTGCCAAGCCTCTGGCGTAGACAGCAGCCTTTCAAAGCTGGGAGGGGCGGGGCCCACGCACGTGTCTTGAGGGACCATCACTCAGGAGCAGCAAGGCATCTGTCAAACGCGTCAGACTCGCTCTCCAGACAGGTTGTTTTACTTCCAGCAATATATAAGTCAATACAGAGAAAAAAGAAAAACTGAGTTTAATCACATAGCAAAAGCAGAAGAAATCATGGCATTTTTCAATATTCTGGAAATTGCATTGGCAATCCTCAAGTGTGCAGCGTCCATGCCAAGCCTGCCTGGGTTATGCAGCAGCCAGCCCGAGGCTGTGCAGAACTGCCAATGCAGCGCCATGGGGGAGGGGAGCCTCCATCCAAATGCAAGGAAGGCAGCCACAAGTACCCTGGTCCTCCCTGAAAAAGAGACATGTGGTATCATGTGCAAGTAGATGTGTGTCCTGCGGCACGGAATTTCCTTAGAAGTAAGCAAATACAGCACAGCATGTGAGGGTCTACTGTTGACCAGCCATTGTACAAGGCTTTGAAGCCAGTTGCTATGACAAAATCTTGGATAGTAATTTAGAAAGAATAGAAGTTTATTTAGCTCATTGCTGTGGAATGTCCCAGAGCATGGCACTGGGATCTGCTCAGTTCGTGGCAAGGGCCTTATTGCCACATCACAGCCCAGTAGCAGGCATCACAGGATGAAACAGAGAAAGCGTGCTAGCTCCAGTCTCTCTTCCTCTTAAAATGCTGTTAATGGGGGCTGGTATGGTGGCATAGTGGGTCAAGCCATTGCCTGCGATGCCAGCACCCGCTGTGGGTGCTGCTTTGTATCCTGACTGCTCCACTTCCAATGCAGCTCCCTGAAAATATCCTGGGGAAAGAAGCAGAAGAGGACCCAAATGCTTGAGCCCTTGCCACCCATGTGGAAGACAGATGAAGCTCCTGGGTCTTTTTCTGCCTGGCTCAGCCTTGGGCATTACAGCCTTCCAGCCTTCCCTTTCTCTCTCCTCTCTCTGTCTCTGCTCTTCCATTTCTCTTGATAACTCTGACTTTCAAAATAAATGTTTTTTAAAAATATTATTTTAAAAAGCCACTAATGCCAGCATAGGTGCATCACCTTCATAACTTCGTCTAATACTAGTTACCTCCCAAAGACCCCATTTGCAAAAACCTTAAGTCTATGACTTCAACTCTAAGCTTCTACAACATACATGTCTGAGGGCACATTCACACCATAGCAACCAGCCACAGTTCTTGCCTTGAGGAGCTCACAGACCAAAAAAAGAGACCAGCAAGTGAGACGGTTGCTTACCAGCAGTGTGGCAAGAGGCAAAGCAGGAATCCAAAGAGAGAGTCTTCGGTGCAGCCGTCAGGGGCAAGCTGTTATCTGCGTGGAACTCAAGAGGCCAGGGTTGGCCTAGGCAAGGGCCCAGGAGAATAATAGGCAGAAGGAACAGCAGATGCAAGTGCCCCCTGGTACGAAACAGTGTGTAGCACTTTGGGGCAATACGAGGAGTCATTTGGCTGGAAGCCCAGGTGCTGCAGGTGAAGACCTAAGAAAATTCAGACCATAAATGGTCCAGAGTCTTGTCTTGAAATTTATCCTGAAGGCAATGTTTAGTCATGAATGGATTCAGAGCAGAGGCAAGATAGAAACGGATTCACAAACTTACGATGCTCGAAAAATGTAGCACAAAGAAGAGGAGGAAGGCAGGCACACTGGGAGCGAGGCAGCGGCACCACCAGGGAGGGTGGTGGAACCGGAGGATAAGACTTGGGAGGGGAAGAGTGGGCGGGTGTGGGGAACATGTGGGATGGAAAATCAGCAGTTTAAAGGAAGTGACAAAAGATGCCCTTGGTGGCCAGGTGCATGCACGGCCATTCACCAAGACAAGGAAGAACAGGATAAACGAAAGTTTAGGTTCCAGCCTGTTATTTACCTAACCTGGAACTCTGTCCACTCAGCCCGCATGCACTGAGCACCCCCATTTGCTAGGTCCTGGCTGGTGATGGGAAGAAGATATGGACCCTCAGGAGTCTCCTGGACCTTGGGCCCATTCTGCCTGCTGACCTCAGACGCTGTCGTGGCAAACCAGGACAGCTTCCTTGCAGCCCACAGATCTTAGTGGCACTGGGTTCATGACCACTCCTCAGACCTTATCATCACCCTGGTCTTGCAGCAATTGAGGTTCCATCCCTTGGGCACTGAAGGAGCAATTGGAAAGAGTAAACATTACCCCTAGAATTTACCAAAGGGCCTCCCTACCCTTCTGTCCTGGTCTGCACTTTGCAGCTCCAGATGGAGTGCCTCCAGGTATCCTGAACCTGGGCAACCAGTTTTTTTTCCCTGCTCTCTCCACCCTAACAGAGTGAGAGTTTGCACACAGGTGTGCAAATGTGTGTGCACACATACACATTCACACTCACAAAGCAGGGACAGTTCCTTCTCTAACACACACAGTTATTTCAACAAGATGTGCTTCCCTGTTTAATCACTACCTTCTTTCCTTGCTTGCTGTTTGGAAACCCCAAGGTACACACTTAAAATAACAGGATCACAGGTTTGCAAAGTCCTTGTAAGTGTCAAACAACCTCCTTCTTCTGTGTGAGCAAACAGAGGCTCCTGGGGAGCCCAGGCAAACCCCTCCTTCCTCACCCCTGCCTCCAAAGACCAATGCACCTTCCCACATTATAAATCATGTCTTGCTCTTCCTGGGAGCAACCCTCTCTTATGGGAGGGTTTCCTGAAAGTTTTCTATTGATGGAGCTGAGTCAACCTGAAGACGCAAGTTAACAGGGGGCCCCTCCCCAGTGGTACCCAGGCACCATGCAAATGGGCTCCTACACCTATGGATGAATGAAGCGTGGAAATCAGATGAATCAGGCTGCCTGACTGCTGCTGCAGCCACAGTAGGCTCACAGGTCCAGCCTGGTCAGGGTGGCTGGAAGAGATCACTGGTTCTCCCTCCTCAGCTGCGTGAGTAGCCTTCCTCCTGCCTTCCTTTCTGCATCTTCCCCAGCTCAAGTCAAGAAGACCTGCTGACAAGGGGCCTCCTGCCTTCCAGCCCCCTGCATAGGCAGACCCTTGGTGCTCAAGAGGTCTCTGCAGACACACGGCTGCTGCCCGCAGAGGGAGCCCCCTTCCTGGGAGCAGCCACCAAGGGCAAAGCACATGGAATCTTCCTGAAAGCAGTGGGCCTCAGTAATGGTGAGCCGCATTTTGAGTTTCTTTGTCAATAGACAAAGAAGAAGGCTTCCAAACTGCAGAACAAAAGTGGCCTCCATAGAGAGAGCCAGAGAAAAGGGATGAAGGTGGCTGACACGCACACACAACCAACACAGCCGATCCCTGGCTTATTCTTCCGCAGGAGCCTTGCTCACACAACAGGGCCCGGGCGGCAGGGAGCATTTCTGTATTGAGACGTTGGAAATGATCTGGAATGAAATTAAACGGCAGTTTGGTTACACTTTAATCACCGCGGACAGATAACGACACAGGAATCCATATTTATTGTCTTGTGGGGATTTGCACAAAGATGCAGTGATCTTTCCGCAAGACACCCAATTTATTCATGGAGCAGCAGCAAGACATTGCCAGTGTGAGTCACTCAAGTGTGTCCTCCCGCTGCCTCACAGAGCCAGGAAAAGCCCTGTCCACTCAGCGGGCTTCTCCAGGAGCCCTGGTCAGCTACTACACATTCAGTCCCCAGCAGGTGGGTGTGGGGTAGGGTGGCAGAACCACTCTGTCTCCAGCCTCCCTGAGCACAGAGGTGCCTCACTGTGTGCCACTGTTCCAGCAGAGGGCAGAAAGAAGTGAGGCACCAGAGAGCATCTTGCAATGATGAGAAAAACGACAGAGCCCCCCATAAGCCACACCTGGAGACAAGGGATGCTTTAGAGGGCCTTGCGTATGCTCTTGTGTGTGCCCACGTTTGACCTGAGATCGAAACTCTGCACTGAACCAGCATTCACAAAAGGTGCCTACACCACACAAGGCTGTGGAGTGGGAGAGCATGGAATGCAGTCACAAAGGTGGGTGAGGTGCCTTCCAGCAGGGGGCGCCGTGACAGCTGAGCCATAAAAGCACTCCCAGATTCTGGGGCTGAAGCCTCAAACCAGCACATCAGTGTGTCGTTGTGGAGTCCAGTCCTGGTGTGGGGTGCTCAGTAAGTGGAGGAAGAACCATCCTTGGCTTCCAAAAGTTTTGACAGTTTGAGGTGAGGTGAGACATGGTTCCTAGGGAGACAGGCCAGCCAAGGCCAGACTTCACCCAGCCAAGCAGCTCAAATCCCACTTTTCATATATTCACACCACAGAAACCAGCAAACACTACTGCTATTTTGTGGATGTTCCCTCCAGAACTCACCTTGGAATTTAACTGGCTCTGGGCCAGTCTTGGGAGCTGGAGCTTTTAACCAGCAATTAGGTCATAGAAGACCCCACCAGGACCTGTGTCTTTATTGCCAGTGTGGCTTTGTTATGAGAGTGAGCTCTCTAGTGCAGTCTCCTTGCTGCTTCTCCCTTTGTCTCGAGCAGGTGCTAACCTGCCCTCCCCCCATGGTTGATGCAACAGGAAGGCCTTTACCATATGCAGCCCCTCAGCTTGGACTTCCCAGCCCCCAGAACTATGAGCCAAATCAATTTCCATTGTAGATAAATTATGCTGTCTGGGATAGTCTATTACAGCAACAGAAATAGACCAAGAAAACTGTAAGCAAAGGAGCTTTCCCCTTTACAATTAATAAACACTCACCATCATACCACAACACCTTCCCCACCCCAGCTCAAAGTCTAAATGGCTAAAATAAGATGAATTCTGGCTCTTACTCTTCTATTTTTAAGCTGGTTCTGATGCATCATGTCCTCAAGCCAGCAAAGAGTTAAGTAAAAAAAAAAGGGAGATCCAAGAATTTGCTACGCCCACCCCCAAGGTATGAAGAGAAGGGGCAGGTGCCATCTCTTCCAAGTCTGTGGCTTCCTGCCTGTGTTGGGGAAGCCTAGAATCATTCCCCCTCTCTGTGGCTCTTGTCTGTCTGCCTCTCTCTCCCCCCACCTCTCTCTCTCTCTCTTTCACACACATACACATGCACACACACTCAGGTGGAACACACATGTGTTGAGCACTTACTATGTGCAAACAGGATGATTTGCAAGATGAATCAGGGACTTTACATGATGACATGGTCTAGTTATTCCAGCAGTTTAGGAAATAGACAATGCTTTTACACCCGTTTTATACGTGATGAAACTGAATCTCAGAGAGCCCAAGTATGCTACTTTCTCCTGAGATCACCTACTGTTGTGGTGAAGCAGGCTTCCAATCGGGGGCCCTCCCTGAGAACCACCTCGGGAAGTCCACAGAGGACATGAGGGTCCAGCAGCGTGTGGGTGCACACCAGAAACCCTGCTGGGCAACCTCCAAACAAGAACTTGATAGCCTCTTGTCCATGTCCTGCTGCTATCACGGAACACCATAGGCTGGCTCAATGATGGTGAACTGAAATGTATCTGCTCATGGTTCTGACGACAGGGAAGACCAAGATCAACGGCAGCTTCTGGGGAGGCTGTGTCGTCCATGGTAGAGGACATCATGTGGTGAAGAGAGGGAGTGAGCAGGCAGAACTCACTCTTTCTCTGCATTCTTAACTGGCACTTAGCAGCCGTGTCTGTTACAGGTCCAGTCCAGCAGTCTGCTGTGTGACCACAATGTAACTGGCACATAGCATCCGTGTCTGTTACAGGTCCAGTCCAGCAGTCTGCTGCGTGACCACAATGCTGAGGGGGTCGAATCCCGGAGTTCCTCGATCAGTTACCACGTCTGCATTGAAAGCCTCTGGACTCTAGCTATTGTGAAACTGATCATGGATTTTTTGAAGATTTATTTATTTATTTGAAAGAGTTACACAGAGAGAGAAGGAGAGGCAGAGGCAGAGAGACAGAGAGAGAGGTCTTCCATCTGCTGGTTCACTCCCCAATTGGGTGCAATGGCCGGAGCTGTGCTGATCCGAAGCCAGGAGTCAGAAGCTTCTTCCAGGTCTCCCACATGGGTGCAGGGGCCCAAGGACTCGGGCCATCTTCTACTGCTTTCCCAACCCATAGCAGAGAGCTGGATAGGAAGTAGAGCAGCCAGGACTCAAACCAATGCCCATATGGGATGTCAGCACTGCAGGTGGTGGCTTTACCCGCTACACCAATAGTGCCGGACCCTGGATTTTTGTACACTACAGCTACCTCACTGTACTATAGCAAACCAGAACTCACACCTCCTACCTGAGCATGCTTGGCACCCATTATCCTCCCTCTGTCTGTCTCCCTGCCCTTCCCTCTCCTCAGTCATGGTGACCGCTGTTCTGTTCTCGTCCCTTAGGAGACTGCATATTTAGCTTCCACAGGTGAATGACAATGTGCAATGTTTGTCTTCCCGTGCCTGATTCACTTCATTTAACATGATGCTTTCCGTATTGACACAAATAACAGGAGTTTGTTTGTGTCTGCGGCTGAATGATATTCCACCGTGTATGTAGGAGGCATTTTCTTTCTGCTTTCACCCATCCACAGGCACCTTGCTTGATCCCATACCCTGGCTGTTGTGACTATTTCTGCAATAAACATGGGAGGGTGGATGTCTGTTTGACACTATGACTTCCTTTGGATACCTACCCAAAGAGGGACAGCTGGGTCCTACTCCTGCAGCAATACTGTGACTCCATTCACAAGGGCAGGGTCCTAGTCAGCCCCCTAAGATCCCATTGTTATACAGAGACTGTCTCCAACACATGAACTTTGGGACACATACAAAACGCAGCAGCCAGGGTATAAGAAGCCGTGGGCACCAGGTTGTCGGACATCACAGACTTCCCAGAGCCTGGCACTCAGGAGCTCCCTGCCCCACAGACTCCTGTTGGTCCCTGAGAGAGGAAAGGCCACTCCCAGGGTGACGACAGAACAAGCAAAGCCCCACGAGGTCAGACTCAGGCATATTTCTTCTGGGGTTGCTGCCTCCATCCACAGCCATCTTGCAGGGCCAGTGGTCATGGAGGCAGCCAGACTGGAAGACCCTGAATTTTCCAAACATGTAGCTGTGCTGTGCGGCGATAGCAGACATTTTTCCATGGCTGGCAGAGGACTCACTGGGTATGACAGGGGCCCCTCAAGGACTGCCTGTGCCCCTGCTGCTGCAGTGTCCCCACATCTCCACGGGGAGCCGAAGAAACACAGCTCGTGTGGGCGAGAGGCAGCACCCCTGTCCTTCTTAGACCTCCAGATGAGGAAAGAATTAACTAGGATGTTTCTGAGGCCCTTCAAACTCAACCCACATTGCTCGGATCACCCTCTGCCCTCCTCCCTATACCTCTGGCCACAGACTCTGTAGGCTGGGTCCAAAGGAGAGACACAAACTCTCCTGTCCCAGGCACTGGCAACTTCCCTTTCCCAAGTCCTGAGGTCTGCTCCCTCCTTCTCTTAGCCCCTGCCTGCCACGCACAGGTGGAGCTCCCCCATCCTGCCTATGATTAAGCCATCTGAAACCATTCGGCAGAATTACTGGCTCAGAGTGCAAAACAGATCCTGGAAGCCAGACACCTAAGACAGCCAGGGTGATGGGAGACAACAGGCTGTCTGATCTGTTGTGTAGCCTTGGATTGTCATTCTAAACACGAGGTTTGTTAGCCCATGGTGTGGATTCTAATTAACTGCCAGAAATGCATTGTTGGGGGGATGATGGATTACCCTGGGCAAACTGTTAATACAGCTCATTCGCTTCTGCCCATGTGCAGCCCCAGCCCAGAGCAATTGACTGCAGAGATGCTGAGCTGTGGGAGAGGTCCCGAGATGACCGCTCCGTGCCTGTTGATGAGACGGGAGCAGCACCACGGCACCTGCACCTCCAGGGCACAGACAGCAGTCCTTCCAGGTCCCGAATAGCTGCAGGCGGGGGAGTGGCATCAGATGACATCCTCCTGAGTAGCAAGTGATGCTAAAGCAATTACCCAGACTTAACAAAATGGAAATTACTTGGGACAGATATAAGGTCCTCTACGTGGGTCTGCCAAAGCCAATCACATGACGACCAAGAAAACAGAAGAGTTCACAGGGAGGTTCACCAGGTCACAGTCAATCAATTGCTGGCCCAGAAGTGGTCTTACTCTGTGATCAGGAAAAGCAAGTGATCTTCATGTGCCCTCCCCCTCTGTTCTACACTGACCGAAACATTGTATTCATCAGGACTGGAAAGACACAGAATTGTCCTAAGGATTGGGCTTGAGCAATTACAGGGGCTCATAGGTCTGGAATTTGCAGAGCAGGACATGGGGGTTCAAACTCTGCTAAAAGGTAAATGATTTCTTCTTGAGAAACTCACTTATTGGTTTTGAGGTCTTCAATAGTTTGGGTGAAGCTACCATATTATAGATGAAAAACTATTTAACCTCTTTACAGGAAACCTGTTATAAATGTTAATCCAATGTACAAAGATCTCCTCAGTAGAACTCAGACTGGTGTTTGATCAGCTGTGAACCCCAAGCTAACTAAGTTGACAAAAAATAAATAAATAATTAACCATCACAGAGGCTGGCAGTGTGGTGCAGCAGGTAGAGCCCCCGCCTGTGTCACCAGCATGCCATGCGAGCACCAGTTTGAGTCCTGGCTGCTCCACTTCTGACTCAGCTCCCTGCTGACACGCCTGGGAAAGCAGCAGAAGATGGCCTAAGTGCTTCGGCCTGGCCCAGCCCCGGCCGTTGTTGGCCATTTGCAGAGTACACCAGTGGATGGAAGATTCTCTCTCTCCCTCCCTCTGTCTCTCTCTCTTTCTCTCTCTGTGAGTCTACCTTTCAGATAAGTAAATACATCTCTTTTTTTTAAATTAACCAACACAAACAAATGTCACATCCAGAACTCAATCAGAGAGAAAAGACAACAGTACAACTGCCATTTTATGAATTAATTAAGAGAACCAAAGATATTTTTGACTTATCTAATACTGTATCTCACTTAGTATAGGACAGCTATGTTTATTTATTAAATTATATATTTCTAATTTTATTTCCTAATTATCAGAAAGAAAACACTGTGCTAATTAGACTAGGATATGATGCATTCTCATAAAATATTCTTAAAATTTTTATGTATTTATTTTGTTTATTTGAGACAGCGACAGAGAGGGAGAGCTGGAGAGAGAGTCCTCATCTGTTGGTTCATTCTCCAAATGCCTGCAGTATCTGGGGGCTGGGCCAAGCAAAAGTCAGAAGCCAGGAATTCAACCTGGGTCTCCAGTGTGGATGGCAGGGACCCACCACTGGCTGCCTCTCAGGCTACACACTAGCAGAAAGTTGGCATTGGAAGTGCAGCTGGGACTGGAACCCAAGCATGCAATGTGGGATGTGACTACACTACATCAAAAACTCACACCTGACATAACTTTTATTTATAATTATTCATAGAGCTACATAGGCTTATTTTGGCAATGCTCTTTTTTGGCAATCACTCTTTTATGTATGCATACAGAAACATATCAGTAACATAAATAAAATGTTCTTAGATTCCTCCATGTTCAGGGCCGGTGCTACAGCGCAGCAGGTTAAAGCCCCAGCCTGCAGTGCCGCCATCCGTTATGGGCACCGGTTCAAGTCCTGGCTGCTCCTCTTCTGATCCAGCTCTCTGCCATGGCCTGGGAAAGCAGTGCAAGATCGCCCAAGTCCTTGGGCCCCTGCACCCACGTGAGAGACTCAGAAGAAGTTCCTGGCTTCGGATTGGCACAACTCCAGCCATTGCAGCCATTTGGGGTGTGAACCAGCAGATGGAAGACCTCTCTCTCTCTCTCTCTCTCTCTCTCCATGTTGTGTGTGTGTGCATGTGTGTGTATGTAACTATAACTTTCAAATAAATAAATAAACCTTTAAAAAAAAAACATGGGGCCAGTGCCGTGGCTCACTTGTGCAGGCTCCACCTGCAGCGCCGGCATCCCATATGGGTGCTGGGTTCTAGTCCTGGTTGCTCACTTCCAGTCCAGCTCTCTACTGTGGCCCAGGAGGGCAGTGGAGGATGGCCCAAGTACTTGGGTCCCTGTACTCGCATGGAAGACCAGGAGGAAGCACCTGGCTCCTGGCTTCGGATCAGCACAGCACCGGCCGTAGCGGCCATTTGGGGAGTGAACCAAGGGAAGGAAGAGCTATCTCTCTGTCTCTCTCTCTCACTGTCTAACTCTACCTGTCAAAAAAAAAAAAAAAAAAAAAACATGTTATTAGATTTCTCCATGTTCAGAATCTGCTGAATGTGTCTGATTCAGCAGGGGATATTCATTTTTTTCCACACAAGCATCACAAGCTCGGCTCACACAACACTTCTGTGAAAAGCTAAATAAGAATTAAAGGGGTCAGCGCTGTGGCCTAGCAGGTGAAGTCACCACCTGCAGTGCCAGCATCCCATATGGACGCCAGTTCGAATCCTGGCTGCTCCACTTCCGATCCAGCTCTCTATTTAAGCCTGAGAGGGCAGTAGAAGATGGCCTGAGTCCTTGGGCCCCTGGCTCCTGGCTTCGGATCACTGCAGCTCCAGCTGTTGCAGCCAAATGGGGAGTGAACCAGCAGATGGAAGACCTCTCTCTCTCTCTCTCTCTCTCTCTCTCTCTCTCTCTCTCTGCCTCTCCTCTCTCTGTGCAACTCTGACTTTCAAATAAAATAAATAAATCCTTAAAAAACAAGAACTAAAGGTTACTGGGAGCTCTTAGCAGGTTTTGCAATTATGTCATGCTAGCCTATTTGGACTCTTGCTTTAGCAGTGTTGCTAAACATACCTAATTCACTGCCCTCCACAGCATCTGATTCTAATAAGCCTAGAAAATGTGCCTGGTGTTCGAGACCATTGGCACTCCTCCTGCAAGTTCTGGGGCTGGAGTTTGGGATATTTGTGCACGCGCAACTGGTGAGCACCTTGTCATGACTGACATCTGCTGAAGCCACGGTGGGGAACTGTAACATATTCGTATTGCAAAGGCATTGCATTTGAGGGTGTGTTTCAAACCAGCTAAACAAGTCACGTGGGTTTAGGGGCCCAAGCACTTGAGCCATCTTCTATTGCTTTCCCAGGCCATAGCAGGGAGCTGGATTGGTAGAGGAGCAGCTGGGACACAAACCAGCGCCTATATGGGATGCCAGC
Organism: Lepus europaeus; assembly: GCF_033115175.1. Classification (NCBI taxonomy): domain Eukaryota; kingdom Metazoa; phylum Chordata; class Mammalia; order Lagomorpha; family Leporidae; genus Lepus; species Lepus europaeus. The sequence goes on along the minus strand of NC_084833.1, from coordinate 124,794,059 downwards.
CCCACAGGCAGAGGCTTAGCCCACTATGCCACAGTGCCAGCCCCCTAACTCAGGATCTTAGGAGTACAGGGAAAGGACTGATTTGGATTGATTTCTCAGGCTGTATCCTATAAAGGAAAATATGTAATTGATTCCACAGGGTTACATACAGCAGCAATGAGGAGCATCATGTTTTCTTGTTTATATCAACCTCCAGTTCCTGCTGACAAAGAAAATAGGTGGAACGCTTCTTTTGTATTTTTTTAAGATTTATTTTGACACAGAGATAAGGAGAGACAGAGAAAGAGATTTTCTATCCACTAGTTCATTCCCCCAAATGGCCACAATGGCTGGGGCTAGGCCAAGCCAAAGCCAGGAGCTCAGAACTGCATCCAAGTCTCCCTTGTGGATAGCAGGGACCCAGGCACTTGGGCCATCCTCTGCTGCTTTCCCAGGCACATTAGCAGGAAGCTGGATTGGAGGTGAAGCAACTGGGAGCCGGGAGCAGGGAGCTGGGACATGAACTGGAGCACATATGGGATGCCAGCATCACAGGCAGTGGCTTAAGCTGCTGTGACACAATGCTAGTTGCTCTTATGCATATCTTCAAAAATCTCTTCTGGCCCCGGGTTTGACAGTGTTGTCTCTGGTCCAGCCCAGACCTTTCTTGGGGGTCCCAGAGTGTGCCCAGTGCTGGAGTGGCCCTCATTTTCCTCACAGTCACTGTTGCATTCACTCAGCATGGCTGTTTGGTACCATTGGCTTTGCCAATCGGTGGCTCTCAAAGGCTTGGCTCCTACACTCATCTTGCAAATGCTGTAGCTTTGTCTTCCTGGACTGAATACACGGAATGTGTGCCTGCAGTTTTGCCCTATCGAGGCTCTTCTGACCCTTAGCAAGGGCCACCCCACCTTCCACCACCACCACCTCTTCCTGTTCCAAGCACCCACTCCAGAGGATGTGGTAAGGGCCAGAGCAGGGTGCAGAAGAGCCGTCCTTGAGTGCTGGCAGTGAGATGTTGGGCAACTCACTTTGGAGAGCAAACTGCACACACCAAGCAGTTCTGCAGCAGGCACCCGCTGGGAGCCCATAGCTCAAGTCAGGCTGTGTCACCTGGGTTAGACGCGGACCCTGCAGGTTAACGGCTCAGTCCCACAGGATTGTGCCCCATGAGCTGCCAGCCTCAAGTCTCAGGGGCTCCTGACCAACGGGTCATCAGGGGTTCCCAAGATCCTCACCTGGGGTTGCTGGAGTGACTCACGGAACTCATAAAGACATTTTACTTAAATTTCCCAATTTGTTGTAAAAGTGAAACATGAGTCCACAGATGCTGACTTGTTTAAGGAGACAAATGCAGAAAGGAAGGGAGGGAGGGAGAGAGGCCGGGAGGAAGAGAGGGAGGGGGAGATGGAGGGAGAGAGAGGGAGGGGGAGACGGAGGGAAGGAGAGAGGGAGGGAGGGGGAGACGGAGGGAGGGAGAGGGAGGAAGGAAGGGAGGGAGGGAGGCAGGAAGGGAGGGAGAAAGGAAGGGAGGGGGAGATGGAGGGAGAGAGGGAGGGAGGGAGAGAGGAAGGGACAGAGGGAGGGAGAGAGGGAGGGAGGGGGAGGGAGGGGGAGGGGGAGGGAGGGAGGGAGGAGAAAGACAAGAAAAGAAGAGCTAGGTAACTCAAAAGAAAGGAGTCTTCAAATCCTGGGTGCCTGGAAGACTTGGTCTCCGACCCTTTCCACTGGGCCGCAATCTCTCTTATGACAATGGCTTGTGTTTCTTGATGCTTCTATCTCTCTCCAGCAGTGGATAAAAAAAAAGAACCCCAGGAGGCAGGAGGGAGCCAGGAGAAGGTGGTGTCACGGAGACAGGCGGGAGAGCTGCAAGCATGGAAGGCGATCATCAGTGTGGGATCACGCCGAGGGGTGGGGAGTGGGGGTGGGGGGCGGGTGGAGGAAATGCCACTGGGTTTGGCATTTCAGTCTCTGGTGACCTTTGAGAAAGGAATTTCTGTCGTGTTCTGCGTGCGGGATCCAGATGGTGTGGAGCTGGAGTCTGAGCGGGCAGGGAGGACTGCAGGGAGCACGAGCCGCCCAGTCTCAGGTAAACGAGGCAGCAAACTGGAGGGGGCAGCAGAGACTTGATGGGATTTGGGGAGTATGGCAGGGGCTCCCTGCAGAGCAGAGACGTGAGGGATGCTCGTGAGAGGGAACCTGCCTGAGGGCAGTCAGCAGAGTCTCCACTCACTTCCATTCAGGGCCGGGTTGTTCTCAAAGAAACCTGCCTTGTGCTTCTTTATCCACACCACCCATACCCACCCCCTGACAGTGTGTCCAGCAAATTCGGCTGCTCTGTTTCTGATCCAGCACCCCGCTAATGCACCTGGAGAGGCAGCAGAGGATGGCCCACATGCTTGGGTCCCTGCCACCCCCAAGAGAGATCTGGAGCCAGGCTCCTAGCTTCCGCCTGACCCAGCCCCAGCCATTGTGGCCACCTGGGGATGGACCAACATTCTCTCTCTCTCTGTCTCTCTCTCTGTCTCTGTCTCCCTGTCACTGTCACTGTCTCTCCCTCTCTGTTTTTAGCCCTTCGAATATGTAAATAAGCAAGTCTTTTTCTTAAAAAAAAAACGTAAGAGAAGTAGGGGTTTTGCTGAACAGTCTCAGCTTTCTCTGTGGGATCGGAAAAATGTCATCTGCTCAAAATGCAGCAGAGGGGCGAGCTGGGGGCTAAGAGACAGGGAGAGGGTGTGACAACGCCTCCGTGAGCAAGGTGTGAAGCAGCGCTTCCCAGCTGGGGACAGAACAGGCCAAGGACCAGGGGGCCGTAGTCCCCCAGCCCTGAGGACGGAGAGCCAGGACAGTGCCTCCAGTCCCAGGCAGCCCAGGCACAGCAGGTGTGTGGCACACGATGCTGTGCTACCCACCCTTCTGCTCCAGTCTCCGCAGCCCTGCTCCGCACAGGTAGGAGTCTGCGTCCTGTCACCCAAAGGCTCGGAGGGGCTGGGCAAGGGCTTCCAACACATGCAGTGGCTGGCGAGGAACCCACTTATCTATACTCACAAACCTGGGGCAGCTGTCTGGCCTGCCCTTTGGCTTGTCCGAGCTGCAACCATGCACACATTCATTATTTCAGAATACTCAGTAAGAAATAGTCCAAGAAGAAATCCATTCGTATGATTAAAGAAATCCCAACATCATTTTTGTCAATAAAAAAAAAAAGAAAGAAGTAGTTATATCTTTAGATGGCTTTTCAACTATTATAAAATTCTGAATGGTTATAAAGAAATGGTTTTAAAGCTTTTATCACCCACTTGTGTGAATGAAGTTCCTAGTCAGTGGTGCCTATCAGGGATTTGAAGAAATCATCACCAAGTCGGAAGCATAAACTGGATTATAACTATTCTAATATACAAAGAAAAATTATGCTCAGGAAAACAAGCTCAATTTTCTTATTTAAATGTTTTGTGGGTTTCTAGAACTCCTATACAAATTTATTATTTAATGCTTTCTTAAAATTGTGTATTTTATAATTTTTCATCAGCTTTAAGTAATGTCATAAAAAATGAATATTTTCTAACAAGTTTCCACAAATAGTCCCCAAATCCTCTCCGCTCACTCCAGTGCACCACTCGAGTGCTGTGTTCTGTGCATCCCGAGACATGAGAAAGCAACAAGATGAGGAAGCAGTGAGGGAAACAGTCAGAGACAAATGAATGAAGAGTGGTGTGGACATAGACTAAGCCAGCCACAATCCCACAGCCTTCTCCAGCAAAGCCTTGGGTCCAAAGGACAGGCCCCTACTCCACGGTGGGGCCAGAGAAGGAAGAGCAGGCGTGTGAACCGGAGGTGATGTTAGAAGCAGCGTGGATCCAGCCCGGCTTGCAGGGGCTTCCTTTCCCTGCCTGGGTTTCAGATTCAACCCCGGTGAACACCTGGGGCCAGGAGGTAGGGAGGGCATTGGTCTTCCCTCACCTCTCTTCCCTGTCTGCACAGTCATCTCGGGTATCTGCACAGACTGCGACGTGCATCTCCCGCTGTGCAGGCTTCATCTGAGAAGGGCGCCCTCTCATCCTGGACTTCAGTCACCTGAAGTGTCACTGTGTGTCCTGTTCTGTGTCCAGAATGTGCACACGTCAGTCTTCTCAATCATGCACCTGCAGCTAAAAAGTCTAGTCCCAGAAATCACTGAGTTGGAAGCTATACTATTCAATGGGAAATTATCTAGACGGAGACTTGGGGTGAATCCTGTTTGGCCACTGTCCAGCTAGGGAAACTCTGGCCACTCATCTTTTTCTGGCCTCTGATTTATCATTTGTAAAATGAGTAGGTTTTACTAGATGATCTTAAGGCTCCTTTTAGCTTTGACATTTCCATTTTTGAGATAACCAACATCAAAATATTTAAATGTTTGCTCACATCACTGGATCAAAACACTACAGGCCTGCGCCGCGGCTCAATAGGCTAATCCTCTGCCTGCAGCACTGGCACACCGGGTTCTGGTCCCTGTTGGGGTGCCGGATTCTGTCCTGGTCACTTCTCTTCCAGTCCAGCTCTCTGCTGTGGCCCGAGAGTGCAGTGGAGGATGGCCCAAGTGCTTGGGCCCTGCACCCCATGGGAGACCAGGAGAAGCACCTGACTCCTGGCTCCTTGCTTCAGATCGGCGCAGCATGCTGGCCGCTGTGGCCACTGGGGGGTGAACCAACGGAAAAGGAAGACCTCTCTCTCTGTCTCTCTCTCTCACTGTCCACTCTGCATGTCAAAAAAAAAAAAAAAACTACAAAACAGTCCCTATTTAGTGAACTATGCCTGTATAGCTTTATCCCCTGTGCTAAGAAAAGCTACTGGCATCTAGTGGGGACTCAATAAATTTTGGATGGATGGTAGGTTTGGTGAATGGATGGATAGATGGGAAGGCAGATTGATGGATGGGTGGATGGATTTTTGGATGGATAAAAGGATGAATAAATGAAAAAATGAATGGATGAATAGGTGGATGGATGATAGAGATGGATGGATGGATGGATGGATGGATGGATGGATGGATGGGTGGGTGGATAGGTGGATGGATAAATAGATAGGAGTATGGGTTAGTGGATAGATGGGTGGATAGATGAAAGGAAAAATTAATGGATGGATGGATGGATGGATGGGTAGAAAGATCAATTAATAGGTTGATGAATGAGTGGTTGGATAGGTGGATGGATGGATGGCTCTCTAGAAATTAGATTAAGTCGAGGGTTCTGTAAAAGACTTTGCAACTGTTACTCATTGGAGAAAAGAAAATTCAGTAAGTCGTGAGAATGTAGCTCACGAAAGACAAAAGTAACTTGATAATGGCATGTTTGATATCAAATTCACATAGTGAACTGTGGAGGCTTGTGCACTCATGCCTATCAGAATTTTCTAACCATGGGAAAGGTGGTAATTCTCATATGACCAGTCTCAAAGCTTCTGGAATGAGGGAAGGTTTGAAAACCTACTTGGAGAGGCTAGCACTGTGGCATAGTGGGTAAAGCCACTGCTTGCAGTGTTGGCATCCCTTTTGGATACAAATTTCGAATCCTGGCTGCTCCACTTCCAATCCAGCTCTTTGCTATGGCCTGGGAAATCAGTAGAAGATGGCCCAAGTTCTTGGGCCCCTGTACCCACGTTGGAGACCCAGAAGAAGCTCCTGGCTCCTGGCTCCTGGCTTCAGATTGGTGTAGCTCCGGCTGTTGCAGCCATCTGGGAAGTGAACCAGCCGATGGAAGACCTCTCTCTCTCTCTCTCTCTCTCTCTCTCTTTCTGCATCTGCCTCTCAAATGAATGAATGAATGAATAAATAAATAAATATTTAAAAAGGAAAGAAACCCTATCTGGAGGACAAAAGCCAAGGTTGGGAGTTGGAGAAGAGGAAAAAAATGAACATTGAAGAATCCACTAGAGGTAGTATTGAGACCACTGGACTGGTGAAGTCCAGATCAAGTGGAAGAGGTGATGAGAACAGATTCTTCAAGCTGAACAGACCTAGCTGAACATTCCAGCCCTGGGGCCTTCAGTCTGATTCTCCTCTGAGCCTTCGCAAGGATGACAAAGCTCAGAATGACACAGAAAACCTGAGTGGACACCACCTCACCCTATGTTCCTCAGGAAAAAAGCTATCTGCCTACCAAAGTCTGTTCCAAGCGCTCTGGCCCATCCGCCCTGTGTCTGACTTCCAACAGTCAACACCTGCCTGGCTCCTGTTCCCCTTCTCTGTTGTCAGCCAGAGCCAGTGCAGAGAATGTTAGAACCTCAAATGACTGGTCTTGGCAAAATCCTTAAAAATGGTGCTGTCCCCTAGGTGGGATCTTCCACTGTGGACATACATTCTGCTTACAGAGTGGTGACAAGTACTTCCCTCCAGATGCCCTAGGTGGGTTCCTGGTCCAGGGTCTGTCCCAAGAACACATGGTTGTAAAAGGCAGCTCTCCTGGAAGCCTCACTCTCTATCACCTGCTTCCACATGGTGAGAGGAGGCTGGGCTTCTTTTTTTCTTTTTTTTTTTTTGACAGGCAGAGTGGACAGTGAGAGAGACAGTTGGCCGTTGGTTCACCCTCCAATGGCCGCCGCAGCCGGCACGCCGTGGTTGGCGCACCGCGCTGATCCGAAGGCAGGAGCCAGGTGCTTCTCATGGTTTCCCATGCGGGTACAGGGCCCAAGGACCTGGGCCATCCTCCATTGCACTCCCGGGCCACAGCAGAGAGCTGGCCTGGAAGAGGGGCAACTGGGACAGAATCCGGCGCCCCGACCGGGACTAGAACCCGGTGCGCTGGCGCCGCAAGGTGGAGGATTAGCCTGTTGAGCCACGGCTCCGGCCGAGGCTGGGCTTCTCAATTCCTAGCTCTGTTCTCTCCAGGGGAAGAGCCACCCAAGTCATTCAGGAACCTCTCTTGTGTTGTGATGCATCATTCCTGACATCTGGGTCAGTGTCCTGCCGTTCCTGCTGCAGATCACAAACCTAGTGTCCTGAAACAGCACAGATTTGTCACCCACAATTCAGGAGCTCTGAAGTCCAAAGCGGGTTAGCACGCCTGGACACCCCCTCCCCGGACAGTCTGGGCGAATGTCCTTTTCAGCTTCTGAAGGTGTCCACGTTGCTTAGCTGGTGTCTCCTCTCTGCTTCCAAGTCCAGCAGCACAGCACGTCCCTTCTCCCTGTGACTCTCTGGCCTCTGCCACCACCGTCACATCTCCTCTCTGACTTTGTCCCACCTGTCTCCCTCTTCCAAGGACCCTTCCCCTAGAAGCCGTGAAAAGCTCCCCACATCAAAACCATAACACGATCACCTCAGCATGTACTCTCGGGGCTCAGGGATTGGAACCTAGACGTTTCCAGGGGCCACCGCTCTACCTGCCATGATATGGCTTCTAGAACCACAAAACTGCCACGTGTTTTAATATCCAAGAAAAACGAGTGCCCTGACAAGGCCTACGTCTCCATTTCTTCCTTGCTGTCAGCACCCACCACTCTCCAGTGCACACCAAGCTGTAGCCATATGGACCTTTGTGACCCCTCACACCTGTGGTCACCCCAGGGCTTCTGCAAGAAAACCCTTTTCTCAAAGCATACTCCTCCAACTTTTTGTCTCATTTAGAACTTCCGTGACCCCTGCTCTTAAAAGGTCAATGCTAGGGCTGGTGCTGTGGTACAGCGGGTTAAAGCCCCGGCCTGAAGCGCCAGCATCCCATATGGGTGCTGGTTCTAGTCCCGGCTGCTCCTCTTCTGATCCAGCTCTCTGCTATGGCCTGGGAAAGCAGCAGAAGATGGATCAAGTGCTTGGGCCCCTGCACCCATGTGGGAGACCTGGAAGAAGCTCCTGGCTCCCGATTTCAGATCAGCTCAGCCCCTGGCTGTTGCAGCCATTTGAGGAGTGGACCAGTGAATGGAAGATCTCTATCTGTCTCTCTGACTCAATGCCTCTGTGTAACTCTTTCAACTAAATAAAAATAAATCTTTTTAAAAAAAAGGTCAATGGCTTCCCCACCCACCCTGCCTCGGCATTACCTATCCCTCATCAGGCACTTGTCACCATCCAGGATAGTACAGATTTTCCCTTTGTATTTGTTGTCACTCATCTTCTCCATGGGGGTGTTTTGGTCTTTGTCAGTAACTGCAACCCCACTCCAACACCAGTGGGCCACCACCCTTGAGGACAGGAGGTTTGTGGACTAACCCTTCAGGGTCCTCCCTGTGTGCCAAGCACCATCTAAGCACCTTTCATATCTTGAGTCATGTATGAAACCATGTACTATATACCATTCTATACCCATTTTACAAACGCGAAAACTGAGACCCAGGCAGGTTAAAGTGACTAGCGATGGTCACGCTGCCAATAACTGGAGAAGTTGAGTTTTGATCTCAAAGAAGACAAAATTATTTTTATTTCTCTTTGTTTTTAAGATTTATTTATTTATTTATTTATTTGAAGGTCAGAGTTACACAGAGAGAGAAAGAGAGGCAGAGAGAGGTCTTCCACCAACTGGTTCATGAGCCAGGAACTTCCTCCAGGTCTCCCACACAGGTGCAGGGGCCCAAGGACTTGGGCCATCTTCTACTGCTTTCCCAGGCCATAGTAGAGCTGGATAGGAAGTGGAGCAGCCGGGTCTCCAACCAGTGACCATATGGGATGCTAGCACTGCAGGTGTCAGCTTTACTTGCTACGCCAGAGCACCGGCCCCAATTATTTTTATTTCTATTTATTTCTCCCCTGCTCTCCATTTCTATAGAAGTGCTGTCTTTTTAACTAGTCCTGTGCCTAGCAATGTGAACAGGGTGTCATCAGAAAACAAGCACCCAAACCTAACTCCACAAATTAAAACTGTCAGTCCTGGTTCCTGTTTCCTTCTACAGATGATCCTTGGGATACAATGGGGATTCAGTCCAGTAAGTAATACCCTAAACCAAAATGCTTTGAATACACATAATCTACAGATTAGCAGCACAGTGAGCTGTAGGGCACCAGGGGGGCTGACTGGAGGGGCTGACTGGAGGGGCTGACTGGGAGCGGTGCTCACTGCTGCTGCCCAGAGTCCTGAGAGAGACCTGGAGGACAGAGCTTGCCATCTGCAGCCACTGTCGCTGACTGTGGAAGTCTGTCCACCCTACCCATCCCAACAGCTGCCTTGGACAACTAGGCCTCCTCGCACGCAGCGGGCAGCAGGTGAACACCTCGCAGTTGCTGTCTTTAACTGCTGCTCTCTTCTGCGTCATGCAGAGGAGGCCGCTGGTGTCCAGACCTGGGATTATTTGTGCCATTGTCTGCAGTAAGCAGGAGAAAACTGTGGGCTCCAGGCTGGTCCTGGTGGTAGGACAGAGCTGTCTGCGGCTGTATACGGGCAGATGGGGTGAGACCCCGCCCTGCTCTGTGCCCTACATTGCATGTGCCTGCTGCCTCCTGCACTGGAAGTGCCATCTTGGATAGCCAGAAAGGTGAGACCTTCAGGGCTGCTGACAGTTTTGATGGGCTACACTAAAAACCTGTAAAGATGGTTACGATTTAGCATGACGGACTGCCTAAATGCTTCTTTTATGAGCCTATAAAAGTGGTATCATCAAAGCAGAGCCTTGGGACAATCAATCTGGCTGCTGTCTTCAAGGATTCTGGGCAAGGATGATTGGCCAGTCCAGGTTGGGCCAGGGGCCCGGTTGGAGGGAAATCTGCATAGCCCGGGAGCAGGAAGTGCTGGTGTTCTCACTTCAGCTGGAGGCTAAGGGCCACACTTCGTCCACCACAGGGCATGAGGCTTCATGCTATAGAATGAAACCTGATGTTTTTGGAAAGAGTGAATGTCCCATGGGGACATACAGACAAGACAAAGGCAGCAAAGGCTCAAGGGGAATTTGTCAGAGCAGGAGCAGGTGAACCAAGGATTGCTATCTGCTGCCAGGGGCAGCTCAATCTGTAGAGTCCTCCCCCCAGCCCGTGCCCCACCACACACACACACACACACACACACATCAGCTTCGAAGAACTGCTCCTCTCCAGTAGACAGAAAGTAATAGTTGATCTGTTCCCTCTCTCTGATTCTCGGCTCCCCTGCCCCAGACGAGAGGGTGGTCGGGGTCCCTCTTCCATCTAAGAGCCTGAACACCATCCCCTTCACTGGGCCCGTGGGGTTGGCTCTGGAGATTCCTCCAGGTCTGTGGGGACCCTGGGGACGGCAAGGCTGAGACCATGACGATCCATCCAGAAACCTGCATCTTTCTGTTGCACCCTGGTTCAAGACCATGTGCTGTGCAATCTGCTGATGGACTCACAGAGATTGGACACATACTATGAGGCCCAGAATTCTCCAGAAGCCTCTGAGATGCCCCCTCCCCTGACAATCCCCCAAACAGAAGGCACCGTCAGTGAGCAGACCGCGGAAGTCACAGAGCTTTGGTGCTCCCTAATGCGGCTTTGGTGCCACAGCAAAGAGCAGCAAAAGCCTCCGGGGAAAATGCAGAGGGAGATTAGATCGGAGGCATTCTTATCTCGGAGTGGTTTGAGAAGCTGGCTCTGGCTTTCAGCTCTGCACCCTGCTACTTTGAGGCTGGGCTCCTGACCCAGCACACTTCAAGTGCACTGACCACAGAGCCAGGGATTGTAGTGAGGGGCCTGCCCTGCCTTGGGGCCTCTGCACCCTTATCCAGCCTAATAACTCAGGGCCCAGCCCAGGCCTGATGCCCAAGGCAGGGTTCCCCGTTTCCTATTGTCTCAGAATCACAGCCATGGCTCAGAAAGAGTGAGATGGAACTCTCACTCAGTGCTGCCCATGCTTCCCTGAGCCCAGGGAGGTACTGCACCCTCCAGTGCTGGGGAAGAATTGATGGCCTTGACACAAGCGGCCCCTTGGGCAGGATCACCCACCAGGGGAAGCCCAAGTTACCTGGCTGGGTCCTCCAATACCTTAAGGAAGCTCCCACTCCCCTTACCGTAGCCTGGTTGGAACCAGCCGGGCACACCAAGGAAAGGGTACCCATGTCCACCTGGACTTCCGGGAACCTCCCCTGACCAGAAATGGACACGATACATCCACCTCCCTCCAGGGCGGTGGATTCTGTGTGAGAAGGAGTTGTGTGGTTGACCAAGCCAATTCCCACCCCTGGCACCCTGCCCGGGGATCAGCAGCAGCGCCCCTCTCACTGCTGTCACTTGCTCTGTCCCCTTGCCCCTCCACCCCAGACCCTTCTCTGTGTCTTGGATCTACCCTGGGGATCTTTCATAGCTCAGCCACCCAACAAAGCTGTCTGCTGGAGCAGCCTGACCCTGAGCCACACGTGAAGCCTTCCCCAAGAGCTGGGCAGGCTGGGTCTGGGTCACTCCAGGGTGCCTATGCCCTCCTAGCCCCACCTCATGTCCAGGCACACAGCGGAAGAGACTCTCTCAGAAGGACCTGCTCTCAGTGAAGCGGGGCTGTCTCTGGCTGTGATGCCACAGCAACTTCAAAAAATAATTATCTCAGTGCCATGCTTCTCTCTGAGCGTGGCTGGGATCAAAAGAACAGCTTTACTCAGAGGAGAAAAAAAAAACACAAGGACAGAAATTGTCAAGATAAATACAGCCAGTCAGACAGCTTGGCTCTGCTGAGCTGTAGTTTTCAGGTTTTGTTTTGTTTTTCCTTTTCTCTTTGCTAAGATGCTTACTGGGACCACCGCGGAGCACGGAGAGCTCCTCTCTGCAGGGGAAGGGAGGGAGGCGCTGCAGGCTTCTGATGAACCACCGAGGCTGATCCTAAGCCAGAGTGTGGACCCCTGCAACAGGCAAGTCAGAGGGTGGATGGGAGTCTCAGGTGGCAGGGGTTCTGTACCACCCCCACCCCCCACTCCTGAGTCATTCAGGTATTTTGATCATTGTTCTAGTCCTGTCTCCCTGGGCCACATTTGGAGGTGTCTTTCAGGTGGGCAAAATGGAGGGAGGACCAGGTGCCAGTCGGGCATCCTGGCAGCAGCTTCATGGAAGTGCCTTGCCCAGGGACAGCAGCTGAGCCCCGTCAGGGGTCCTTCCCTGCCAGAGGCACATGAGGGCTGCGTTTCAGCCTGGCTGGGTGTGTGCTGACCACAGGGCTCTTCCTCTGTGAGTGGGAAGGGTTCCAGAGGGAAGTTCTCGTCCCTGAGGAGGACAGGAAAAAGGAACAAACACTCATCTCTTTGTGACGGACTTCTCCCAGGGATGGACTTCTCCCAGGGATGGACTTCTCCCAGTATTGACTGTGATGGTTCTTTTTAGTTTTTATCAGTTATCAGTACCTACATCTCAACTCATGAAGCCATTCAGATTTATTTAGCATCCGCCATGTGCCTAGTACTCTCCATGTGATGTGAAAAAACATGCGCGACACAGCCAACCATCCAAAGATCCTTCAAAAGCTCTCCATTCATCTCCATTCATTCATTCATTCATTGACTCAACACGGAATCCGATCACCTAGCCCTGAGCGAGGTGGCTTGAGAGAGGCTAAGACAAGACAGCTACGGTCTCCGGCCTGATCAGGAATACGTCCTCATGGATAAATGTGAATTATGGTTCACAAAAAGTCCCAGCAGATGCCCAGGGTGGCGAGTGATTGTGAGCTGGGCCTGGGAGTGTTCTGTAGGAGTTTAACAGGCTGAAAAGGGAACAGATAACCTTCTCAGCAAAGAGAATAGTGTAATCACTTTGGAAAGGAGAGTCACAAACACAGTAACAAATAACTGGCAATAAAGGGCAGAATGTGATAAATGTCAAATGAGTGTTTCCGACAGTAAATGCCAGACAAGTTAGACAAAAACGCCTGTTAGAATTAGGGGGATCAGCAAAGACAACAGAGATCTTACAAAACGAATGGACTTTGCTTGAGCATCCGCAAAGAGAGGAAGAAATTCCAGGCACAGGACAAGGACAACAGGGAACAAAGCTGAGGACCCCTGGAACCCGTGGACACAGAGTTAGGCATTTGTTCTTGGAAAGGGCAGCCAAAGTGTTAGGTCTCGGAGCACGGATCAAAGAAAGAAGCATTTTCCCCATGTGGAGGTGGAAGGTGCGAGAGCTCTGGTGGTTCAGTGTCTGAGCGGAATTCAGGTGGTGGTGAGGACAAGGCCCTATTCCCAAGGCCCAGGCAGGAGGCTCTCCCTCCCCTGCACAGCTCAGAATGCTGCCTCTCTCCTCAGCCCTCCAGCATCTCACGCTAGGTGGGCACACTTGTGCTTTTTATTCAGAGAAAGCTTTTTCTATAAATGAGAAGAAGAGGGAGAAGAAAAGAAAGAAAAACCCAAAGTGGAAACATCAAGGTCTCCTGGATACAGCTTATCCTGAAAATATCATTTTTCAGTTTCTCTCTGGTGGTAGGGACTTCCTTCTCCTCCCCTCACTGCTCTGGGCACTTTGCTGATGAGATCCGTGGTTCCTCCTGAAGCCTTTTCAGCCTGGTGACCACCTCTTGTATTTTGCGTTGCCATAGCCAAGTGAAGCAGTCAAGCCTGAGAGTGCACCAGCAGCAGCTGCACGAGATGAGGAAGCAGCACACTGACAGCACCTGCAGCCGCACTCCGTGGGGAGGTGTGGAGTGGGGACTGAAGATCACATCCAGTCCCGACCAGTCTCTGTCAGCACCTCAGTGCCTTCCCCCCGGCATGTTTTCACAGCTTTTGTTAGCATCATGATGTGTGTGCACTTGCTCATTCTGCCTTTTCTTTTCCTCACCTTTTGAAAGGCAGAGAGATGGATCCACAGAGAGAGCTCCCATCTACCGGTTCACTCCCCAAATGGGCACAATAGCTGGGACTGGTCTGAGGGGGAAGCCAGGGGCTGAGAACTCAGTCCACATCTACCACGTGAGTAGCAAACACTTGGCCACTTGAACCATCACTGCTGCTCCCCAGGGTCTGCCTTAGCCGGAAGCTGGAGTCAGCAGTGGAGCAGGAGGTCGAACTCAGATGACATCTTAGCCAGTGTCTTAACCACTGGGCCAAACACCTGGCCCCATCCTTTTATTGGAGATTATATTATATGCATTGTACCATGCCTGCTGTAGTTCTGTGTTTTCCTCTTGTCTCTTTATCTGGCTCTTTCCTACTTATTGTCATTCTTCCAGTGTTTCCTCCGGGAAGATGTTCTTGACCACCGTGTCAACTACACTTGTCTTAACACCACCTTGGTCCTATTTGTCTACTATAGACTTTATCAAGATTGTCACAATTCCTTGCCCCAATGACAGTCATGAACACAGCAATTGTGTCTGCTATGAAATCGTGTTTTCTGCGACGTGCCATAGTGCTTGATGTATGTTAAATATTCAATAACTCTTTGTCACATGGTCAGAGGGATGTCATATTTTACGGACAAAACTTTTGACTTTTCATAATCACATAGTTTATTGTAAGGATATGCCAGAACTGAACATATTGTACTATATTACCATTGTTCAACTGCAATTGTTGGACAATTTTAATTGTTTGGTAACTCATTCACTGCTAGTCTTTCCCCCACTAACCTGGAAGTTCCATAACGAGCAAAAACTAAACTTTCCAACCACCAATGTGTCCCCAACATCTAACAGAGTATTGAGAATGTAAAACGTCTTGCTCTTTACTGAATAAATAAATCAATAAATAAATGATTTAAAGAGGAATAAACACTTGGGGTATTTCCAATGCATTGCCATTAAAAACAATATTGTAGAACACATTATTGCATATGAATCTCAACCATAAAGGAGAATTACAAAGATCCCTAATGCATTATCCACAGTGTTTTAATTCAAGGCAGTACCAGTTTATCTTGCCACCAGCAATCACCATGAAAAATAGCTATTGGTTTGGTCCCAAGACATTGAAGCACACTAAAAGTGTGACTTCTAAACCATTGATGACTTGGTAGGTGAAAGCATCTCGGCTTTGTTAATTTGCCTTTAGTTGATTTCTGGGAAGATTTACCATTTTTAATGTTCTTTAGTCACTGGCATTTCAATTTGTCTATTTATGAATTTTTAAAAGAGATCCTTGTATTTTTTTAAAGATTTATTTATTTGAAAGTCAGAGTTATGCAGAGAGAGAAGGAGAGGCAGAGAGAGAGAGGTCTTCTATCTGCTGGTTCACTCCCCAGTTGGCCGCAACAGCCAGAGCTGTGCCAATCCAAAGCCAGGAGCCAGGAGCCTCCTCCGGGTCTTCCACGGGGGTGCAGGGACCCAAGGACTTGGGCCATCTTCTACTGCCCTCCCAGGCATTGCAGAGAGCTGAACTGGAAGTGGAGCAGCTGGGACTCTAACCGGCGCCCATATGGGATGCTGGTACTGCAGGTGGCAGCTTTACCTGCCATGCCACAGCACCTGCACCTCTGTTTATGATTTTTGTCCATTTTCTCTTGGAGTCTTACTATTTTTCTATCGGCATAGGTATGATTTCTCAAGATAATTTATTCTTTGTTTTTGCTGATTGTCAGTTTGCCTTTTCGTTGTAGAATCTTTTGATGTACTGAAGTTTTTAAAGGATACTCAAATTTGCTGTCATTTTTCCATCACTTTTAAGTCTACAATGCCCTTTCCAGAGTCAAGCACCGACAAATTTTCTTCTGATTTTAATGTTGCTTGGTTTTCTTAAATTCTTTTTGCTTTATGATGTAAAGTGAGATGATAAACTCTTTTCCCCTAAAGAATAAGCCCTCCCCGCCCCCCCCCCATGGTATGAATTCAATGACCACCCCTGCCATACTGCTTATATTCAGGGTTATCCTGTGTCTCAGATCTCTGTTCTTCTGCTGTGTTGCCTTGGCTAGCAGTGAATTATGATGCATTGTATTTTATGTGAAGGCACACCCCCTTCATTCAGCTACTCTGTCATGGTTCTCTTATCATCACTTTAATTATCTGAGAGACAGAAAAACAGAGAGACCAAGACAGACAGACAGACAGGGGGCCCACCCACTGCTCCACCTCAATCCAGGTCTGCCGTGTGAGTGGCAGGGACCCAAGCGCTTGGGCATACACTCCTATTCCCTCGCTGCCTCGCAGTGTGACATTGGGAGGAACCTGGACTCGGGAGCAGAGCCAGGAAGCAAACCCAGGCACTCTGGTAGGGAATGTGGGCATCTTAGCCTTCAGGCCACAGGCCCACCCCTTTGTCATCATTCTTAACTATTTCACTTAGGTGCCTGTTCAGATACACTTGGGAATGTCTGTCCAGTCTCTTCTGTGCGGGCAGCTGCCGTCTTCAGGATCCCCAGTTCTCTCGCTGTCCTGTCCTGAGGCTCTCCCTGCGTGGGCTGTGCTTTGTTGGGGGGAGCACGTGGCAGAGTCATCCCAGGCTGGCTGCGAGGGCTCTGGCACAGCTGCTGGAAGGAGATCCATACAGCAATTATTCAGCCAATTTACAGCCCAAATGAACATTTTGATCTGAATTAATTTGGTAAATTGGGTCAAAATGAAGATGAGAAACAGGATGTAGAAAGTAGCAAGATCATGGCATAATTACGAAAAAAAATTTAAAAAGGAGGAGGCATCCATTAACACACGTCCTGCCTCAGCCTGCGTTCCTCTCAGCTGCACAGTCGCTCCCTCCCTGGCCCTCAGTCTTCACATCTGGACAGACAGTGGCGAGCCAGGGTCACCACTAAGTTGACTTGCAAACTGTTGTCCTTTACATTTGCTTACTGAATACACATTTTGGAAGATCTTATTCACTGGTCCTAACTCTAACTGATAAGGGGTAACTAGGCAGGGAGTTAGATAGGTGAACCCTATAGTGTAATAACTTCGCCCCTTCTCGTGCCTAGCTTTCCTGGATACACCCGGAAAGAGCTGCTATGATGGCCACATGGAAGTTAAGCTCCAGCTGGAAGTGCCATAAAAATCCCAGAAAGCTACATGCATGCTAAGACCTCACCCAATTTGTTATCCAATTCAGGCACCACCCCCTACCTCATAAAAGAGACTGATCATGGGGAAGAGACACTCTTCTGCCCCAGCCCTGCACTGGGACCTAGCTCGGGGCCTTCCCTCTCTCTCTCTTCATAGGCTACTCTCTGGCCTACTCATGACAGATATCTCCCTGTGGGGGGTGGCGTGCACTCAAGTATGAATATATGTTCCCTCTCTCCTTTTTAAATAAATCCTGTTCTCATTTGTGCATATATAAACCTCCATTTTTAATTCGTATCTCTATGGGAGGCAAGAAACTGGAGTAGAGATTAGGGCACCTAGGCCTATATCATAACTACACAAAATAACGATTTAACTTCTGCATTGAAACCTAATGTCTCAGACTTCAGGGGATGAGATACGTGTAGGACCTGAAGTCTATTCCTAGGGTTCTTCCTCCAATGCCGAACCAGGGCACGGGGACAGAGTCTGCAGATCCTCCCATGGGGTCAAGGCTGGAGAGCCGTGGCCCTATTGTGGACATGGCTCCCAGTCCTCAGGGTGAGACCCCTGGAGAGCCCACACCCAGGTCCCCAGGATGAGCCAGTTTCCCAGGGGCTTCCTTGCTGCTGGGGAGGTGAGTCCTATTTTTGAGACACTCTCAACTGAAGCAGATAAGACTCTGCTGAGGGCCCTTCAAGTGTGCTGCTGGTTGCAGCTCAGTAAGCTGACTCTTCCGCTAGGCCCAGCTGTTCTGAATCAGGAAAGCTACACATGCTTGAGCCCACAGATTACGACAGATAAGGAACCCAGCCCTGACCCAAGGCCGGAAGTATCTGCAGACATCATAGGAGAGGAAAGATAAACTCAGACAACTCCTGGAACCACATCTCAGCTCACCACTCACCAGCCTTGCAGCCTTGGGCATGTTCTTTAACTTCTCTGAGACTTGGTTTCTTTACCTATAAAATGGGTGTTATTGATTGAGTTAGCACAAGTAAAGTGCCTACAAATGGAAAGTAATCAATAGTGTTGTTTCTTCTTTTGCTGTCCTCCAGTCCAGAAGCAGAGAGAAACCACAAAGAACAACTGTAATCAAAAAGCAATTCCAGGGGCAGCCAGTTAGCCTAGTGGTTAGGGCTCCAGTTAAGATGCCTGCATCCCATATCAGAGTATCTGGGTTTGATATCTGATTCTACTAATTCCAGCTTCCTGCAAATGCGAACGCTGGGGGAAGCAGCAATGATGTCTCAAGTAACTGGGCTCTTCCTATCCATGTGGGAGACCTAGATTGAGTTCCTGCTCCTCACTTCAGCCCTATTGCAGGTATTTGTGAAATCAACCAGCAGATAGGAGAGCGCGCTCTCGCTCTCTCTCTCTCTTGCTTCCTCTCTGTCTCTCTCTGACTCTCAAAATAATTATTTTTTTTAAAGATTTATTTATTTGAGAGGTAGAGTTACAGACAATGAGAGGAAGAGACAGAGAGAGAAGTCTTTCTTCCGTTGGTTCACTCCCCAAATAGCCACAACGGCCAGAGCTGCAGGGGCCCAAGCACTTGGGCCATCTTTTACTGCTTTCCCAGGCCACAGCAGAGAGCTGGATTGGAAGAGGAGCAGCCAGGACTAGAACCGGTGCTCATATGGGATGCCAGCACTGCAGGCAGAGGATTAACCTACTGCATCACGGTGCTGGCCCCAAAATAATTATTTTTTAGAAGTTTTAAAAGCGATTTAAAATCCCAGCTCTCTCATCTATTTTTTTAAAGATTTATTTTATTTATTTGAAAGACAGAGTTACAGACAGAGAGGTCTTCCATCTGCTTGTTCACTCCCCAAATGGCTGCAACAGCCAGAGCTGAGCCAATCCAAAGCCAGGAGCCTGGACCTTCCTCTAGATCTCCCATGTGGGTGCAGAGGCCCAAGGACTTGGGCCATCTTCCACTGCTTTCCCAGGCACATTAGCAGGGATCTGGATCTGAAGTGGAACAGCCAGGGCTCTAACCGGCACCCATATGGGATGCCGAAGCTGCAGGCAAGGGGTTTAACCTGATGGGCCACAGTGCCGGCCCCTCTCTCATCTATTAATTTAAAGTCAATCCTTTCTTGGATTCAGCATTTTTTTAACCAGTGATATGGGCACAGTAACAACCACATCAAGAAAGAGATAGGTGAACATGAATAATGAAAACCGAAAAGTGTGTTGAAAAGACTCCTGTGCTTAAAGAACAGAGAAGAGACCCCGTGGAGCCTGAGCTCTCTATGTGGTGACCTGATCTTGCCCTGTGGCAGCATCCTGGGTCCCTCCACGGTGATTAGTGCCCAGTTCCCACCATTAGAAGGGATCCAGCGAGCTGACTCGCCTGGAGGACAGCCTGCTGTCTGCTGATGCAAATGATGATGTTCCTGGGCTAACCTTCCCCCAGGGTGTTCTCCATCACTGAGCAGCCAGAAGATGAGCGATTTCCTGGCTCGGCTTTGCTGTGCACAGCTGGGCAGTTGCCTCTGGGCCAAAGCAGGGGCTCTTGTAGGGTGGTTTTCTTTCACTGCAGCGTTATTTTCCAGAATAGAATCAGAGGTTGCAGATGAACTCTGTGACTCTGAGAAAAGTTGAATGGAGACACGATACCCCTTGGGTCTCTGCCATGCCCTGCGCCTGGGGTGCCCTCATCTCGGCCCTCTCCCAGGTAGCCCCATCCTCCCTCCAGACTCAGGTCCAGGCGCTTTACAACCTCTTCCTCTCAGGACGTAAGTTCCTCGATCCTGTTTGTGCCAACAGTGCCTGGCTCCCAGGAGACAATCAGTGAAAAGCAACCTCATGCTGATGTGAATTTGGCAAATGTCCATGTGGAGGCCCCCAGGGCATCCTGAAGATGACCCTTAGCGCGTGGGCAAGTGAAGCATGGGCCCAGCTCACCCTGCTGTGCCACCCCAACGGGGTCAGAGGTCCTCTTTGGGCCAGGGAAGTTCTGGATTCAGAGCCCTTTACTTACAGTGACATACCTTCTTAACCACAATCTGCAAACTCCGAGTGAGCAGAACGAATACAAATGTGAGAAATTGCCAGGGTCATGGAAAGTCCATTACCTGGTAAGACACTGCTAGAAAGGGCGTTGTTTATGGAATTGGTGAGGGGGAGGCCAGTTTACTTCCTGGTGCTCTGGGTCCAGTTGTAACACGCCAACCCCAGGCCAAGCAGCCAAAGCTCTGCAGGTTGAGGTGCCAGCGTGGACGCGAGGACTCAGTACAGGGTCCTGTACAAACCCGCAACCAGGACCATCATCAAGGACTACAGTCTCCTGGGTGCCCCTTCCCAATGCCCCAGGGGCTCTTCCCAGAGAAGAAATTTCTTTCCCGTCTTCTCCAAGTCCTTCCTTGGTTAGCTAGAGTAAGGAAAGAGGAGACATAGCAAGAAGCCATAACCAGACCAGGTTTATTCCAAGAATAAGCCAGGGAGGGGCTCACTCCCAGCTGAACGTATGGCGGAGAGAGAGAGCCCCTTCCCTTACAGACTGGTGGGTTATACAGTACGAAGTGGTGGGAAGGAGCTTGGGGGTCTGAGCTAAAGCTGGGCTTCCGAGATAGAGGGGGAATTTGGGCTAGATCTAAAGGTCCTTCGAGATTACAGTATGAGCTGGGAGGGGTTTGGGCTGAGACCGGACTCTGAGGCTGAGCTGCTGAGTTAATGGGGAGAGGGCTTGGGAGAAGTGGGGAGAGCTCAGGTTGATGGCTGGACTCCTCAGATAGTGGTGTGTCCAACAGTGGAGGCAGGGCCGGGCTGGTCAAGGCAGAGCAGGGCTGTATTAGCAGGGCAGAGAAATGGGGGCCTGCTTGTTGTTATGTAGCTGAGAGGTCAACAACATGGGTCTAAAGCCTTTTTTTGTCCTTGCTCCCTCAGCTAGACATGGGAGTACAGTTTGGCCCATGGAAGGACCCCGTGAGAGGCTGTACTGAGCACCTGAGTTCTACGTAAGACCCGCCGGGACCCAGGGCACCTGAGCCTGCCTCCCTGGCTGCCGATGCCCTTCTCTCCCACCTCTCACTGCTTCTCAGAAATCGCATCACTTTGTTCAGCATTCTGTTTGGGGTTTATATCTTCATACAGGCTTAATTGGGAAGAAAACGTATATAATCTTGCATAATTATCAATAGCATCAGTTAATCCTGCTGGGAAGAGCTGCAATTTGCTTGGGAGGGGCTCAGGAGGAGTGATTCGTGCCTCCAACCGACACTGGGCTAGGTAGCCAGCTGGTACGCTGGGTGCAGGGGAGCAGGAGGCCAATGTTGTCTGCCCCTGCAGACCTGCTCCAAGCATCCTGACTGGGCATCCAGCACTGCCTGGCCCGCCAGGACTCCCAATGTGACAAAACACCCAGGAAAAGGAAGGTGCCTGGCCCTGCCCCCAGAGTGTTTGCCCTGGGGTGTGCAAGGTCTGCCTCATGCGAGGGTTGGGTGGAGGATGGGTGAGTACCTGTGGGCCCCATGCATTGTGCGCTCAGCAGCAGCTCCTGCCTCAGCTTCCTGGGTGAGTGCCTTTCTGTGTTTCCTGCTCCGCCTTTGCTAGAGTTGTGCTCCCCACCGTTTACTCCAACCGTTCCTTTACCAGGTACGTTCCGTCCACATAACAGGCTTTGCTTTACAGCTTCCTGCACCAGCTATCTGCCATCTTGATCTTCTCAGGGGCTCCCCTGTGCCACACACCCCCACCTGCCCCACAGGCGCTAACTCTCACTTCCCACGACCTCTGCGGTTGACCTGACTGGTTTCCTGCAACACCGTGTTCTGACCCCATTATCGCCAGGCATACTTGCTGGAAAGTCAAACCCAGGGGAAAGGACTCAGCTCCAGGGTCTGCACGGGTCCCTCTGAATGCTGTCAAGTCCATCACCATGCCTCATCACCACCAGGTCAATGGTTGTCATACAGTGATGCCAACACAGAACTGCAAGCCTTCGGAGTCGGCAAGAATCTTAGCTCTGGCTCATTTTCTCAACCACCTCATTCCGGGGTTAAACAGACTGAAGTTCAGGGAGTGAGGCAATAGCTTGTGGTCACACAGCAATATTGACTCCTCTGTGCCCCACCGGAGGACGTGAGTGATCTCAGGATGTTCCTGCTACAGGAGATGGGACCAGGATTAACCAGCAAGGCTCAGCGACGGAATAAAAAGGAACACTGCTAGACATGAGCTTCTTGGCCCTTCTAGGGTCAACATTGATGGAAGTTGGGGCCAAAGAAATTGCAAGTTCTAAAAACATTTGGTCTGGTCCTCAGTTCAGAGCCGCACTCCCAGGGAGACGAGATGAGAGGGCTGGCTCAGCCACAGGATACCTGGGGCTCTGGCCTCCTCCTCGCCACTGCCTGATGGCCCACTAATCTAATTGGACTGTAGACCGGGAGGAATCTGAAGCCCACGTGAAGAAGGATCCAGCTCAGTCTGCAGCTTGCACTGAAGAGCTAAATGACACGTAATTCAGTTAAAGGAGAAGGAAGCAAACCTCATCACAACAGTCGAAAACACGGAAACAACAAATAAACAGCTGCTTTGAGCCACACAAGGGGGCCAATTTGATCTCCGCAGAAAGAAAAGTGCCGTCTTGCATGTGAGCGTGCGTGCGTGCCTGTGTGCAGGGAGGGGTGGCTCACTTCAAGAAGCTGCAGCTGCAAGAAGCTCAGGGAACAACATTAACCAAGCTCCTGGAACGATTTGCTAGATTAGAACTACACTATTCACAGCACAAAGCCTCGGGCCAGATTGCAATACTAATCGCTACACACAGCACACGTCCCCTGTGCCACATTCATACTTCACCTGCTGTAGCTGGACTGTGGGGGGAAATACTGGGCCTCTGAGAGCCAAAGTCCATGGCTTGAAAATGCACCACATATTCACCAGCCACAGGTGCACGAGAGACAAATAACAACCCTTCCCAGTCTGAGTGTAGTAGGCAAGTAGCTGCCGATGAAGCTACCCCTTACCCCTCTGTGGACCTAAGAGACAAGGATCTCCCAGACTCCTACTAGTTTATGTCTTAACAGGAACTTCAGGTGGTTTTTAGCCAAAGAAGTTGAAGCATTCAGCAAGATATTGTCTCCAAGAGCAGCATTTAGCCATTGCTTTAATAATTCTGCAGAAGAAAAATAAACTCACAAAATCTCTGTGCAGTGACACAAAAGTCATTTGTCAGCAGTGGCAGCTCTGGTGTTGGGGGGAGGTCTTGGGACCCAGGCTGAGGGGGCAGCAATGCCTCTCATGGCCATAGCACAGCTGGAACAAGGCTATGCAGGGAAAATGCAAGGCCTCTGGAGACCTGGCATCAGAATGGGTTTCCTGTCATTTCCACTCCACTCTAATGTCCAGAGAGGTTACATAGACAGACCCAGTGTGAATGACTGAGAAACAACACTTGGTCCACAAGGAGACTATGTCAGGGTACACATTCAAGCAGGGGGCAGAATTGAGATTCTCAACTTTTTTATTTTCTTTCATCAACAAAAGGGCCTCAATTCTCAATTATTCTATCCCTAAAATTGGCAGGTGGTCTTTTGTACTTCTACCTGTTCCATGGAGTATTGCAAGGATGTAAGAGATTATGTACTTAATGATGATATCTAACCGTGTTGGAATGGTGTGTGTGTTAGCTAACATGCTTAGTGTTCCTTTAACATGAGTTCAGAAAGATGGAGGAGGGTGATCAATCAGATGATCTCTACATTTTGCAGGCTCTGCAGGCTTTGTCATGAGGCCAGGTTGGAAAATGCTGAATATTGTTCATCTGCCCACCCTGTCTGCTCTCCTGCTCTCTGCACAGGAAAAAGCACAACAGGAGGCCAACCTGTGCTAGACCCAGGTCCTGCTGCTGAAGAGAACACAGAGAAATGTCTGTTTAAAGTATCTATTTATTTTTATTTATGGAGTGGGGAGCAGAGAGAGAGAGAGAGAGAGAGAGAGACACTGAGACTTTCTGCTGGTTCTCTCACCAGATGGCTGCAACAGCCAGAGCTGGGCCAGTTCAAAGCCAGGAGTTCTAATTCCATCTGAGTCTCTCCTAGGTCACTGGCAGGGGCCCAAGCACCCAAGCCATCTTCTGCTACCTCCCAGAGTGCACTAACAGGAAACTGGATCAGAAGCAAAGGTACTGGAACTTGAACCAGCACCCAAGTGGCAGCTTAACCTGCTGTGCCTCAGTGCCCACCCCTACAAGGGAATCTCCAAACATCCTAACCAAGCGACCCTTTCCTGTCACACAACTCTGACATCCTGTGTACTTGAAGCTCATTTTTCCCAGTTAACATTACACCTCTGCTCCCAAATACCTTTACCCACCTGGAGCTGCGGAATGCGTCGGTTCTGCCCGGTCAGCAGTCGTGTCATCCTCAGGACATCCAAAGCACCAGCACTTATGGGAAAGGCATGTGCTATTTGATGAATTGTTGTGGTCCCCACACACTTGTTCTGTTCTCCAAATGGCTCATTTCTCCTCAGTTTCCAGCTCTTTATTTTTTTGCTCCCTGTTTGAGATACTTCTTCCACTGAATCTCGTAAGCTACTAATTTTCTTCTCAATGATTACCATCTCCTTTAATCAGCTACTGAACTTTCTAACTTGGAAAACAGGACAGAAAGCACTCATGACAACCGCCTGGCGCTCTAGTTTTGTAGGTAATATAATAGGAGTTCTTCTCTGTCTCGAGCAGAGCCGGCTACGGGGGGGGGGGGGGGGGGGTCCTGACTGCCCTCCTTCTCTTGTTCTGTGGGTCCCCAGAGGAGTGCTTTAAGTGCCCATTGTTGCCCCATAATGACTTGTGGGTGCTCTCCCTGAGGACTCCTGGGAGTCCTGCTCCGAAGCTGCCAGGCTGCAGCCCAGAGATGCCAAGGCTCTAGGGGGGAATTGTTCAGCTTCTACCACTTGACAGCTGGAAGGCTTCTGTCCAGGGAGAGGAGGGATTCCGCACCCCCACTCCCACCCCCACAGCCTCTAGAAGCTCCTCTTGTTCCAGGGAGACCAGCCATATGCAGCTGTCTACTTAGAATCTTCCTGAAATATCCAATACTCACCTCAAACTTGGCGTCCAAAACAGAACTCCAGGTTTTTGCTAAGAAACCCAATTCTTGTCACCCTATCCTCTCCCCCTTCAGTCCACAGACCCAGGAGCTAAGCTTCATTTCTCAGCTTCCCTCGGCATACACACTCAAACCCCACCAAGTTTTCTCCGTCGTCCTAGGTCTAATTGTTACATTTTCCTACCAAGATACTTGCTTGTGTCAATAGTAATTGTGTTTTCTTTATTAGGCTGTTTGACCCCAGTCTGGAATTCATGCATTCAACACATATGCGATGAGTACTTACCATAAGCCAGGTCTTGGGTCGCATGTCTGGAAGGAAGCGTGGACACACCCTGCTCCTTGTCTGTAAGGTGCCTATTGTGCACGAGTGGGGAAACCTTCCAGGGAGCAGGCAAACACCGCACACAAGGGCCAGGTGCTGTGGCAATGAGGACAGGGGCTCATTTTCTCTGACATACGTGAATGGCTCCAGCTCCTTTCTTCCCTCCACTTTCGTCATCCATTCCATTCTACAGGAGTCTCTGAGAGCCTTGCATTCTTCCTGTCTTCACTGCCCACGGTATCTTCCCCACCTCTTCTGATGTCTACCCCCCCACACACACACATTTGTTCAGTTCTGTCCCCCTTTTTCTTCTTAACCCTGTGTGCCTCCCAGAGAGCGAGACAGAACCACCCCATCTGCACACCTACTTCCCGCAGCAGCTGGAAGCAACATTGGTTTCTCCTAATTCTAATATATAAAAGGCTACACAATCTAAGAGGAAAAAAATCATGGCTCAGTAAACCTTGATTCTAGCTCTTCTCAGCTGCTCTGAACTCATGAGCCCTATTGGGCCTTCTGGTGCATCAGTTTCCTGTTTTGTAAAATGAATAAAATTGGAGGTGGTCTCGTCTGGACCTGACAGTCTATGAACTCAGAATACTCATTTCCTGTGCATTTGATGGGACACAGGACAGGTAGTGTGGCCAGAAATCAAAAGATGGACATGAGCACTGCCTCCAAGTGCACTCTGTCAGTGCCTGAAGCCTTCACTGCTCGCTCAGGTGAGCCCTGGGCACCGGCCACACGGGTATCACCTGAGCACTACTTAGAAATGCCAAGTCTTGGGCCTACTGAATGCCAACCACTGACACTTCCGTCAGATTCCAGTCAAGATCAGGGGATCCCCAGGTGCTGTAAGGTTGAGAGTCACTGCCCACAAAGACCCTTTCCACACTCCAGGGAGACAGGAAGAGCCTTTTAGCTTGGGCAGTGGAAGGAAGATGGAATGGGATATTAGAAGCAATGGGTTCCTACCACTGAGTTTAAACCGAACTAGGGGAGGCACTTCTCAAGGTGTTGTGCCAAGCAGAGAATTCTACAGGGCTTTGGGGGCTACCACCTATGGGGCCCCCTATAACTCTAAGGCATGTTTTTTAAAAAGATTTATTTATTTATTTGAAAGAGTTACACAGAGAGGGAAGGAGAGGCAGAGAGAGAGAGAGAGAGAGACAGAGAGACAGAGAGAGAGAGAGAGAGGTCTTCCATCTGCTGGTTCACGTCCCAATTGGCTGCAAAGGCTGGAGCTGCACCGATCCAAAGCCAGCAGCCAGGAACTTCTTCTGGGTCTCCCATGTGGTGCAGGGGCCCAAGGACTTGGGCTGTCTTCTACTGCTTTCCCAGGCCACAGCAGAGAGCTGGATTGGAAGAGGAGCAGTAGGGACTCAAACTGGCACCCATATTGGATGCTGGCACTGCAGGCGGCAACTTTACCTTCTACGGCACAGCGCCAGGCCCCGACGCTTGGGTTTTTAAAAACTCTCCCTGCACCCTTCCCTACCAGACTAATCTATCCAGCTGGTGTTGAGATGGCATTACCAAGCAGTGGAAGAGATGCAGTGAGGCAGAGGAGAGTGGCAGGGCCCACCCTGATGCATTATTGCCTCTTCACCCTATGAGTGCTTCCAGGAAGGCTACTGTAGGCCTGGAAACCTCCTTTCCCCCGAACTCCACAAGGGCCTTTTCTGTCTTCCTGGTCAAGGGCTTGGATTCTCAATTTAGAAGCTAATTCTCGTTCAAATTAGTCCATCGCACAGATAGAATTAGAAGCTGGGCGATGACTTGGAAAATACAATCAATTTAGTCCAATTGTTCTCGCATGTCAGCTCCATCCAATACCGAACAATCTGCTCCTCGGGCTCCAGTGCAGACAAGGAGCCGTTATCTGTAGGAGCGGGGTCGGAGTGACAGGACAGGGGAGCCACAGGGGACGGCAGCACTCAGCCCAGGGGGGCCACCAGGCCAGGCCAGAAGGGAGGCCAGTGAGTAGACAGTGCTTTTACCAGAGCATGACAATTTATCTTTGTAAGTTCAGATGAGACAGAGTCCATGTCAAGGCTATGCACCTTTCTGTAATTGGGTGGTGGTACTTGATAATCTCCTGGGTTATACTTAGGAACAGAAACTCAACATATTTTATGTGAGGCTCCTTCATTCATTTATTTTTTCAACAAATAATCATGACATCTGATATTTATCAGGCATACGGCAACCATTGTGCTAGATGAAAAAAAAAAAACTGATTTAATGAATGAGAAGCACTCTGAACTTCCACTAGACTCATGCAAAATTGTACACTGACCATAAGTACAGGGAGCCTCAGAAAATTTGTGGAAAAATGGAAATAAAATACATGTTTATTTTGGTGCAAAATAGTTTTGAAATTCTTTCACAGATTTTTCAAAATATACATTTCCATGAGCTTTTGCAAACTGCTTTTCGTAGAAATGACGGTGATAATAATGGGGACCCTGACAGGCATTCACCCCAGAAGACAGTACTGGCTGGTGACTGATTTTAATGTGCACTGCAAAATTGTTCCTCCCATTGCTCATCTTGGCTATGAGCTAGGGAAGATTAAAACGTTTTTGTATGAAGCAAACAGCATACATATTTTATGAAATACATTTCTCTGCCTGTTTAATTGTGGGATCTTCAAGAGACGCAGAATGCACCAGTCACCACGGGGATGGACAGGGCTCAGGCTTTAGCTTCAGGAACCCTCTGATCACCTGCATCCCCAGATCTCCTGGGTCAGTGTGTACAGATGATGAAGCTGTGCTGCGCGCCCTGGGCGCCTTGCTTTCCTCTCTGGGGCTCAGTGTGCCCACTGTCCCAGGGATTAAGGCTTCTCCAGCCTGCTCTGTCACAATGGGTCTGCTAAGTTCACAGTGATGAGAGTGGTTTGCCAGAGAACAAAAGGCAAAGTTACCAGAAATGGCTTGAACTTATGACACTGAGAAGTCACTCAAACGGGTCTTCTAGAAACAGCTCAGTGGTCTTCCCAAGAGCCTGCATTGTCCTTCTGCTTAGCCTTTACTCAAATTGTGGACATTCCAGTACTCCCCCCAGAAAACTGGAGGCTGCAGAGGTGGCTTCAGCTAAGAGATCTCGGGCAGCCCTGACTAGCAGCAGTAGAGCTCTGTCAGGTGGTCTGTGGTGGCCATGGCCAGGCTAGGCCTAGCAGAGGGCTTCCTGACCACGCTGCTTCATCAACAAGCAAACGACCCTTACAGCGTCTTGCAGGTATAAGAAAGCAGATGACCCAGAGCTTAGCACGTCTTTTCTGGACCTCAGAACCAGCTCCTGGAAATCCCATCTTTGAGTTCTGCCAGTTGGGTTGCCATCACGGAGAGATGACTGTAGCTTGACCTAGGGCCAGGGCTGCACCACATCTCTATACCAATAGTGTGTCACTGACCCCACAGGGCAGTCTTCATCCTACTGTTGTATCTCTCTGTCTCTCTCTTTAAAGATTTATTTGTTGATTGGAAGGCAATGATACAGAGAGAGGGAGGCACACACAGCAGGAGCCAGAACGCTGGAACTCCATTCAGGTCTCCCAAATGGGTGGCAGGGGCCCAAGAACTCTGGTCATCTTCTGCTGTTTTCCCAGGCACATGAGCAGGAAGCCAGATCAGGGTTAACCCACTGTGCCACAATGCTGGCCCCTACTGAACCTCTTTATTTGTCCCCTTTGCTCTATTAAACTATAAGCCCATTGAGGGTAAACCGAATTCACTACACAGTAACAAGCACCTAGCAGACATGCAATAGATGCTGCCTAAAGTGAAACTGCTCCAAACAGCCCTCACTAACTGGCCATGCACTCTCTCCCCTGCTCACCACAGATGGCAAATACTCAGAATACTCTGCTGCACGTCACACACCCACAGTCAGCTTTACTGAAACTGGCACGCAAGGCAAAACTGACTTGCCATCCCTGATCTAGTTCAGTCCCCTCACCTGGGACATGGCACAACTTAGCCTCCTCCAATCCTTCCCTGCATACCTTGTTTCCACCAGTAGCCATCTTCAGCTGCCCCTTTAAGAAGACCCTGTCTTTTTCAAGGAACTATGATGACAAGGCTTAGAAACAGGGCTGTGTGTGCATGTCAGCCTGGCTGCCAGCATGGCCCTCCTGCCAAGCCCACGTTGGGCTTCCAGCGTCCTGATATTGCTCATGTCCAGATGCGAGAACATATGCCTCTCCTGAGTGGTGCTGGCCTCGGTGCTGAAACACAGATACGTGTATATGAGACTGTAAAACCTACATTACTGAGGATTCAGGGTGTTTGCTTTGCTGAATGAGGGATTACAGAGTGGAAAGCCCAAAATGACCATCCGTTTGCAGAAAACAGAGCTGGAGAATTAGAGCTGTCAGATGTGCACTCAAACCCAGGGGGAGTGCTATTAAACTCTAACTCCCTGGACCCTTCATCCCTCACTAGCCTATGTGAGGACAGATAAGCAGGTCTCCTGCAGAGACACCAAAAGCTTTCAGTGAGAAAGAAGTCATCTGATAAAACCCAGCTTTTCCAGTTCCAGGCTTGCTTGCAGCCATGAAGACCTGAGGGCTTGGTCTAGGCAGGAGGCCCAGGAATGTGATCCCCAGGCTCTCACTGAAGGGTCAAGACTTTCAAGAGGCCTTGCCCCATCACGTCTTCCCAGT
Source organism: Lepus europaeus (assembly GCF_033115175.1). Taxonomy (NCBI): domain Eukaryota; kingdom Metazoa; phylum Chordata; class Mammalia; order Lagomorpha; family Leporidae; genus Lepus; species Lepus europaeus. Next base: position 124,764,206 of record NC_084833.1, on the reverse strand, counting down.
GTCCAAGGAAGGAGAAGCTCTATCCCCAAAACGTGGCCTCTTTCCTTCCCCAGGCTGTATTTTCTCTTTCCCACTTCACAGAGATATTGCTGGAATTGTGAAGCCAACAGGGCAATGTTCTCCCCTGCATCAGCTTGCCAGCACCAGTGCTTATTGGAGAATTTAGTGTGGTTCACTTCTCCTCCCCAACATAACACACAGCTCAGTCCCCATACAGAACAACAGTCTCCACTAATTCTGAGGACGCTCTCGGCCACTCTCTTGACATCAGAAGGAAGAGGAGGCAGAGGAGGAGGAGGAAGTAAAAGAGGAGGAAGAAGAGGAGGAAAGAAACAGACAGGGGTCTGAAGAATCTTGAGAAGGAGGAAAGCTCTGCTTTGTATACACCGAGCTATGTTTCTCAAAACTTTTAGTACAAAACTTGTCTTTCAAAATGTGCCTAATTAAAGTCACAATTGGGAGTCTGAAATGTATCTGCAATTGTTACAGACTTCTCTTCCTCCTCCCTGCCCACTGCATGTACCACCCCTCCCAGTTTTGCAATATGTGACAGCCCCCGCCAGGTCTCAGTCCGCCCTCTGTCCACCTCTTCTTCCCTTTAGAAAATTCCAGCAGGAGCACAAGGGACAGGCAGATGGTGAAGCTCAAACGTGGAAATCTTGAGCCACCAGAAATCAGAGAACTGACAGACTGGAAGCAGAAGCTGCTGGGTCATTTCTGTGTCTGCAGCACCTGGCAAGGTTTCCGACCAGAATGAGAAACTATGGCGATGAATGAATGCAATCAAAGCACCCACAAGAGAAGTCACCTAGGTCCTTCTCTACGTCTTCCAAAGCCCAAAGGGAAAGGGGGAGGAGGGACTCCTGCAGAGGCTGTACTGATGCCCTGAGTTCTGAGATATTTGCCTGTCACCTGGCTGTGGAGGGGAGTTACAGCAGGACATTAAAGAACTACATCCATCATATTCATGGAACGGCCACTCTCTGGAGTACACTAGCGCAAGAGGTCAGGCACACACAGGATTCCTCAACAGGGCTCTCTCTCCTGTAGGATGTTCTCACCTCATTGCCCCAGTTTGTTCTTCAAACACGCCCGTCTCTTGCTGACTGCTGCTGCCCTGGCCTGGGGCCCGTCTCTCAGTTCTACACATTGCTGACTTTTCTCCTTTAGATTTGAGGTCAGCTGTGACCCAGTATTCTCTCTAGGCTTTGACCCTGTTTATTTCCTCCCATCGTCATGCAACACACTATGTGTTGTATGTGTTTGTCAGCAGCATCCATCGATGCCTGAGCGCCCCAGGCAACTCTCTGGTGATGGGCAGATGTGTCACGTGTGGAACATGACTGCCTACATCAAAGGCCAACTTTATCACTTACTGAGCAGGTGACCTTGATTAAGTTATCTGGATACTATGCCCCAGATTCCTGACCTACAAAAGAGAAACTATAATAGAACCCCGTTAGAAACAGCACCTCATAAATAACACCGTATGTCATGAAATTAGTTAACACACACGAAGACTTGGGGCATCATCTGGGGTGGATAAAGGGCCTGATCACAGAGCGTGTTGCTAACAGGTGTTGCTCACACCTCTCCCTGGGGCCCAGCACAGTACCTGGTAAATAGCAGGAGCTCAATAAAAGTTAGATGAACACGCGAATGTAAGTACATGTGAATAAGAGCTACCAAGAAGTCCAGATGAAGTGCCAGGGAACTCAGAGGAAGGGCAGTTTACTGCCTGCAGCTCTGAGAATCAGGGAGAAGCAGTGGCCTCCCAGCCCAGGCCACAAGGGATTCCAGAAGATGTGGCAAGAATGGGCTCTGAGGGGTCTGTGGGGAGTCCCAGGTTTGCTTGAGAGAGATGCCCCCCACCCAACTCCCAGGGCTCTGTTCCCATTGTCTCTAATCCTTCCCTCAGCCACAGGAAAAAAAAAAAAGGCAAAGCAAAAGTTAAATTACTGAAGCATTGCAAAGCCATGCAACTGCACCGTTGCTGTGGATGCAGACTTGTGAGAGAGGCGGGGGTCAGGAAGGGAGGGAGGAGAGAGGGGGCCTGAGAGTCCTTGTGACCATGAGACCATTTCCAATGGTGATGAGGAGACAAGGATGCCCAAGACCCAAAGCTCCAACCAAAAGCCTCCTAAGGAAGAAGAGTTGGAAGATGCTCTCCTCCTTCCTTCCCTGGGCCATGAACTCAGCCCCCCCAACGCCACACATGCACACACCTCCACGCTTCTGGGACCACCCTGTAAGGCATGACTGCATGCCTGCAGAGGTGGAGGGGAGGCTTTGCTCCCTTTCACTCTATCCATTTCTTGGTGGTGCCCAGGTGTGCATACGTGTGCCCATGGGCTGTGCAACCTTCCCTGGGCAATGATAGGTGAGCACGTACACTGTGCAGGGTGGCCTTTATCTTTGGATTTTTCCACTCACATAAGCACAACTCTTCTGAAGAGTCCTGAAGGGTAGGGGGCAAGCCTGCTAAAAGTGGAGGCTCCAGCACTTAGCTAAGATGGGCACACACAGGGAGCACTCAGCTGTGGGTCCTCTGGGGTGTGCTGGGGCAGGGGGAGGGTTATTAGCCCAGAAGAAAAGTCTGGCCTGAAAAGGAAGCCTGCTGCCATTCTGGAGCAGACCAAAGCTCCTGCTGAGAGACCAAAGCAGAGAGAACCCACTTGGGGAACAATTAACTGATAAGAGTAAACTAATTGTTATTCATATTAAATTAGGGCACAGGTGATTTGGAGAAAACCTACAGACCCTCCCAGATGTTTTGTCAGTTTTGCAATGCAGATGACGGCTTTACGGGACCCTGCTGGGATTCAGATGGTGGGAACTGGGCCAGGCCAGAGTGGGGGCAGGGCTCCCGTCCTGCTTAACTACACAATAAACACATAAGGGCTTGTCCCAGAGGACAGACCCAGGCTCTGCATACTAAACACTGTGGTGCTAGGCTTTGGGGGCCCCTGAGAAGAGGGGTTCACTCTTGCAGGGAGGCGGGAGATCAGCGAGACCGAGAGGCCGCTCCAGGTGTTTAGAGCAAGCTAGAGCCAAGCTGTGGGGGTGCACTCCATCCAGATCTGGAAGGGGAGGATTTCTGCAGACCTGCAGAGGCCAAACAGGAAGACAGAAGAGAAGTGGGAAAGGCGCCGCTCCCGTTCTGACTACCTGGTGGGGACTGATGTGTCCGAACGCTCAACATGTGTGTGGGTGCAGGTGGTGCACGATGTGTGTGTGGATGCATTGATATGTGCATGTGAGGTGTCTGAGAGGTATCTGAGTGCATTCATTGTGGCGTATTAGCATGTGCGCAGCCTCTTTGTACGTGTTCTGGGTCTCCAGAGCTGTTTGTCTACTTGTACGTGCCCAAGCCATTGGGGCGTTGTCAAAACTTCCCACGGAAACTCTCAGCTCGACGTTGTCTTCACAGAGCCTTATCATGCTAATTTTAATCTCACATTGTTGTTCTAAATTGGCTTTAAAATTAGTATTAAAAATTCTGTAAATACAGCCTAGGATTAAATTACAAAGCAGGTCCCTAACAAGGGATTATATTGTCACTACTGTTTTTACAAGGATGATGAGAAAGCTTGCTGCCCTTCCTCTTCTGTCTGGTGGAGCTCCCATGAGCAGAGAGACCACACCCCTGACGACGGCCATGCAGGGAGCACACACCTGGCCACAGCCTCCAGGAGCTCTCCAGTCCAATCTCCTGTTTTATTCCTGGGAGAACAGCCAAGTGGAGGGCCTTGGTCAGCTGGTGCCTTCAGAACTGGGCTGGGACCAGCCCCCTCCTCTGCACTGCTCCTGGCTTGTCATGTGGAAGCTGGGCTGCACCTAGGGAGGGAGAGGCAAGAAATGGGTGTGGCCCCATGTACTGAAGAGCCCCTCCGTGGTTTCTCTGTTGGTAAAGAAAGTGGTTGGAACCAGACAGGCGCCAAGGTCAGTCCTGCCCTACCATTTGGTGCTTCTTTGACTGTGGCAGGGCAGGACAGCCTTCTGTCCTCTAGGATGGCTTGGTCCTTTCTCTGCACTCCTGGAGACTCCCTTATCCTCCCTGCACCTGCCCTTCCCCACCCTCCAGCTGGTGTGGAAGGAAAACATGGTTTCAGGTTAAGAGTCTACGGGAGCAAGAGTTATCCTAGGGCCCAGGAAGAAGAGAACCAGGCTTGCAGAGGAGGGGGAGGAAATGGCCCTGCACTGCAGCAGGAGATACTCAGGCTAGACATGGAGAAGTCTCTGCATAGGCAGAGAGGGCTCTGTGCACAGGAAAGGAAGGGGGAGTGAGAGGCAGGGGCAGCTGGGCAGAGAGAGAGAGAATGCCCAATTATGTCTTCAAATATCTGGACAGTGTGGCCTGTCCCCAGTAGGTGGTCTTGCTTTATTCCCACCACACCAGGGCCTGGCTTGGTCCTGAGAGATGATTGAGAAGGAAGCCTTGGATTCTCAGCCTGGAACAACTTGGATTCAGTGGTGCCTTGCAGCGAGTCTAGAGCTGACCACTGGGTTAGGAAAAGAGGCAGCAGACCCTGGGGGGAAATCATCGGGCCAGAATCCCAGCTACAAGAGCTGGCCTTCTCCTGGGGCTTGAAGAGGAGGCAGCTGGTGAGAGCCCTACTACAGGTGTCCAGGAGCACCAGTCTGGTGCCAGGACAAGCATGTACCTCCCGGGCCAACTGAGAAAGGAGCATGTGGAAAGCTCTCCTTGGATGGCCAATGCCCCCTGTATCAGCACGCACACACATCCATGCACACATCTGCAGACACAGGATCACCCATTGCCCCTGCCTTCAGCGCACGCCCGCAGAGGCTGGGGGATTCCTTGATGGTCTGCCGCCTCCTTGGCTGGCTCGCTGCTGCTCCTGACTTCTTGCAGCCCGCACTGTCTTCCTGTCTTTTCTCTGCAATGCCCACATCACTGCTTTGGGGGCTGGGGCGGGTATGTGTGTGTGTGTTGGGGGGGAGGGGGGGGTAATGACAGCTGCTCCACAGGCCCTGCGATCGACCAGGCAGCTGCGCCCACAGGTGGGGACTGTCCTATTGGCCAGCACCTGCAGACCCTCACCTCCACCCCACACAAGCACTCCTGTGTGCTGGCCAGGTACCACCGCTCCCAAAAGCCACTTGCCACCGCGGGGGCCTGAAGCCAGCTTTGCCTCCCGGTCCCAGAGAGCCGCCCCCCAGGAGCCCAGGCGGAAACAATCACCCTTTGAGAGAGGCTGCCAAGCCGGGCGCCAGGAGCGGCCAGGACGGAGGCGGGGAGCGATCGCGGGCAGGCCGGGCGGGCAAGCTTTAACTCTAGAAGGCCAGGGCTGGCGCACCGCCCCCCGCCCGCCCCCACTCCAGAGCCTGAAGCCGGAGCCGCCTCCGCCGGGGAGGGGGTGTGCAATGACTGGGGACCTCTGGGGGTCACCGCGCGGCCTCCCTTCTCGCGCCCCCGCCCCAGTTGGCGAGGTTGGTACGGACCATTAGCGGCGCTGGTCCCGCCGACAGCTCGTGCGCGCTCGGGGGCGGGGGCGGGGAGCGGGGGGCAGGGGGCGGGAGCGGGGTGGGGGCGGGGCGGGAGGCGCTGTCAGAGCCGCGGCCGCACCGGCGCATCCGCCGCTGCCGCCACCGCCGCCGCCGCCGCCACCGCCACCGCCGAAGGGACTCACCGCCGGCCGGGTCGGCTCGGCTCCGGCGGCGCGCCCGGCCGCCCCGCGCCCCGGAGCCTTTCCCTCCGCGCAGCTCCCCCGCACCCCCACCCCGCCTCCCATCTCCAGATCCCCGCCCCCCACCCCGCGCCTTGCTGCCTGCGCCCTCCCGCGCGCTCCCAGACTCTGGCCGCCGCCTCGCGGAGCCCAGTAGGAGCCGGGCCGGGCCGGGGCTGCTGGGCCGGGCCAGGGCTGCGGGCGGCCCGGCGGGCGCAGGGGCCCTGCGGCTATGAGGTGGCCCCCGGGGGCCCAGAGCCCAAGAGCCCCCGGGGAGGGAGGCACACGCGGCCCAGAGCAGCAGCCTGGGGGTTCCGGGGCCGGGGCGTAGGGACCGCCGCCCGCGATGGAGCGCACCGGGGACGATCCGGACTCGCCGCCGCAGGTCAGTGCTCCATCGCGCCCGCGCCCCCACGCACAAGAGCCCCTTTATGCGTCCTCGGCAGCCCCAGGCCCAGTCCTGCCGGTGCGCGCGGTGTGTGTGTGTGTGCGTGTGTGTGCGTGTGTGGTGCGCACAGAGGGGCCACAGGAACGGGGGATGGTGCTGGGAGCCGCTGCCGCCCTGAGGGCTTCCCGACAAAACCTGGCGCTCCCTGCCCTGCTCGGCGGGTGAGGAAGGGGAGACCTGGTTCTCAGGCTGATCCTGAGTCGATCCCGGCTCTTACACGCCGGTCCCTGCCCCCTCAGCAGGTGGTTCCCAGTATCCCCTAGGAGGAGTCAGGGGCCACCACCCTCCTCGCCCCTGCCCCTGCTTCCCGTTGGCATCCCCAGCTGCCCTGCGGCAGCAGCACTGGCAAGTTAACTCTCTTGAGGGGACCCACGGTCTGCAGCTGTGCTGGGAGTGCCAAGGAAGGGCTGGGCACTGTCCAGGGTGGCACGCTCCGCTCCGTGCATCAAGGATGGAAGAGGCGCCACCTGGCCTCTGCAGCTGAGTTCAGGCCTGAGGTCCTGAGGGCCCCAAAGCCAAAGGATGCAACTTCAAAAAAGCAGCAGCAGCTGGGAACTGAGGCAGGCGAGAAAGAAGAGGAAAGCCTGGGGATCCGACGGTATTAGGTAAAGGGGATGACAGCCTGCTACCAAGAAGCTAAAACCAAGAGTGCCCCCTCCACCATGTCCTCAACCCCTTCCCCTTTCTCCTTCTTTCCCCCAGGCAGGCGTGGTCTGGCTGGATGGCTTCTTGTAGAAGCTGGAGCCAAGGGACTCCGGAGGTTTTTAGGCAGGAGACCCTGGAGGGGGCCTTCCGCCGGCAGCTGTTAGGCGGAAGTCGAGGTGCATCCCCAGCGGAGCACTGAGCTTGGGTTGTATCATGCACTACTTAAAATGATTGGGTGCAGATTTCCCAGTGCATCACACTGTGAAATTACTCTGTGTGTGTGTGTGCGTGTGTGTATGTGTGACAATGGAGGGCACACTGCTTCATAAGTTACTGGGCTGTGGGCATCCGTGGCTTCACAGAACCATTGCTCAAGGCCTTCTAAGACACCTTCTGCCCCATTCCTCTGCCAGTAGCCCTGCAGACACTGAGGCACTTCCTGGTCTCCCTAGGACCAGACATCAAGCCCTCCCTTGTTTCTTGTGGAATGAAGACCCTTCCCCAGGAGACTTCCACTCTGCCTAGTCCATGTCCAGCACCCCCTAAGGTGCCATTTTCCCTCTGTCTCTTTGCTAGCAACAAAACTGCTTTCTAGGGTTAATGGCGTAGGGAGAGTTAACACGTTTATGTCCTCCTCAGCACTGGAACCAGTGGTGCGCTGTTCCTGTTCCTGGACTGATCCTCAGAGGCTGGGGAATTGGCTCCATGTGCGGGCATGCTAGAAGCTCATGTGAGCCGGGCTGAATATGTGCCTGTTCCACCTGAGGCATGAAGCAGGCAAAGCACAGCCCCCGTGATAAGACTGGAGCCCAGGACAGACCTCCAGAGGAAGATATCATGGGGCTAGTCCAGTTACAGCTCAGGCTCTGGAATACACCCGGATTTTCCCACAGCAGGATTTTGGGGATGAAGGGACCAATCCAACTGTGCTTTTCCTGGTTGTGGAGCCCGGGGCGATGAGGTAGGAGAGGAACTTTGCAAATGTTAAGAAATAGGAGAGAGTGTGCTGTCCTGGAGCCTGTGCCCTGGGGGTCAAAGAACTTGGTGGTCCCGTGTGGCTGCGAGAGAGGAATAGCTGGCACAGAGATGCTGGGATGCTCCTGTCTGCTGTGAGCTGGAAGGGCAGAGAGGCAGAGACTCAGGATGAAAAGGAGTCTGAGAGTCTGAGAGGCAGAGAGCAGGAGTCAGAGACATCAGACAAAGACATGGAATCGCATTTGCAGCAACAGAGGGGGCAGGGTGTGTGGAGCAGTGGGTCGGGGCTGGCCACTGCGTCCTGATGTTGGCAGTCATCTGTCCTGACAGGAGGCCCCTCGGTGGAGCAGCTGGACAGTCTACTAAGGAAGGCGCTAGAGGGGAGCAAAGGGAGGCCAAAAGCAGAGGAGCCAGCATCAAGTATGCAGGGACCTGCAGCGAGGCATTCCTACCGTGCCCATGTCCCGGTGCTGAGGGCCCCTTCCCTGGTGCCCCTGATCCTGGACTGTAGTGCAGGAGGGAAGGGTGAAGAGTCTGGGGAAGCCTGGCATCTGGGGAAGAGGAAGAAGGGGCCCCTCCTTCATGCAGCCCCCACCCCACCAGGTCCCAGGCAGGCAGACCTGTGGGTGCCCTGCTGAAGGCCAGCCATGAACATGGACCTAGTGCAGAGGGACAGGCCCTCGGCCAGCTATCTGCAGTCCTACCCCAGCTTCATCTGTGACCAGTTGAATGGGCCTTGCAAAGAAAACAGAGTCCTCTATGCCCTGGTTTCCTGAATGTCTTTAGATTGGGAAGTCCTCATTTTTTGCCACATTGTTTTTAGGGAAAGTGCTCGGTGAATGTCAATTTATTTATTTTATACACCCCTCCATTTTTTTCCAGATTCTGAATAACTGTAAAATTTGGAGTAGCAATTCTCTGGCCAGACCAGCCCTAGAGCAATCTCCTCCTACCTGACCCACTTCTCTGCTTCACGCCCCCCCCCCCCATTGGCCACACCCCCAGACTCTGGCTGCATCCCATCCTTCCTTATCCAAGGCAGAAGGCCCCAGAGCGGGTCTCAGCACTGCAACCACAGTAGTGTTTCATGTGAATTACTGTTAGATGTAACCATTTTAATTTATCACAGAAAAAAAATAGTGAAACTTAACAAAACTCCTAATCTGTGACTTCTTATTGTCCATGCTGAAAGGTGACAGGGTGATCAGAGGTTGCTCAAAATTCAGTTCCCTTGGCGGGGCTCCTGCTGTGTTCTGGGCTCTGCGCTGGTGCTGGGAACGTAAAACATCAAATAATCCAAAATTAGTGTTTTCTGTTTAGCTTTGGAAGGGTTACGTGGGCGGCGGCTTTTTTTTTTTTTTTTTTTTTGCAGCTATAGCAAATTTACTTTTCTAATGAGGTTTAGCTGCGGCCAATATTAAAATGAGTCTGTACTCCCTGCACACACACCAGCTGACAGCAGGGCAGGAGGCAGCCTCCCTGCCAAGTGCCTGGCAGGGATTAAGGCTTTGCCACTGCCGATAAGCCCAAAAGTGTGGTGAGTGTGCATCTGAGTCAAGGGTCAACTGGATTTGAGAACTAACCGCGGCTACGGGGCCATGGGCTCCAGAGCTCTGTGCTCAGAACCTTGTGCAGGATCCCTCTCTGTTCACAGTGAAGAACAGGAAAGAGGGGAGAGAGCAGGGAAAGGAGAGAGCGGAGCCCCGGCGACGTGACCCCGGGTGTTGGGAGTGGCACCCTAGTCAGAGACCAGGTCCTGCTAGTCTACACTGGCTGCCTGTGTGGCTCAGGGTCCGCTCCTTACCACTCCCTGTCTTGCTTGTGCAGGTGAGCACATTGGCCTCTGAGGCCATGAAGCTGCCTTTAGGCTCAAGACTGGGCATTCAATGGACCCCTGTAGAGAAATTGCTAGTCCCTGACTCTAGGCCTGGGGCGGCTGAGCAGTCCCCAGCCCCATCAGCCATGCTCAAGGGCTAAGCACCCACGTGTGGCTGGTGGCTGCCACCCTGGGCTGCAGGAGCAGAAGTTGCAGCAGACAGAGCTGTTGAAGACCTTGCTCTGCAGACGGTCTGGCAGGGTGGCCAAGCGTGCGGCCAGACTTGGGACCCAGCTGGGCTGCTTGGGACAGTGCTTAACCTCTCTGGGCGTCGGGTTTCACATCTCTAAAATGGGGATGACGCCAGGTTATGTCAGAGGAGGGAAGGAGTTGTTGCGGTTGGTCATGCCAGTCACTCAGAAGGTGCAAGTGCCTTTATGTTTTTCTTAGAAAATAAACAGCAGTTCCTATGATTCATGCATTTTTTTAAAAAACAATTAGGCAGTTACTGAACAGCCTGCTCTGTGCCAGGGTGTCCTCAGCCAGCACAAGACCTCATGTCTCTCTCTGACCCTTCCTGAATCTGTTTGCTCACCTTTGGTGGAAATGTGGGCACAAGCTAGCCTCCAGCCCACACACCACCAGCAGCCAAGGACTACATCCTTGTCTATAAGAGAGCACAGCCAGAAGTAGATGCAATTGAAATTCAGTTGTATTGGAGCCATTCTCACCATGAACATTTCCTAAACCTCCGTATGTTCAAAATGGAAGCAGCCAAGGAGGTGCCACTCACCCGCTGCCAGCACAGTGCTGGTGGGAGATGGGGGGAGGCAGAGCAGGGGCTCAGGCCTTCCTGGTCTTGATGGGAAGCAAGTCGGGAGGCCGTGGTCCTGAGCCAGCAGAAAGAGGCAGCTGGAGGGCCCTTGGCCTGGCAGGACTTAGTGTCGGCACAGGCACGGCTGACGCAGCGTCAGCAACTCGCTGTGTGATGGAACCTGGAGGGACCTCACTTTTGTCCTCTAAAGTGTGAGGGGCGTGGGCCGAGTGGCCACTTCCCCACCCGAGTGAATTATCCTCCTTATTCCTTAACTCTCCACAAAATATCTCGAGCAAGAGGCAGGAGCCAGGTGGGCCTGTGGCCGAGCTGTTTTAAGGTAGAAGACAGGAGGGATGCAGGTGGCTACAGGTCCGAGGGTGGACACCTTGCCCTAACCAGCCTGAGGGGCTGCTCCCAAAAGCAAGATGAGGTGCCCCTGAGCCACTTCTTTCTTTCCGTAGATGAGCAGAGGCCCCCAGCAGTTCTGCTCTTGTCGGAACCCACAAGGTGGTTTAGTGCCTCATCTTGGACTGGGTCCCCAACCCCTGCTCGTCCCGCTCTGGTTTGTTGCCTACCTTCTCTGCAGGCCAGTGCTGCAGGGGCCTCAGGAGCAGCCTCCCCAGGGCCGGAGACTGGCCACGCCCCAGGGAACTCTTCATCCAGGCAGGAATGCGCCTTCTCTCTTCTCCCCAGACAGCCGGGTCCAGCAGGACCAATCAAAACTGTTGCTGACAGGGCCCTTGGGAAGGTCAGCTCGTTCAGGCCATAGACAACAAATTAAAAATACATACAAAACTTTAATTGAATCAGTGAATCATTAGCCTGCTACAGTGCGCCCATGCACATGTGGACCAGAGGAACGAGGTCGCCTGGATCTGATCGGGCTCCGTGAGCTGTCAGGGGGCCCTCGGTGGCTTCAGACTCAGGTTCTGGGGCTGCTTGGCTCCTGCTTAGCCCAACCCTGAAGCCCTCTTGGTCCCTACAGCTGACCGGGGTCACCTGAACACCTGAGGGAATCCAGGAGTGGTCCTCAGCCGCTTCTCCCTTCATCACAGTTTGACATCCTGGGGACTAAAGGCGACTCTCAAGAGGCGGTCGTGCTGGGTCTCCTGGCAGGTAGCCTTGGTGGAACTGTGTGGCCACGTGATTGACAGGGTGGACGGTTGTCAGCGCAGACGCCACCTCCCTGTGGCCGTCCAGGACCTGCATTTGGTTTCCCCAGCTCCTTTGCCCTTGCGGTCTTCTCGCCCGCTCTCCTCCTCTCTCCAGGCATCCAGACCAGGGTGAAAGAGATGAGCACTGTCCCGTGGGGAAGCTGAGTCTGCAGAAGCCTCCCCGTGCACACCCTCGCCGCTGGGGCCCTTGCTGCACAGCCTGCCCAGGCTGACGGACAGACTCCTCCGGGCCTGCTGTTTTCCTTCTCCGTCAGAGTTTCTGAACTTAGGCTGAAGCATTGCTCTCCTAACTCATCCCTTGTCGATATTAACTTCTTCGCTCACTCATAAATCTGTCTCCCTGAGAGCAAGCGGCCCAGCTGCTGTGTCGGAGGCAGCCTCCTCCGTGAGTGGGTGCACAGGGCTCCTCCTCGTGGCACGCCTGGGACCTCTGATGGGTGCTTCCTGCAGGCAGGTCCTGTTCCTGACTTTCCCAGGGGGGTGCAGGCAGTGGCCCGGTCCAGCCCTGCTGCAGGGACAGCTCCCAGAACCTCCCTGCCCAGAGTCCAGGCCTTGTAGAGTCTGCTGTGGTTAACCGTGTCTGAACAACCTGGATGACACGTTCTTACTAAACTGTGTAAAAAAAAAAGTACAGTAGAATTCACCACCTTAACCATGTTTAAGTGTATGGTGCCACCATGCTAAGTTGATTCAACTGTGGTGAGACAGTTGCCCAGAACTTCTTCTTGCAAATCCCAAACTCTGTATCCATTAACCAGCTCCTGTTTCCCTTTGCCCAGTCCTGGCATGCGTCACTCATTTCTCTTTGTGCGCTGGCTACTCCAGGTGCCTCGAGTGAATGGCATCCTGCAGGATGCGTCCTCCTGTGTTTGTCAGCATGAGGTCCTCAAGGCTCATACACCTTGCATCATGGTCAGAATCTCCTCCTTTAAGCTGAAGGATAGTTCTTGGTACCTATGTACCACAGCGTGTTCATCCCCTCCCCCAGCTGATGCCAGGACATGGAGCAAAAAGGGGCTCAAAGAAGCACGGGCTCTCTCCACTTGCTGTCCCCACTAAGGATACCCAAGCATATGAAGACCCAGCCAATACTGTCAGAGTGCAGCCCTTGCCAGTGTCATGGGAGCACAGAGGAGGAAGAAGCCTATTTTACTCAGTGTCTGCCAGTCCCCTTTACCCACCCAGAGTGGATTGAGCACCCCAGGTGCATGACCCACTCTGAGACAGTCCCCTGGGATAAGGGCACCCAACCTGTTCCGTGAAGGCTGAACAGCTCATCAGGTGGAGGGAGAATGAGGAAGGGAGAGCACCCCAGGCAGACAGCATGGCTAGTGAGTGGAAGCCTGCGTCGTACACCACTTCTCTCCTGACCCTGCTGTCCTCCTGGGCCCTGTGGCAAAAATCTACTCATCGCTTCCAGAATCCTAGCCTGGGAGTAGGGGCCCAGGAGACCCTGGGGGGCCTCCTTGGGGATGGGCACACCTGCCCTGAGCCTTGCGTCGGCCTTGCTCAGACTTCATCTGGGTGAGCGGTGATCCAGCCCTGCAGCTGGCTGTTCTATATACGGCCTGTAAAACATGCAGATAGTGTCAGCGTAATCTGCTGTCCACAGGGCTGAGATTTAGGGTTCTCTCCATTCATCACGTCTACACCTGCCGTGCGCATGGGAGCGAAGCACACTGCCCACTCCTGCTCCCGGGCTTCTCAGGCTACGCGGCCCCCTTCCCTTCTAGGTACCTGGGTTCAGCTGAATTTTAAAAGCAAAGTGGTGGTGATGGTTGTGGTAACTTCTGTTTCGTGTGGTTTGTAGTGCTCATCGGCCCTAGGTCAGGTCTTTCTCATGGAGTCCCTCATTTGACCCCCAGACAACCCCACAAGTGTTACAGGTAAGGAAAGGTAGGCACAAAGGTATTGGCACGGGGTCTGCTTTGTGTCAGGTCCTGGGAACTGGGGTGAGAATGTGGAAGCAAGTGAGGCCAGGTGCCCCCAGACAGGCCGGGGGATGAGTATGGAAAGCAGCCTGTCCACGGTGTTTTGCAGAGCATCTAGAATGTTCATGCCTGGGGAGGGGCACAGCCAGGGGAGGCTGCAGAGTGGGCAGGGTGGGTTGCTGAGGGACAGGGCTCAGGAGTCTCACCCAGAACTGCACAGGGCTCAGCACCAAGGACTGAGGCGGGGTATGGGAGCCGGCGGCGCTGTGGAAGCCTACTCAGGCCTCCAGGTTCTGGTCCCCAGGACCTGCCAAGGTCCAGCAGGTGCTGAGTCAGCCACCACAAGCTGTGCCAGGCTGTCTGCAGTGAGCAGGTGCCCTCTCCTGACTGGCCATGAGAGACATTCCTACAACCCACGCATGGCACCAGGGCTGTGCAGCCTTGGGTGTGTCCCTCACCTTTGCTGGCCTCCAAAGATGGTTGGATGGGATGAGGGTGGCTCCCAGCTTCCAGGCCCAGGGTTCAAGGTGTCTCCCAGTCTTCCTGGGTTCTGAACTGGTCCCTACCACTGCGAGTCTGTGCCTGGCTGGAAAGAGTGGTCGGACGCATTTGTGTTAGTGGCCATGGGCTCCTTGTCCTGCCTTATCTGCTGCACTTGCTCCTCTGGTAGTAAAATAAGCTGAACCCCTCATTGCCAGGCAGGCGCCCTTTGGTGGACTTGCCAGGAGGGTGGATGTCCCGAGCACGGGCCTCTTCCTGGGCTTGCAGCAAGCTGGCTGCTGAGATCCGGTAAGAGCAGGGATGTTTTGTTGCAGCATACTGAACTCCACGAATCCTGCTGTGGCCTGTTCCTAGGGCTGTGATGCCATTCTGCCAGTCCCCAGGCTGAGTAGAGAATGTGGGGAAAGGATCTCCTTGCTCCCAGAGCTTACAACGCTGAGCGAAGGGAGACATTCTGGCTTGCCAGCTTATAAAGCTTGATCATGGCGCTTCCTGCAGGAACGGAGCCCTCCCCTGGGAGGGTGCAGGGGGAGAAGCTGCTCCGTCTGCCGCTGACACTTGACTTGTCCCCACAGCCAGTGCCTGTGCAGAGGGACAAGAGGCTGTGGTCAGGGGCCTGATGCCGACTGCACCAGCAGGCACAGACTATGCTTGTGGCTGACCCCCAGGCTCCCATTATTTGTGTTATTGCTTCATTACACTTTCAAAAGGGTCTAGGTTTCAATAAGCAAGGTCATACCAGCTCTGATAAATAAGGGTCCCAGCTGCCAGCACAGAGGATGGAACTGGGCACACAACTGGGAGGAAAACACGTTTCCTCTGAACTGAGGGCAGGAGGTGGCCACAGAGGATTCCAGATGGAGTCAGCAGCACAACCCAGGCCAGGAGGGTGTGACAGGGCCACTGTGCCGGGGCCCCTGCATGGACAGCACTGCCCAGAGGAGTGCGTAGCAGGATGGCCATGCCAACTCCTTTCTTCCTCTTTTTTAAAATAAAGATGTATTTATTTAAAACATAGAGTGATGGGGAGGCAGATACAGAGAGCAGGACAGACATCTTCTACCTGCTGTTTTACTCCCCAAATGACTACAACAGGCAGGGCAGGTCCAGGCTGAAGCCAGGAACACAGAACTCCATCCGGGTCTCCCATGTGGGTGGCAGGGACCCAAGCACTCCGGCCATCTTCCACTGTTTTCCCAGGTGCATTAGCTCAGAACTGGATTGGAAGTGGAGCAGCCAGGACTTGAACTGGTGCTTTGATGTGGGATGCCAGCATGGCAGGTGGCAGCTTAACCACTGTGGTACAGCACCATCCTGTGCACTGCTTTCTAACTGCACCTGGGGAAGCTGAATCACTCACTCTGCCCCTTCATACCTCGGTTTCCTCATCTGTAAAACAAGGACAAAGCTTTGGGGTCCCAGGGGTTTAATGATTAAATGAACTAGCACGTGTGTGAACATTTTGGTAGCCACAGATCACCACTGTGGCATCCATAGTTTTTAGCACTAGGGAGAAGGTGAATTGGCCTCTTTATGTCTTCTCATCTGTGTCCCAGGAGCCGAGAGCACTGGGTGCCAAGGGCACATGAAACAATCTCTTGTGTGAACAGAGAGCCAGTCAGCCAATCAGCAGATTCTCCAACAGGACACAGAGCAATAACCAAAATCCAGGCACGGGCATGTGTGTATGTGCCTGTGAACACATGCGCTTGTTGGGGTGCGGCCATGAGCACACACGTGTGAACACGTGTGTCCAGAAGTGAGCCAGCTGCCTCATGAAGTCACACAAAGGAGGCTCTGTGCTTTGCCAAGACAGCCTCAATGAGTTGTTAGAACAGAAGCCTCAAGCCCAGCCAGTTTTCCCCTGATTTGAATGACAAATATCACATACGGAGGGAGGGGGCAGCAGGTGCCTGAATCATCTTTGGTAGACTGGCCTCTTCCCAAATCAGCAGCTTCAAGAGGGTGGTGAGTCCCAGGGGAGGGGCACCCAGACTAGGGACCTGTGATGCCATTTGGCCCAGGTACACACACACCCTCAGCATGGCTTCTCTCTGCTTCCCAGCAGCCAGGAGTTCTGCTGGAGGAGGCAGAGGAAAGACAGGCCAAGCGCCCCATTCCAGGCCCTTTCCAGGCTGCAAGGTGAAGTCACGCGACTTTGGTTTATTGCCAGCTGGTGTACACGGTTTGTTTTTCCCCTTATTATCCTAAGGACCTACTGGGAGAAGCAGTGTTTTTAGTTCTACTTTACAGGTGGAAAACCAAAGCTCATACAGCAAGGAAGGGGGAGGCTGACAGGATGCCCAGGCCTGGGCCATCCCTGTTGCTGCACTGTCCCTCCGGGGACCATTCCTCTGGGACTGATGACAGCAAAGACGTGAGGACTGTCTGAGGCTGGGGCATGGCAGGGCCTGGACAGGGCTGAGGAGCTGAAGGCAGGTGTGGGCCGTCTGCATGGCTGTGATGGACGCACTCCAAGGGGAACCTGGTGTTTGTGCCTCTGTGTAACCCTGCTCCTGGGGTGTGGATGGCACCGATGAATGTAGCAAAGTGAGGGGCTGTCACCCCAGGATTATACCGTGTTATGCAAGACTCCTGTTTGCCCTGGACTCTCCTTGCTGGCTCGATGAATACACCACGTGGTGAAGGGCCCCCAGCCTCAAGCACACAGCCAGCAAACAGCCATGGCGTTAACTCTAGCCTAGCTGGGCAGTGGTTCTGCCAAAGCCCAAGTGGGCTTGGACACAGATTCTCCCCCAGTCTGCCTTCCACATGAAAATGCAGCCCTGGGGCCAGTGTTTTGGTGTAGCGGGTAAAGCCACTGCCTGCTATGCTGGCATCCCATATGGGCACCAGTTCCTGTCCGGCTACTCCATTTCTGATTCAGCTCCCTGCTAATGACCTGGAAAAAGCATCAGGCAATGGCTCAGATGTCTGGGCCCCTGCCATCCATGTAGGAGACCCGGATGAGGCTCTTGGCTTCTGCCTGACCAAGCCCTGGCTGTTGAGGCCATCTGAGGAGTGGACCAGCAGATGAAAGATTCCTCTGTGTGTGTGTGTATGTGTCTCCTTGTCTTTGTGTAATTGACTTTTAAATTAGTAAATAATGTAATAGTAATAGTAAATAATAAATAAAATAATAAATAAAATAGTGATTAGCAAATAATGTAGCCCCTGCAGCCCGCCCAGGCTGTGAGACTCCTGGGCTAGCCCTGCACTCCTGACCTGTGGAAGTAAGGAAAATGGGCTGTTTTAAGCTACAAAGGATGGGCCACTTTTTTAAACAGTAGTAGGAAGCAAATATGCTTGCCCCAGGAGGAGTGAGCTCCCTTCTAAAACCTCAGAGCAAGGATGGGAAGACAGCAAAGAAGGTGGTCAGGGAGGCAGCACTTTCTAAGACCAAACCTCTCCCCTAGCCTTGGGCTAGGTTGGGCTACAGGGTTCTTTGCAAAAGCTGGTCCCTAGTGCACAGCCCCAGACAGGCACCATCCTCATGGCTTCCCTGTCATGCAGGCAAGGGCTGAGGGGTCCTGTGCTGTCCTCTGAGTCCTGTTGGTGGCCAGTGCATTCCTGCTGATGACCTCCCCGTCCCAGCCACAGAGTGGCAAGTCCCTCCATTCCAGAGCAGTCGCTCATCGTGGCCTTCTTTCTGTATGCTACTTCTTCCCTGGGGTCCCCCATGGGCATGGCCGTCATCCACCTGTCCACAGCTCTCCATCTGTCCGTCTCCTTGGCTGCCCCCCTCTCCCCAGGGCTGTACCTTT
Organism: Lepus europaeus; assembly: GCF_033115175.1. Taxonomy (NCBI): domain Eukaryota; kingdom Metazoa; phylum Chordata; class Mammalia; order Lagomorpha; family Leporidae; genus Lepus; species Lepus europaeus. Next base: position 124,746,444 of record NC_084833.1, on the reverse strand, counting down.
GCGAAGAGCCAAGGAAGGGGTCATCTGTGTGCTCACTCCCAGGCCCATACAAGCCCCAACAGAGAGCAGCCATGTGTGCTGTGTTGACAAGATGAAGCCTGGTGCCTGCTTTCAGGGCCGCCTGCCCAAAGGCTCTGTGGCGAGTGTGCACACATCTGGCTGGAGACCACTCACAACGTGATCTGGGGAGCCGCAGACACAGCGGGTCCAGCGCTTTGTTCTGTTCAAATCCCTGCAGTGATCCTGAACGGGTGTTCACGTGCAGAGTGCCATAAATCAAACTCCAGTTTTCATTTTTTGCAGGGTCATACTCCAAGTATAAACCAAAGGCTATTTGTAAAAAAACAAAAAGGAAAACAAAAGAACTGCCTTAAAACTACAACAACAATGAATTATGTTTCTTTCCATGTTGATTGGAAGAAAACAAAAGCAAGAGAGTCTTATTTACTACAATCTGAATGGACCCACTTCCCTCTGCCCAGGTCCTTGGTTGGGTTTCCTGGTAGGAGGGGAACAGGACAGTGTAAGATCTAGAGTCCACCGTGTCCTTCCTGTGTGATGGTTCCATGTGGGAAACAGCAGCAGGCCAGGGCCACAGGCAGGATGCAGGCATCGCCAGGCCTGGCCTTGCTCTGTGGAGAAGAGCACCCTGGAAGTGGCCCAAGGGCAGCAGCCCGACCACAGCAGGCGGGAGCCAGCATAGTCAGGCTGGGCATGGGGGCAGCTGGATCCAGAGTCCAAGGCCCGAGGGTGAGTGCCTCTGAGCTGGGTTGAGCATGCTGCCTCCCTAAGCCTCGACGTCCTGTGCAAGATGGGGATGGAATCCCCCTGTCTGCCTCATGGGGCTGTTCTGAAGAGTGCAGGACCTGGCTTTGTGAAAAAGGGAACCCCGCTTGTCCAGTGTGGGGTGCAGAGTGGAGTCTCCCCTCAAACTGGCCACCTCCTTCCCTTGGGAGTCAGGCCAGAAGTGGAGAAAGAGAAACAGGAGGCTGGGGAGAGGCTGGTGCCTGCAACGCGGTGGCCATGGAGGCAGTGTGCTGGAGGCTGCAGGGCTGGGCCTGGGTTAATGAAGTATGGATTGACTGGCCCAGGAGCTGATTAGCTCTGCATTGGGCTTTTCCTGAGCAGTGCCACAGAATCAATACTAATCCCTTGATCCCGTTAGGGCACCAGCGGATTCCCTGGGACAATGGCTTTGCATCCTCACTTTGGGGAGACTGCCTGGGGCTGGAAGGAGAAGCTGGAGCCTTCATCAGCTACTTCCCCTGCTCCCCTGCCCAGGGGGAGCAGCTTCTCCCTCCCTCCAGCTTCTTCCCAAGCCCAGCTTATTCAGCGAGGCTGGTGCAACCCTCTGGGCTCTTCAGTGTCTGCCTCCCAGCCGCTGCAGAACTGTACCTCCTGGATGCTAGGGGACAGACGTGGGCAGCAAAGGCTTTCTGAACTGGTCTCTGCTTGGTCGACTGGGCATGTTGACAGACGTTCTGCACCCGTCTGACCAGTGCCTGTGCTGGCGTGATGCCAGACTTCCCTCTGCTCACCGGGGTCAGTAACATTTGACAGAGGTCTTCCTGTGGTCACTGCTGTGGCATATCGTGCAAACCTTCCAATCCGTGTGCTGAAACATGCGAGGCGTTTCTATGAAAGCTAAGTTCCATGCACTCAAAAGAATCCAAGCGGAGTGAGTCTGGAAACAAGTTCTCTGACCTGGTGGATTTTGATGGGAAACATCCGTGTTCTGGAGGGGACTGCTCTCAGCTTGCTCAAGTGTCCTTGGTTCTCGAACAAGCCGAGTAAAGAGGGAGCAAAGCGAGCTCCATGGCTGAAAGTCAACGCACGCCTCTTGTCAGCGGACTCTCCCGCTAGGCAGCAGTGCGGAGTGTGGACGCTGGAAAAATGGTCACGTGTTTCTCTGTAGTGAGAAGCATCTGCTATTAGCTTTGCAAAAGTTACTTAGATTGAGATGTGCATGCTGTGTGTGTGATCATGAAAGAGTTCTCGCTCCAACGGGCTTTTCTGATTAACCACCTAACACCTTGCCAGTCTTACTGGGTCAAAAGGCTTTTGTCAGCTTCCAGACGGGAACGGCATGGGTGGGTTCTGAGCTTGTCTGTCACAGGGGCACACGCACATGCATGTGTGTGCACATGCATGGATACAGGCGCAACCCCTGGACACTCTGTCCTCTGTACACGCTGCCTGCCTGGGAGTGAGCTGTGTGTCCTCAGCTTCTCCGGGGACTGCAGGAGGCTGGAGGGAAGTCCTACTTCCTCCCCCATGGTGCTGTGTTGCCCACAGGTGTAACCCAGCTCCGTGCTCAATTAATACTTCCTGAAAGGATTAAATAAGCCTCTCTTTTCAGAGACTAGGGGCATTGATGAGACCTTCATCCAAACACCTGCAGGCTCAGAAGGCCTTTCTGGAAAAACTGGCAAGTCTTTTTTTTTTTTTAAGATTTATTTATTTATATGCAAAGCAGAGTTACATAGAGGCAGAGGCAGAGAGAGAGAAAGAGATCTTCGATCAGCTGGTTCACTCCCCAACTGGCTGCAACGGCTGGAGCTGGGCCAATATAAAGCCAGGGGCCAGGAGCTTCCTCTGGGTCTCCCACGCGGGTGCAGGGGCCCAAGCACTTGGGCCATCCTCCACTGCTCTCCCAGGCCATAGCAGAGAGCTGAATCAGAAGTGGAGCAGCTGGGACTTGAACCAGTGCCCCTATGGGATGCCAGCACTACAGGTGGCAGTATTACCTGCTAAGCCGCAGTGCTGGCCCCAGCTGGCCAGTTCTGAATCAATTCACACATTGTCCTGGCTTCCTTGGGCCCAGCCACTCCTGGGCAGATCAGCTGTGCCTCAGCCTTGGACAATCAGAGCCATCCCCTCTGAGTCCCAGACACCCTAAGACCTGCAGTCCTCTCCAGGGGCTCACTGGCCCCGTCATGGTGAACCAATTCCATGGGAGCTGATGTTACATCACCCTCTTGGCCTTGCCTCTGGCCTGATGCCCACCTGGGCCCCCGCTCCTCACGTAGGACATTTCTTCATCCCTATGGAGCCCTTGCTGTGCTAGTCTCCAGCTGCTAAAACGGCAGCTCTGAAAGTTCACTCAAACTCTCCCAGCAGCTGCATGCTTTAAAGATGAGGGCAGAGGCTGAAGGGGCCAGCAGTTGGCTGCAGTCGCCCTACTGCCTCTGCTCCTCCTCCAATGGCCACCCCCGCTCAGCCTACAACACATTTTCGTCTGTCTACTGGAGGCTCTAAGAATGCCCAGTGGGGGAGGCCTTCCCATGCCTATACCTGCTGACCTGCACTCCCCACTCCCCACTCCCCACTGGCGACTGGTCGGTTGGCCACAGACACACACAAGTGTGCATCTTGGGGTGGGGAGTTGTAACCCATGGCAACCCCATGCACACATGCACACACCAACACACCACGTCCTGTCTCACATGAGACCACTCCTTGCCATGCCCATCCCTCAAACACCTCATCCTCCGTGCCCCTCTCCTGGATGCGGTCAGGCCTTTCTCCACCTCTGTGTTGATTCCTCTGCCTGTCCCTGCCAAGGGACTGCAGCGATCGGGGGTCACTGGTGGTGTAGCCTTATGTCTCTGCTCTTCTTCCCAGCTCTCAGCAGAAGCTGCAGGCACCCAACATGGGTCACCTGTCAACCGCATCTCAGTCAGTGGGCCAGGATCTCCACACCCAGGCACCATTTCCCAGGAGCCTGCCCCCTGCTGGCCAGGTGGTTTTCTCCAAGGCTGGGGGCTCTCTGTGTTCTGCTTAATAACTACCTGGTAATTGGCGCGACTATGTTTATAATAGCCTCCATTAAAGTTATGGGGTTTTCAAGCTGTAACGGCTTCCAGAGTGATTAACGCACAACTGGGTTTATTGCTGAGGTTATTTTTAGAGCTTTTCTTCCTCATGCCCCCTTCCTCTCCAGAAAGACAGGACGGGATTAGAAGGCCCATCTGCCCCCTTGCACCGAGCCTCCACCCTTCCCAGGCTCTGTGCAGGTGCTGCGACCTTGCTGTGGGGGCAGCTGTGGTGGAGGAAGGAGACTCAGATCCAGTGCTAGCTCAGGCCCGAGAAAGCACGTGGCCAGTGTGTCCCCTGTCTCCCGGGTCCTGAGGGGCTACAGTGCCTGGGACGCTCAACCTGTGTTCCTGATGACAGCATGGAGTCCGATGGCCTGGATTTCATGCTGGTTCCACCAGGCAAGTGACCGTCTCTGTCAAGCAAGGTTCACAGTAGCACCCAGAGCCTGGTGGGAGTGAGGTATGGGGTGGGAGTGCAGGGAATGTTGAGCCTTGCCTTTGGACATCATGACGGTGACAGGAGAGCTCATCAGTAAGGATGGTCCAGCACACGTGGGAGGTTGAGCGGGCATGAGAGGCAAGAGCCTCAGCATGAGCCAGCCGCCGGCAAGGCAGCCCCCACTGGGCTCACCTGGCATGGGCTGACTTGGCGTGGTGTCCGCTTGCTTTCTTTGGCTCTCTCCACCCTGAAATTAGAGCCTTCGTGCAAACCAAGGACATTCAGGAAATGTCCATTGAGAAGCTCTGAAAACAGAAGAAAACTTTCTAGAGCTTGTGGAAGCCGCAGCCAGGCCCACCCTCCCCACCCCGCCCCTGCCCCATCTTAGTCCTCATTCTGTTGCTGTACCAGAGTCCCTGAGCCAGGGCGACTTATCGACAAAAGAGGCTTCCGGTTCTGGAGGCTGGGAACGTGGCATGGGCGAGAGCCTTGTGCCACTTCAGCTCCTGGCAGAAAGTGGGAAGGAGAGCAGGTGGTGGAAGGGAGAGCACGGGCTCGTCCAAGAACAAGCCTACACCCACGAGAACAGCGGTAGTCCTTCTTAACCTAAGCGCCCAGGTGCCTCTGAGAGCTTCCCTCCTTCCCACACGGCTACTGTGACAAACTCAATGACACGTTTCAGAGGGAGGAGACAGACCATGTACAAACCACAGCACTTCCCACCCCTCACCATGCACAGCTTAGGATCCCACCGGTCATGGGTGATCCATGTGATCCATGGCTGGACGTGGAGCCCTGTACAGCGCTGGAGCAGGGGCCAGGCTCTGCCACTTTTGGGGCCAGTGCAAGGGATCTGTAGGGCACACAGCTCAGATTGGCAGTCTCCTGGATGTGCCCTGTCAGTGGTCTTTGCCTGCAGCATTTGACAAATTTTATTTATGTATCTGAGAGTCAGAAAAAACAGAGAGAGAAAGAACTCCTATATGCTGGTTTACCCATCAAGTGCCCAGGGCTGAGCCGAGGCCAAAGCTGGGAGCTGAGAGCTCAGTCCGAGGCTCCCAGATGGGGGGCAGGAGCCCAATTACTTGAGCCATCACTGCTGCCTCTAGGGCTGCGTGAAGCAGGAAGCAGAATCAGGAGTAGAGCTAGACTCAAACCAGGCACTGTGCCATGAGATAGGAGTGTCCCAATGACTAAGACAATGTCTGCCCTGCCTGTGGCCTTCCCTGCCCCTAAGGAATGAGGGGTGACTTGGAGCCCAAGTGGGGGTGGCCGGAGGGGATAGGGCTGCCAGCTGACTGGGGAGGAAGGTGCTCCTTAGGGGAGGGTGACCATGTCCTTGCACGAAGCAGCTGAGCTTGTGGTGAAAAGACCGCTGGGGGAAGAGAGCTGTCTGTTACCAAAATTGGGGGCCTTGCCCTTGACTCCACAAGACGAGAGCACATGCTGGCTGGGGCTGGGGCAGGCAGCTCAGCCTCTGAGATGTCACTGCAGATGCCCGGGCTCCGGGGCTGGTGGGCACATCAGGGTGGCCAGGGCTCCCTCCGCCCACCTCCCACGGACTCCAGCTGCAGCTTGCACAGCACAAAAGTGAAGAGAAAGGAGGGGAGAGATTGTGACCAATTCCAAGGTGGTCATGAGTTCCCTACACCTACTCTCCTTGTCACATGAAGAACAAGTCTCCGGTAGTGGGGTGGAGTGGGGCGGGGCTGCTGTCACCAGATCCTCTGTGGAACTGAGCGGACATCTGAGTCAGGCTCCTTCTCACAGAGAGCACCTTCCCCGATCCCTGCTGCTGCCCTCTCCCCACCACGTGGCCACCTCTTCCCCTGCTGATGCCCAGGCCAGGATCTGCCGGCTCTGTCCTGGTCCTACACAGGGCAAGCAGGTGCTCCGTAAAAATCCCCCACTGACACTGACCAAGGAAGGCACTCACAGCATTTCCTCCCAGGGGCTCCATCCTCAAGAGAGACCTCCCACTTTTGACCCCCTATATCCAGCCAATGAGAAACAAAAACTCATCTGGGCCCAAACATTTGGACATTATAGCATCTAACATTTACTGTGCAATTGTGTGTGTCGAAGGTCATCCTAAGGGCTCTCTGGGCACTAACTGTTAGTTCTGAGAATTGTGAAAGAGGGGCTGATGGTACCTATTTTGTACACAAGAAAATTGCAGCACAGTCATATAGCTTGTGGATGGCAGAGTTGCCAAGACAGGTGTCTCTGAAACCTGTGCCTTGGACCCTACTACTAACTGGTCTGGCTCCACATCTCTGTGCCTGTGTGTCACAGGCAGACAGAGACGCCCCCCAGGAGGTGGGCGTGCAATTAGGAAGCCTGTCCTCTGTGCTGTGTGTTCCAGAGCAGGGCTGGGCACTTGCTGGGCATCCACCCCTTGTGCCCTGGTCTCTGGCCATCCTCCTCTGCTCTCTCTTACAGGTGTCCATCTCCCAGGGCTCCTGATCCCGCTGTTGGACAGCTGTCCCTTCTCAGACTCCAGTCGGGCCGGAGCCTGCAAACCTGCTTCCGCAATGGGTGGGTTGTGAGTGCTGGTAAGACCTGCTAGCCAGCCTTCAGCTTCTCTATTCTCTCCGTGTCTGGCCGGCCGGCCCATGCCTGTTCTTTTCTCCCCTGTGCTGCTGCCGTCGCCCCGTGGCTGCCCGCTCCTGACTTTACCACCACTCAGGTAATGAGGAGCTGTGGGTGCAGCCAGCCTTGGAGATGCCGAAAAGACGGGACATCCTTGCAATCGTCCTTATCGTGCTGCCCTGGACACTGCTCATCACCGTCTGGCACCAGAGCACCCTCGCGCCCTTACTCACCGTGCACAAGGGTGAGCTTGCCTGCCCCCATCCCAGCTTCCCGTAACGAGCACAACCCCAGCTAACATGGACAGGTCCTCTTTCTATCCACCAAGCAGCTTGGCCCGTTTCGGGGCCTTGGTCCCGTGTGGGAATCTGATAAGTGCTACACTGTTCTAAGATGTACTGGAACCTATTTGAAGCAGGGGTGGCAGGTGGCAGCCACTGGGACAATTGCCTGCAAAGGAGAGCTTGCTATTCCTGGTTCCCAACAGAAGATGGTACACCTTGCCCAGCTGGACCACAGGGAAAGCACTGGGTGGGTCAGGAGGCAGAGGGCAGGGGAGGCAATGTTGTTTTGGCAGGAAGGAAAGAGAGGCACAGTGACCAGCTGAATGGGCTTTGAATTGGAGAGTTTGAGTAATGCCGTTTAGGGCAGGGAAAGGGAGTTCCATGAAGGAGGTGATGTGGTGTGCACTTTGAATTTGTTGGTTGGCCTGCAAAAGATGTCTTTGTGGGATAGTTGCTTAGGAATTAGCACCGGGATGATGCAGTCCCTCCCTGGGTCCTCAAGGCCACAAGATGTCAAAATGCCATACAGTAGAAAACATTTATAAAAACAGAACACAACGGGGCCGGAGCTGTGGTGTAGCAGGTGAAGCCGCCGCCTGCAGTGCAGGCATCCCTATAGGTGCGGGTTCAAGTCCTGGTTGCTCCACTTCTGATCCAGCTCTCTGCTGTGGCCTGGGAAAACAGTGGAAAATGGCCTAAGTCCCTGGGCCCCTCACCTACATGGGAGACCTGAAGGAAGCTCCCGGCTCTTGGCTTCAGATCGGTGCAACTCCGACCATTGCTGCTAATTGGGGAGTGAACCTGCAGATGGAAGATTTCTCTCTCTCTCTCTCTCTCTCTCTCTCTCTCTCTTCTTCTCCTTTTCTCTCTGTGTAACTCTGCCTTTCAAATACATACATACATACATACATACATAAAAGAGAATACATGATCAGTGACATTGCATTCGTTCTAAAGACACCCAAGGAGTGGAAGGGTCTCTGAACTGAATGATGTTGTAAAACCTTTGGAGGAGGGCATATTGTTTGCTTCTCGCTCTTTCTCTTTCCTTAAGAAGATTTATGTATTTGAAAGGCAGAGTGATAAAGAGGGAGAGACAGACACACAGAAAGATCTTCTATCTGCTGGCTCATTCCCCTAATGTCTACAACAGCTGGGGCTGGGCCAGGCCAAAGCTGGGAGTCAGAGACTCCGTCTGGGTCTCCCATGTAAGTGGCAGGGAACCAACAGCTTGGGCTGTCATCCAGTGCCTCCCAGGAGCATAAGCAGGAAGCTGGATTGGAGCTGGAGGTGGGACTGTATCCCAGGCCCTCTGATAAAGGATATAGACATCTCAATGGTGCACCCCAACACCGCCTATTTGCACCTCTTTTCTTGCTTAGGAATACCTGATTTAGGCCTACCTGGTGGAAGTACATTTGGAGAAAGAAAAAGACTTGCAAGCAGCAGTGGAAGCACTTGGGGTAGAACTGCCCCTTCCTGGCTCTGAGTCCTGAGGTTGCCATTCCCTCTTGCACCCATGCTCCCATGACCCCAAGCTATACAGTGTGACCATATCTGGCTGCCCCTCTCTCCTTAGCCTCCCCACTCAAGCAGGTTCAACACTTCCAGGCAGGCAGCAGTTTTCTCATTGCAGTGTGCCTCACCTTACCTGGGGAGTGAGTTAAAATATGAAGGCACTGGAGCTCAACTCAGTGAGGGATGGATGGCAGGGCTGGGACGGGGCTCATGGCCTGTAGCCACTTGGATGCAGGCTGTCTCCAGGAACCCACAGCCTCAGGCTGTGCTGCACTACATGGTTAGATGCCAGGTCCTCCAAACCCCAACAGTTTCTGAAGCTTCCACAAGGAAGGGCACAGCTCAAGATTGAGATATCCCTACTGCCCAGTGCTGGGCTCAGGGCCTTTCTATCTAGCATCAGTCTCTTCTCCCAACTCCAACGCCTCTCTTTGGGGCTTGTCAGTTTAGACATTGTTATCCTGCACATACATCATTCCAGAGGGGTTAGTACTATAGATAAAGCAGTCAGTCACCTTCTTGGCAGAGTTCTAGGACAGAAGGCGTCTGGCTGTTTTGCTAAGCACTGACGTTACTGCTGGAGGACGAGGATGTGGCCTCTGTCTCCAGAGCAGGCCAGGATGGAAGGAAAGCTGCTGTAGAATGTAGTGAGGGCTCTTGGAAGCCTTAGGGGCCGGCACTGTGGTGCAGTAGGTTAATCCTCCACCTGTGGTGCTGGCATCCCATATGGGTGCCAGTTCAAGTCCCGGCTGCTCCACTTCCAATCCAGCTCTCTGCTATAGCCTGGGAGAGCAGTGGAAGATGGCCCAAGTGGTTGGGTCCCTGCACCCACATGGGAGATCCGGAAGAAGTTCCTGGCTCCTGACTTTGGATTGGCCCGTTTCCGGCCATTGTGGCCATCTGGGGAGTGAACCGGTGGATGGGAGACCTTTCTCTGTGTCTCTCCCTCTCAAATAAGTAAATAAAAATCTTTATAAAAATGATTTATTTCTTTATTTGAAAGTCAGCATTAGAAAGAGAGGGAGAGACACAGAGAGATATTTTCCATCCAGTGGTTCACTCCCCAGATGGCTGCAATGTCTGGGGGCTGGGCCAGGCCAAAGCCAGGAGCCAGAAGCCTCATCTGGGTCTCCCAGGCAGGTGCAGGGGCCCAAGCGCTTGGGCCATCTTCTACTGCTTTCCCAGGCTGTAGCAGAGAGCTGGATCAGAAGTGGAGCAGCTGGGACTTGAACCAGTGCCCATATAGGATGCCAGCACTGCAGGTGGAGGATTAACAAGCAAGGAGCTGGATCAGAAGTGGAGCAGCCAGGACTTGAACTGGCACCCATATGGGATGCTGGCATCACAGGCAGCGGCTTTATCCACTGTGTCACACCACTAGCCCTGGGCACCATGAAGCCTTTACCATTCAGGGCTGCAGAAGCCTGACACCCATGGGAAGGACAGAGCTTGGGCTGTGGGCTTGTCCTAACACAGGGAGAGTTTTCCCTGAACACAGATTCTCTGCCTGTGTGGGGTGATTTAGGTAGCACAGAGCTGGGCAGAATGGCTCTCAATCTCCTCAGGTCTCAGCTCCCAAAGCCTCCCTGATCACAAGGTAAATGCAGCCTTTGGTCCGGGTCACAGTCCTGGCACCGATCTGTCTTTTCTCAATGTTGCTCTCTTTTCACTATCTGACTCAGAAACTCCCCCAAAAAGTCACCTTTGAGCAGCTACGTCTTTGCACGTCTCGCCCCCAGGCCCCCAGCATCACCTGTCAGCCTGGGTAATGCTCCTGCTGTTACCGTGTGTTTGGTTGTGACGTTGCTCCATGGGCACTCGCCACAAGTGAGAGCTGGTGTTGTGCTATGCTCAGCCGTTTCAGACTTCACAGAAGCACCCGACACAACCCAAGCCCAGGACCTCCAACCCGCCCAGATGTTCATTTCATCCTTACCATAGCCGCATGGAGCCGAGATCTAGTAGGGCTGGCTACCGCCCTTCCGCACATGAGCAAGGGATGGTAACTCCGCCTGGCAGTGCTTTGAGTCCTTGACATGTACTGATGCATCAGTCCACATAGTAACTCGGTAACGTTAGATGCTATTGTGAGCTTCATTCTACAGTTGCTAGAATCAAGATGCCAGAGGCCAAGTGATTGGCTCACAGGCATGCAGTTAGTAATGACAGAAGGGCGCAGTTTGAGCCCAGACACTGATTCCTGGGCTGCTAGCCACTAGCAACTGCCCACCCCGACTAAGACAGCATGACAACAGCAAGGACCACACCATCGGGGGTTATTGCTGGGCCCTGACCAAGAGGAAGGGGCCCACTGAAAACATGAATACAAAGGCTCTGACTTCATCCTGTGACAGGACTGCTAGGTTCCCCAGGGAGCACAATACCCAACATGTGAAGAAGTCTGGTCAGCTGGAGCAGGTGGCCTCCAGGAAGTCAGACTTCCCACACCTGAGAGCTTGGCTGGAGTCCAGGCTTCTCCATGTGTCACTCACTGCCCCCTGCGGCATCCTAGGGCCTCTGGGTAAATACAGCTGGGTGCCAGGACAGGCAGGGTCAGTGGCGCTGTGTCACAGAAGGCCCGTGAGTGCCCAGGAAGCACTGAAGAAGAGGTGGACACGAAACCCGCAGGAGAGCTTCGACAGGTTTCCATCCTGTCCTTTTGTGCATGGCAAACTAGAGGGTTATGCAAAATCAGGAATGGGAGATTCAGGATTCAGAATGACCTTGACAATGATGGGCAGGAACCCACTGCAATAAAATGCGGTGGTTAAAGATTAAGTTCCACAACCAGATTCCAAGAATTGATGACATAAAGCTGGGAGAGGAGAGGCACCCTTGATCAGAGGGTGGAGCTAGTCTCAGGCTCCTCCCAGGGCAAACCCTAATGGGGCTCCTGGGTTTTGTGGCCTCCGTGACACAGAGCAGGGCGGTGTCGAAGAGGGTGTGACGTCCAGTGTATTAGGACCTGAGGATGCCATCTTGAAGTATGGCCAGCTGCAGGAGGGAGTGAGAAGGAGGATCCCTGGAGTCAGAAAGAGGGAAATCCCTTGAGAATTCCAAGGATGGAGATTTCAACTTAATGCTAACTCCAGGAGCCAGTGACTGGCTTCAGGCCTGCCGAGGCGCTGGGGTGGGGCGGCCTGGTAGGGGCTGGGGAGGTTGCACCCGGTGTCTCCTCCCACGTGGCCTGTCTTCCAACTCTGCAGATGAGGGCAGTGAGCCCCGGCACGACGCGCCCCCAGGCACAGACCCCAGGGAGTACTGCATGTCCGACCGCGACATCGTGGAGGTGGTGCGCACTGAATACGTGTACACGCGGCCCCCGCCGTGGTCTGACACGCTGCCCACCATCCACGTGGTGACGCCCACCTACAGCCGCCCGGTGCAGAAGGCCGAGCTGACGCGCATGGCGAACACCCTGCTGCACGTGCCCAATCTGCACTGGCTGGTGGTGGAGGACGCACCGCGCCGCACGCCGCTCACTGCACGCCTGCTGCGCGACACGGGCCTCAACTACACGCACCTGCACGTGGAGACGCCCCGCAACTACAAGCTCCGGGGCGACGCCCGCGATCCCCGCATCCCTCGGGGCACCATGCAGCGCAACCTGGCCCTGCGCTGGCTGCGGGAGACCTTCCCGCGCAACTCCAGTCAGCCCGGCGTGGTGTACTTCGCAGATGACGACAACACCTACAGCCTGGAGCTCTTTGAGGAGGTGCGGGGTGGGGGTGACAGGGGCTGAAGCGCATCGGTGGATGCGGGGTGGGCTCCCCTAGGCTGTCGTGGGTGCAGCTACATATGGAGAACACAAGCCCAGGAAGGGTGGCCAGGCTGCAGCCGCACAGAGAGCCGAGAAGCAGGGAGATGGATAGGAATCCTCATGCAGGTTAAAGCATCCCGGCTGGTGGGTGAAAGGGTAGACAAAGTGGTGTCTGGAGCGTCCAAACCAGTGGCCAGCCTCGAGGTGTTGTCTGAATGCGGCTGTTGGGTGTAGCTCCCCCATAGATCTCTTTGGGGGCACAGCTTGAGTTTATGGGCCATCTGTGGGTGGGTGAGGGAGGAGCCGTTTCAGACTCACAAGTGGGAAGATTGAGAGGTTTTGTCCAGGGGAGAGAACGGAGCAACTGGGTCCTGCTGAAGTCTGAGAGGTCTGGTTTTGCCCGAGCCTAGGACAGGTCTGGCTGCAGGTGCCCATTATATGCGATGGGGTCCTCAGGCAGGGCCAGACCCCCTGTGGCTTCCGATGGCCCAGATGCAAAGCTCGTTGAGTGGATGGGGTCATTCCTGCCCAGCAGACCCAGATGTCCTGACTCTGGATCCCCCTTGTAGATGCGCAGCACCAGGAGAGTGTCCGTGTGGCCCGTAGCCTTCGTTGGCGGCCTTCGGTACGAGGCCCCACGGGTGAACGGGGCAGGGAAGGTGGTTGGCTGGAAGACTGTGTTCGACCCCCACCGACCATTTGCAATAGACATGGCTGGATTTGCGGTCAACCTGCGGCTCATTCTACAGCGAAGCCAGGCTTACTTCAAGCTCCGTGGAGTGAAGGGAGGCTACCAGGAAAGCAGCCTCCTCCGAGAGCTTGTCACCCTCAATGACCTGGAGCCCAAGGCAGCCAACTGCACCAAGGTATGACCCTCTGCAGAACTGACTGCTGTAACGCAAGCAGTCGCACGCCTTTCTCCACCCTCCTTACAGATCAGCGAGGAAACAGACGTCTTCTGAGACTCCTGCCTGGAAAGGGAGTTTACCACCTGTAAGGTGTTCACAGTGGAGGCATGCAGGGAAATGGGGAGGTGTAGTCATCAGGGAGTCACACCCGAGGACTGCTGCCCCTCCCCCAGAATAGCTGTACCCCACCACCTCCCTGCTGAGCACCCAGGGACATGCACACATACACATGTGCACCTGCTCACATGTGCACCAACACCTATCTACATGTCCACACACACACACACACACACACACACCCCTGGGAAATCTTGGGACTTGTCTATTTGTAGCTCCAGACCACCTGTTTCCAAAAGGTTTTTTAGTTTTTATTTATTTATTTGAAAAGGGGGGGAGGGAGAGAGAGGGAGGTATCCCATCCACTGGTTCATTCCTCAAATGCCTGTAACAGCAAGGGCTTCGGCTATCACCTGTCTCTGAGTGCACTCAGCAGGAAGCTAGAATGAAGGGAGGAGCCTGGGTTCAAACCCAGGCATTCTTATATGGGATTTGGATGCCACTGTACCATACGCTCACCCATCAACAAAGATTTTGAATACCCCACATGTACAAACAGCAAGATTGAGGGGTATGTAGAAATACAGAACTGAGAAAATCTTCGTGGGAAGAAGGTGGAATAGGAGGCGGCAAAAGACATACTTGCAGTGTGTGGGAGGGAGCAGGAGGTAGCCTAGTGGTCGACAAGATGCCCACTTTGCTCTGTGCCTCTGGACACACAGATCCTGGTCTGGCACACGCGGACAGAGAAGCCCGTGCTGGTGAATGAGGGGAAGAAGGGCTTCACTGACCCCTCGGTGGAGATCTGAGCCTTGGACACAGGTAGGAGGGCAGACCTGGGTGGGTGAGGAGCAGGGCAGGGTGACACCAGGCTTGGATGCAGCCTCAGTGCCCCGGGGGATTTTCCTCTCTAATTGAGTTATGGGCAGTCAGGCCAAATGTGGGCAAGAGTGAAAGAGGCATGGCCATCCTAAAGTTAACAGGTGCCCACTTTCACCCACACGGCTGGGTCTCTGCCACCCCACACTTCTGAACACCTCCCCCCAGCCTCCCATGGTCATTGCTGTGCTGGCCATGGCACCCAGGCCACTGCAGGGGGCACTGTTGCTCAGACCCCTGCTCACTCTCCAGGCTCCTTGTCCTCCTAAGTTTGCCTCGTGCCCTCTGGACTTGTCTCCAGTCACAACTGTGACAAGAGCCAGTCACTGCTGCACATCGGCACAAACAGGACTCTCAGCGGTCAGAGGGCAGCAGGAGGGGAAAGCACGGAAGCCAGGCCTGCGACTCCTCCATGTCGGACCTTACTTCTGTGTGCCTCATTTCCTTCATCTGTAAAATGGGTCATCGAGGGCACTGAGAACAGTCTGTGGCACAACCTAAGTCCTAGAAACGTGTTGCTACTTTCATTTGCATCAGAAAAGGCCTCTGTGGAAGTAGGTCCCAGGAGCTGCCACATTTTACAGGTAAAGACAAAGCAGATTGGCTTTTCCACGGTGATACATTGGCACAAGTAAATTGTGCGGGTGACTGGCCATGCCAGGCGTGTCCCGGGGGCCTTTGGTGACCTTGCCCTGCCCCTTGACAGCACTTCTCAGATCAGATTCTCTGCTAGGTCATTCCAGGTAGAGGTGGGTGCTTGGACAGTGGGATCTGACCACAGGAGACAGCAGGGTGTCACATGACCTAACCTGTCCTCTCAACTTAAAAAATCACCTTGGCCAGTGCCCACTTCGGAGGCACCGGAACAGAGCCTCGCCCCTGCCTTCCTCTCAACCGAGTCTCTGCTGAAGACCTTGGGGACTGGGGCCATGGTAGGGTCAGGACTGAGTTCCTTGGCCACACCAGCCATTCCCTCACTTGTCCCTCCTCTCCCCCACAGGAGCCTCCTTCTCAGACCCCATTCTTGGCCTTCCGCCCTTTCTCCGTGGCTGATGGTCCCCCCAAGGCAGACTCCTAAGGAATCACCGTCACCCTCCTTTGTATTCTGGGGGTTCCAGAGCGCAGCCTGATGCCAGGACAGAGAATTCAAGCACAGAAACCCCTACCTGCTGTCCTCTCCGCCCGCCCCAACCAGCGGCCCCAGAGACAAGGGCCGAGGGTCCGGCAGCAGCAGAGCCGGCACGAGGCTTGTCAGAAGCTTCCTGAACGGATGTCCTAGAGCAATGCAGGTTTGGGAGGGAGGTGAAAAGACCCCAAGGTCTGGGGCCTTAGCACGACCACCAGGACTCCCAGCCAGGGAATTCTGAAGACCAGAGAGCAACCACCGGGCGTCCCACACGCCCCACCCCCTCCTCGACACCTGCTCTACCCAAGAGCTGCTCCCAAGTCAGACACACCTCTCTGGCTCTCCTCTGGTTCATGTTTACAGAGCATATGGTTGTCTTTGATCCCAACAGACGCCCAGCCCTGCGTGGGGGCACCCTGGCCTGCCGGCGGGCTCCCCCTGTACCTCAAGCTGTGGCGGGAGTGTAGTCCCCTCCTTTGCCACCTTCCCTCCAGCCTTCTCCTCCAGCACTGGCAAGGAGGTGGGCACAGAGCCAGCGCAGGTCCACTGACCTGGACTAAGAGCCACAGGACCCCTCTGTCCACACACTGCCTCCCCACTGCCCCTGGGGTGCAGAGCTGCCCAGGACTGGGCCTGGGAGAGGTCACCCTCTTCCTGTAGCTCTTGAGAACTACAGACCTCAGGGCTGGAGTGGGTGGTGGGCAAGGTGGTGAGCTCTAGCCTGTGGGGGTGAGGCAGGCAATTCTCCGACCCCTTCCTGCCCCCTGAAATGGAGGGAGGGGGTTCGAGGAAGCAGAAGGATTTAGGGAACGGGGGGTGGGGGTGGCAGGAGATGAAGGAGAAGGAGGCCTGAGCACACGTTGCTTTGGGAATCATTCTATTTACACACAAACTGGGGAAGGAACTCTCACTGCTCCCCGTCTCCTGTCCTGCTGTCTGCCCTAGGGAAAGCAGCTCCCTGGGGCTCCCAGGCTGACAGGGGGTCTCTGGCTCCCCGACCCAGCCGGGCCTCTGGTGGTGATCATGCCCGTGCCCTGAAGCCGGAAGCACAATTTTCCTCGAAACAGAGAAGGAAAGGGCCTGAGCCTATGAAAGAGGTGTTTATTTTTTAACTGCTAACAGCCCCCTCTCCATTAAAGCTCACAGTCAGCTCTGAGGTCCACTTAGAACCACCCCTGGGTAAGACTCAGTCAAGACCTTGACACTGAGAATGTAGCACTGGCTGCCTATCTGGAAATGGACGTAGCTTCCCACAGTGCTCATGAAAGCCCCTGGGGAAGCAATCCCTGAGCCACCTCCAGGAAGTGCTCCCCAACCTCTTACCCTTTGGGTGACCCCTTGAAGTCAAGTAGGGTGGCAGGGGACACAGGTCAGGTGAGGGCATTCAAGTCTGGGCACACCACTGCCCCCCTGCTGGACAGCAGCCCTGAATGTCGAGGTCGGTGTAGCTGGTCTGGGGCCTGCTATTAGCCAAAATCCCAGGGCTCATTTTCACGAAGTTGATGATGAACAAGAAAATGGGGACTTTTTTTTTTATTTCGGGGGCAGAGGCTAGTTCAGATTTTTTGTTTGTTTGTTTGTTTTCACCTAACACCCTCTCTTAGCTGCATGTATATTTATTTATAATTATAACCCTGGTGGACTGCAGCCTTCACCTTTTTTGGGAATAGGTTTTGTTAAGAGTCCGGGTTGGGTCCTCCCAGTTTGCTTCCCAAGCCCAGTCTTGTTTGCTGGCAAGCCCCCCAGAGCAGCCAGGCCAGGGGTGGGAGTGAGTCCCGAGAACGGGGGCTGGGGTGAGGCTGCAGCCCAGGCAGCTGAGCCTTCTGGTCTGTTTTAATTTAACTGCATTTGTTTTCAAAATTAAAAGTCAAATATGGTTTTTAACAGTCCTAATCCCCTTCATGGCCACCTTATTTAATTCTCGTTTATTAATTAATGCATCCTGCAAACGTCTATCAGAGCAGGCATCGTCCTAAGGGCTAGAGCTCAGCACGGAGAGAGCGAGCCCCGGCCCCCAGAGGAACAGCACACCAGCGCACGGTGCCGTGGATGCGGTATCTGAGAAGGGAGTGTTGCGGGGAGACACTGTGGCTCTGCAGAGGGGCTGGTGTCCCACTGGTGTTCAGATGCTTCCCTGGCAAGGGATCGTCTGAGCACAACGGGCCCCAGCACGCAGCTCCGTGAGCCACTCTGAGGACAGAACACTCTCCAAGGTTGGAGCATTCAGCGTGTTCAGAGACCAGCAAAACAGGCAGCTGTGGCTGTGGCTGACGGGACAAGGGAAGGGAGGAAGCAGTGCAGGTGAGGCAGGTGGCGGATGGGGAAGCCCAACATGTGCTGTCCCAGAAACTAGGTTAAAGCTTACGGCTTCTGCTCTGGGTGAAATGGGAGAGCCTTGGGAGGCTCACTGCTGAGGGCACACGTGACCTACTGTGGAAGAACCACCCTGAAACTGGCAAGCCGGGAAGTGGCTCGCACACCAGTCCAAGCATGGGATGACGGTGGGCAGGGCAAGGGCTCAAGCTCTGGGGCAGAGAGGGGTGGCAGAATTCTGAATGTGCTAAGGAGGTGGAGCCAGGAGGATTTCCTGATGAACTGGGTGTAGGATACAGAGACTAGTCAGAGGTCGGCAGAATGAAGCTGCCATTTCTGATATGGGACAGAGAGTAGGACAGGTACCATGAGGGAACCAGAGTTAAGACACCTGTTGTGCACCTGCAGCTTGCATGGGTCAAGATGGGTCTCACAGATAAGCCTCGTGCACTGAGCGTGCACAGAGGAAAGGAGAGGCACAGCGAGTGGCCCAGAGACCCCCAGCGTCCATGGTGGTCTGGAGAACAAGCACTGTCCAGAGTTGCTTTGCTACAGAAGCTGCGGGGTTAACTCAGGTAAGGAAGCCAACAATACGAAGCTGGAACAGGAAGACCTTGCCTTGGGAAAAAAACACAATGCATTGCTGCTCAGGTTGCCTGAAAGTAACACTTGACACAATTCTTCACTTAGAAAGGGTCACTGGCAGCTGTCCTTAAAGTTCAGTTACCCAAAACTTTCTTAAACAGAATCCACTTTAAACACAGCTTTGCAGAATGTGCACTTAGAGCAAGAGCGAGTGACACCGCCCCTGGGCTCAGGCCTGCCCCGAGTGGCCCTGGTGCTTCCACATCTTCTGCTAAGTGTGGGCAGTGCCAGGGACCCTGCCTTTGTCTTGCTCCCAGCTATTAAGAAGGTCTCGTTCTCTGCCCTTGGCCTGGCTTAGCTCTTGGCTCTGTGGCTGCAAACCATGAACGTCTCCATCAGGGACTTCATTGTCAGCAACACAGAGGGCAGGTGCAGTCTGTCAGCCTGAAAGCCCTCACCCCATTCTTCCCCAACCCTGCTTTTCAGGGTGCTGTTTCACTTTGTCCCTGAAGACCACTGAGTGTGGGGCTGTAGATGTTAGCTGTCCTTTGTGAAGAAAACCTCAGCCCAGAACTGACCCTTACGCAGGAGCGCTCCTGGGTGTTCAGCAGACTCTCATTTGTGGCCACCGATACAACAGTGCTGTATATTTGATCTTTCGTCTTCAGGGTCACTTCCACTCCAGACAGTTCATGGGGAATCAAGGTCAGGAGGGCAGTGAGAAGCCAGGGGCATGGACCATCCACCCACGTGGCCAGGCAGGGTGTGGATCTTTGAGCCCCAGCCGGGCTGTGTGCGCCCTGCCCAGACTGCCTTTTCTACTTCAGGGCACCAGATGAGACCAAGATCGGAGGGTTTGATTCAACACTATTGCTTTATTGCAGTTTAGGACAGCAAACCTGAGCCAGACCATTGCCTTTGATCCTAGAACAAGAGCCTCCCATTTGGACAGGGAGACCACTGCGATGCAGAGCTCCCTTTCCCCCTGTGGCTGGGTCATGGGGTGGAGGCAAGACCTGGAGAAGGCCTGTGGGCTCCGTGGCTTCCCCAAGCTTCCCGGTGGGCCACGTGCTCAGGGCCACGTGGTGGGGCCTCTGCCCTTCCCCTCCCTGACATGCAGACACGGGGTGTGGTTGGTGCTGGGATTCGCGTCCCTCCTCTGCCGCCGCCTGCCCCACTGAGCACTGCTGGAAGCACTTCTGCAGCTGGGGGCAGTCAGGGGCTGAGTGTTTCTGTTCTCTTCAGCCCAGCCTGTCATCCTGTGAGAACCCAGGTGTTTCTCACACGTTTCTTCCAGAATCCCAGAGAAGGCTCGAGGAGGGTTGTGAAGGAAGAGCTAAGTCAACTCAAAGCCCGCTCCTTTGCTGTCCTCTACAAACGGTGACAAACCCACGATTTCAGGACCAAATCGAGGCCATGTGGATGTGGCCCAGCCCCATCAGAACATTCAAAGAGCATACCTGTGTCCAGCAGACTGGCCAGCAAGGCTCTGATTTCCGGGACGGGAGGTGATGCCCAACTAGCCCCAGTGTCTTTTCTGAGGGCCCCAGGAACTCCTCCCATGGTCATAGGATTGCACATGCCCACCCTCCGGGAGACATCCTTCTGGCCCTCCCAGAAGAGCCCGGCCTCCTTGCCACCCAACACTTCTCTTCAGTCCTCCTAGGTTTAGGGTTTGAACTTGGGCCAGGGACAGACTTGCAGCCCCATGGCTCCCTGAGATTGCTACCGAAGGCCACTGCCCTCTGCAGGGCAGGTGTGAGCAAGCAGCCCCATTGGCTTTGAGTGGCTGCTGCCCCTGCAGGAGGTGCTAAGGGCTGCAGCTCAGATAATGTACTGGTTCCTGCCCAGGTGGGGGATATCAGTTGACTGGACCATGGGGCCTGACACCACCTCCTCGAAAATGATGACCTGCAGGAGAGAAGGGCTGGGGTAGGAGAGCAGCTGAGGTTCGTCCTGGTGCCCGCTGAGGGGGCTGTGAAGCAGCTGGGCTGGAGCCAGGAAGAACAGGCACCAAGGAGGGGAGAGGAGGCGGCTGGCTGAGCATCTGCCCAGTCCCCCAGGGAAACATGCTGACGCCAAGGAGGACAGGGGTGGGAAGAAGTCACGGGGAAAAAGGTGGGAAGCTGGAAGTGTGCCCACCTGGTTCATGCCCTTGTCCAGCCAGACACCTGGAAGGTACAGGGTCTTCTGAGGCCCAATGTTCCAGTAGCGTCCGAGGTTTCTGCCATTGATGAATATGACACCCTTCTCCCAGCCCTTCAGGGAGAGGAGGGAAGGTGTTGGTCAACCATGAAAGCCACCGAGTACAGGTACCGGACAGCAGAGACACAGTTGGGACACAAACCATGCATTCTCTCAGCTGCCCGGAGACCAAAGTAAGCCCACATGTGGAAGATCATGAGGATGGTGTCTTCCTCCCATTGCCACCAGCTCTGACCCCTCAGGCAGGGCACCCACGTGCAGACTGGATGTAGGAACCTGGGCCCTGAGAACAGCCCCAGGTGACCCCAGAGGCCCCTTTAGACAGGGCAACCCAAAGACAGGGCGTATGTGCTGGCCTGCCAGGCTACACACAGTGGCTTTTGACTCAGAGCTCTCCGAAAAGACAGAGAACCAGGGCCAGCAAAATGGGGGTGGAGTAGGGGAGCTACAAACCTCCAGCTTCAGAAAGGTGTCTAAAGGAGTGGGGCTGACCGACAAGCCACCCAAGAAGAAAGCTGGGAACACGGGTACTTCTGGGACAGGTGTCCACTTGTCAACACCAAACCTAAGGAAAGAGAGGGGTGAGGAAGGTTCACACTGGATTCTGCAGGTCCATGCCTTTCCCATCCAAGAACCCCAAGGCCTCCATATCTTTTTTTTTTTTTTTGACAAGCAGAGTGGACAGTGAGAGAGAGAGAGAGAGAGAAAGGTCTTCCTTTCCGTTGGTTCATCCCCCAATGGCCACTGTGGTCGGCGTACCATTCTGATCCAAAGCCAGGAGCCAGGTGCTTCTCCTGGTCTCCCATGTGGGTGCAGGCCCCAAGGACCTAGGCCATCCTCCACTGCACTCCCGGGCCATAGCAGAGAGCTGGACTGGAAGAGGGGCAACCGGGACAGAATCCGGTGCCCCGACCGGGACTAGAACCCGGGGTGCCGGCGCCGCAGGAGGAGGATTAAGTCCTCCATATCTTAACCGGGCAGAGCACAGCAGCACAGAGGCATAATGTGTAGTCTCAAGCCTGAACACACGGGGCTTTCGTTCTGGTACTGCCCCTCACTGTGGGCACCGCAGGATCCTGGCAGGTGGCCCCAGCCTGCCCTGGGCCCTCCTGGCTCCTGCCATGCATGGCCTGTGAGCTCACACACTGCCATGGGGCAGGGACTCACCTGCTAAAGAAGCTTTTCTTCAAATCCAGGCTGTAAATTTTGAACTTCTTCAGGGGAGAATCATCCAGGTAGAGGTTTCCAATTAAGCCTGTGGGAAGGAGACAAGGAAACCTGAGCAAGCCTAAAGCCCGGGGGCAGCTGACCTGGGGTGGCTGGGATCATGTAAGAAACTCCCTGGAGTGTTCCTGTGAGGACTGCCCCTCAAGTGTGCACTGCCCAAGGGGATCTTCATTGAGGGGTGGAAAAAAAGCTCCCTGGACATCCCAGAGGGGGCGAGAATGAGGAAGGCCATTATTTGCCATGAAAGGACATGTCGGTGGACAGTGACGGAGCTGAAGTGTCACAGGGCAAGAACAGACTTTGACCTCTGGAGGTGGGGGAGGGGAAGCTCAGAGGGCCACGGGGTCACAGAGGTTCTGGCCTAGTGTCAGTGATATCTCTGACCTAATACTCAGAAGTCACCCCGTGTCCTAGGATTAAGCGTAGGTTCTTAGAGTCTTGACATTGGCAGATGACAGTATCACACGGGGATCCAACATGGAGGGAGTATGCACACTTGAGCAGTGATTCATGAGTGCCTTGGGCCTGGCCAGGTCTGTGGGTTCTGGGGCACGACCGTGATCCTCTCCCCTCCAGAGCCACTGAGTTTCTCCAGGGGGATGTGGAGAGGCTGTGGAACCTGAAAGGGCCTCAAGGGGCCTGCAGGCTGTCTCCGGCAGGCTCGTGTTTTCTCTGAAGGGGAGGTCTGTGGCTTACAAACCCTGAACTGTGATGCAGAGGCTTGGGCTCTGCAGTGAGGGATCAAGACACACTTGATGAAGGGCCTGGGAAAGCCAGGGTCAGACTGGCCAGTGAGGAAGCTCACATGGTGCTGAGACCCTGAGAGACGAGTAGGGACAGGAAGCCCCAATATCATGGCCCTGTGGTTTTCCTGGCAAGTGACCAGAAGGTTTTGCTCCACAATTGACCATGGAGGAGCTGTGAGAGTTTCTTCTATAGCAACTGTAAACAGCTGGGAGAGACCTGGAGGCCACTTGTCTCCCTAATACAGAGGATTTATATCTGTGGTCTGTTCTGTAACTTACCTGACACGACCCACACTTACAGATTTTTAAAAAGGAAGAGCTAAATGAAAGCACAAAGACTCAGAAGGCCAGGAAAAATATGGCGATTGGGTAGGGTATTCCAAGAAGGCAGACATGAACCCTGTATTCTACAGCTCTCCACAGAAGACATAATATGAGTTTCCTGATATTGGTCTGGCAAAGAAATTCAGGGTGAAGACCCAAAAAGGCTGTGTCCTTTTGTGAGTCCCCAGAAATCCCATTTCCCACTCCTCCCTCATTGCCCCCACAAGCACACAGCCCTTACTGCAGGCCAGGGAGAGACCGAGGGCCAGCTCCGGGTCCCCGTGTGCTCATCACAAGCACATGGTCAGTACACATGGAAGGCTCGAGGGGAAGAGGGCTTGACTCAGTAGAGCTTCTCTGGCCCACTCACCCAGGGGTACACATGTGAGTCAGCCCAGCCTCCGCCTGCCTTCACTGGGCTCACTGACTCAGTTTCCTCACTGGGCTTCCATGACCTAGTTCCTACTGGCCCTGAATAACCCATCTCCTCTACCAAGCCCCCATGATCCATCTCACCTCTGAGCCTCTAGGATCCCTCTCTCTCCACTGGGCCTCCACAGCCATTCATTCCTCCATTGGGCCCCCATCACCCATCTCACTCCACTGGAGTCCATGACCTCCTGTACCTCCTGAACCCCCCTCCTAATGAGCCTCCACGACTTTCCTCTCTGCACTGTGCATCCACGACCCACATCACCCTAAGGAGCCTCCCTGTCTTGCCACCCTCTGCCGGACCCTAGAGGACACCCATCTGTCCATGTGCTTGTGTGGAGGAGGACTGGTCACTCCTCTCTTGCCTTTGTGCTAGGACCCACCTTTGCGCTGGTCGTCGATATTATCCCCGTAGTTGACTCGCCCACGATTCTCCACCAAGATCCTCAGCATGGCGTAGCCCTGCCAGGAACACAGCGGCCGATGCTGACCCAGCCATGAGGTCCCCGCTGCACCTCGGGGTTTGTTTGGACCCCAGTTCTTCCCTAGGCTCTGAGGCTGGGAGTGAGCCCCAGCCAGTCAGAAAGCTGCAGCCCTCTCCAGCTGCAGCTTGTGGTAACACAGCCTCCTGCGTTCCGGTCTTCCTCTTGGACTCCCACCAAACTTCCTCGGAAGCAGCTGGGGCTAGCCATCACCCGGCTCCCGAGGGTAACAAACCTGGGTCAAGGGGATAATAATCTTCGTCGTTTTATAGTCCATGAATCCTATGGATACTGTGTTCAAAAATACCTGCCAGAGAGAACAGAGAGAAGGCAGCCACGGTCAACAGAGGGCAGATGGGGGTCCGGGGCACTGGGTGTGCATGTGGGGGCGGAGCAGGGGGCGTGGCCAGGCATGGAATGACAGGCTTTGCAATACAGGGAATGGCTGCTTCTGTGGGCAGTGAGTCAGACGTGTGATGTGGGGCCTAGTGCCCTGCCTACCTGCCCCCGGTCTCGCACAAGGCCCCTGAGGACGCCAGAAGAGGCGATGGCGGTCTCATACAGAATGTACCCAAAGGACTGGCCATTCCCGTTGTTCACCGGCAGATTCTCCATGTTGATGGGCTTTTCAGACCTGATGGGCTGCACACAGAACACAGGGACCAAGATGAGAGGGAAGAAAAGCCACTTCCTCCGAAGCCCTCTGGGGATACAGCAAATGGGCCTCTTCCGGGGAGGGGCACCCTGGGCAGTGGGGAGGTAGGGAGCGCTAACCTCTTGAGCCTTCTAGGGGTGCAACATAACAGATAGGCCTCCCCTGGGGGTTGGGCATCCTGGGAGCAGCACCCTGGGGGGCACGGAGGCAGGGAGCATTAACCCTTTGTTGTAGTCTCCTCACACTAATCCCATGGTCACCAGAGTCGCGGGGATGAGAGGACAGGAGAAAGGTCTTTGTCCTAACAGTGCAGCCCTGTGACGGAGTGGGCTTTGAGCTCTTTAACCCACTGCCGTTTGTGCATCACGGCACCCAGCTGACTGGGCCCCACCCTCTGCCCGCCTCTGCCGAGGCAAGCGTCCCTTTTTCCTGCAGGCTCTGCTCCTTCCCACGTCAGACCCCACCAGGAATCTGTTCTTCCCACTTCAAGCGCTGAGGTTGGAGAAAGGACTTCAAGTAAGGGCTGGCCTTCCTCTTGCCAGCATCTGGAGGTTTCTGGGCTCTGCTCACCCACCCACACACTCACCTCCAGGTACTGGAGGGCATCCCACAGGGACAGGTAGAAAGCTGGCGTCATTGGCTCATAGGACATCTTGGGAAGAAGGTCAGGTGGAGGAGGTAGAGGGGCACCTGCAACACATAGATGGCAGGACCACCCCTAGAGGACCCCTGCCCCAGCTTCCAACCCATTTCAGGGCTGACAGGAACAACAGGCAGTGACTTGGGGGAGGGACGGGGCCTTTGTCATGTCCACAAGGACCTTACACCTGCAGAATACAAAGCTGGGGCTGAGAAGACACCAACTATGATGAGGACAGATTCTCTGAAGCTTTCTTGCCATTGCCTACGATGCCTCTGCAAACAGACCACCTGGGTTGAGGTGGGAGAGCAGGTAACAGGCAAAGGCCGAATGGGGTGCCCGGATCTGCAGTCTCCTGGGTACCTGAGATGGAGCCAAAGAAGTCTCGAAGCTTAGAGTACTTGGCTGTGTAGTCCCCAGCCTCTGTCAGCACCGCGTCATAGTCTGCAAGACACGGGGGGGGCGGGCGAGTCTGTCAGCACTGTGCTAGACCCCAGCAAAATGTACACAAAAACAAACAGAAGAGAGGGAGTTTGGGCAGGGCATTAACACGTTGACCCCAGCAAACACTTCCAGTGTGAGCCAGTGCATTGAAATGCTGCAGATATCCAAAACCGCAACATAATGCAAAAGCTACTCAGGATCCTGGCATGACCCAAGTTCTCCAGCTACGGGCAGAGGTGTGCAACCTGGGACTTCTTTCCTAATCTCAGGGGTGGGACCACACCTCTGCTAGGGCCTGAGTAGTCCCCTACACTCTCAAGCTGAGCCTTCTCCCCCCTCCATCTGGCTCCCCCCTTCCAAAGAGGCCTCTGTGCAGAGGAGTGGCTCACTGGCCCACCAACCCGTGCAGCCTCCCACTGCCTTCAATACAGATGAGGCCCTGCCTTCTCCAGGTATTCACAGCCAAACCCATTACAGGGGCCAGAGGCAGTTCTCTAAGGACAGTCCATGGGAAGCTCCAGCCATGCGAATGCTGGGCTGGGCCAGGGATGGGCAGTATTGGGGAGCACTTGCCATAGCTGGTGACATCAGACTTATATTCCTGAAAGTGCATGGCTCCGTTGATGAAGCCAAAGTTGGTGCCCCCGTGGAACATGTAGAGGTTGATGGAGGCGCCGGCATCGACGATGGCAGACACCGTCTGTAAAACCTCTGCAGGACATGGGGACAAGGGCGCTGTATGAGGCGAGTCGGCGGCCCAGCAGAGCCCCGAGAGCCTTCACTTCTCTTGTCTTCCCCAGGCCCTGCTCAGGCAGTTTCACTGCTCTGCTGTTCAGACACAGAGGGTCCAGGCAGGAGAGGGAGTGGCTCTAATGCAGCCCAGAGCGTGGGCCCGTTTGTTTGGAGATCTCAGTCAAGTCCATCAACTGCGACATGGACGCCTTGCGGCACAGGTGTCCCCTGAGAGCCAGCACTTACTCCCTTAGTAAACGGCAAGGTGGGAGACGTCATCAGAGCAGCACTGACTGCCCCATCCCACCTACACTGTGAAATGACCCAACCATGTGGAGAGAGAACATCAAAGGAGAAAATCAACGGCTAATAAATATGCACCTTATTAACTAGACCAGAGAAATGCAGAATACAGTGGCGGATCACACTGGCTCGTCTGAAAATCATTTTAATACTCCGTGTGGATGAAACTGTGGGAAATCTGTATTCTCATTTAATAACAGCGAGTGGAAACAGCTATGGTCTTTCTGGAGGGTGGTTTGGTAAACATAGGTAGCACAATTGCACTGATCCAGCAGTTGTGTTGTGTGGAACTTATCACAGGAAAATGATAAACCAGGGGTTCAGACGGGTGTTCATGGTGCCCCCTGATGTGGGTTTCAATGAGTAGGACCACTGGAAACAGCCTTAACTAGGAAGACTAAGCCACACACTGTGGTTGAGCCATCGACACAACGGAGTTCTTCAAGACGGCGATGCACATCTCTATTGAGTAGTATAGAGCTGTCTGTACGGGTGACTGACAGGGCACAAGCAGGTGGCAAACAGCAGAGTGGCTACACGTGTCTGTCTCAGAATCTACCGTGCACTATACACACTTGTAGATAGAGGTGCACAGGGAACTGTGTGTACTATCTTCCTCCACATATTTTCTCTGGCTCTGAGAAACATCTCTGTATTTTTTTTTTTTAATTTCTTCTTGCTACTTTTATCACTTGCCATATTTTTTTCTGTATTTTCTAGACACCTGCAATAGGCACGCATTACTTAATTACAAAACCCTTCAAAATCAATGTGAAAAAGCACTGCCATTCACTCCAAATGCCAATCAGGTGACTGAGGAACACGAGGAGCTGTTTGTTACCCACACATCATCCCGGCAGCCTTGCACGCTCCAGCTCCGTACGTCAGCGGGCAGGCTATCTGAAATGCGTTCTTACTTTTCAGCTCAGCATTCATGCTGCATGTCAGCACAGCAGGACACTCACCAGAAGAATCCAAGATATTATGTGGGCCTCCCCAGGAGTCAAACCACCCTGTCCAGTACTCCATCACCATCTTGGGCTGGATCCCCTGTGCACCACAAAAATGAATTAGACCAAAAGAGAAGGGAGCCCAGGAACCCTGTCTTCCCAAGTGTCCCCTGGCTGCACACCACTGGCCTAAAAGGCCAGAGGGAGCAGAGCCCAGACAAGGGCCAAATGTGCCCACCCTGTCTCTCCCTCCACATCTGCAGGTGTACAGGGGGAGAAGTTACTCAAGTTGCTGCAGTAAGCCCGGATGGCTTCCTGTAGCTTTAGGGGTACATACAGGAAGATTCTGGTGTGTGTCCAGATTAAACAGCCATCAGAATTCAGCATCTGCTTAGGAAACTGCTTCCTATATCAGGATGCTTTCTGGTCCAGCTAAGCTTTGCCTAGCCTCTCCTGGGAGAAGGAGGATGCCTGTCCTGACTGCACCCTGTGCAAGGGGCACACCGGGGATGTGAACCACTCCGCAGCAGGAAGAGTCAGAGGGCTTAGCTTAGTTTAAACAGCAGTTAGCAAAACTGGACCAGAAAAGCAAGGCCTCACACCCCAGCCAGTCACTGTGCAGGTTCTGCAGGCACAGTCAATCTGTTCCCTGGCTAGGTGATCAGTGAGTGTTAAGGATGACTTCAGAACACGGATGCCGGCCCACAGTTGCTCCAAAGATGCAGGGCTCATTCTCAGGACAGCAGAAGCTCTGGAGGGCCTGGGTGGGGAGGGGGCGTAAGACCTAATATGCTAGGATTTCAGGTTCTGTGCCAGAGGGCCTGGGTGGGGAGGGGTGTAAGACCTAATATGCTAGGATTTGAGGTTGTGCCAGAGGGCCTTCCTCTACATTCAGCGACAGCTGATCAAGTGTCCCCCCGTCTTTCAAGGACACCGCACACAGAACAGAATCTGATTCAGGTTGGTGAAGCCAATGGTGCTCCACTGAGGAGTTACCGCTCATACCCAGGTAAAAGCCAAAGTGAAGAAGCCACACTTGATTTTTTTAGCAAGACTGGTGGCTTGGTTTTCTTTGTAAACTGTCTACCATGAAGAGAACACACCGTACCACGCTTGAACCACTGAAAAGACAGGAGTAGATTCTAAGGCCCACATCTCAGAACTCTGCGAGTCCCAGGACCAAGGTAAGTGGGTGTCCGTTGGTGGCCAAGAGCTGGAACCCTGCAATCAGATGGTTTCTGAGTGCTTTATCCACCCTGTGTCTACCTCCTGGGCTATAAAACGGCAGTAACAGTGGCCAGCTCATGTGGCGGTCAGGAAAGCCTGAATGAGGCATTGCAGGGTCTAGCAAAGATGAAGTCCACAAGAAATCATTCTCACCGATCATCTCCATTGCTAGCATGGACCCAGACGACTAGCAAGGTGCCACTGAGCACCCCAATGTCAGGCAGACCTTGGGGCCTCAACTGTCCATTTAGGGGAGCACCCACATTTCCCTAAGAAAGAGAGACATCTTTGAACTGTACACAAGCAGGCCCTGTGGCAGTGCCAGTGCCAACAGGACGCTGGCCTGGGACGGTGCGGGCATGGCCACCTCTACAAGCAGGAGCACAGAGGGGTTAACACAAGGCAGTCACATGGATCAGACACTGTACATGGTGCCTCCCAAACACTGCCTCATTACATCTCAAACAGCCAGACGGTTGGTATTCTCACTATGCCCACTTAAAGAGAAGATCAGAGAGGCTGAGTGACTTGCCTGAGGCCACACAGCAGGTGTGGGGCAGCTCGCAGTCTCCTGGGCACTCAGCACACGTTCACTTAGTTGTGTGACTGTGTACTCCGTGTCTCTCTCTTCCCGTGTGTTACAAAACCCCTATGGGCCTTGCATACTACAGGCATAGGGCAGTCACCTGGGAGATACTGAGGACAGCAGGAAGGGACTTGACCTGCACCCACCTGTATGCATGAGCTGCTGCTGACCCAGGATCGGTCCTACCCACTTCCTCCTTGGAACCTTTCCTACCCATTCAGGGTGTTGGCTACATGCAGCAGCGGCCTCACCAGACACAAACAGGGCCCTCACCCTGTCAGGCCCCACTGCTCTGGTGACTTCATGTGCATGCACCTGCTCTAACAGTCCGGCCTCCCCACAGGCATCTGTTTACAGGTGATACAAACACAACCCCTAAGTGCTGCTCCTGAGCTGGGATCAGTGTGGACATGGGACAGTCTAGGGACCCCAGAGAGACCAGGCCTCTGCTCTGCTCTGCAGCTCAGCCTGGGCACTCCTCTCTTTAGGAGATACAAGCAGACTTGAGAGAGACCCATCAGAACAAGACTGAGCTACAGCCAGAAACTAACTAACTCTCTCTCTCTCTGATCTTAAGGGGTCAGAGATTGCTGAGACAATCATCTTTGTAACATCAGAGGAGCCCCATAGATTAAAGACATATACTTCCCACAGGGCAGGGCAGGGAAGTGTTCCTCCTCTCCCTCAATGCCTGAAAGCTGTCAGGGGTGAGGAGAACCCACAAAAGACAGCCAGGAGCCTCAGGGGACCCTTCAGGTGGCACACTTCCCTCGTGCTGCGTCAGCCCTCGCAGCAACACCTCAGCTGCTCTCCCGGCAGGCGCAGAGTACCCAGGCTGGGAGCTGACGGCTGGGGACCCCTGACAAGCAGAGGGCACGCAGAACCCCACACAGGAGCTGAGCAGGCTGCCGCTCGCTGCCCAGGCAGGACGCACCTTCACATTTAGGAGAAACGTGGTGAGCGACTGCAGCTCTGCATGTGACTGTAGGTTGATGGTGGCCATCACTGGAGAACGAGAGAAACAAAAAACCAAACATTGCCCCGAAGTCAGGAAGGTGATTCAGAATTACCCCAGACCCCCTCACGGCCGGCCGGCAGGAAATTCATCAGTGTGAATACACAGCCCGTGCCCCTGCCTCAGTCCCCAGGGCAGTGAATGCGCTAGTCCCCATAATTAACCCAGGGCCTCCTCAAGCCCCCAGGATCGTTAGCTCGCTAGTCTCAACTCTACTCCAGACCCTCCTGAGTCCCTTGCTGCCTGCCTCCAATTAGAACAATTAGAAGTTAGCTCCTCAGATGCCAGGAGAACTTATTTTGTTCATTTTGGGAAGTCTGCTATCCAACCCAGAGCGACAGCAGCATCACTCACTAAGCATCTGTTCTTGAGTAATCGTACTTTTTGTACATGCATTTCTGCTGCTTTTGTGAGAACAAGAATCTGATCTTTACTGTGTACCCCAAGCATTGTTACTGATTTAAACATGCACACCTATTTAACTTCTTCTTGTGGGTTAGTTTTGCTTTTCTATGCTATCATGTGTTCATTTTAAAATCTGAAAAAAACCTTCTGGCTGGCTTTCCATAGTGAGATACATGCGCAGGAGAGATGCACTGTGGTTGGCTGATGGTCGTGGCTCCCTTGGCATTGTCCAGCTGCAGACCTGGCTGGGAGGCTCCCTGCCTGTTTGCCATTGACTGACATAGCTGGCTTCATATGTGAGGGCTGTGTTGGGCTCCAGAGGGCCCAGCAGTGCAGGAATAGGGATTAAGCCGGCCCGGTGAGCCCATACACTATGACGCTGTCCTGGTTACCAGTGGCACAAAACAGATGGCAGCTGAGGCTCCATGAGTTACCACCTCTTGCCTGGAGTTTGCACAATCAGTGAGCAGCACCGTGGGGCTGCAAACCCTTTGTCCTGTGATGTCACTGTCTTCCACAAACCCACTGACACACCCTGCACCCAGATCCCTCCTCGCCTGAAATGAAGAAACTCCTTGAAGACAGGTGGCCTGTCTGAAACGGACCAGGCAGGAACCCCAAAGTCAGTGGGACACACATGGCTAACTGAACACAAGCGCCTATGCCCCCTGTTCCTGACGCTCAGTACAGTACAAGGAAAGGGATGGACAGGTGGATGCTAAGAGGACCTGGAGTGGAGAGGAGATATTAGCAGACAAAGTGTCAAGGAAGCCTTGTGACACCAAACAGCCTAGAAGAATGGAAGCAGCTATGGCCAGCTTCACCTCCAGCCCAGGGCCTCACCCACTCCAAGCCCAGAGATGCAAGCACCAGCCAGGGAGCCCACTAGGCCTCCAGCCTCTCGGCCTTGTCCTCCATTGCCAGCCGTTCCCACCCACTCAGTGGAGACCACATTCTCAAGAAAAGCTGGATGTGAGTGGCTGCAGCGTGAGACAGGAGGGGAGGCCACAGCAGGGCAGGCAGGCCTTCTGTGTAAGAGGAACCTGCTGCGTCCTAAGACATCACAGCCTGAAGCCAAAGGCTGCTCCAGAATCAGCAGTGCTCAAGACAGCCAGCATCTCAGTTTCCATCCTTCAAACCGCCACCACCGCCTAACCGCCCGCAGGGAAGAGTCCTGTCCACAGCCTCTCCCCACACGAGCAGCCCCGTGGGGCCGCTTAGTCCCTCTTTTTGAAGCTGCTCAGGACAGGCCAGACAATTGAGAACACCCGCTCACAAGGAAGGCTGGGCACAGCAGGCGCCAGGAAGACAGAACAAGCAAAATCGAAAAGGAATAAATAAAATGTTTGGAAAAAAGAAAAGAAAAAAGACACTATCCAGTTACAAATGTATTATGAAAAATAAAATAGATCCAAAGAAAATGGCATCCAAAATGAATGAAATAGAAAAGCTGAGAAAGTTATCCAGGAAGAGCTAAAGGGTAAAGAGATAAACAAACAATAAAAATGATAAAAAAAACCCAGATTTTGAGAATATGTCTGATAGTCCAAAGCACAAATCATAAGAATGACAACAACAACAAAAACAGAAAGAAAGAGGGAGAGAGAGTATAGCATCATCAGGCAATCACATCAGAGGACATAATTGCCCATTCTGGCACTCCACAGAAGTGAATAAAGAATCCTCTGTGAAACACAGGCAACAAGGATGAGCAGAAAAACCTGCCGTCCTGAGAAAGGGGGAACAGGATATTAGAAAGGATCAGGAGCCAGAGGTCAGGGTGTTCCAGCACTGGTTGCTAGGCAGCGATGGAGCCCTGCTTCCAAATTCCAGGAAACAGGACCCAGAGGCTGGTCTGCAGATAAGGGCGACATCAAGTCAGAGACACGAGAAGGAGAAGGTGGTCTCCACACTTCTCCACGCGGCCAGGTGATACTGAAAAATGCTAGTGATGGTGTTGGGAAGATCTCTGGGGAAGCATTGTTTAAAAGACAAAAGGGGAGGGCACAAAGGGAGAGGAAAGGGAAGAATTGAGAGGAAAAACAGGATATTTACAAGCATGCTGATTGACAGCTCAGAATTCACAGAAGGCGTCCAGGAGCATAGCCTTGGCGCAGCCAATGCATAACCACGTGACACAGACGCACGCTGACAAGGCACCAACTGGGATGGGCTGGCTAGGCTGGCAGGAAAGGCATCGGGTGAGAGAGCTGAAGACAAAAAATCTCCACCCCCCAAGAAGCCAGAGAGTTCTGTAAGTACAGTGTTCTAGATGCATATTCTCTAGAAATAGGAAAGAAGATACCCGAAGAAGAAGTTAGAAAGTTCAAAGTGATCATTTCTGGGGAATAAAATAGACACAAAATGAGACCCTGTGGATGCACCGCTTTATCTTTGTGAAAGTTTAAAAGCATCATTCCAGGCAGCAAGTGGCAGCAGGGGACCGGGGTGGTGCCTGAAGGGGAGGAAGGGAGGGCATGCAGAGAGCAGTCCGCCCAGGAGATGGTCAGCATTCTTGCAAGGCCTTCGTTCAGTACAATAGTGAAGCACCAAAAATATGCACAGCATCAGGACTGACTGGATGGGTGGAGCCATGGCAGGCCCTGGGCCCAACCATGGGGCCATAGTGCCACCGTGTGGAGATAGGAGGAATCGCTGCTGGCCCACGCAGCGGGCCTTGAGGTCTGAGTCCTTGACTCTCTCCCTCTACTTGGAGACAAGAGCCTCTCCTTCTCACAGGACAGTCATCCTGAGCGCCCGTCACATTCCAGGCACAGAGATACAAAGTTCTTGCCTTCCAGCAGCTCAGCAATTTCAAACAGGTGCAAGAGTCAGTGGAAAGGGAAGGCCTTCAAAACACCCCTGCACAGGAGCAATGGTAAACGAAGGCCACAGCTGAGGAGCTGGAGTCCAGCCACGGCTCAAAGACAAAGCTAAAGGCCAGACAGATGTGCTGATGGCCTACGTGGCAGGAGCACCGGAGGAGACGGGCTGAGCATGACCGCAAGGTTTGTGGCTCGAGCAAGGGAGGACAGCGCAGCTGCGGTTTTCTGATGAGAGGGAGCTCCCAGGAGGGCCAGTCATCTACAGGGTGCTGGTTGTACTGGGCACCTGACAGGGGAGGGAGACCGGCCACAGCGCTGGCTAGAGTGTCGTTTATGACGCGGTCCTGCAACCCCCGGAGCCCAGAGCCCTGTGCACAGAGACTGAGGCTCCTGTCCCAGGCTGGCCTCCTTGAAAGTACCTCCGGGCACCACGCCCTTGCTCAGGCCATCCTTGTTGTCTGAAGTCAGCAGCAGCTCCACAATCCCGCGGTCCTCCAAGGCCTGTGGAGCAAGAACGCACACCAAGGCGTGAGCTCCCTCCTCAGAGCTTCGGCAGGGGTGTGCAGCTGGCGGTGTGGGAGGGAGACAGGGAAAAGGAGCATTCATCTCTGAGGATGACAGAGGCAAGCCCACCCTGTCTGTGCCCGCCGCATTCAGCAAGGCTCCCAGGAGCCTGAATCCCAGTCACAGTGGGGACCAGGGTATCAAGCTCTGGCAGCCCTTGGTTGCTGTAGGCCGGGCTGGTTTCCCACTCTGAAGTTTGAGAAGCTGGCAGCCATGCCGTCACCTGCCAACTGCCTGCAGGGCTCGTGAGAATGTCAGGCCTCCAGGCCAACACCAGCATCTTCCTCTTCACACACGATGAGCAAACAGCTTGTCCCTTCCCCATAACCAAGTCAGCATGGACTTGGTCAGCAGCAAGGGCCAGGGCAGCCTGGCTGCGCCCTGGGAGAGCAGGAAGTGCTCCTGGAGGTGCCGAGTCGGTGCGTGAGGAAGTGGAGGAAGCTGAGCAGCAGCCGTGACTGGGAATGATCAGTCCCATCTACTGAGCGTTTGCTGTTGTGCCCACAGTACAGCCCTTTACAGAGGTGCTACTCAACAGTCACCACGAGAATCTTAATGCTTCGCACCCCAAACTCACCAGCTCGTCGACACCGCAAGGATTTCTGTTAATGGTTAATAGGTGAAGGGTGGAGGTGTGATCTAATCATGGCATCGAGGGGTCCAGGCCGGTCGTTAGGTAGCTGGGGGCTTGTCTCAAGGTGGTTGCATACCTAAGCTGGGTCAGGCCTCGATGCTCTCTGCTCCCTGGCTCGCCCTGGGACCTCCCTCTCTACTCTCACCAGATGCCAGCCCAGAGTAAACCTTCTCCTCCCTACGGAGTGGAAGTGATGTAAAGGTGACAGGCATAGCCCCTCAGCAAGGTAGAACATGGCGGGATCGCCTCCAGAACTCAGGCGAGCGTGTAGACACGATCCCGAGTATGCCCACCTCCAGGGGCTCTGCTCTGGGCTCCGGGCTCTTTGGGATCGGCAGCACCAGCACAGATCTTTCCCGTAATTTGGATGATTTATTTCACCTGAGTTCTTGTGGAAACAGGGGAGGCAGAGAATCTTGTGGGTAACTAATGTTGTCTAACCCCTGTGCTGGTAAGGAAGGGGGAGGGGTGCTATCACTCTTTGGAATGACAGACGCTGCAGAGCCAAGCCAAGGGACCTGGTGAGCTTTCTGTCAAAAGCTCTGGATCTGCCCCATCTCACCCGTGCAACCATCACTCACTGATATTCCACATCCACTTGGGCTCTAACTGTAAAGGCACACATTTTCATGGACTGTGATGTCCCGGCTGCACCCCTGAGGGACATTAACTAGCTCCTGGGTGCCAGTGACCTGCCAAGCACAGCCAGCGGCTTGGTGTCTGTGTCTCATGCCATTCTCAGAGCAGCTCTGAGTCACATGTCCACTTGGAACCTGGGAATGGACTTGCCCAAGGTCCTCCCAGTCTGGAAATCAAGTAATCAAGTAAACAACTGTTGGAGAAGCCTCAGGGTCCAGGAGATAGTCTGAGGGGGTCAGGAGGAGCAGCAGAAACTTTGATTTCCGTGCCCAGGGTGGGTTTTTCCAACTAACTCAAAGACAAACAGAAAACTGGAAGTGTGCCCTTGGCTGTCAGGAGTGAATGTACCCCTTATAGCTGGAGGAGGGCTATGGTTCTCGGACAGCCTGGGATCTTCAGCTCTGCAGGTGACAAGAACAGGAGAGTGGACAAGAACCCACAAGCTGGAGTGGTCTCCAGCCTGTAGGTAAGGGAGTAATTTCCAGATGGAAGATGAGTCTGCATGTCACAGAGGCTCCCGGGGCATCAAAGGCCAAAGCCAGAATCACCCAGTCCTCAATCGGAGGCCACAGTTAGTATTCAACTCACACCACGGCTGACCCTCCACAGTACTCAGGCACAAATGTCAGTGATTCTAATCGAGTCTTACTTATTGAGGCGAGTGGTAGAGCAGTTAACAGGCCTCTTGGGATGCTCACATCCCACATCTGGGTTTGAGTCCTGGCTCTGTGTCTGATTCCAGCTTCCTGCCACACCCTGGAAGGCAGCACGTGATGGCTCAATGAGCTAGGTCCCTGCCATCTACATGGGAGACCTGTACTGAGTTCCTGGCTCCCAGGTATTTGGGGCAGGAACCAGTGGACGAGAATTCAGTGTCTCTCTGTGTGTCTCTGCTTCTGTCTGTTTGCCTCTCAAATAAGTTAAATAAAATAAATAAAGTCATATTTTATCACAATTTATGGTGCGCCAAATGTACTCAATAACATATGAACTGCATGGTCTCACATAACACAATTCAAAGAAGCAGACATTCTTTAGTCCGAGCAGAGAGTACAGCAGAGAAAAAAAGAGATTTAAAGAAATGAAGGAATTTGTTCCAGGTTTCAGCTACTAAGTGACAGAACCTTAAGTGGCTATTATCCTGTTCTTTCAGGTGTTACTACAGTCCTGCCCTTCCCTGGTGGGCCTGTGTTGAGTCAGCGGTTCTCAGCTCCACCACACATTGGGATCCAATGCCTGAGAATCCACTCAGAAATTCTTATTTAATTCATAGGGCACGTGGCTGGGATCTGCTGCATGAGAACACCTGAGAGATTCTTATTTGATTGAAATGGCATATGGGCCAGGCATAGGGATTTTAAAAACTCCCCAAGTAAAGCTGATCTGTGTAGGACACTGAATGACAGCAGCCTCTCCAGGAAGCGTTGCCTAATTATCACCACTCATTCAAGTCAATTCCTTACGTCTAGGCCCCGGCCACACCAGGTGCACACTGCGATCCCCAGATGAATTCAATCAATGAAGGATAAATGACATCCCTGATGAAATAAAACAACGGAGACAATGAAGAAAAATTCACTGATTAATAAATGGTGTTGGGAGACATGGTATTAGAATGGGGAAAATATGAGCTCCACATGGCCTAGCCCATAATGTATTTCAGAGGGAACATGAAAAAATTAATGCAGGTGCCACTTACCTTCTTGACATAAGGCATGTAGGCAGGGTCTTTGTTATAGGAGCCATACTCATTCTCCACCTGCACAGCAATGATGGGGCCACCATGCTTGTACTAGAAAGAGACGGGTTGACAGAAACTGAGTTTGTAGTGGGAACAATATTATCTAAATTCACCACAGCTACAACAAATTACTAGAAAACATTTCATTTGAAAACGAAAGTATAACCAGGTTTGGTGTATCATTTAGAGTTGTGTTGTCCAGAAGTGGAGCAGGAAGTACCAGACTTGTACTCTGTCATGGAAACATCCAACTAACATGAGCTCTGGAAACCAAAGACCTAAGCAGCCAGTGACCAGTCCAATCAAGAACGAGCCACACACCAGGTGGCAGGACATTGTGTGACTTTTTTCCTCACCTGCGACCCATCCCCTCCTCAGTGTGACATGATGTGGTCAGAAGTGTCCCCGTTCCCAGTTCTTTCTCTCAGGACGGAAGAAACCAAATGCAATCTGTTTGCCCTGTTCTGGCCTGACTGTGGGATGCCTACTGTTCTAGTTTCTGCTTTGTCTGACTTGGAGCTCAGACAGGAGACATCAGATTAATTTGAACCACTCAGGCTGGAAACCAAAGAAGGCTACAACTGGGAATCTACAAACTTAAGGATGCCTGGAGGTGAGGAACTGAGGTTAAGAATGTACCAATACCTCCAGCCCCAGGAAGCTAGGGTGAGCCTCTTTGGGAAATGAAGACATTTAAGAGCAAGCAGGGCTGGGGTTGGAGAGGACACACACACACACACACACACAGGTGCAGACAGGACAAAAGTCTAGGAAGTATCTGAAATCCTAAATCGTCACCTTTACTTGATCTCCAGGCTCATGGTCCTACTAATTAGTGAAGCTCATCTCTGCCAGTCTGCAAAGACTGTGTAAGGTGATGGCTTATGCTTCTGATTGTTTTCAAATGCTCAGTGTTCAACAAACACACACGTACACACAACCCACACAAAAACACAGAGAAACCTTGCTCATCCAAAGGTACAAACTGAATCTCCAGAAACAATCTCTGAAGAAATCCACACAGCACACACACTAGAAAAAGACCTCACAACTATCATAAATATGACCGAAGAGCTAAAGGAAAAAAACAAAGAACGGAGAGAAACCAGTAAAATGATACATGACCAATATGAAAATATCAAAAAAGAGACAGAAATGACCTCATCATTTTCATTGTCTTTGTATTTATTTAGCTTTGATATTTTTTTGTATTTTCACTCAGTTGTTACATGAACTTTATCAATAATATTTGTATAAATGGTTTTTAAAAATTAGGCCAGCGCCGCGGTTCAATAAGCTAATCCTCCGCCTGTGGCGCCAGCACACCAGTTCTAGTTCCGGTCAGGGCGCCGGATTCTATCCCGGTTGCTCCTCTCCCAGGCCAGCTCTCTGATATGGCCTGGGAGTGCAGTGGAGGATGGCCCAAGTGCTTGGGCCCTGCACCCGCATGGGAGACCAGGATAAGCACCTGGCTCCTGGCTTCGGATCAGCGCGATGCGACAGCCGCAGCGCGCTGGCCGCTGTGGCCATTGGAGGGTGAACCAATGGCAAAGGAAGACCTTTCTCTCTGTCTCTCTCTCTCACTGTCCACTCTGCCTGTCCAAAAAAAAAAAAAAAAAAAAGAAAGAAAAAAAAATTAGCTATTGTACATGCCCATGCTGAAATTGAGCAATAAAATAAATATTGTTTGCACTGTCATATCATCGTAAAACTTTTTAAAAAAGAATGAAAAATAAACTCTAGGGCTGAAAAATACAGTATCTAAAGTGAAAAATTCACTAGAGGAACCACAGCAGATTCAAACAGGAAGCAGAAAGAATTAGCAAGCTTGTCACTAGATCATTTAAAACAATCAAGTCTGAGGAGCAAAAGGAAAAAAGAATGAAGAAAAATGAGCAGGTTCTCAGGGCCACTTTTCCTCTGCAGCGCCATTGAGCAGACCAATGTATTCATTCTGGGAATCCCAGCAGGAGAGGAGAAAGGGGAATAATACGCTATTTGAAGAATGCATGGCTGACAACTGCTCAAAGTGGAGAAACACATAGATAAGAAAATCAAAGCAGCTCAATGATCTCCAAGCCAGATAACCCAGCCAGCCCGTTGGACAAATGATCATCAAACTGTTGGAAGCCAGAACCAAGGACAGGGATCCTCAACAAGACTATTAGGGGTATCTCAGCAGACACCTTGTAGACCAGAAGACAGCAGGAAAACGCATTTAAATGGTGAGAAGAAAAAAAATCAACAGAATTCTATATATTGCAAAACGATCTTTCAAAAATGAGACAGAAATTAAGAGATCCCCACAGAAAAGCTGAAGAAGTTCATTATCACAGGACCTGCCCTACAAAAACTGCCTCAAGTTGAAACCACAAGATGCTCCATAAAAACTTGAAGACATTTGGAAATATAAAGGTTTCTAGTAAACATAAATGCAGGAAAATTCATAACACGTCACTGTAATCTTAGTTTCCAATGCCAGTTTTTATTTTCTACAAGGTTTAAAATACAGATGCATAATTATAAACCTTAGATTAATGCAAATTAATGATTATACCATGTATGAAGATGTAATTTGTGATATCAATGAAATAAAGGGGGACCTAAGTGTAAAAGAGTAGCGTTTTTAATGTGATTGACTTAAGTTGGTATGAGTTTGAGGTAGACTGTCTTAATTTCATGCAACTTCATGATTTTCCAATGCTTGTGCATTATAGATGGAAATTCAATGGTGTAACTCCTGTGGAAAACACTATCCAGTTCCTCAGAAAATTAAACATAAAATTATTATTCAATGCAGCAATATCACTCCTAGGTATATACCCCAAAGAAGTGAAAGCAGGAACTTGAAATGATACTTGTACATCCATGTTTGCATCAGCTTCAGTCACAGTCACCAACAGGTGAGAACAACCATGGATGAGTGAACAGATAAAGCACACATGACATCTACATACAGTGGGGTACTCTGAGCCATGCTACAACGTGGTTCAACCTTGAGAATATCACACTAAAGAGCCAGTCACAATACCATCTGATTCCATCTCCATGCAGTGGCTAGATTCATCTCATTCATAGAAACAGGGAGTGCAATAGTGGTTGCCAGGAGATGTGGAGATGGAGGACCAGAGAGCTTATGCATATGGGGTTTCAGATGGAGAAGATGGAAAAGGTTCTGGAGAGGGATAGTGTTTGCAGTGGACTTTATTTGTTCCCTACAAGTACGTATGTTGCAATCCTCACTCCCAGTGTGATGGGATTAAAAGGTGAGACTTTGAGAGGTGAGTGGGTTATCAGCGTGGGGCCTTCCTTTATGGAACCACTGCCCTTTTAGAAGAGACCCCTAAGAGCTCTCTCACTTTCTGCCAGATGAAGATACACGAAGACAGCTGTCCACAATGTGGAGAAGCACCCCTCCCAGAACCAACCATGCTAGCTCCCTGATCTCAGACTTCCAGCCTCCAGGACTGTGAGAAGTAACTTCCTGTTGCTTAAAAGGCACCAAGGCAAAGGGACTTTGTGACAGTGGCCTGGACTAAGATCGGGCAACGACTGCACAACAAGGTGAACATAGCAGTCCACATACTCAACTGTGGTCTGAAACGGTAAGTGGAAAATTCCACCAATAACCAACTCCTAAGTTCTAAATTGTATCCCATTTTGAATACATGATGAAATCTCATGCCTTCCCATGTCATCCTGCCTGGGACATGAATCATCCCTCTGTCCAGCGTGTCCACATATATGCTACCCCTTGTAGCTACTGAGTTTCTCAGGGCAACTGCTGTGGTATCTCACTGCTTGTTCAGTGTTCAAGTAACCCTCAATTTACCAAATAAAAGTCCAAAGAGCACAAGTAGTGATTCTGACTTATTACAGTATGATGGCAATAATGTTCTATTGTGTTGTTAGCTATTGTTGCTAATATCTTACCTTGCCTAATTTATAAATTAAAGTTTATCAAAGGTATGCATATATAGGGAAGAACACAGTGTACACAGGTTTCAGTAGGATCCATGGTTTCAGACATTCACTGGGGATCCTGGAACATATCCCCTGCATATAAGAAG
The DNA here is from genome assembly GCF_033115175.1 of Lepus europaeus. NCBI lineage: Eukaryota > Metazoa > Chordata > Mammalia > Lagomorpha > Leporidae > Lepus > Lepus europaeus. The sequence continues at coordinate 124,705,319 of NC_084833.1, read as the reverse complement.
GGACATGTAATGCCTCAGAACTGTGCACTTAAAAAATGGTTTGGCCTTTGGCCGGCACCGCGGCTCACTAGGCTAATCCTCTGCCTGCGGTGCTGGCACACCGGGTTCTAGTCCCGGTCGGGGCGCCGGATTCTGTTCCGGTTGCCCCTCTTCCAGGCCAGCTCTCTGCTGTGGCCCGGGAGTGCAGTGGAGGATGGCCCAATTGCTTGGGCCCTGCACCCGCATGGGAGACCAGGATAAGTACCTGGCTCCTGGCTTCATATCAGTGCGGTGCGCCTGCCGCAGCGCGCCAGCCACGACAGCCATTGGAGGATTAACCAAAGGCAAAAGGAAGACCTTCTCTCTGTCTCTCTCTCTCTCTCTCTCACTGTCCACTCTGCCTGTCAAAAAAAAAATGGTTTGGCCTAGCAGTTGAGGTGCCAGCTGGGACATCCACATACTATACTGGAGTGCCTGGTGTGAGCCCCAGCTCTGTTCCCAATTCCAGCTTCCTGTTAATGCACACACTGAAAGACAGCAGGCGATGGCTCAAGCAGCTGGGTCTTCACCACCCAAGTGACAGATGTGGATTGGGTTCCTGGCTCCAGCTTTGGCCTGGCCAGTCACTGCAGGCATCTGGGGAGGGGCTCAGAGGATAAGAGTTTCTCTTTGTCCATCTTGTCTGTTTCTTTGCTTCCAAATAAACAAAAGTAAGTAAAAAAATGTTTAAAAGGCGAATATGGTAAATTTTATTATCCATATTTTCCATAATAAAAAATGAAGAGAATAAAAAATTATTCAGGAAACAAAAGAGCTCTGGTGTATTTCCATGTCTAAGGATGCCTCCAAGCTGTGTTCCCAGAATGACCTCCTTACCCAACCCACTACTGCCACCTGCTGGGCCCAATCAGCAGCCCCATCTTCCTTGCAAAGGTATAGGCTAACACTTCCCAGCTTCTTGCTTCTTTCATGATTAGGGCTGCCAGATTTAGACTGTGCTAAATTTGAATTCATAATATTTTTTATATAGACAATGACTTTTTTTACTCTAAGTATGACCTACACAACATTTGGAATATATTTACACCAAAAACATTAAACTTTTTGCTTATCTGGAATTCAGGTTTGACAGTATCCTATCTTATCTGGTAGTTCCCTCTGATTTCTGTTCTGTGAATATTCCAAACTAATGACTCAAGAGTAATGTTTTTCTGGATATATTAATTTTCTCCTGATGTACTAATTTCTCAATGTCACACTTCATGGTTTTCTATAAGCAGTGATTCCTGTTTCCTTCCTCCTTCCTTCCCTTCCCTCCCTCCCTTTCCTTCCAATTATTACATGAAATGCTTAGATTCTTGTTTAAATAATTAATATTAGCACACAGATTTTAAACAGTAAATGTGTAACATACAGCACCCTTCTGTACCTAGAGAAGCCATCAATTGGAATGTTGTAACCACAGAGAGGTAGGCTGTTCTACAGGCAAAGGCCAATCCACAGGGGTAACCTTGAGCAGAACTGCGTGGCTGCGATGCTGACGCTAGATGTCTTCAGCTAGCAAGTCATCCCAGCCTTGCAGCTCCAGCACTGTCTGGATGTATGGCTGTGCCACTGTAAGGGCACACATACATCTATCTCCTTTCAGCACTGCCTGAGGACACACAAGTGCACGGATCTTTCAAAACACAAAGACTACAAGCCCTGCCAATTACAAATCCCAGGCATCCGGTAAGAGTGCCTTCCTCTGAGATTACCTACTACCAAGCAGGAAGACAGGTGAAGACCAAAGAAGAGTCTGTTGCTTTACCTGCAGTGGCACCACTCTGGACATCAGGTGATCAAAGTAAAGGTCCACCGCTTCGGTGAAGCCCTTGTACGTAGTTCTCAGCCGCATGCCAGAGTCCTGGAGTAGCCAGCTTGAAGTCCAAAGTGCAGGGAGAGGTTAGTGTTGTGTGGCTTGGCTCTGGACAGCTGCCAGTGCAGTAAGGGAGTAGCTTCAGGGAGGCTCAGCAATGGCTCCAGAGACCAGGACGCAAGGCCATGGGTTCCCACCCACTGCCCACTCTCAGTAGACGGTTAGGACACCAGGTAGACAGATTTGGTGCCAGCATACCATGCCACAGTGCCCACCCTGCCTGCACTCCACATGGCTTCCTGACCCACTGGCCCAGCCCTGGTGAGAATCCATTTCCAGCTTCGTAGCCACCAGCAGCTGTTGCTGTCAGGCAGAGTGAGAGAAGCCTGTCACCGGGCTGAAAGCCCAGCTTTCCAACATTTGCTTTACAATCGTGACACACAGGGCTGGGACCAACAGGATTAGGAATCCCTGGGGCTGGAGGACAGGGACATGATCTTCACCCAGAAAACACTGAGCAGCTGCGTGCCTTCCAGCCCTGTCCACACCAACAGGGCTGACACGCCCAGGAGCCACACTGACTACGCAGAGCTTGGGGCAGGGCAGCAGCGGGCCAGTACAGAGATGAACCTTCCTGTAGTTTGGCTGTTGCAATCAGAAGGCTGGAATCTAGGCAGTCCCCACTTGAGAAAACATACATTTTCCAATAAAAGGCTCTGGAGCTTCACTTGCCCTGATTTGGAGATACTGAACTAGATCAGAAACTGTCAATTTATGTTGATAGAAAAACGAAGGAGGAAACAGCAGTGGCACAGGGCTCCATGCTCCATCTCACACCTAACAAAAAGGTTCAGCTCCCCAGCGTCAGTCAGTCAGCCCCACCCTCTTAGGCGGGGCCTGCCTGCCTGCACTGCCTGCTGCTTCTAGGTTAAGACCCTAAAACCCTGGCCTCAGGTGCCTGCTGCAGCTGAGCCTGAGCCTGAGGAAAGCGCTGACGGTGGCACACAGATTTCTAATCTGCAGGGAGGGGCGGGGCTGCTCAGCTTGTCCAGGGCACTGTGCCAGGCTGAAAGGCTCAGTGATGGCACAGTGGTCATGGGAGCTGGAGGAGATGGAGGCAGAGGTGTGGCCTAGTGGGAAGGGCAGGTTGTGCTGGAAATCAGGGAGAGAAAGCAAGGCTGGGGCTTGGTGCCTGCGTTGCGGGGAGAGGCTGTTCCCCCAGGACATGGCAGGTGCACAGCTTTGGCTTTCTTTCCTCTGGGGAAGGGTGCCTGGGCCTCAGCACCAGCACAGTGAGTGGCTGGGAAAGATGATGCACATGAACAAGAAAGCTATTTTGCTGGAAAAACGATGGCAGTGATGTTGAAGACTGACTGCGGCCCTAGGTGATCCGTACAGATCTCTATGCCGGCAGCAGGACACTCTCCTGACAGCTGAGACCACACACTAGGAGTACAATACATCAGGACCTAAGGTTTGAAAACAAGCTGCTTCTCTCACACTTAATCAAAATACTTGCACTTCTCAAATAACACTCAGGAACAACGTTATAAACAGGGCAGATTTGGGTTTTTCCATTTTGTAGGCAGGGAAAGTGAGCTACGTCCAGAACAGAAAAAGGTCTTGCCTGGGCTGGCAGCTCCATAGGAGCCCTGAGGATGACACAATGGGGGTGGGGGTGGGGGTGGGGGTGGGGTGGGGTGGGGTGGGGTGGGCCCACCCTCTGCTGCTGCCAGCCTCATTAAGAAATGCACAGGGGACTGTGCCAGGTCAACAACTGTGACCTCACTCAAAATGACCCCAGGGGTGCTATTCACTCCAAAAATGAGATTCAGTATCCAATGGAAGCTCTACTTTAAAAGCAAAACTATACCTCTGTCTATGACAGGTTCACATCAGCACACAGACACTTCCAGCTGCACTGGAGACCCTCAGGGTCCTGCTTACCTGGGCAAGCCCCCGAGGTCAATCTCGCTGCAGATGTAGGGGCCTGGACGCAGAATCACCCACAGCCCGATCTCTGCAGCCATCAGCACAAAGGCCCTGGGGAGGTAAAACCCCTTCAGCATGGTGAATGAGTCCAGGGCAGAGGCCAGGTGTGAGGGAACCTGCACACATCACAGAGTGGAGCAGCTGCACACCTCTTTCCAATCCTCTCTCTACCAGGGAAACTGGAGTGAGGGAGGGTTCAGTCCCCACTCCCAGAATGGGAGATCCAACATCCTGACAGCTGGGTTCTCGCTGGCTCCCAGCCTCAGGAACATCTGCAGAGCCCACCTGCAGCTCTGAGGGGGAACAGCGTCAGACAGGGTGCAGTGGGGCAGGGCAATGAGCTTGACCCCGACAGCCTTGCTAACCTAGAGGGCAGCCCTCCCCCATTCTAGGTGAATGGACCCTACTGTGCTTAGAGTCACCAGCCCCTCTGGCTGCAGTGTAGAGGGGCCCCAGAGGCTGCAGGCCCAGCACATCTAGGGAGACAGGTCACGGCTGGGGAGCATCTTGTCCGATGTGAGAACACGGCTCTCAACATACAGGCAGGGCACTGCTAGGGGTCCTAATCTGCCCTGTAGAGCCACCTCTCAGCCCCCTCTTCTATCCCCAGAAGCATCAGCACCACATACTCCAGATCCAGGTTCCCAGAGAAGTCAAATTTGCCTCTTTCTGGCTCGTGCAGGTTCCAGGGAACATAGCTACAATAAAAACATAGGAGCGATGAGTGAGGACGTGCCTGTTACTCTACTCTGCCTCACCGATGACTCTCATTCCCCAAACCCCTGATGAAGACGTGTTTCTCAGTGGCTTCAGGACCGAAACCAAGAACTATCAACACTAGGGACGTTAGAGAATCTGGGGTAGGCTCATTTCCTTAGGAGAAGGGAAAGAGGTCAGTAAGATTTGGGGAAACAGAGATAGACTGTGTAAAAGTCAGTTTCTATGATTGTGGGTCACCTCCCCAATCCCAACAGAGAGGAAGAAGCAACTTCATCAGAAAAACAGGTAAGGTAGTGACCAATCCCAATTTTACTAAAGCATCCAGAATTTCAAAACCTGGACACAGAATGGAGGTTTTAGCTCTAAAGCAAAGATGGGACATGAGGTAAGCTCTCGGGGCCCACTCGTGGCAGAAACAGGAATCCTGTGTGACGTGGACGAGACAGCTGGTCTTCTCCCAATTCCCACCCCATCTGGGGTTCCTGCTGGGCATCCCCAACCACACAGGATATTCAGATGAGGGAGGCAGGCTTCTGGCCTCCAAGTCAGACTCATGAGTTCCAAGTTCAGGCAACGCCTGCTTTTGAGGAGCAGTATGAATTCCCTGAAATAGCCGCAGGTCTCCAGGAGGCCCTCCTGGGAAGTCACACACATTTGCTTCAATAACGCCACCATAGCTCAGCCCTTCCAATTCCATTAGGGATCCTCTTCAAAATCAGCGCATAAACCACTCAAGAAAATCCATTTACTGGATTTGTCATCACCTATTTGTTGCCTGAAAAAATTTGTAGATTTAGAGCAAAGTATCTGTTGGCAATTAAATAAAGTCTCATGAAAACAATCAAGATTATTCATACCTTGGCATTTTTTTTTAAAAGATTAGCACACTTAGGAATTTATTGTGTGCCTATCACTTGTCAATATCATTCTAGGAGTACTGAATTCCAAAAACCATTACAAAAGAAGGTGCTGAAAGTGATGAACAGCTTCTCAGGTAGCTACCCTGAAGATTACAGTAATGTCCTGTGCACACTGGGATGGGACGCTGGCTGTTAGAACTAATACTTTTGTATTAGTTAAGACTCTGGTCTTGTGGTTAAGACTCTGCCTATAGTGCTAGCATCCCAAATGGGTGCCAGTTCATGTCCTGGCTGCTCTACTTATGATCCAACTCTCTGCTTATACCTGGGAAAGCAGTGCAATATGGCCCAAGTGCTTAGATCCCTGCACTAACATGGGGGACCTGGAAGAAACTCCTGGCTCTTGGCTTCGGATCAGCCCAGCTCTGGCAGTTGTATCCATTTGAGGAGTGAACCAGTGGATGGAAGACCTTTCTCTGTGCCTCTCCATCTCTCTGTCTGTAACTGTGCCTCTCAAATTAATGAATTAATTAATTAATCTTTTTTTTAATTAAAGATTTATTTATTTACTTGAAAGGCAGTATTAGAGAGACAGAGGCAGAGAGAGGCAGAAAGGTCTTCAATCCACTGGTTCACTCCTCAAATGGTTGCAAGAGCTAGAGCTGCGCCAGTCTGAAGCCAGGAGCCAGGAGCTTCTTCCAGGTCTCCCACGCAGGTGCAGGGGCCCAAGCACTTGGGCCATCTTCTACTGCTTTCCCAAGCCATAGCAGAGAACTAGATCAGAAGTGGAGCAGCTGGGACTTGATCTGGCGCCCAGATGGGATGCTGGCACTGCAGGTGGCAGCTTTACCTGCTATGCCACAGTGCTGGCCCCATAAATAAATCTTAAAAAAAATTCTCAGGGGCCGGTACTGTGGCTCACTTCGTTAATCCTCCACTTGCAGCGCCGGCATCCCATATGGGCGCCAGGTTCTAGTCCCGGTTGCTCCTCTTCCAGTCCAGCTCTCTGCTGTGGCCCGGGAGGGCAGTGAAGAATGGCCCAAGTGCTTGGGCCCATGCACCCGCATGGGAGACTAGGAAGAAGCACCTGGCTCCTGGTTCGGATTGGCGCAGCGCCGGCCGTGGCGGCCATTTGGGGAGTGAACCAACGAAGGAAGACCTTTCTCTGTCTCTCTCACTGTCTATAACTCTACCTGTCAAATTAAAAAAAAAAAAAATGACTGTTGGGTTAGGGCCTACAAAAAAAAAATATTCTCAGTCATTGAATTGCCTCCTACATCCACACTCAACACTCCTCACTCTCTGAGTGGCCTTTAAAAAATTCATGGAAATTTGAATTAAATGCTAAGTTTGTTTTGGTGCAAAGAAATTTTGAAATCCATGCACAGTTTTGCATAGAACTGTATATTTTGCACATGCATAGAACTGTATATTTTTAAGACCCCTTATTTTCTTTTTTTTAAAGATCTTATTTTATTTATTTGAGAGGCAGAATGATAGAAAGATAGAATGAGAAAGAGAGAGAGAAAGAGAGAGAGAGAGAGTGAGTCATATAGCCAAGGCTGGGCTAGGATGAAGTTAAGAACCAGGAACTCCATATGAGTTTCCCATGTGGGCAATAGGGATCCAAGTAGTTGGGTCATTTCTTCTGCTGCTTTATCAAGTGCATTAGCAATGAGCTGGATCAGCAGTGGGAGAACCCAGAACTCAAACCAGGTCTCTGATAGGAGATGCCTGAGTTGCAGGCAGCAGCTTAACCTGCTACATCACAAGGCAAGCCTCACCTCATATTCATTCATGCATCCGTGCCACTTTGGCTCCTCTGGGCCTTATCTCCACTTACATATTTTTACAACCGTTAGCTGGGAGCGATGTGTGGGGACCAGGAGAGAGACTGCCATGCTTCAAGCCTAAGCAGAATGCTTGGGCTGGTTCTGCCTCTTGGAGTATTCCTCCGGCAGACAGTCAGGGTCCCAACTTGGCAACCGGGCTTGGTGGGGGCAAGGGCACACACTCACGTGGTGAGGGTATTCAGGCCACAGGCTTTCATCTTGAGCAAACGATCCCTCCAGTATTCCTTGGGCACCCGGAAATAGTGCATGGAGCCTCCAAAGATCCAGAAGGTGGAGTCCTCCAGCATGAAGTTCTGGCCTTTGGCTTGCAGTCCTAACTGGCGATGTCGCAGCCACAGAGGGATCAGAGTACTCCAGTTCAACCTGGAAGGAGAAATGGCCTTCCTGCAGCCTGGAGGCTCCCTGGCAGCAGTCAGCAGTGGAAACAGAGAGGAGACAGGCTGCCTTGCCACCTCACAGGCCCTCAGCATCTCTTTGTAAAGAGGGCCTGTTCCAGGGTAGTCAGGCAAAGCCCCACCCCCTCCTACGAGCCTGAACCTTGGAAGGCATCTTCCTCCCATGCCACTCACTGGGCTGGGTCCCTCTGCGGGGGAAGGCAAACTGATGCTGCAGTCAGGAACAAGACAAACACAACATTCAACATGAAGACTTGGGGGCTAGGAGGAGAGAGGGTGAGGTGGGGTCACGCTACAGAAGGGGGCTCTCTCTAGTTCAGAAGACTCGGGAGGAGGTGCAGCTTGCAGGAACTGCCAAGGCCATCTGACTAAACATTAAAGCGGCAACTACTTCTGACGGTACCTGCGAGCCCCCTCCCGGGCACAGCTGCTGGATTCAAGGCGTAGATACCTGCAAAGAGGCACCTGGATTAAACAGCACTGTTCATCAACCAGATTCCCAAAACCTGAATGGTTACTGAAGACCAAGCACACAGAGAGATAATCCAGCCCAACAGAGAGGCCCCTCTGGGATGCCCTGGGGAAGTTCTGGTCAGTGAAAATGCACCTCCTGTCATCTCTGGTTGGCCAGGGGCCAAGGGGAGCCCTTCTAATAGATCTGTGCACCTAGAAATGCTACCTTATTTACTTCCTCTTGAAGGCCATGAGAGAGAGGGCCAGCAAGTTTCCAGCCAGGACGTTCAGGAAAGTCAAAGTCCAGGGCAAAAGCAAAATTCAGCCTGTGCCTTTTTCATCGTCTAGTTGTTTTCCACTGTAGTTCCTGCTCTCGGAGGGCACAGAGCCAGGCAGGACTGTTGTACATGGAGAAGCTCCCTGAGCTTATACAAGAGAAGCTGGAGCAGCCTGAAAGCCCTGACGGCCAGAGGCAGTGGAGCAGGATGCCAAGAGGGTGCAGTGCACTGATACCACTGACCTCTTGGGAATTTTGACTAGGGCCACTCAAGGGCCTATTACTGCCTACTCTCCCCTACTTTGTACAGTCCTTGGCCTCAAAATTCACACTGAGGCTACGGTCTGCAGTTCTGCTACGCCCCAGTTCAAACAGTCCTCTGCAGGTACGCTGGGACAACACAGCAATTGTTTCTCTTTGTCTTAAGAGAAAGTCCTGTGATCCAATGAGACACTTGCAAATGACACGTTAGGACACAGGTTTTCCAAAGGATTGCTCTGTGGGGAAGGGGATCAGAAACAACATCTAGAAGAGGAAAATCTAAGTGAGACTCCAGGCTCCACCTTTGGCCATGCTGGCACCTAAGGCCGGGGACACCAGTTCCATGGACATTGGTTTGTTCCTCTGTGAAATGGGGCTGAAGCCTTTCCCAGCTACTCAGAAAGGCTGCTGTGGGAATCAGGAAGAGCTGATACACTCTCTGCTGTGTAACGAAGGAGCCTTACCACTACTCGAAATACACTTCTTTTGCCATGCATTTGCATAGTAGAGAAAATCTGCATTTTAACTAGAACCCCAGATTAAAGCTTGAAAGACATGGATCTGAATCTTTCCCTCTGACACATGTATATATGGTCTCTCCCCAGACAGACCTTTCTTTGTTGGTATCTTTTTATCCACCATTTTCTAGATTTATTTATTTTTAAAATTCTCATAGGTGAGCACTTGGCCAAACACTTTAGAGAGAAGAGCCTCAATAGGTTTCATGTCTCAGTGTGGCATAATCCAAACATCCCCCCTTTTTCCCATTTAGTATAGGAGGGTGCTTCACAAAGTCCATGGAAAACAGATTTACAAGGTAAGTTTGGTGGTGGGGGGGGGTCAGCACTGTGGCACAGTAGGTTAATCCTCAGCCCGCAGTGCTGGCATCCTATATGGGCGCCAGTTTGAGTCCTGGCTGTTCCATTTCTGATCCAGCTCTCTGCTATGGTCTGGGAAAGCAGTGGAATATGGCCCAAGTTCTTGGGCCCCTGCACCTGTGCAGGAGACCAGGAAGAAGCTCTTGGCTCCTTGGCTTTGAATTGGCATAGCTCTAGCTGTAGGGGCAATTTGAAGAGTGAACCAGTGGATGGAAGACTTTTCTGTCTGTCTCTCCCTTTCTGTGTCTGTAACTCTCAAATAAATAAGTAAAATGTTAAAAAAAAAAAAAAAAAGTAGGCCAGCGCTGCGATTCACTAGGCTAATCCTCCGCCTGTGGCACTGGTACTCCAGGTTCTAGTCCCGGTTGGGGCATCAGTTCTGTCCCAGTTGCTCCTCTTCCAGTCCAGCTCTCTGCTGTGGTCCAGGAAGGCAGTGGAGGATGGCCAAAGTGCTTGGGCCCTGCACCTGCACAGGAGACTAGGAGGAAGCACCTGGCTCCTGGCTTCGGATCGGTGCAGCGCGCTGGCTGTAGTGGCCATTTGGGAGGTGAACCAACGGAGGGAAGACCTTTCTCTCTCTCTCTCTCTCTGTCTAACTCTGTCTGTCAAAAAAAAAAAAAAAAAAAAAAAAGTAAGTTTGGGGCAGGCATTTGGTCTCACAGTCAGACTCCTATGTCCTAAATTGGAGTGTATGGGTTCGATTCCTGGCTCTGGTTCCTGATTCTAGCTTCCTGCCAGTGCAGACCCTGGGAGGAGACAGCAATAGCTCAAGTAGTTAGATCCCTGTAACTCATTTGGGGAATCTGGATTGAGCTGCCAGCTCCTGGCAGGCTTCTGGGGAGTGAACCAGAGGAAGGGAGTTCTCTGTTTCTCTCTCTGCCTTTGAAATAATTTTTAAAAGATAAATTTATTTCGTGGCTGGCACCATGGTTCACTTGGTTAATCCCCTGCCTGAGGCGCCAGCATCCCATATGGGCACCCAGTTCTAGTCCCAGTTGCTCCTCTTCCAGTTCAGCTCTCTGCTGTGGCCTGGGAGGGCAGTGGAGAATGGCCCAAGTGCTTGGGCCCTGCACCTGCATGGGAGACCAGGAAGAAGCACCTGGCTCCTGGCTTCGGATCAGCGCAGCGCACCGGTCGTAATGGCCATTTGGGGAGTGAACCAACGGAAGGAAGACCTTCCTCTCTGTCTCTCTCTCTCACTGTCCACTCTGCCTGTTCAAAAAATAAAAAATAAAAAAATAATAAAAAAATAAAAAAACCAGAAATTCAATAGCACAATCTCCAATTCTTTAGCAAGGCACACACCACTAATGCTAATGTCTGCTTGTGGGTGTAAAGGCCTCCTGGGCTCACCCTGCGAAGAACAATGACACTGGCAGGATAGGGAGGTGCTCTCTGTCTCTCGCTCCAGCACAGTCCCTGCTAGTAACAGAACCCCTTAACCCGCCCCCTTCTCATGACTAATCATCGGGAAACCTCTGTCTAGGCTGGCCTCTCCAGGTGGGTCTGCAGAATCAGAGTATCTTCCTCAGCAACTTGCTAGAAATGCAGGAAGCAGGCCTTACCTAAGACCTACTGAATCAGAACCTGCTATTTAATCAGATCCTGGTTAGAGAGGCAACAAGCTATGTCTTTTCCTCTGATACATGTACATTATGTACATGTAGTCTCCCCTGCTTAGAGCTTCTCTTTGTGTCTTTTTATGCTACAGTTTTCTAGATTTGAAAAAATAAATTCTTCTCAGAAGCAGGCATTCAGCCTAGCAGTTAAGATGCCTGCATCCCTGGGTTTGTGTCCCCACTTCAGCTCCTGACTCCAGCTTCCTGCCCATGCAGATCCTGGGATGCAGCAGGGGTGACCAAGCAGCTGGCCCCTGCTACCCACGTGGGAAACCCAGATTAAGTTCCCAGCTACCAAGCTTCAGTTTAGCCCAGTCTCAGCTGTGGCAAGCAGGCAAGCTGTGGGAAGTAAAGTAGCTGATGGGAGTCTCTGTCTCTCTCTCTCCCTCATATAAAAACAAAAAGAAAAAAATCCTTCTCAGTGTTTATCAAGAAGCATGAAATAAACAGCACAACAAAGCTAGCTGTTACCAAATTCTGGAGGATTCAACTGTTTCCTTCCTGAAAATGTTCTGGGAGGGTACTTGACAAGTTGTCAATATATTAATGAAAGGGATGAATTCCCTGGGAAAATGAGGATGATAAATACTGGGTTTCTGCAAGGAACTCACTGTGAGAAAATGAGATGATACAAGTCAGAGCTTCATAAATGACAATGTACCAGGCAAATGCTTATTAACACTAATAATTATCATTAATACTAATTTCCTGAGTAATTAACTCAGTAATCATAAAAGAAAAGCAATGTGGTTGGTTCAAAGAGAGATGTGAGTCCTAATATGAGCTTGTTGCAAGCAGCTAAACAAAGTCTGAGGAAACCCAGTATGTCTCTGCTTTTTCCACTGGACTGCTCTTTCTTGATGAAACCAGGGCACTTGCCTTCTTTCAAGTTGGGACACATCTCAACATTTTCTTCTGGAATTTCTGTTGCTTTTGCATCCTGGCTTCATTTTAGGCCAAGTGACTTTTTAGTCCTAGGAGAAACTGGACAGTGGGCCACGGCCACTGCCCACCTGTGCTCAGGTCAGTCTGCTCAGTCATGCTCTGTTGATCTACTTGGAAAGGGGGGGAGGGGCATATCCACAGCCTAAAGTGAGACTTCTGGAAGAAGGCTCCTGTGTCAGGATTTCTGACAGGCCCTCATGTGATATAACATACCCTCTATACCCTGTCCCTGCCAACCTAGCTTTGGCAAATGGAAATGACTATGCACTCTTTATGCTGTGGGCTGCACAGGCTATGACACAAAAATAGCTTATAATGGAAATATGAGGCAGAGGACATAGGCCCTGAGTTCTACCATATCCTCTGGGGTGGAACTCCCATCAGATTGTGCCAGTGAGGAAGCAGGGGGAGGAGGAATGCTTTTTATACTTTATTCTTGGTCTCTGAGGTACATCATGTTGACAAAGAGCACAGGACAGGCTCCAGCAGGCAGGATGGTCCTGGCATGCTAGAAGTGCTGGTGGATGTGTGTGAATTGAAACAGGAGAATAAGCATGACAGGTTATAAACTTTGCCACTAGGAATGGGCCAACACATTGACTCACAAGTCTCAGACAGAGTCTTGCAGGATGACTGGGGTGAGAGGAAAATTAGATCTAGTCACCTCTTTGAATACCAGAGAGCATCCCTCCCTATGTCAGTGTTGATCCTGTAAACCTTAACAAGGCTGGGAGGCCTCACCTGGGTCACAGTCCCAGGCTCCCACAGTCACCTAGGCTCCCACGCTGAGTCTGACCAGGACACAGCAGAAACAGTGTCATGAGCTTGTGGAGTCTGATGACATTCAACATAGACCAGGCAACAGTTCACAATCTGAGGCTGGCCAAGAATATAGACAAGTTGGGTACCTGGGACAGGAATCTGTACCAACAGTCATTCAATGGCCAGAACGTAAGTCCTTGTTGGCCCTGAGAGTTGGCTAATTTGGTGCTATATATAACATGTACGTGCTTAAACAAGGGCTCCAAATTCAATTTCCTGGGTGTACTGTGACCCCACTAAGATCTCAGCAGAGGTGTATCAGCTGAATCCTGGTCCAGAGCATCATATTAAGATGCTGAGCAAGAAAACAGTCATCTCTTCACTCACCCAAGTGGCCATGCCAGAGACCATGATTTAGATAATGGGTGTGTCAAACTTCCTAAAATACACAATCACACATTTCTTCACATGGATTGACATGGCAATTTCTATTGGCTCCCATGAGGTCCAACTTCCTGGACATCCTGCTCCCCAAAAATGTTTGGGGCTGTTTCTGTTCTGCCAGTCTTCAGTTCTGTTCTCTCTTCCCCTCAGCAGAAGAATCTGAGGGCCTAGGGAAATGTTTACTCTTTGGCGACAGCCAATGCCCTTGGACCAATCTTTGGTCCCCAAAAAGTTCAACCCTATGGAAATGGAATTCAGTCTCTGGCCCAGCTACCTAGATATGCACCCTGGTCTGTGCCCAGTGCTAAGGGCTCATGTTTTACCAGGAGAAGCATAAAACAGTACCAGAGGGTTTGAGCCATCCATTCACAAAGTAATCACTTTCATTTTGCAGAGGCCACAGCAAAAGGTCTCACAGCACTCCAATGGTCTTCACATCTCTGATCTCCCTCTGAAGGCTCCCAGGTGAGCCAGGAACTGGCACAACACTCAGGCTCCTGCAAGTAAGGCCAGGTAGCTGCCGATGTGAGCCAGGGTCAACACTGGTGGCTCTGAGGGAAACACTTCCTAAACGATGTTGGAAGTATGTAAAAGAAGTAGAGTTTACTAAATCAATACATTGAAGCACGTACCTCACTAGTACTCAGCCACAAAACAACAACAAGCCTTCATGTTATGTGACACTGTGCTCTTGAGAAAATTTTCCATTGATAACTTCATTAATCAAAAAAGCATGGTCTCAACTAGAGAGAAGTGAAAACTCCATTAGATAACTCAAAAGGACTCTACTTAATAATACGCTTCTGATCTTGGAAGAACTTACAGTCTAAATGAATTGGTCTCATGAAACAGAGAAAATATAACTTTAATAATCCATCACACAGGATATATCTAGAAAAATATATAAAAGATGGGATTACTCTTACAAGACACAACGAGCATATTTTACTACTGACACAAGCACAATTTTCTACTTTAGACAGTAGAGTTAAGTTCAGGTCCTTCTTAAGAGGTTCAGCAGAAATATGTGCCACTTTGGAAAAGCCTATCAAGATCTAAAATGAATGTTTATTTTGTTTTTAAAGATTTATTTATTTATTTTAAGTCAGAGCTATGGAGAGAGGGAGAGGAAGAGACAAAGAGATATACATCTTCCATCTGCTGATTTACTCCCCAAAAGGCCAAAACAGTGGGGGCTGGTCCCAGACAAAGCCAGGAGCTAGGCACTCTATCCTGGTCTCCTATGTGGGTGTCAGGGGCCCAAGTACTTGGGCATAATTCTACTGCCTTCACAGGCACATTAGCAGGGAACTAGGATGGAAACCGAGCATCCAGGAATCAAACGGTGCTCCAATTTGGGAGGCTGGCATTGCAGGCAGTAGCTTAGCTCACTATACCACAACATCGGCCCCTAAAATGGATATTTCTTTTGGTCAACACTTTACTTTTAGAAATTCAAGGGTATTTCACAAAGCTCATGGAAAAATGAAATTAAAAAAATAATTTTAGGGGATGGACGTTTAGACTACAAGTTAAGATGCCAGTTAAGCTGTCACATTCCAAATTGGGGTAACTGGGTTCTATCCCAGCTCCAATTTCTGACTTCAGCTTCCTGGAAGCCAGTGGTGACAACTCAAGTAATTGGAGACCTGAAATGAGTTCCTGGCTCCTGGCTTTGATCTAGTCCAGCCCCAACCATGGCAGGCATTTGGGGTATGAGCCAGATGATGGGAGATCCCCCTTTGTCTCTCTTTGTGTCTATTTCTCTCCCTCGCAAATAAATACATAGAAATAAATTAATAAAATAATTAAAGATAAGTTTATTTTGATGGAAAAAATTTTTTGGAATCCACTGATAGTTTTTTCAAAATACACATCTCCCATTAACTTGTTCAAAAGCTCCCATATTCTTGAATTTCAGAATTTTTTGTATCAAAATAAACTTATCTTTTAATCCCATCTTCCAAAAACTGAAGAACTCTCACAGATCCGAGATATTCACTGTAATTTTGTTTACAGTAGCTAAAATAATTGCCAACAATCAATGCCCATCAAGAGAGGGCTGTATAAATAAATGATGTGGATAATGGACAAATGGGAAAATATATATGGCTATCTCCTTGGATATGCATAGAAAGCCTCTAAAAGAAGGCATTAAAGCAATGATCTCTGGTTGGTGGGAGTGCTTAAGGGCTAGAGGTGGAGTCTTTTTACTGTATTTCTCCTTATACTTGGAATATTTCACAGTTTCATATTTTACCTACTCAAAAACAAAAAACAAACCTTTAAGGAAAACCACACTTTGTTCATGAAAACAGACCTCCCCTCCAAGTGTTTCATTAGTGTCAGAGCCCAGAAGTAGTGAGAATAACTAAGAGTCTCTTAGTCAAGAAATATTTGGTTGGTTACCATTAGTCTCAAAAAAACCATACCAGCCCTTCTGTCCCAGGAGTCCCACATAAAGAGAGCTCTTTTTCAGCAGGGCCATTAACATTCAGGGTGACAGATTAAACAAAAGCTGAAACTAGGTGGAGAGAAAGCAGCCAGCTCCCCTACACCAAAACAATCCTGCTTCTGCAGGGGCCTGGGAGACAGGAGAGTAGAGGGGACGCCTGCACTCCAGAGTCCTTTCCAAATACTCAGTGTTCTGAAAACTCTTTCTCTCCAAGCTCCAGTACAGAGCTTCTGTGGAGACATAATGAAACTCTGCATCATTTCATTAACAACTAAGTGCTTTTATTTCACTTGCTACTTCCTTGACTCAAGATGGGAAGAATCCTTTGGATAACCTTCTGATATTTCTGATATTAAGTCTACATAGCTCTTTGCCCTCCAGTCTTCTGGGTGTCTCAGTCCCTTAAACCACAAATACACCAAAAATGTCAAGGCTGCAAGACAACTCTGACCTCATCTAGTTGTTGGTTAGCTTGGTCCTCTGTAAGAATCCAGTGCCAACTGCCTCCCTAGGGCAAGGTGGCTCAGACATCCCACCTGTTCCTGACTACAAGCCACTGCCCAGGTGGCTTACACAGATGATTACCTCCTGGATGAGACACTTCCTGGATGCTGAAAACTTCTCTAGGAGGAGATGAAGGAGAGCATTCAAAGAGTTTGAACATTCCAGGGGATGTGGCCTCAAGCAGAGTAGAACAGACAAAGCTCATAAAATCAATGACCTCACAGAAGCTCAGGAAGAAACAATTTGTCCATGTACACTTGGAGGACAGAACTAATCATGACTAAGATCAAAGCAAGCAGCATGCATTGCTAAATTATCCACCTTTCATGGGTTCTCCTCTTCTTTTCTACAGGAAGAGCTTAGAATTTGGAATCCAGGAGTTGTAGTGCAGGAACAGTGAGGGAGGCAGAGATGAAAAAAGAAACGGACTTTTCTTTTAGGAGAATAATGCTGGATGCCCAAGATGGTTTTCCTCTCTCCCAACCTTTGCCAGCTAAAATTCCAGCCATGAAAGATACAAGCTGACTGGATTATAATCTAATTTACTGGTTAAGATGTAATTATAATTTATTAATATAAGTGTTAAAGAAAAATAATCATAGTGGAAACCATGTTTGATAATATCAAGCAGGCAAGAAAGAAAGGAGAAAGCAGCATAGAAGGGAGGAAGGAAAGTACTATTATGTTCTTAAAACTACATATATGAAATAATGAAATGTTTTCTTTATGTAAATAAAAAGGAGAGAAGAAAAAATTTGTACAAAAATATCAAGCAGGCATTCTTCTGTTCACAGAGAGAAAGGAGGAAACAGGAGGAAAGGCAACTGGCTCAAAGGCAGGGATCACATTGATACACCCATCACAGATCTCAGAATACATGCTCAGTGAAAGAACCCAAGCAGAAAAGTATAGCACATTAGGTCACGTTTCTATAAAACTCCAGAAAATGAAAACCAGGAGAGGGAGGCAGACAGCAACAGATCCTTGGTTGCTTGGGACTGGGGAACAAAGAGGTGGTGGGGGGTGGGGGTGAAAGGAGGGGTGACAAAGGAGTACAAAATAGTTTGAAACCCTCCCCCCCAATCAACCTGATCCTCCAATTTTTTAGGGAGGATGCTATCATAGAACTATAATTGAAAATGAACGAGCCCAAGGAATATTTCATAGAAAAAAAGAAAAGCTGCTGCCAAACACTTTCCCCTCTAGCTATCCTCCATACACTGTCTCCTGGGGTGCAGGAAAAGGGCTGATCATGACAGCTTGGCTCCACAAAGCTGGGAGCTGAGCAGCCAAGTTGTATGGGACCTGTATTTCACTTGTCACAGCAACATTCCCCAACCAACAGCTGGGGAAAGCCCCAACTCCTACTTAGTTAATGACCCACTCAAAGCTGGAGTAAAGTAGAAGTGGAGAGACAAAAGAGCATGTTCTCTCTCTAGCCTCCAGAGTCGTTAAAACAATTCACCATCACTGGTGTCCCGCCCCAGTGGGCCAGAAGAAATTGGGCAAAAAGCACCCATGAGGATGATGCAATCAAAAGGATATTAAAAAATATCCTAAAATATCCTAAAGATCCTAAGAGAAGGCCCTGAACTTGGTTCAGAGTTCTTTGGCCTATCTCTTACTTGCCAAGAAAGTGTAGCAAGAAAACAATGACTTTCCCAAGCATTTAAACTATTTCCATAGTCTTGAGCCACAATTTTTTCCACTGACCCCAGTCTGACTCCTGGGGTCATCCACCTGCATGGGTACATAGTTAACTCCTCTGTGAGAGGCAAAGGCTCTTCAGTTATGTTAGCTGCCTAAGCCTCATCCTCACCAACAGATAACAAACACTTGGCCTCTGTCACCTTTTCCTGGAGACTATGAAGGAGTACTCCCTGGCCCAGCTACATGCCCGGGGTCCCGCCCCTTCTAGTGACCACTCTGATCCCCTGCACAGGCTGCTAAGTTTCTGCCCAACAACTGCTTGCCTTGCTCTCTGGAGCCCAGGCTCCTTTCTGCTCTGCGGTATGCAGGAGGCTTCTGCTAACTCTGCTGGGGGTTGCATCAGCCTGGTACTGGGAAGAAAGCTGAGCATCCCATGAGAACCAGGACCAATCTTCAAAGAGCAATGGGTTCGAGGTTATGGGACAAGGTGGGGAAAGTCTTGGGAGCAAGTTTTTTGGGCCTCAGAGTGGTAAGAAAACAATTTTCTTCTCCCAATCAATGTTAGGCTATCCTCACCACTGCAGAACAAAGTCAGGATGTGAGTCTTGAGAAGGTGTAAATGTAAAGAGCTTCCATGTGTGCTTTCCTGGCAGAAAACAAGAACAAAAACAACCTGCTCCCAGGGGCAGTCCAGAGAAACTCAGGGAGAGCATGGAAGGAGCAAGAGAAGGCGAGAGCTGAGGGGTGGTGTGCCTGACACCAACTCCAAGGGCTCAGCCTTCGACCCTCAGCCCCGTTCAGAGCCAAACCGTGGGATACCATGTGGCTGCTTCAGCGCCACCAGAGGTTTTGAATATGGAAATTGCCAGGCAGGGCCAGACCGATGGTCAGGGCCGGGCATTCCTATAAATAGACACAGTTCAGAGAAATCCTGGGGTAGCGCCCCTAGGAAACTTTTACACAGACAGGGTAAGGCACTCTTTCACTGAACCCAGCCACTTGCCACAAACATTCTGTCAAACGGGAGCGCAGGACGGTGAACGCGGGGAAGCCGAGAGGGTCCATGGAGCGCTGCAAAGAAATGAGGTCTCGGGTCTCCGAGGCCCAGGGAGCAGCGTGCGTGTGACCACACGGAACGGGCCAAATCCGCCACAGCCCAGGGCGCCGGAGCACTGGCCAGCCGGCTCAGGGGAAGAGCAGAAAGGGCCGGCGGGGCAGTGACGGGGCGTCAGTGGGGATGCCAGGGTTCGGCCCCGTCACTCCTGGGGAGCCCAGGAGGCGCAGGGCGCGGCATCACAGGTGCGGACAAGGACCGGGAATCTGAGGGGCTCGGAGGGCAGTCCCTGGTGCCACCCGGAGGCCGGCTGCCGAGACAGGAGCCGAGCGCCTGGAGGCACAGAGGGATTCCCGGTCTCCCGGCGCTGTTCCCGTGGGAACTCGACACTCGCCGATGGCGGGCGGCGAGACCTGAGGTGTGGGTGCCGGGGTGCGCGGAGTCCCGCAGGCGCTGGGCGGGGCTCCTTCTCACCTGCGTAGCACCAAGAAGCTCAGGATGAGCAGCAGCAGAAGTCCAAGTGTACGTCCCGGCTTCCGCCGGAGGCTCCACGTGGTCATCGCGCGTTCGCGGCGAGCACAGACACGGACTCCCACTCCAGTCAGCGCTTCGCCGCGCGCTCGAGTGGCGGCGCGGGGGCGGGGCCGCGCGGCGGTAACCACGGCAACCGAGCCGCCGTCCGCCGGCCCGCGGAGACCCATTGGCTGCGGCTCGCGGCCACGCCCCCGCGGCGCGGGACCCGCGTAGTCGGGGCGGGGCCGCGTCCCTGGGCGGGGCGGAGGGTGCGAGCGCGGGGAGCCGGCGGCGGTCTCCTGGGCCTGCCTACCTGCGAGTCACAGAGCTGCGCAGGGGTGTTTTCCCGCCGGTGAGGGCTGAGGTGCGGGCAGGTGTGCAATGCTGGGTACCTGTTCCATGAGCTGTGGGGTAAAGTCACCCCCACAGCGCTCCCTCAGGAAGCCGGTATTAAAGGCGCTGGCTTGCAGAAGCCAAGGGCGAAGTTTTTTTTAAAAAGACTAATTTTAAAAGAAGAATAACAGAAAGCTTGAAGTAATAATTCACGATGATGTGAAGCGCAGGACGCTGTAGAATTTCTGTTAGACATATTTAGAACTTCGTAGGGTTTCTGTTTGAAAAACGTGGGGAGGAGTTAAGGGGAGAAAAAAGTACATTTTCTGCCTAGGTGTTCCACAGGTTTCACTCTGGTCCTGACAGTCATTCCAACTTTTTCTGTTAAAAAGATCCGGATGAAAGCATAACCTTTCAAGACAGGGTGGCTGATTCTGCCATTAGGAGCAAGTCCCAGATGACATTAGGCACTTAGGGTTTCTAGTCACCACAAATACATTTCCTCCCAAGAACAAAATGCAGATTTTACTGAACAAAACTTCAAGGGAGGCAAATATTTTTTCAGAGCATCAGGTTTTCAGAATATCTTCTCCATTGCATGTTTTAAATCCATTCCCTACAAGGTGCATAGTTTTTTTTTTTTTTTTTTTTTTTTTTAAAGATTATTTATCTGGGCCAGCAGTGTGGCACAATGTGTTAAAGCCCTGGCCTAAAGCACCGGCATATGATATGGGCGCCAGTTCTGGTCCCGGCTGCTCCTTTTCTGATCCAGCTCTCTGCTATGGCCTGGGAAAGCAGTAGAAGATGGCCCAAGTCCTTGAGCCCCTAAACCTACATAGGAGACCTGGAAGAAGCTCCTGGCTCCTGGCTTCAGATCAACACAGCTCCGGCCGTTGTGGCCAATTGAGGAGTGAACCAGAGGATGGAAGACTTCTCTCTCTCTGTCTCTACTTCTCTCTGTAACTCTGAATTTCAAATAAATAAAATAAATCTTTACAAAAAAAGATTCCATCCACTGGCCCACTCCCCAGATGGCCACAATGGCCTGAGCTGCACCCATCTGGAGCCAGGGGCTTCTTCTCAGGGGCCCAAGGACTTGGGCCACAGCAGAGAGCTGGATCAGAAGTGGAGCAACCAGGTCTGGAACCCTCACCCATATAGGATGCCAGCACTGCAGGTGGTCGCTTTACCAGCCCCAAGGTGTATAGTTTTAACTTGTAAGCCTGACAGAAATGGAATGATATTTTAGATTTTAGAACCAAGGCTCCCATGAAGGGCCCTTTTTCTAACATCAAGCAAATTTAGTTAAGTAGCAAAAGGTAAACAGAGGCAAGACAAAAACAGAATTAGACAAGCAAGGAGTTCTGAGAACAGGGCCAGAGGTGTCCCTAGGAGCAGGTGGAGAGAACAGCAGCTTACCCAGAACACCCTCCTCAAAATCAGTGCTTTTTCCTCCATTTTTTAAAAGCACATAATTGCTGGCCGGCGCCACGGCTCAATAGGCTAATCCTCCACCTGTGGCGCCGGCACACCAGGTTCTAGTCCCGGTTGGGGCACCGATACTGTCCCGGTTGCCCCTCTTCCAGGCCAGCTCTCTGCTGTGGCCCGGGAGTGCAGTGGAGGATGGCCCAAGTGCTTGGGCCCTGCACCCCATGAGAGACCAGGAGAAGCACCTGGCTCCTGGCTTCAGAACAGTGCAGCGTGCCGGCTGCGGCAGCCATTGGAGGGTGAACCAACGGCAAAAGGAAGACCTTTCTCTCTGTCTCTCTCTCACTGTCCACTTTGCCTGTCAAAACAAAAACAAAACAAAACAAAAAAAGCACATAATTGCTCAGTAGTTAAGACTGTGATAAAATCACTCTGTCTTGATTGGGATGCTGTAAGCCATGGGGAAAAAACTGTCAAAACCAGCCACTTTGCCATGTGGAGGACCATATGCCACAGACATCCATGGAATCCTTTGCTCTTTGATTCTTGCCATTTTGCTGAGCAGTAGCAGCTTCTCCTAGACATCAGGTTGTTCTCAAGTCGTTTGAACAATACCCGCATCTCTGTTTTTTTCCAGATATTGATAAAAATTCATTAACAGGCTCATAGAAACCCTTAACTCCTTAGCCTGCCCCTGTTCCCTTGTCTTCATTCATGTGAGAAGTGTGTCCCTAACTCATTGCTGACAAAAATTGCTCCCTTTCCTTCCTAGGGAGCCCTGAACTGTGGACAGGCCCTGCTGTCAGTTTCAGGACAATTTCACCAGACTGCTGAGAGGACACCATTAATCTGAGATGGGTTTTCCTGAGGGTCTGAGACTTCTGTTAATAAAAATATTAGCAAGTTGCTCCTTCAATGTCTCTTTTCCAAAATGTTTTATGATCTTGAAGTAGATCATGAAAATGCTTAAATCTCTGGGAACCAAAGCTACGGTTACTAACTGGCATGAGTACAATGTAAACAAGTGGCCCAGCAAGGTGCCGGAGTTGGTACCGAATGCTCGGTACTCTGGAATCATAATCTTTTCAGGCCGTGTTCCTGGTGCCAAGGGTTCAGAAGATGTAAGACATTGACATTCTTTAGAAACAAAAATAGATTTGTATTGGTATCTTCAGTCCACTGCTTAGTTCCTTCTTTGAGAATTCTTATGTTTCACGTTGTCTGTGTATCCACAGACAGTTCACAGGAGGCTGAGAGCTGCAATCGTTCTGAATCTGTATGGTGGCACCATACAAGTAAAATAATCATATCAAACTGATGTCATTTGCTGTTTATTCTCTTATTTTTTTTTTAACAGATTACAGGTTCCTGGATTACTTATTCATTCATTCCAACTTATTTTTGAGGTCATTGTATTAATATCTTTTCAGTGAAATACAGCTATATCTGAGTTTTAGGAAAATATTTGGCAAAAATCTCTTAACATCATGAAAATAAGTTGGAAGCTTTGGTTTCTATGGCAGCACAGCTACCTAGGCCCCTGACCTGAGATGTAGCACCTTCCCTACCACCTTTCCTTACAGACACACATGCATGGACAGCTTGAGTGAAGTCCAGTTATGATGTCAACTGAAGAACAGCAATTAGGGCTGGCGCCGCAGCTCACTAGGCTAATCCTCCGCCTTGCGGCGCCTGCACACCGGGTTCTAGTCCCGGTCGGGGCACCGATCCTGTCCCGGTTGCCCCTCTTCCAGGCCAGCTCTCTGCTGTGGCCTGGGAGTGCAGTGGAGGATGGCCCAAGTCCTTGGGCCCTGCTCCCCATGGGAGACCAGGAGAAGCACCTGGCTCCTGCCATCAGATCAGCGCGGTGCGCCGGCCGCAGCGCGCTACCGCGGCGGCCATTGGAGAGTGAACCAATGGCAGAAGGAAGACCTTTCTCTCTGTCTCTCTCTCACTATCCACTCTGCCTGTCAAAAATTAAAAAAAAAAAAAAAAAAAAGAACAGCAATTAAGACCATAAGGAGGCCGGCACCGTGGCTCAATAGGCTAATCCTCTGCTTTGCGGCGCCGGCACACTGGGTTCTAGCCCCAGTCAGGGCGCCGGATTCTATCCCGGTTGCCCCTCTTCCAGGCCAGCTCTCTGCTGTGGCCTGGGAGTGCAGTGGAGGATGGCCCAAGTGCTTGGGTCTTGCACCCCATGGAAGACCAGGATAAGCACGTGGCTCCTGCCATCGGATCAGCACAGTGCGCTGGCCACAGCGCGCCAGCCGCGGCGGCCATTGGAGGGTGAACCAATGGCAGAAGGAAGACCTTTCTCTCTGTCTCTCTCTCTCACTGTCCACTCTGCCTGTCAAAAAAAAAAAAAAAAAAAAAAAAAAAAAAGACCATAGGGAATTTCTTGGACCAACTGAGGGTACGTTGAACCCCAGACAAAAAAGGAAATAGAAAGTCCCAGGATGGAGATTTTAGCCTTGGAATAAGAACAAAAAGGTGGTGGCATCAGGTTAAGCCTCTGCTTTTGGGACATTTCTTAGCTCCTCTACTTGGGATCCAGCTTCCTGCTAATGCATCTGGAGAGACAGCAGATTTGATATTCCAAAACATCACTTTTCAGCCTTAGTATGTGGAAGACAAACTACTCAAAGGTCTAACTCATTAAAAATAATTTTTAGTGACTGTGTACTATATGCAGAACACTCTTAATGGACAAAACAGGCCAAGATCCCTAGCAGGGGAAGAAAGACAAGAAAAATTAACAAAGTGAATCAGTGAAGTGTACAGCTTGTTCAAAGGCAATAAACCCCGTAGCAAAATGTAAAAGGAGGTACAGGAAGGAGGACTGAGGTGGCTGAGGTCTCTGTGGGAAGATGTTCGCTTGACTGAAGATCTGAAAGGTGGGAGTTAGTTGTGCATGCTTTCATCTGGAGAAAGAGTTACCCGAGCAGACAGGACAGTTAGTACTAAGGCACTCAGGCAGGAATATGACTGAGCATAGCAGGAAAGGCAAAGATCAGTGTGGGAGGAGAAGGGTCATGGCGGGGAGGCAGATGAGGTCTGAGAGACCCAGCTTCTGGTCATTGAAGCCTGGAAGAGGGAAGCTTTGACTCTGGGTGAAATGGGCGCCCCTTCAGGGTTTGCACATAGCATTGATCAGAAGGCTCACTCCATCTGCTGAGAGCCTCCAGGAGTGGAAGAATGGAGGCCAGGTAAGAGGCCATTTCAGTAATCCCAGGAGAGATGATGTGGTCTCAGACAGGGAGGCCAGCAACGCAGATCATGAGAAGTGTTGGGTTTCTGTAATGACAAGGAGACTTCACAAGGCCCAAGTTAAATGTACATTATCTTTTACTTCCATCTTTCCTGGATTTTTTTTAAGTATCCTCCTATTTGGAACACAGACACAAGAGGACTATTGTTGGCGGGGTGAAAGAAATAAAGAGGATTCAAGACTGACTCCAACACATAGGAGCCGATAAATGGAATAGGTGGAGTTGCCGTTAGCTAAGATGGGAAAGGCTGTGAGGAGCAATGGATTTGTAGAAGAGTATTAGGGACTTGGGTTGGCTTGTTGAGTTTGGAATATCTATAGACTTCCAAACACAGGCTGTTGAATACAGAGATGTTATAGTTAGGAGAAAGGTCTATAATGGGGATATAAATTTAGAAGTTGACAGCTAGTTGGGACAGTAGTCCTCTCTCTGTATTCACAATTTCTCTATATGTGGTTTCAGTTATCCCCAGACAACTATAGTCTGAAAATATTAAATGGACCATTTTGGAAATAAATAATTCATAGGTTTCATTTTAAATTTTTTAGCTTTTCTCAAGATAGGGTGAAGGAGGGGGAGAGAGATGACAGAGAAAAGAGAGCAAGAGAGAGAGCGAGAGCGAGAGCTCTCATCTACTAGTTCACTCTGGAAGTGTCTGCAGCATCTGGGGCTGTGCATGAGACAGATGCCGGCAATTTAATCTGGGTTTCCTGCCTGGGCGGCAGGGACCTAAGTACTTGAGTCATTGCATCAGCAGGAATCTAGAATCAAGGGTGGAGTGAGAGCTCAAACTCAAGCACTCTGATATGGAATGTGAGCATCCCAATGGCATCACAACCACCAGGCCAAATGCCCAACCCTCCTGAGTTTTAAACTGTGTGCCATTCTGAGTAGCATGATGAAATCTTACACTGGCTCCGTCATCACCTTTGTCCAGCACACAATAGAACAGATATTGCGAGGGAGAGAAAGAGACCACATTCACATAACTTTTATTGCAGTATATTGTTAACTGCTTCCTGTGCCTAATTTATAAATTAAACTTTATGTACATATGTATGTATGTATAGAGAAAGTCATGATACGTACATGGTTCAGTAGGATCCTCTGGGTGTCTTGGATCATAGCCCCTTGCAGGTGGGGGAGGGGGTTGTGGCTATTGTTTTTCAGTGCAGGAACCTATATGAATCACCAATGAACTAAGCACAGAGAAAGAGGAGCAAGGATAAGCGTTAGTGTAGCTAACACTGAAAAGAGGAACTAGCCGTCTAGTTGGACAAGAAGGAGCAGCAGTGTGGGGGGGGCTCTGAAAGTGGGGTGTCTGCAGATCAAGCGAGAACAGTGACTGTGGAGGAGGCAGTGATCAACTGTGTCAAGTGCTGTTGCTGCCACATCAAGTTAAAGAGACACTGAGAAATCACCAGTGGATTTGGTATGTGACGGGCATCAGTGAACCAGACCCAGGCAGTTTTGGTGACAGTTGGGTCATGGAGCTGGGAAATCTGATTGGAACAGGATTAGCAAGAAATACTGAAGAGGAATCTAAGGCATGGCATATAGATAAGTCATTCAAGGACATGTATGAGAAAGGGGAACACGTGTGTGTGGGGTGGTAGCTGAGACAAGGGGAAATGTGGTCTACAGCAGTGGTTCTCTATTCTTCCTACTTAGATGAAGGAACTACAGCATCCGTGTGGGCTGATAGTCTTGGTCAGTAAAGAGGGAAAATTAGTGAGGCAGGAGAATCAGTGGAGGATTTCTGGAGCTAGACCCTCGAGTAGTGAAGTGGAAGGGAACTGCTCACCCCTGACAGCTACACGTTACGGAGAGGCTTACGGGATTGTTTAAGGCATTATTGGATTTTCAAGCCTATGGTGGTCATTGAAAGGTTTTGCTAATATATGAATATTCACTTTTAAGTTTCAGTACCCATGGGAGATGTGACATGAAGTGAATATCGAAATTCGACTGATAGTATTGATGGTAAAATAAAGCAATAATTAATGCTAATGAATAAAATTATTAATGTCCAAAAACAATTACTAAGAACTTTCAAATGTTTAAGCACATAGCAAAATAGATTCTCACCTATGTCTAAATATTAAGAGTTCAATAGTTTTATAAGTCTAGAAAGAATATGTGAGCCAACAAATACATAATTTTAAACACAATATATATGCTGTTAGTTATATAAACATATATTATTCAGTATATACATTTTAAAATATAAATAACTAGACACATTAGTAAAGATTATGTTATGTCATAATTTTTATCAATTTGGAAATATACCAAATATCATTTTGATGTAGACCATTCATAACAATAAACAAGACACCATTTATAAATTGAACTTAACTTTATTATTTAATTTTCTTTACTCTTTGAAGAAAAAGTTTTCTTTTGGAATTCTTCCCATCTAAAAATTTCAGGAAAAAGAAAATCTATAAAACTATATGCAGCTTCCTCTATGATAAACCATCTGAGTCTAGATAGAATAAAGGATAACAAATGAAGAGAGATCAAAGTAATGCACAAAAATAGGCACACTTTTTTCATTAATGAAACATCAAAGAACAGATCTACAATAACAGACTAAGAAGAAAATTTCTTGTAACTTTGAGTATATGACAGTTAAATAAAAACTTCTGAGAACCATTGCTATATCCTGCTATTTTCAGAAGTGTTATAAACTGCTGAGGACATTTAAGATCTTCCTAAGTTATGAGTCCCAGCTGCAAATTACCTTCTGCAAAACATATTATTATTAAAGTCCATTTTGAATTATATTTTGCTGTGCTCTTAATGGTATTATTCAATATCTATATTTTGAATATCAGATACAAATAGAAATTGTCTTAAAGTTTGACAACATGGTGGGCTAGCAATTAATTTCACTAAGCTTCTTCTTCCTTATTTTGTTCCCAAAAATATCAAGTCTAGCATGACAAACTAAGAAATATTTCTAGGGTCCAGCACTATGGCACTGAAGCTGTTGTTTGTGATGCTGGCATCCCATATTGGAGTGCCAGTTTGAGTCCCAGCTGCTACGCTTCTAATCCAGCTCCCTGCACCCGAGAAAGCACTCAAAGATGGCCCAAGCCCTTTCGTCCATGACATCTATGTGGACGACCCAGGCAGAGTTGCTGGGTTCAGCATGGCTCAACTAAGGAAGTTATGGCCTTTTGAGGAGTCAACCTATAAATAGAAGAACATTCTCTCTCTCTCTCTCTCTCTCTCTCTCTCTCTCTCTCTCTCTCCTTCCCTCTCTCCCTCCTTCCCTTTCATATAAATAAATGAAACCTTAAAAAAAGAAAAAAATCATACAATGGCAATTAGTATATAAAGGTGCCATGCAAAACCGGTTGTGGAATTATACATGTGGAGTGCTTCATTCAGGACCCAGTTCTGTATCCTTAAAGTGGTAGCAGCACCAGTATAAGCAAGAACTCTTTAAGAAAAAACAAATTTCACAACATATAAGAGAGTTTGAAACTCTCCTGTCTCTTTGTGTAAGAGGTTCAGAAAGCTTGGATGGCAATTAATACATTACTTTTTAAAAAGCATCAGTAAAGAACATTTTAACACTTTAGTTTGTAGACAATAGCAACACAGAGGCCTTGCAAGGAATTAATGGTTTATTTGCTTCAATCCGCTGAGCAAGTAAACACATTGACGTGCCTTCAGAGGATAGGGTACTTTCCATGACACCCACTTAACGACATGGCCATCCTTTCATGCAAATGAAAGTCGAGAGCCTATGGCTTTTCAGAGACAACTTTTATTCTCTTCAGATCCAGTCTATTACTCTATTGCTGTATCTTTAGAGTATATGATTAAGAGAACACATTTTAAGTGAATGCAGATTAAAACTATAAAGGGATTGCAGCTCACCTCCACTACAATGGCTGTAAACAAAAATATACAAAAATATAAGTGCGGGTGAGGGTGCGGAGACCTTGCTTAAATCATGTCTTGTCAGAGACTGCAGATGGTGCAATCGTTCAATTTGAACTGTAGCATGTAGTCATCCTCAACAGGACTACTCAGTCTATAATTCCTCTCTTACTCTATAATTTCTTTTTTTTTAAAGGTTCATTTATTTGAAAGTCAGAGTTACACACAGAGAGAAGGAGAGGCAGAGAGAGAGAGAGAGAGAGAGAGAGAGAGAGAGGTCTTCCATCTGCTGGTTCACTCCCCAGCTGACCACAACAGCTGGAGCTGCGCTGATCTGAAGTCAGGAGCCAGGAGCTTCCTCCGGGTCTCCCACATGGGTGCAGGGGCCCAAGGACTTGGATCATCTTCTACTGCTTTCCCAGGCCATAGCAGAGAGCTGGATTGAAAGAGGAGCAGCCGGGACTCAAACTGGCGCCCATGGGATGCTGGCACTGCAGGCAGCTGCTTAACCCACTACGCCAAATAGGAGACTTCTTCTTCCCTTTGGGCACCAAATTATTTGCTAAATTACTTGATGCCACGAGGAATCATATTAAACAAGATAACAAGACTGTTATCATGCAAAGGATTTTTTTGTAGATCAAATACTAGGTTTTGGTTATGTTACTGGTCTCCAGTGGTGCCATTTGAGAATGGTTGGGTCACTGCTGCACATGTGGCTAACATCATAAATATCTGCCAATGATTAGTAACAGCCTTGACTATACCCTGCTAGCCAAGGAGTCAAGTCACAGAGGGCTCCATGCTGGCCTTTGCTGCATCTGAAACAAAGAACCACATTTCTCTTCCTTCTCTGACTGGATTTGACCCAACTTTTTCTCCTGTTATTTCATAACCGTGTTTATTAAGTGAAATTTTTTATAATACAAACAAAAAATACAGAAATACAATATATAAATATGGCTAAATGCAGAATGGTGGCTTTTTTTCCTCTTCAAGAGGCCATTTTCCCCATTTCTAGTCACATAAAGAGAATGTATGTAGGTAGAAGCAGGTTGGTCGTTAGCTTCACAATTTTAACTAGAAATGATCTATAAAGGGGCCGGCACTGTGGCTTAGCAGGTGGGGCCACCGCCTGTATCCCATATTGGTGCCAGTTTGAGTCTCTGGTGTTCCACTTCCGATCCAGCTCTCTGCTATGGCCTGGGAAAGTGGTGGAAGATGGCCCAAGTCCTTGGGCCCCTGCACCCGCGTGGGAGACCCAGAAGACACTCCTGGCTCCTGGCTTCGGATTGGTGCAGCTCCCGCTGTTGCTGCCAATAGGGGAGTGAACCAGTGGATGGAAGACCTCTCTCTCTCTCTCTCTCTCTCTCTCTCTCTCTGCCTCTCTGTAACTCTGCCTTTCAAATAAATAAATCTTTTTTTAAAAGAAATGATCTATAAATGCATTTTCCTCCTGCTACTTACCATAAAGTGTAAAAAGGGAGCCTGTTATCAGGCATCAGGCCTCTTTTCTCTCTCAAGATTCTGCATTTAGGTAGTCCTCAAATTTACTATCAATGTAGTTGATTGTGGGCTGCCAGCAATTACTGTTATCCACTGCATCTCCAAATCCTGGGATATCAACCATTGTGAGCAGCAACTAAACACCACCTTCTTTGATTAAAACTGTGGATTGTGGGCTGGCGCTGTGGCATATCAGGTAAAGCTGTCGCCTGTAGTGCCGGCATCCCAAATGGGCACCAGTTTGAGTCCCAGATGCTTCACTTCTAATCCAGCTCTTATCTATGGCCTGGGAAAGCAGTAGAAGATGATACAAGTCCTTGTGCTCCTGCACCCACGGGGGAAATATGGAAGAAAGCTCCTGGCTCCTGACTTCAGATCAGTGCAGCTCCACTCATTGCAACCAACTGGGGAGTGAACCAGTGGATGGAAGACCACCCCCCCTCTTTTTTTCTCTGTGCCTCTCCTTCTCTCTGTGTGTAACTCTGACTTTCAAATAAATAAATAAATATTTAAAAAATAAACTGTGGGTTGTTCTAACTGTACATTTTTTTAAATTCTATGAGAAGGGCCTGGATACCCTGTAGAATACAAATCTGTAAGGAATAAGGAGTTGATTAATGTTGACTTTCCCAGTCTATATTCACCTACTACCATAAGGGTGAATTCCAACCCCCTCTTCACTGATTTTCTGTATACTTGATTTGGGAGATTGGCAAATCCCATATAGCCTTCAAGTCCTTAGCTCCCATGGTGCTGCTGTTGACCCTCCCCTCCTCAGCAGCAGAAGATCTTCCACTGTGCAACATCCTTTCCCCACTCTGCGACCAGCCCTCCAAAGCCACCTATGTCCAATTCGCTGCATAGCCACCTGGCTTTGCTGTCCCACTTATGCAAGCGACAGCAGGTCGATTCCTCCAGTGACTCTTGCCCTCCTTTGCCACCTGCCTCCTGCAGCTCTCTAGGTAGAACTGGCCACTGACCAATAGGAGGCTGAGGGGGCCCTGGAACTGCTTTTTGAGCTGTGTGAGAATATGGACAATGTCGAAGACTTCTGCCAGCTGTCTGGTATGCACCTGCTGGCGGGCCAGTACCTGGAGGCAGGGCACCAGGGCTGCCATTGTGCATAGGGCAGCTCATTGCTACTTGCTGCCAGAACATGGCGTCCATCCAGGAGCAGGTGCTGTTCCTTGGTGTCCTTGCTGGCCCTTGGGCAAACTGCTTTGGCTGCTCGACTGGGACTCTTGTTTCATGGTGTGCATCAAGGCTCTCTTTGCCATCTCCAGGAGCACGAGGCTGGGCTGTTGCAGTTCCTCCATGTGGACAGCTTCTCTGTGCTGATGTGGGCCATGCAGCAACAGGTGTAAAACTCAAGGTCAAGTTGGCATTCCTCCTGCAGAACCTGCTGGTGGGGCACCCTGAGTGCAAAGGAACCCTGTGATCCATGGGGATGGTCCAGCAGGAATGTATGCAGAACTATACTGCTTTACAGTTACAAACTTCGTAAATTTCACAATTATAACTTTAGGGTCATGGTGATTCTTCCCTCCATGCCCACCCTCCCACTCACACTCCCACCCCCCATCCTCTTCCCTCTCTTATTCTCACTCTTATTTTTAACTAAAATCTATTTTCAATTTACTTTATACAAATATAGTTAACTCTATGATAAGAGCTCAATGATTAGTATGAAAGAAAAAAAGGGTAAGTACAATAAGATGAAAGAAAAGAAAGTAAAAAATTAAAATATAAAAGAAGTGCTCCACAAAAGTCAAGACATGGGCTGTTCAATGTCATTGCTTCTCAAAGTGTCGTGTCAATTTCATTTCTACATGCTGCCTTTTAGGTGCTCTATTAGTTATCACAGTTCAGGGAGAACATATAGTATTTGTCCCTTGGGGACAGTCTTATTTAACTAAGTATGATGTTTTATAGCTTCATCTATTTTGTTGCAAATGACTGAATTTTATTTTTTCGCTGCTGTGTAGTATTCCATGGCATTCAGTTGATAGGCATTTGTGCTGATTCCATGTCTTTGCTACTGTGAATTGAGCTGTGATAAACATGAGTGTACAGATAGCTCTTTCATATGTTGATTTCATTTCCTTTGGGTAGATTCCCAGGAGTGGGATGTTTAGGTCATATGGTAGATCTATATTCAGGTTTCTGAGGTGTCCTCCATAGTGGTTTACCAGGTTACATTCCCGTTAACAGCAGGTAAGGGTACCTATTCCCCCACATCCTCAGCAGCGCTTGTGGTTTGTTGATTTCTGTATGAAAGCCATTCTAATAGGGATGAAATGAAACCTCATTGTGGTTTTGATTTAAATTTCCCTGATGGTTAGTGATCCTGAGCATTTTTTTCATGTATCTATTGGTCATTTGGAGTTCCTCTTTTGAAAAATATCTGTTTGTCTGGGTTGTTTGTTTTGTTGTTGCTGAATTTCTTGATCTCTTTATATATTCAGGTTATTAAGCCTTTATCAGTTGTAGAGTTCACAAATATTTTCTCCCATTAGTTGGTTGCCTCTTCACTTTGCTGATTGATTATTTTGCAGTGCAACAGCATCTCCGTTTGATGTAATCTCATTTGTCAACTTTGGCTTTGATTGCCTGTGCCCCCTCTGGGATTTTTTCCAAAAACTCTTTGTCTATGCCAATGTCCTGTAGGGTTTCCCCAATGTTGTCTAATAATTTGATGGTATCAGGTCATAGATTTAGGTCTTATAGTCCATTTTCAGTGGATTTTAGTGAAAGGTGTAAGGTAGAGGTCTTGTTTCATGCTTCTGCATGTGGCAATCCAGTTTTGCCAGCACCATTTGTTGAAGAGACTGTCCTTGCTCAAGAGATTGATTTTAGCTCCTTTATCAAAGATAAGTTGCTTGTAGATGCTTGGATGATTTCTGGCATTTCTATTCTGTTCCATTGGTCAATCCATCTGCTTTTATAACAATACCAAGCTGTTTTGATTATAACTTCCTGGTATTGTGATGTCTCCTGCTTTTGTGTTAGCTATTCAGGGTCTCCTCTGTTTCCATATGAATTTCAGCATTTTTTATATATTTGAGAAGAATGTATTTAGCATTTTGATTGCTATCACATTGAATCTGTAAATTGCTTTTGGTAGTATGGACATATTGATTATATTAATTTTTTCAATCCATGAACATGGAAGACTTTTCCATTTTTTGTGTCTTCTATTTCTTTCTTCAATGTTTTACAATTTTCATTGTAGAGAACTTTGACATACTAGGTTAAATTTATTCCAAGATATTTGATTTTTTTGGTAGGTATTGTTTATGGGATTGATATTACAAGCTCTTTCTCAGTCATGGCTTTGTGTATACAAAGGCTGTTGATTTTTATGTTTTGATTTTATATCCTGCTACTTTTCCAAACTCTTCAATGAGTTCCAATAGTCTCTTAGTGGCATCTTCTGGATCTCCTATATATAGAATAATGTCATCTGCAAATAGGGATAGTTTCACTTCCTCCTTTCCAATTTGTATCTCTTTGATTTCTTTCTCTTGTTTAATGGTTCTGGCTAAAACTTCCAGTACTATATTGAATAGAATTGGTGAGAGTGGGCATCCTTGTCTGGTTCCAAATCTCAGTGGGAATGCTTCCAACTTTTCTCCATTCAATTATGATGCTGGCCATGGGTTTGTCATAAATTGCCTTGATTGTGTTGAGAAATATTCCTTCTATTCCCAATTTGCTTAGAGTTTTCATCGTGAAATGGTGTTGCATTTTTGTCAAATGCTTTTTCTGCATCTATTGAGATAATCATATAGTTTTTGTTCTTCAAATTGTTGATGTGATGTATCACATGGATCAGTTTGTGAATGTTGAACCATCCCTGCATACCAGGTATAAATCCTAGTTTGTCCAGGTGAATAATCTTTCTGATATGTTGTTGGATTTGATTGGCTAATATTTTGTTGAGGATTTTTGCATCTGTGTTCATTTGGGAAATTGGTCTGTAGTTCCCTTCCTCTGTTTTATATTTTCAGGTTTAGTAATTAATTATTTCATAGAAAGAACTTGGGAGAATTCCCTCCCTTTCAATTGTTTTAAATAGGTTGAGAAGAATTGGAGTTCTTTAAATGTTTGGTAGAATTCAACAGTGTAGCCATCCAGTCCTTGTCTTTTCTTTGTTTGGAGGATCTTGATTACTGATTCCATTTCTGTCTTGGTTATTGGTCTGTTTAGGTTTTTTATGTCTTCAAGACTCATTTTAGCTATGTCGTGTGTGTCTAGGAATCTATCCATTTTTTTTTAGATTTCCCACTTTGTTGGCATAGAGCTTTTTATAGTAATTTCTGATAATTTTGTTTTATTTCTGTGAGTCTGTTGTTACATTTCCTTTTCATCTTTAATTTTATTAATTTGAGTGTTCTACCTCCTTTTTTGGTTAGTTGGACCAATGGTGTTTTAATTTGGTTTATTTTTTGAAAAAAATAGCTCTTCGTTCTTTTGATGTTTCATATTTTTTAAAGATTTATTTTATTTATTTGAAAGACAGAGTTAGAGAGAGAGATAGAGACAGAGAGAGAGGTCTTCCATCCGATGGTTCACTCCCCAGATGGCCACAATGGCTGGAGCTGTGCTGATCCAAAGCCAGGAACCAGGACCTTCTTCTGGGAATCCCATGTGAGTGTAGGAAAAGAAGAACTTGGGCCTTTTTACACTGCCTTCCCAGGCCACAGCAGAGAGCTGGATCGGAAGAGGAGCATCTGGGACTTGAGCCAGCACCCATATGAGATGCCAGCGCTTCAGGCCAGGGCTTTAACCCACTACGCCATAGCATCGGCCCCAGTGTTTCAGATTGTTTTATTGGTTTCAGGTTTATTTACATCAATCTTCTTGAAACACGTCCTGAAGTTCAACAATGCACAGTCTTACAGCTTGGTATTTTCAATATATTAGATGAATAAATCATTCTTTATTTTCTCAAATGCAAAGACTTGGGAAGACATGATAGATTACTATTTTATTCCTTTTAGTATTTTTTGTTCTACTTAATACCATTGGTTGAACTCTTTAACTGACACACAATTATTCTTAGGTGTTTAAATTTAACTTAAAAGTGATCCCTGTTAAATATAAGAGTGGGAATAAGGGAGGGAGGAGATGTACAGTTTGGCACATGCTCACCTGGACTTACCCTTAATGGTGGAGCTAGATATGTGCCAGGGGATTCCAATTCAATCCCATTAAGGTGGCATGTACCAATGCCATCTACTAGTCAAAGTGATCAGTTTCAGTTCATAATCGATCATAATGATAAGATTAAGTGTCAAAGAGATCATATATACAAGACTAATATAGCAGACTAATCTGCTAATACTAACTGATAGAATTAAAAAGGATAGAACAATCTAACATGGAAAGCGGGATACACAGCAGACTTGTAGAATGGCAGATGTCCCAAATAGCACTCTGGCCTCAGAATCAGCCCTTAAGGCATTTGGATCCATCTAAAAAGCCCATGAGCTTTTCACAGGCATGGAAACCCAAGACACTGTGGCAAGAAAAATGACCTAAATGAAAGATCTCTGTGAGTGAGATCCCCGTGGAAAGAATGGGCCATTAAAGAAGGAGGTATCTTTCTCTGAATGGAGGAGAGAACTTCCACTTTGATTATGGCCTTGTCTAAATAAGATCAGAGTTTGTGAACTCAAGAGTCTTCCATAGCCATGGCAGCTCATGACAAGAGCCTCAGATGATTACTGACATCATAAATAAGAGTGTCAATTGTTAATCAACATCGGGTGTCACCGTGCACCTGCTCCCCATGTAGGATCATTGTCCTTAATGTGTTGTACTATGTGAATTAACGGTAAAACTACTACTCAAACAGTACTCTATACTTTGTGTGTCTGTGTTGGTGCAATCTGTTGAAATCTTTATTTAGTATATACTAAGTTGATTTTCTGTATATAAAGATAATTGAAAATGAATCTTGATGAAGAAGAATGGGATGGGACAGGGAGTGGAAGGTGGGATGGTTGTGGGTGGGAGGGAGGTTATTGGTGGGAAAGCTGCTATAATCTGAAAGTTTAACTTTGGAAATTTATATTTATTAAATTAAAGTTGAAAAAAAAGAAAGGTGAAGGTATCACCTGATGAAATAGATGCTGCAGTTCAGATTCTGAGATGAAGATCATTCTCAAAGCTATGAGATCTCAAAGCAGGATTTGGACAACTCACCTCATTGTCTTCTGGATGAAGCCAGATGAGAGGAAGTTAAAGTGTTCTCTGAGGCCCAATATTATTGTATCTCTCAAGGTTCCTTCCATTGATGAACACAAACCCATACCTCTAGCCCTGGAAAGACAGAGACTCCTGAAGCACACTGTCAAGGAAACCTAAGGCAATTGTGTAGACAGTGCAAGATTTAAATGCTGCACAGCAGGGAAAGTGGAAGTGAGTTGAAAATTGGAAATGTTGTAGAACTTCTACCCTTCTGTCAAGGAAAGAAAAGGAAAAACAAGAATGGAACAAAATTTCAAGGGCAATGCTACTATTATTCTTGCCATATGATATATTATGTTTTTAATAGCATGTTTCTGCTTCCAAAAAATATGTATTAGGCACAGAGATGAACACTAATGCTAATAACAGCTATAAAAGCTACAGTTGTAATACAGTGCAAAGTTACAGGACCAAGGAGTAGAAGAAAAAAGAAAGAAAGACAAGGAGCCAGGTTGGTTTCCATGAGAGGCATTGATTCTTTCAGGGAGAATTTTTTGAGAGGCTGAGCAGAGATTTTTTTATAACCTCATAATTGTAGGAGGACAAAATTTTATACCAATGAGCCTTAATAAGTAATGTGCCTAGTGTTTGGGGCTCTATGGAGCTATACACTGAAGCAATTTACCAGAAACTGTCCAGTCATTGGGTGTAGACCTTGCATAAAATCAATCCAGTCCTTAATGGTAGTACGGTGCTTCCTAGTGACCCTAGTCATGTTGAGTTATGGATATTTATCCCTTTGCCATGTATAGAAGAATCATCATAAACATAGGAGAATGATAAGAACAAAAGAGAAATTGTAGAGATATGGCATGTAAAGACGAACAGTACAAGGTTGTGACAGCTCTGCTGCAATCAATAATAAAGCTTTGTGACAAAAAACATTATGAGAGATAAAGTTGATTATTTCATGATGATAAAATTCTTAATTTAGAATAAATGTGCATGTTATGTAAACTGACGCTAAAAGAATAGATTCAAAGTATACAAGCAAAATGGAAAGAGC
The DNA here is from genome assembly GCF_033115175.1 of Lepus europaeus. Classification (NCBI taxonomy): domain Eukaryota; kingdom Metazoa; phylum Chordata; class Mammalia; order Lagomorpha; family Leporidae; genus Lepus; species Lepus europaeus. The sequence goes on along the minus strand of NC_084833.1, from coordinate 124,668,153 downwards.
AAACGGAGAGTAAACAACTCCACAACCATAGTAGAAAATGTTCACACAACCATCTAGTGGTTAATTGACAAAAATAAATATCAATGAAGGTATAAATATTTAAAACAAAAAGATTCATGAATTTCTACCAACATATATGAAACATTGACCTAACATATACATATCATATATTTTTGAAGTATACATAAGAATATTTACAAATTACCCATGTTGCAGTAAACAAGTCTTTACATATTTTAAAATTCTCAGACAATAAAATTAATAACTGTATAACTTAAAAATATGCAGATATTTGGAAATTAAGAAAAGTTCTTCCAAGGAACCCATAAATCAAATAATAAATCACAGCAAAAATTAAGAAAATATTTCATTGAGTTATAATTTATTGATAAAAGTAAAATATGTAAAAATTTGTGGGGCATAAAATTATCAGCAAAGTGTGTAGCAGTAACCTTATAGGCCAGAAATGACTACTTTATTCAGAAAGCTAAAATGATAAACTAGGCAACCAGAAGTACTACACTCACCAAAAATGAGCTTCAAAAATGAAAGAGATCTAGTGGTTAAGACCCAGTTCAGACACCCATATGTCTTCTTACTGTGCCTGGGATCAGTTCTAGCTTCCTGCCAACACAGACTCCTGGTGACGACAGGTGATGGATCAAGTAGTTGAGGTCCTGTCAACTCACAGGGAAAATCTAGACTGAGTTCCTGGTTCCCAGTTCCCTTTCCTTATCACTGGGGCCACTTGGGAGTGAATAAGTAGATGGGAAAGCTCTTTATTTGTCTCTTTGTGTCCATCTCTGTCGCTCAGCTATCAAATAATTTTTAAAAATGTAAGAGATGTAAAGATTTTCCCAAAAGTATTAAAATTAGAACAATTGTTTGCCAGTAGAGCTGTCTTACAAGAATTCCTATAGGTGAAACAATGCTTCCTAGCACATCTTCAGGAGAAAATTTCTTAACACAAAAGCAATCCAATAAAACTGATAGAGGCAAATCACCTGCCACGTTCACAAATATCAACACAGGGTCACAAGAAATATGAAAAAACACAGTAACACGACACTTGAAAAATAACCCTCAAACCACAGATCCCAAAGCAAAAAACTGACTAGTTACTTGAAAAATAATTCAAATGATTATCTTTTTAATTCACAGAAGGGATAAGAAGGGATAGGTTTTTGGTGCAGTAGTTAAGATGCTGATTGGGAAGCCTACATCACATATTTGAGTCTCTGGGTTCAAGGGCGATCTATGCTTCCTATATCATCTTCCTGATAATGTACATCCTAGGAGACAGCAGCTGATGACTCAAGTACTTGGGTCCCTGTCATCCACATGGGAGAACCATGCTGAGTTCCAGGTTCCCTGCCTTCAGCATGAACCAGCAGAAGTCACTGAAGGCATTGGGGCATGAACTAGCAAGTGGAAGAAAATCTCTCTCTCTCTTTCTCCCCTTTTCTCTATTTGAGTTTTTAATAAAATTAAGCAAATAAAAAATTTAAGTGCCTCCAAATATATTACAGAAAACATACAATGCAATAAAATTAGGAAAATAATTCATGTTCTGAATAAGTTCAGCAAATGGATAGTAAATTTTTATTTTATTTTTTATTTTTTTATTATTATTAAACTTTTATTTAATGAATATAAATTTCCAAAGTACAGCTTATGGGTTACAATGGCTTCCCCCATCCCAAAACTTCCCTCCCACCCACAACCCTCCCCTTTCCCACTCCCTCCCCCCTTGCTGTTGGAGTACTAGTTATAGCATTAAATAAGAGTGTACAGAACATTAAAGACAGAGATCCTACATAATATTTTTTTAAAAAAATTAATTAATTTTCTTTTTTTTAAAAAATTAAACTTTTATTTAATGAATATAAATTTCCAAAGTACAGCTTATGGGTTACAATGGCTTCCCCCTCCCAAAACTTCCCTCCCACCCACAACCCTCCCCTTTCCCGCTCCCTCTCCCCTTCCAATCACATCATGATTCATTTTCAATTCTCTTTATATACAGAAGATCAGTTTAGTATATATTAGGTAACGATTTCAACAGTTTGCCCCCATATAGCAACACAAAGTGAAAAAAAAAATACTGTTGGTACTCTTAGTACCTGGGCTATATCTCGCCATTCTCTCCTAGCTTGTAGGGTTTCTGATGAGAAGTCAGCTGTGAGTCTAATTGGAGATCCTCTGAGAGTAATCTGGCGTTTCTCTCTTGCACATTTTAGAATCTTTTCTTTGTGTTTCACTGTGGTGAGTTTGATTACGACGTGTCGTGGTGAGGATCTCTTTTGATCATGTTTTTTAGGGGTTCTATGAGCTTCCTGTACTAGGATGTCTATGTCCTTCTCCAAACCTGGGAAATTTTCTGCTAGCATCTCACTAAAAAGGCCTTCTAATCCTTTCTCTCTCTCCATGCCTTCAGGAACTCCTAGAACCCGAATGTTGGGTTTTTAAATAGTATCCTGTAGATTCCTGACAGTATTTTTTAGATTTCTGATTTCTTCTTCTTTTCTTTGATTTGACTGTTTCCTTTCCTGTTCTCTGTCTTCTAATTCCGATATTCTCTCTTCTGCTTCACCCATTCTGTTTTTAAGGCTCTCTAATGTGTTTGCCATTTGATCTACTGAGTTCTTCATTTCATTGTGGTTTTTTGTCACTATCACAGTTTCCTGTTCTACTAGTTGTTTCATTTCATTTTGATTCCTCCTTAATATTTCATTTTCATGAGAGAGATTTTCTATCTTGTCCATGAAGGATTTCTGTAGTTCAAGAATTTGTTTTTGAGAACTTCTTAATGTTCTTATCATTTTTTTTGAGATCTGCTTCTTGCATTTCTTCTATCTCTTCATCTTCATAATCTTGCCTTTGCGTGTCTTGTTCATTTGGAGGCATCATAGTGTCTTCCTTGCTCTTGTTACCTCGGCTTCTACGTTTGTTGTTTGGCATGTTGGAGATAATTTATGGTGTTTTTTTTTTTGTTTTGTTTTGTTTTTTGCTGTGGTGTTTTTTTCTCGTTATACTATGCCTCTAAGTGAGCTGTCTGCTTTGATGGATACTTAGGGGCTGTGATGGGTGTAGCCAGAGAGCTCTGCTTGATTCTTCAGGTTTAAGGCTATGCAAAAAGCGACTCACCCAGATTGTTCACTCCCTTGCTCCTTACTGGATCGCTCTCTCTCTCTCTCTCTCTCTTTTTTTTTTTTTGACTCAGTTGGGAAGTAATCCTGAATGGCCGAGTGAAAATTGAGGGTAGTTGAAATCTGGCCTCTGTGAGTATTCATTTGATCTACCCCTGGGACCACACAAAGAGTTTATGCAGCCCTGAATGTGTTCTCAAGATTCACCAAAAACCGAAGTTACTGAGTTTGTGGCTGCGCTTTAGATATGTAAAATGGCTCCTGCTCTTTGTTTCACTCGTTGAGTGAGAAGAGAGGCCTCTGCTTTTCCCCCCAATGTCTCGGGTTTCTGCTGTCTTTGTCTTACCTCCCTCCCGTTCCCGCGCTGGCGAGATTCTGCGGCTCCTCTCCCGCGGTTGAGTTTCCACGCGGTGGGCTCCCTGTAGGTCCTCTGTGTCACATCCACTAGATCCGGAAGCGTTTCCTCTGCAGTTTTTTTCTTGAGTCTTTTCCTGAGGCTACAGTAATTCCACTTTTATGAAACTTTATTTTCCCAAACTACGGCGCACGTCCTCACTATCCGCCATCTTGGCTCCGCCCGGATAGTAATTTTTTAAACAAAGAGGGAATGATTGAGCTGCAGAACTCAATGAATAAAATAAGAAATGCCAGTGAGAGTCTCAACTACAGACTAGATCAGGCAGAAAGAATTTCTGCAGTTGAAGAAAGATCTTTCGAAATAACCCAATCAGGAAAAAGCCACAACAAAAGTGAATTAAAAGCATACCACAGTATTGTTGATATAATTTATTATTATTGACACATATGATTATTGATACAATTAAGCCAAGAAGTCTTTGCATTTCAGAAAAAGAAGAAATGGTGAAAGTTATAGAACATCTCTGTAACAAAATAATTGCTAATGACTCTCTTATTATAGGAAAAGATATGGCTATACTAGTCTTGGAAGCTCAAAGAATGCCAATAAAAATCAACTAAAATAAGATACTCTATGCATATTATGGGCAAAGCGTCAAAAGCCCAAAGAGAAATTTCTAAAATCAGTAAGATGTGGGCATCTTGTCATTTAGAAAGGAATCTTCATTAAACTATCACCAATGTAAGAACATTTTTAGGACAGAAGATAATTGGTTGTTCCACATAAATTTAAAAATTTCCAAGAGATAACAGCAGAGGGACTCAACACAGTGGGTTACGCCATTGTGCATGACAGCCACATCTCATATTGAAGTGTTGATTTGAGTCCCAGCTGCACTGCTTCCTGTCCAGCTTCCTACTAGGGCAGGATGAAGGCCCAACTACTTAAGCCCTGCTGTCCATGCTTGAGGCCAGGATGGAAATTCTTGCTCCTGGCTGTGGTCTGGCCTAGACCTGGCTGTTGAGGCCTTTGGGGAATTGTAAACAGCACATGGAAGATATTCTCTCTCTCTCTCCCTCTCTCTCTCTCTCTTCCCCCTTCCCTCTCACCCCATTTCTCTATTGATCTTTTTCAAATAAATAAAAAAATTCCTGTTTTTTTAAGTCTTATTTAAGTTATACAAGTTTCATCTATTTCATATATACAAATTTAGGAACATAGTGACAATTTCCTCTGTGCCCTCCCTCTTACCCACACTCCAACTCTTCCTCCTCCTCCCTTTCCCATTGCCATTCTTATATTTTTACGAAGATCTATTTTCAGTTTACTTAATGATTATACATTTAACTGTACACTAAGCAAAAGAGTTCAACAAATAGTAAGAAGAGAAAAAAAAACATTGTTCCTCAGTGGAGGAGACAAGCACTGCAAACAATGATCAAATCTGTGGCCGGTGCTGTGGTGCAGCATGTTAACCATATGTTACATGAATGAAAATTTTTCCCATGAAATTTTAAAGAAAAATAAAAATGAAATATTATAAATAAAATCATTAAAAATACATATTTAGACTAGATGAATCAATTTTCAAAGTAAAATTATACACCTACAAGAAAATCACTTTCTCAGTAAAGAACCACATAGTGTGAAGGTGAAAAGATGGGAAAAAAAGATATTCCATGTAAACATATCCCAAGTAGGAGCAGGATTATCTATACTAGTATTCTACAAAGCAAATTTTAAGTTAAAAGTGCAGAAAGATAAAACTGTAACTATACCATAAAAGATCAATTCAACACCGAATTTTGTAAAACTAACATTATGAAATGAAAAGGGAGAGAGGACTCTAATACAGTAGTAGTTCATGGCTTCTATACACTGTTTTCATCAACAGATCATCCACACAAACAACAAAACAGCAAAGTAGGTAAACTATATTACTCAATGAAATAACATAACAAATTTACAAACATTTCATTCACCAAGCTCAGAATAATATACATTCTTCTCATTACCACATGAAACATTCTCTACAATAGAATACAATAGACAAATTTCAATCAAGTAAGATAAATTGAAATCACAGCATGTATCTTATATCACCATGATGTAAATTTGACATCAAAAAGAGGAACTTTAAAAAATGAACAATATATGGCAGTTAAACAACACATATTTGAACAACCTTCAAGTCAGTTAAGAAATCAATGAGAAAAATGTTAAAACATTCTTAAAAGATGAGACTAGATGGGGCAGGTGCTATGGCGTAGCAGGTAAAGATGCCACCTGCAGTGCTGACATCTCATATGGTGCCAGTTTGAGTCCCAAATATTCCTCTTCTGATCCAGCTCTCTGCTATGGCCTGGGAAAGCAGTAGAAGATGGCCCAAGTGCCTGGGCTCCTGCACTCTCATGGGAGACCTGGAAGAAGCTCCTGGCTCCTGGCTTCAGATCAGCCCAGTTTCAGTTGTTGCAGCCATTTGGCGAGTCAACCAGGGATGGAAGGCATCTGTCTCTTTGCCTCTGCCTTTCTGTAACTCTGTCTTTCAAAGAAATAAATATTTTTTTTAAAAAAAGATGACTAGAAACACAACATATCAAGTTTATGGAATATATCAAAATTAGTACCTAGCAGGAAGTTTATAGTAGTAGACACCTACACTGAAAGATTTTAAACATAAAAATAACAGAATGGAATGAACCAGAAATGCAAAACACTGAAAAAATTAGTAGGAGACAAGCAATATATATCACAGCAAAAATATAATTAAAAATAAAAAAGATAAGTGAATTGAAGTGTTGGTTTTTGAAAATATAAAATTGGCAAAACTTCAGCTAGATTAACAAATAAAAAATGGAGAAGACTCAAATAAAGTCAGAGGTAAATACTAAGATATGAATGCTTGCATCACAGGAAAAAAAAAACTTTAGATACCATTATAAGCAAGTATATTCACAGCATCATTTTCAACAAATCAGAAAACCCTGAAGAAATGGATAAATTTCATGGCATAGATAACCTATGAAAATTGAACCACAAAGACAAACAAGACTTGAAAAAACCAATAATCAAAAAATGAGACGGAGTTTTAATAAAAAGTAACCCAATGGGAACAGCGCTGTGGCATAGCTGGTAAAGCTGCCAACTGCAACACCAGCATCCCATATGGGCACTGGTTCTAGACTCAAGTACTCTACTTCTGATCCAGCTCTCTGCTGTGGCCTGGGAAAGCAGTGGAAGATGGCCCAAGTCCTTGGGCCCCTGCACCTGCGTGGGAGACCCAGAAGAAGCTGCTGGCTCCTGGCTTCGTATCGGTGCAACTCCGGCTGTTGCTGCCAATTGGGGAGTGAACCTACTATGGAAGACCTCTCTCTCTCTCTTTCTCTCTCTTGTTCTCTTTGCCTCTCCTTCTCTCTCCATGTAACTCTGACTTTCAAAATAAATAAGTAAATCTTTTTTTTAAAAAAAGTAACCCAATAAAGAGAGGCTTTGATAAGCCAAATTATTCTTTTCTGCAAATTGCATGATTTTACATACAGAAAAAACTAAAGAATCCGTCAATAGGTTTTATTACCCATAAATGAATTCAGCAAAACTGCAGAATGCAAAATCAACATACAAAAGTCAATACCACTTTTCTACAAAATAATAAGCTTGTAGAAAATATATCAAGAAAGTAATTCTGGGCTGGCACCATGGCTCACTTGGTTAATCCTCCGCCTGCAGTGCTGGCATCCTATATGGGCTCCGGGTTCTAGTCCTGGTTGCTCCTCTTCCAGTCCAGCTCTCTGCTGTGGCTCGGGAAGGCAGTGGAGGATGGCCCAAGTGCTTGGTCCCCTGCACCCACATGAGAGACCAGGAGGAAGCACCTGGCTCCTGGCTTTGGATCGGCGTAGTTCCGGCCATAATGGCCATTTGGGGGGTGAATCAATGGAAAAAGGAAGGCCTTTCTCTCTGTCTCTCTCTCTCACTGTCTAACTCTATATGTCAAATAAATGAATAAAAAAAGAGAAAGTAATTCCAATATACCAGCCACAATAATCAATAAAATACATAAGAATAAATTGGATCAAGGAAAAGAATGAACACTAGAATAAAAATTATAAAACTACAATGAAATAAGTCAAAAACTACATGCAAAAATTGAAGGAAATCCATGTTCATAGATTGAAAGATATAATATGGTTGAAATGTACATAGTTCCCAGAGAAATTTATAGATTCAGTACAATCCTGTAAAAATACAATGGCATTCTTTTTTTTAAAAAAACAATTATTTATTTATTTGAAAGACAGAGATACAGAGAGAGATTAAGAAATAGAGAAATCTTCCATCCACCTGTTCACTCCTCAGATGGTCACAACACTCAAGGCTGGGGCAAGCTGAAGCCAGGAACCAAGAGCTTCTTCTAGATCTCCCTCATGGGAGCCCAGGCCCAACCACTTGGCCATCTTCTGCTGCTTTCTCAGGAAAATTAGCAGGGAGTTGGATCCTTCTAACCGATGTCTTTATGGGATGTTGGCATTACCATGCTGGCTCCGAGAGTGGCATTCTTACAGAGAATACACTTCTCAAATTCATATAGAACCACAAAAGAGCCCAAATAATCAAATCATTTCTGAGCAATGGAAAAAAGTTAGAAGCCTCAGAATATGTGAATTTAAACATGCTACAAAGCTATGATAATCTAGACAGAATGCACTGACATACAAACAGAACAATGGAACAGAACCCAGAACCAAGAAGTAAGTCCATGTGTCATTAACGTATTGAATTTTGACAAAGATGCTAAAATATACTTTTTTTTTTTTTGACAGGCAGAGTGGACAGTGAGAGAGAGAGAGACAGAGAGAAAGGTCTTCCTTTGCCGTTGGTTCACCCTCTAATGGCCGCCGCGGTAGCGCGGTGCGGCCGGCGCACCGCGCTGTTCCGATGGCAGGAGCCAGGTGCTTCTCCTGGTCTCCCATGGTGTGCAGAGCCCAAACACTTGGGCCATCCTCCACTGCACTCCCGGGCCACAGCAGAGAGCTGGCCTGGAAGAGGGGCAACCGGGACAGGATCGGTGCCCCGACCGGGACTAGAACCCGGTGTGCCGGCGCCGCAAGGCGGAGGATTAGCCTGTTGAGCCACTTTGGAGAAAGGAAAATCTCTTTAATTAATGGTGCTAGGAAAACTAGGTATCCATATGTGGAAAAAAGTGTATTCTAACAATATACAAGGATTAGCACAAGACCTTGAACTATGAAACCAGGAGAAAACATAAGGCAAGCATGTCATGATGTTAATGCTTTCCTTATGTTTTCTTCTACTAGTTTCATGATGTTAGTATAGGGTATAGATTTTGGATAAACTACCAAAGGCACATACAACAAAAGCAAAAAAAAAAGACAAATGAGAAGATGAAGCTAAGGATTTTCGGCATAGAATTGAAAACAATCAACAGAATAAATAAATTGCACAATGGTGAAAATATTGTAAACTATTCATCCAGTAACAGATCAATGCCAAGAACACGTAAGGAACTCATACAATTCAAAAATAATAGTACTAACAGTCCAATAAAAATAGTCCAATGATTTGAATAGAAATTTATGAAATGGAGATATACAAATATCCAACAAGTATATATACTAATGATCAACATCAGTAACCATCAGAGAAATGGAACTCAAAATCATACTGAGATATCATCTCACCTGAGTTAGGATTCCTTTCATCAAAAAGAAAAAAAAATAGTAAATACTGGCAAAGATTCAGAAAAAGGCAAATATTTAAATACTATTGGTGAGAACGTAGATCTGTATAACAACCAATTTGGAAAACAATCTGGAGACCCTTTGCATCACTAAAAATACAGCTACCATTTGATGCTGCTATCCTGTATCTGGATATAGAGCCAAAGGAGTTGAAATCAGTACATCAAAGAGATACTTGAACTTTTCAGACGGATTTAGCATTTTTCAAAATAGCCAAGATGTGGAATCAACCAAGAGGCCCATTGGGCAATGAGTGAATAAATAGCATATAAAAAGCAGAATATTATTCAGCCATAAAAAGATGGAAATTTTGTCATTTGAGGCAACATAATTGAAAGTGGAGGGCAATAATTAAGTGAAGTCAGCCAGGTACACACACACACAACCCCACATATACCAGGAGCAGGTGTTTGGCCTTGTAGTTGAGACACCAGTTAGGAAGCTTGTATCCCATAGCAGAGTACCTGGGTTTGAGCGCTGCTTTGCTCCTGATTATAGCTTCCTACTAATCAGATCTCGGGAAACAGCAGTGATGGCTCAAATGGTTATATCCCAGCCATCCTTATAGAAGATTTGAACTGAGTCCCAATCGCCCAGCTTGGGACTGACCACTGAAAGCATTTGGGAAGCGAACTAGTGAAAGGAAGTATCCTCTCTCTCTCTCCTCCACTTAAATAATAAAAATATATATTACATGTTCGCATATATTGATGCTAAAAATTGATTTCATAGTAGTAGAGAGTAGAACGGTGATCTCTGTAGGCTTACAAGAAGGTTGGATAATGGGTAACAAAATTTAGTTAGACAAGAGGAATATATCTTATAGCACACTTGGGTGATTATAGTTTACAACAATTTATTATATACTTTAGTTCTGAAAAGTATATTATACTAATCTAAGATGTTAATAATAGGGGAAGCTCTGTGTAATTTATAGATTGTGACAAATATTTCAAACTAATATGAACTGTGCACAACCAGGGAAGCTGGGTGCGGGGTATATGGAAATTATTTTTTAAACCTATTTTTAAAAAGATTTTATTTACTTATTTGAGAGGTAGAATTATAGGCAGTGAGAGGGAGAGACAGAGAAAGAGGTCTTCCATCCACTGGTTCACTCCCAAAATAGCCACAATGGCTGGAGCTGAACCAATCTGAATCCAGGAGGCAGGAGCTTTTTCTGGGTCTCCCATAAGGGTGCAGGAGCCCAAGCACTTGGGCCATCTTCTACTGCTTTCCCAGGTGATAACAGAGAGCTGGATTGAAAGAGGAGCAGCTGGGACTCGAACTGGTGCTCATACTGCACTGCAGGTGGAGGATTAACTTACTCTGCCACAGAAGCATCGGTCCCTGAGGAAATTCTTTAAAGGGCCAGACAATTCTTGCTTTGTAAATTAAAACTATTTTGAAAAAAAGAACCAAACTGTAGGATTTCTAAGATTTTCTGTCAAGTAAATAATAAGTATTTAAAGATATGTAAACTCCAATTACTTTGACTTGGTTATTAAACATGGTGTGTACATAAATATCAAATTATCACTTCTACCTCCAAAACATATAAAATTAAAAAAAATAAAAAGAGTGCTGAAGCAGGTCCTTCAACTTGAGATAAATAAGTTAAACATCACATGGAAAGAACACCGACTATAAAACTTATTGCTAAAAAAATCATCAAGGCTGTCCCCAAGGAAGAGCATAGGCTCCATAGTGGACTGTACTCTTCTGTATGCACTGCCATGAGTTGAGGACAGTCTGCCCAAGGATATCTTCAGGCCACACCATCTTCCTTTCTATGGAGAGAAAGCACAGCTCTCAGATAGCAACCTCTGTGTCCAGGAAGCTGTCAATGCCTCCGAGAAAATGAACTTAGTACCATGTGCGAGTCTATGTGCAACCTGTGTCACCTCCAACCTTGACATCATAAGAAAAGTGGACTTCAATCTCAAAATTCAGAAGCAAAAGAGCAAGAATAGTCATGTGGTAATTCCAGCAGACTCAGAGACTGTGGGAACATTTACAGGTCTTCTCTCTGGGGTCCGTTTGTCAGCCATTTCCTCACCAAATTACCTTGAAAATGTTTTAAAATGCCACTACTGAAGTCAACCTGGTCTCTGGAAAGAAGCACCTGTGTGTAAAATGCTTATCTTTAGGATTAGATTCTCCTTATTAAGCCTTTATTATTTTCCTTGAAATTTGTGGCCGGGACAAAAATAAAGAGTTGACCTGGTAACCCTAAGGCAGGTACCATCCAGTTAACAATACCCTAAAATGATTCCTTTCTACTATCTCGATCTCTTGGAAAAATTTCTCATCCATATTGTACAGGATTTCTTTTCTTTCTTGTGAACATTCCTCCATGTTTCTGAATAATTTTATGATCATTCTTTTGAATTCATTTCTTCTGGCATTTCATCAGTCTCTTCATCTTTGCATTCTAATTCTTCACACTGATATGTTCCTTTCGAGGAGTCATGTTGTCTTCTTTGTTCTGCTTTCTTGTATTTCTGCATTTAGTTTTAGGCATTTGTGGAAATGTTTGTTGGTTTTCTCCTCTGGTATCTTTTTTTTTTATTAAACTTTTATTTAATGAATATAAATTTCCAAAGTATAGCTTATGGGTTACAATGGCTTCCCCCCTCTCATAACTTCCCTCCCGCCTGCAACTTTCCCCTTTCCCGCTCCCTTTCCCCTTCCATTCATGTAAAGATTCATTTTCAATTCTCTTTGTATACAGAAGATCAGTTTAGTATATATTAGGTAAAGATTTCAACATTTTGCCCATGTAGCAACATAAAGTGAAAAAACTACCATTGGATTACTAATTATAGCATTAAATAGCAATGTACAGCACATTAAAGACAGAGATCCTACATAATTTTTTTTTCAAATTAATTAATTTTCTATGCCATTTCCATTTTAACACCAGGTTGTTTTTTTTTTTCATTTCCAATTCTCTTTATATACAGAAGATCACTTCAGTATATAATTAGTAAAGACCTCATCAGTTTGTGCCCACACAGAAATGCAAAGTATAAAAATACTGTTTCAGTACTAGTTATAGCATCACTTGGCTTTAGACGACACATTAGGGACAGATCCCACATGGGGTGTAAGTACACAGTGACTCCTGTTGCTGATTTAACAATTTGACACTCCTGTTCATGGCGTCAGTAATCTCCCTAGGCTCTAGTCATGAGTTGCCAGGGCTATGGAAGCCTTTAGAGTTCGCTGACTTTGATCTTATTCCGATAGGGTCATAGTCAAAGTGGAAGTTCTCTCCTCCCTTCGGAGAAGGGTACCTCCTTCTTTGATGGCCCCGTTCTTTCCACTGGGATCTCACTCACAGAGATCATTCATTTAGGTCTTTTTTTTTCCATGATATCTTGGCTTTCCATGCCTGCTATACTCTCATGGGCTCTTCCGCCAGATCCGAATGCCTTGAGGGCTGATTCTGAGGCCAGAGTGTTGTTTAGGACATCTGCCATTCTATGAGTCTGCTGTGTATCCCACTTCCCATGTTGGATCTTTCTGGTATCTTTTATCTTTGAACTATGTCTCTGAGGCTTAGTGGACTGTCTGCTCCTTCAGTGGTGTGTGCTGGGTGGGGGCAGGGAGCTTTTGTCAGTGCTCAAATTTAGAGTGAGAATCCAGCGTGACACCCATGTTGGGCATGCTAAATCTCCTCTAGTTAGCAGGGAGGAGGGTATCATAACACCTCCTCCCTTCCAAGATGTTCCGTGCCTGGAGCTTAGTCTACAGTGGGTACGACCCCCACCCATGAGCCACAGAAAAGATCTGTGTGGTCCTCAGTGTGAGCACCAGTCCCTCTCAATGACCAACTTCAGGCAGTCAGGGAGCTCCAAGACTTTGATACCAGACATAAGGATTTCCAAGATACCTAGATACACCCCACATCCTGTTGTGCAGTCACAGAATTCCCCCAGTCACAGGGCACAGAGGATCCAATCTCAGCCGCATGAGCCTGCCCTATCAACTGAGAGAGAAGAGACTTCCCAGAGTCAGCTTGGCAATTTGAGCCCTGGAATCTGTGATAGGTTAAGGGAATGGGAGCACCTCATAGGCCTTAATGGTGTCCAGCCCCAGGCCAACCTCCCAGCCTGACTCAAAGTCAGTGGGGAACACAGAATTGGCCCTCTTGTGAAATCCCCTGGTAATGCATAAGTGAGGGCATGAAGATGGCACTTTCTCCCTGTTTATTGCTAGGCACCCTTGTCGGGGATGGGGAGAAATAAATGTGCTTTACCTCCACTGGATTACATGGGTACCTTGCCCCCTGCTAGGGCTCCAGGCAGACTCAAATTAACGTGGTCCACAAGGTTCTCCCTCAGGCAATTTCATCAGTGGCATGGGCTGCCGTAGTCTGCTCTCATATCTCTCTAAGGAGCTGGCATATACATACCCCAGGCCCCAGCTGCAGGCGTGGTGGGTGGTGTCCCCACACGCTGCTGCATGTGTGTACCTTCCATGGTGCTCCACGGTGTCTCTCTTCATTTTGTAGAATTTCATTGCAAACTTATCTCCAACTCTAGCCTGGGAATGCACTTCCTCTGCTTTTCTACTGTTATCATCTACCAGCAAGTGTGTACTGAATGTAACATGCCTACTGACTTAAGGAAGAATGGACACCTTACTACTGCAATGGGCTGGCTGTTTGGCTGTGACACATGACAAGCTGCCTAGAAGGTAAAAGGAGTTGAGAAGAAGTTCCAGTTAGAAAGGGTAATGTGTCTTCCCACCTTTCTTTGGCCTCCAATATGGCAGAAAAGGTGGAGCGGTAGTATGCTAAGTTAGCTTACATACCCTACCATTTTGTCTGAGTAAGAGAGATGTAAAGCCAAGTGAGGGCCACTGTACCAAGACCTGAGTGGGATGTAAAACCTGGAATCATGGGGATATGAGAGAGGATGGTGTTTCTCTGGCAGTAAAGGAAGCAGGAGAAATGAGTACTATCACAACTGAAACATAGGCAGCGTTTCCATTATGCACTCCAAGGACAGAAATTTGTTTTCTCATGGACTATATCATAACGAGAATGAGGGAGCATTGAGGAAATACATTTATCCAGTAGGAAGTTAGTGTGGGAAAAGCTTAGAGAAAGCACAGCGAATGCTAACAGGATTGGGAATGAAACAAAAATATTTATGCCCAGGCTATTTAAGGGTTTGATAAAAGGGTTTGTTTATTCGTTTACTGTGCATGTGGAAAATAAGCCACTTCAAAGTACCCCCAGAAATTATTTTATATCCTTCTTTCTCTCCTTAGCTACCAGAATGGGAGACCTGGAGGAAGCTTTTGGCTCCTGGCTTCGACTTGGCCCAGCCTTGGCCATTGCAGACACCTGGGAAATGAACCAGCAGATGGAAGATTCTCTCTCTCTCTCTCTCTCTCTCTCTCTCTCTCTCTCTCTCTCTCTCTCTCTCTCCTTTGCTGTCTCTGTAACTATGTCTTCCAAATAAATAAATAAATAAATGATTAAAAAACGCAGAAGAGAAAAAAACACACTGAGCTTGGAGGAGCAAAATAAGGTATCAATCCAGGTATCTGGAAAACAACTTTGGCATTATCTTCTTGGTGTTTGTGTTTCTCAGTGAAATATAAAGAATCAAATGCCATATTGGGTAGCCTTGGGAAAGATTTCAAGGCCAACCAGCAGTTCTGAGATTTCCTGTCTGTCCAGCTGAAGATGATAAATATTTTCTGTCAAGGAATTACAAATAACACAGGCAGCTTCCCACTCACTCCCCAAGACTAGCAGTGGGATCAAGGTTGCATGAAATAGTGCATGATAAAATATAAAAATCCCCTGGATTGTATACAGTAAATTATATATAGGCTTTTGTGGGGGCTCATGGGTTATTGTTGGTCTTTCATCCCACATTTAGATCATTGCCTACACCCTCCATGTCAGCTAAAAGAAAGGGGGTCACATGAGCCTTGCTATCCCCAAGAAAAGAAGCCATCAAAAAGGCAAAGGTTTTAGAATGGATATAAATGTACTAAAGGAGGCTGGAACGTAGCTAAGGGGGATTGTGACTTAGTGGCAGTTACAATCCAGTGTAAGGTGTAAGGCTTGCTCCTACAGCCTTGGTGCTTGATCCTTATACAGGGACAAATACATTAAGTCATTTAGTCTGTACAATATTGACAGGTCAATTACATTGCCAAACAGCAAGTACACAAATACGTCTTATGTGTCTATAAAGTTACTTGCTTTAGCAAGCCATATACCTAATCAGATTGCCACAGTTGAAGGTCTCAAAGTGTTTAGAATGGGGTAAAGCTTCCTGTGGTGTGTTGATAATGAATGATGTTCCCATTGTATAGGACATGCTGTCCATGACTTGTCTCAGATTCCAGATAATGCTGAGGCACCAATGTTTCACCAAAGTTTTAACTCCAGCCTGTTAAAGCAATAGATTCAAACCCTGTTACATAAATGACTTTGGCTAACTGGACTTATGTCCTTTGGAAATGTAAATAAGTTTAGATACACAAAGCTGGTGAGCCTGCTCCTTATTAGTACCTGGTGGCTCTGGCTTCAAACCTAAATATTATCCATGTCCACATTTCCATCCAGACACTGTATTACCAGATCTGATACACAGGGAATACTGAGGTTTGGACACCATAAATATCAAGCCCAGCAGAGAGAACTCAGATGGTTTGTTTCCTGAGGGTGTGAGGAGTTGTTTGCCTAAATTGGTCCCAGTTGTGTTGATCGGACTCTCGGTCTGTGGTCATACCTTATTTCCTGAGTGGACTAAATGAAATACCTTAGGGCACTACAGAAAGCCATTGGTCTGGCATGCCATTTTGTTTTTAGCTTTAGGAATAACTGATGGGCCCATTCTGTTGGCCAATGTATATGGCATACTCAACCATCAGCTGCTGCTGCCACCACAGTATCTAACAGACATGATGCTACCAGCATTGTCTTCCTGTTCAGTGCAGAGTTCACATTAAAGCTACACAACAAACATTTATTTTTTATCCATAGGTGTATCTGAAGATGTCTTTTGCTGATCTTTCAGCTGGACTCTGCTGTTGAAGTCCTTCTTTGCCAATGGTGGGCTCACTTTACTGCACAAAATGCTTTGGCATGTTGTCATTTGCATAATTAACCTTTGTCTCTTTTCATGCATGGGCTTCTATTGCTGCTATGGATTCTACCTGTAAGTCAGAGAAAGTGTCTCATGACATGTCACCATGACCATGCTAAAAACCCCTTATAGGCTCAGAGAATATTGTAGAGATGAGAGAATGTCAGAATTTAAGAGCCAGTTACAAGGGCTGGCATGTGGGGTTTCAGCCTGATAGGACTGTGGCCATTTTTGAGGGAACTGACATCTTAGCCTTGAAATCAACCTGAGGGACATCCCAAGCCCAGTGGATAAACAATGTTTTTAAGATAGCCTTCTACTCTTACCTGATGCATATAATATCTATTCTCTGACACCTGGAATATCTTTTATAAATATTAATATTTCTTGAAAAGTTTTCACTGTAGTTAGGGACCATCTATGTGTATAAAACCATTTTTATGGCTCACAACATGGAGAGCAGCATGTGCTATGGCCATCTAATAACATGCTATTGTCTGTAATCTGCCCCCTCATAGACTGATCAACTTCTGTGTAACCTTGGATGTGTCTCCTTTCTTTTGTGTCATGGCACTATCCACCTTTGGTGGCCAGTTTTGTACAACAATTTTCCTAAACATCAGATTGATGTAGTATAGATAGGCAGGCAGCTACATAAGTCTGAATTGGCTGGAATCCCCACAGTCTTGTATGTTATCTTTTTATGCACCAATCAATGGCATTCTCATTCCCAGGAAGCTCCTGTTTCTCATCTGGGACCACAGAGGGGAGTCACCGTGAGGATATATATATATATATATATATATATATATATATATATATAAAGTTACTTGGGATGTTTATAGAAGTGTTATAAACTTACCAAATGGCATAACACATGCCAAAGCACCACCTTCTATCTTATAAAAGAGACTGGAAATGAGGGAGAGCCCTCTTCCTCCCACAGACAATAGTTGATGTGCTACTCAAGATATCTCTCTTTCTCTCTCTCTCTTTTCTTCTCCTACCTTCCTGGGAAAACTCCCTGTCCCACTCTTGACAAGTATCAGTGTTGGGAAACCCATTTTTACTCACTTAAATAAATCCAGCTCCTATTTGTACAACTATATAAATGTTTTCACACATAATTTTTATCTCTGTGAGAGGAAAAAAACCTATATTAGATTAATATGCTCATGACCACATCAAGATGACCTTCATAAATTATCTCCAAATAGGCCGAATTTCTCAAGTCAACAAACAAAAATATTCCCCTTGATCCTTTGGATACAACTAATGGAAATATTCATATGCAGAGTCAAGACTAATGCACAGTGCAAACCAGGGAAATAAAGGAAATGGCATGCAGAAATGATAACAGAGCACCAGGATAAAACACAGATGGGACCTGTTTTCAGTTGATGGAGCTTAGCCAACAGCTACGATTTTATTGTATTACACTTGCTGAAAAGTATTATAAAGCTCCAATGTTCAGTTTTTCATGAGATTTAATTGCTTATTTATGTAAGATAATTTACTGTATATTATTATGAGCAGTAATGTACCATTATTAAATTTAAATTAAGTTTTCTATTTGTGGTGCTGCACACTGGTGTGCTGATTTCTCTGATATTATATCTACCACGTTCCAAAAACTCTTCTCTCTTGTTTGGGTGAGTCAGTAGGGATTTTCACAATGATGAGTGTTTTAAGAAAATTTCTAGGTTATGAAGAAAGTTATGGAAAGCAAAAATGTCCCCAAAGAGCTGAATACATCTCCACATGAGCTACCTGAAAAGTTATTTCCATCTCCCTATATGCCTGTACAGTCAGATTTACTTTAGCTTTATTATTGTATTCCATGAAGTTTTGCCAGCTAAGAAAGTAAACTGAATTTTAAGCTCTATCTCTCAACACGGCGAATTCCAAGATAGACATCTACTATGCGATCATTGATACAGTACATTAACTATTATTTCTCTAAATTTTCTACCTACTTTAATTATATGTACTTGTATATTTTCTGAAAATGTAGAATTTTTCAGAAATATATTTAGACTTCTACAACACTACATACATTTTAAGACTACTTTGAAGTGATAAAATGTTTTCAAGGTGAAATAATCAAAGATGGAGATATATTCTGAAGGATGCCCACAAGTCATCTTTACTTATATTCACTGTCTTTGCTTCTGTAATTTTTATGGGAAATTACCATAAGAAAGTGATAAACAAAAAATTTATGTTCAACTTTCTTATTGAACTATCGATTATTATAGAAAAAAGAAGTTTCTCAACTGTTCATTCGCAGGAGTACCATGAAGTAAAATATGGCACTTCCAAACAATGGAATATTAACCTGCATCAAAATTGTCCTTTCAAAAGCAAGAGAAATGCTCCTAACAAGGACAGCTGCACCTGCCGTGTCTGAGAGAAGGTAAGTGACAGACATGTCAAAGAAGAGGATGGGTTAGTTTCAAACCACAGAGCTTTGAGGACCTGGGCAGCCCAGGGGAGCTGGAGGATATATGAAGGCCCTGGGTTTTTGCAAAGAGACTACAAGTAAGCCAACTTCTTATGAACTGGCTTGAATATTTTTTCAAGAGCAACATTGTTGCTAAAGAAACAGGAACAAGCCTTCTGCTTCTACCCACTAGTGTTGCACCTTTCTTTTCTCAGAATGGAGAAGCTCCTTTCAGAAGTTCAAGCCACTTTCTATGCTGTTTATATGTTGTAAAAGCACAAGGAGCCATAAATCATAGTTTCTAACATGAAGCAGAAATGCTTTTACTTTCAATTCAAAGAGTCAGCCCAATTATCTCCTGCCTGTGTGTGCATACACTTATGTGAGCTTACTTCATGCAGGTCACTAGGTAGACACAAAGCAAAAGTTCACCTTCAGTTTTACCTCTCTACCTTTCCATCTATTGTGGATCCATCCTTAGCCTTCCTTTCCCCTGCCCATTTCCAGATGACTGATACGCTTCTCCCCAGAAGAATGAGCTGACCTCTATCATTAAATAAATAGATTAAATTATACGTTGAAGCCAAGTCCACACTATCTTGTATCTGAAGCAGGCACTTGTTATCTTAGTCTAAGTGAGAAGAGCTGAAACTCTTCATTTTCTTCCATCTTTAAGGAGATGGATGATAGCTGAAGAGAAGGGGAGGGATGAAAAGGGAATCAGAAACAAGGGATGCAGAGCTCTTCCTTAATGCATAACCAAGCTGGTCTACCTGGTGCCAATGCCCGTCAGGAATCGGGGGCAAGACAATGGGTCCCCTGCACTATCCACTTAAAAATCTCTGAGATTCAGTGATTCCTCTCCATGAGGAAGATCTACATTAACACTGTATCATAATGTCACCCAGACATCACCTAAGGTGGTGGCCTTTTCTGTGTGTGAGATATTGTCCTAACTTGGTTTTCCTATTTTTCATGATGACCAACTTGTTTCAAATTTGGTAGTGTACCTGTCTCCTATGTAAATGTTATCCCTGATGATAGGGTGCCTCATAAGTGCTGGAATGTATCACTCACCTTTGCTGACATAAAACCTTATTAGAACCTTATTGAAATCAAACAAAGACTATCTGTTGAAAAGTCTCCTTTTCGCTGTTGTTGAACCACCTGGAAACCTTGATCTCCATTAATATGCAATTATTTTGTGGATGTACATTTGAATTTCCACTTGGGCTAGAACTTCAGGACAAAACATCTGTGGATTGAAGACTGGATACATTTCAATGGAGGTGCTAAATTGCGGACCCTAAGTTTTACTTTACTTTGGAAACTGGTAGATGAGGAAACCAGTTTAGTATTTTTATATCAATATTCTTGCACTTTTCTAGAATATTAATACTAATACCAAGATATTTATAATTTCACAAAATTTAGTTCCCTATTTTGAACATAATCCGAAGTTGAGATTTTATTAACAATTTCAAAAAAAAAAGGACAGTTTTAAAAAATGTTAGTAGAATTCCGAGTTGTTCAATTTTAGAAATAGCAAGGATATCTGTTTCTTATAAGATCCAAATTGTGCCAGTTAGGCCATGTGAGGAACTGTTACTTTTCCATTGTTGAACGGAAACCTTCTGCATATCTTTTATCTTTCAAAGAAATATGGGAAAACTTTTAGGACATGAACTAAATGTAATTTAATTGTAAAAACAAAAAAGGAAAATACATACTTAGAAAATTATATGAAGAAATAAACATACCATGCTATTAACATTGGCAGTGAATCCTTTGTCTCTGCCAAAAATGATTTGGGAATTTTACATATTGTATGCTTTGTTGAAGAACTTCAGCTCTTTATTTTTTTTATTTATTTTTTTGACAGGCAGAGTGGACAGTGAGAGAGAGAGAGAGAGACAGAGAGAAAGGTCTTCCTTTGCCGTTGGTTCATCCTCCAATGGCCGCCGCAGCCGACACATCGTGCTGATCCGAAGCCAGGAGCCAGGTGCTTCTCCTGGTCTCCCATGTGGGTGCAGGGCCCAAGCACTTGGGCCATCCTCCACTGTACTCCTGGGCCATAGCAGAGAGCTGGCCTGGAAGAGGGGCAACCGGGACAGAACCGGCGCCCCAACCCGAACTAGAACCCAGTGTGCCGGCGCCGCAGGCAGAGGATTAGTCATTTCAGCATGGTATAAGAAAAGGTGTCTTCAAGGGCCAGCATTGTGGAGTAGCAGGTTAAGGTGCTGCCTGTGATGCCAGCACCTCATGTGAGCACCACAGTGTGTCCAGACTGCTTCTATTCTGATCTGACTCCCTGCCAATAGCCTTGGAAAAGCATTGTAAGATGGCCTAAGTGCTTGGGCTCCTGCAACCTTGGAGGAGACCCAGATGAAGGTCTTGGCACTTGGCTTTGGCCTGGTTAAGCCATGTTCACTGAAGCCATCTCGAGAGTGAATCAGCAGATGAAAAACTCCAGTCTCTATGTCTCTTCCTCTCTCTGTGTAACTCTGAATTTCAGACAAATAGATAAAATCTTTATAAGAGCAAGTACTCTTTTAAAAATGAAAATAAATTCTGAGATACAAAAGATATTTAGGACTATTTTGTCCCTTTATTTTATGTGAAACGTTAAGAAAGTTTGATACTAATAAGTGCTATTTTTAAAAGTATCATTCAAAGATCTAAATACCATAATTTACAGACAATAATAGCAACATACATGACTTATGACCAAGTAATGTTTTATTCACTTCAATCTGCTGAGAAGTAAGTGCACTGATGTGCTTTTAGGGGCCGAGTACTTTCCTTGACACCTGCTGAAGGACATGGTTCCTCTTCCGTGGAAACAAAAGCTGAGAGCTCAAGTACTTTTACTTTTCAAAGATAATTTATGTAATCTTCCAGTACAATTATATCTCTCCACTGATACATCTTTATAGTCTACAATTAATTAAACACATTTTAAGGGAATGTGAAGTAAATAGCAGGTCACAAAGAAATAGCAGGTCACATCAACTACCATGGCTGTAAGCAAAAGGAGAGATAAAAAAATGCTGATGAGGACACAGAGACCTTGGATCCATCACAACTTGTCAGGGAGGGCAGCTGATGCAAATGTTGCATTTGAACTATAACATTCAGTCATTATCAGCAGGAGTAGAGTTCTGTTTTCTTCTCTTACTCTACAGTTTGTAAGAGCTCATGTGTTAGATGCTAGAGCCACAGGAAATAAAGATTTATGAAATAACTGAATGGGACATGACAGAATTCTCACTCAGTGATATGTTCATCCAGCTCATCCAGGGGAGAGCAGATAATCTGACCTTCTTATCTTCAGTCATAAAATATAATAATTTCTCTGGTATGAGAAGAGCAGTATCCTCACTCTGCAATGATCTAAAGACCCTTCCTATTTTCACAGTTGAGTATCAGGAGGCCAAAGTAAAAACCTGATCTAACTTCATTCATACCTATCTGAAGACACATTTGATTAGATAATAAGCACATACTAAGAAGTATGCTTTAAAAACTAAAACCTAAAAATAGGGGAGGCAGCATGAAATACATTTAAAATCACATTGATTTTTTTAGGTTACTTTACATTATTGCTGTTATATGTAACACTGTTTTGGATAGTCTTTCTTTTTTTTTTTAAGTTTTTTTTTTTAAAGATTTATTCATTTTCTTAAGAGGTAGAGTTACAGACAGAGAGAGGTCCTCCCTCCGCTGGTTCACTCCCCAAACGGCCACAACAGCCGGAGCTGGGCTGATCCAAAGCCAGAAGCAAGGAGATTCCTCAGGGTCTCCCACCTGGGTGCAGGGGCCCAAGCACCCAGGCCATCCTCCACTGTCCTCCCAGGCCACAGCAGAGAGCCAGACCGGAAGAGGACCAGCTGGGACTCAAACCAGCACCCACATGGGATACCAGGCCACAGGCAGATGCCCAACTCACTATGCCACAGCGCCAACCCAGTCTTTCTTTTTTAAAAAGATTTATTTATTTTACTTGAAAGAGTTACACAGAGAGAGAAGGAGGGGCAGAGAGGTCCTCCACCCCCTGGTTCACTCCTCAATTGGTTGCAATGGCCGGAGCTGCGCCAATCCAAAGCCAGGATCCAGGAGCTTCTTTTGGGTCTCCCACGTGGGTGCAGGGGCCCAGGGACTTGGGCCATCCTCCACTGCTTTTCAAGCCATAGCAGAGAGCTGGATCGAAAGTGGAGCAGCCGGATCTCAAACCGGTGCCCAAATGGAATGCCGGCGCTTCAGGCCAGGGCTTTAACCCACTGCACCACAGCGCCGGCCCCTGGATATTCTTAATACCAATCTTCTTTCTGAAAAAGTACTGATTGTTGAAGTTCAACAATGCAAGAAATAGCTTTTTTTTTAGACTTATTTATTTATTTGAGATACAGAGTTAGAGAGACAGAGAAAGAGAGGGAGAGAGGGAGAGAGGGAAAGAGGGGGGCGGGGAGAGATCTTCCATCCACTGGTTCACTCCCCAAATGGCCGTAAAGGATACAACTGGGCGGATCAGCAGCCAGGAGCCAGGAGCTTCTTCTGGGTCTCCCATAATGGGGCAGGGGCCCAACCACTTGAGCAATCTTCAACTGTTTCCCAGGCCATTATCAGGAAGGTGGACTGGACAAGGTGCAGCCAGGACTTGAAGAGGCATCCATATGGGATGCTGACTCTGCAGGCAGAGGTTTAACCTATGACGCCCCAGAGCCAGCCTCATAAGAATGTTTTGAAATGTAGTCTTACAGCTTGGGTTCATCAGTAAACTGGATGAATAAACCATTCATCATTTTCTCAAACACAATGATCTGAAAAGAAATGACAGCTCAACAGTAACAAAGATTAAGAAATGTGGCTGTATCACACAATGAGATGAATGCTGCAATTCAGATTATGGGGATGAAAGTCAATCCCAGATCTTATTAGTCCTCATAGCAGGGACTGGGGTGACTCACCTCATTGTCTTCTGGGCGAAGCCAGACCCCAGGAAGATAAAGTGTTCTCTGAGGCCCAATACTCCAGTATCTCCCAAGATTCCTGCCATTGATGAATACAAATCCGTAATTCCAGTCCTGAAAAGATGGAGATTTGAGAGATAGGACCAGACGTGTACTGGCAAGGTAAACCTGAGTCACTTGGGGAAGTAGTAAAAGATTTAGATGCTTCATGGCAGGAAAGTGGAGGTGGATTTAGAATCAGTACTGTTGTAGAACTTCTACCCAGCTGTCTAGGAAAGAAAAGGGAACAAAGAATAGAAACAAAGTAAGGAAAATTATACTATTATTCCTGCCATATGGTAAACTATGCTTTTTCAGAGCATGTTTCTGTGCCCAAAATATGTACTAGGTAAAAGAGATAAATGCTGATGCTGACGACAACTATAAAAGCTGCAGTCTTTTTATACTTTGTGTTTCTGTGTGGGTACAAACTGATGAGGTCTTTACTAATTATATACTGAATCGATCTTCTGTATATAAAGATAATTGGAAATGAAAAAAAAACAACCTGGTGTTAAATTGGAAATGGCATAGAAAATTAATTAATTTTAAAAAAATATTATGTAGGATCTCTGTCTTTAATGTGCTGTACACTGTTATTTAAAGCTATAACTAGTACTCCAACGGTAGTTTTTTCACTTTGTGTTGCTATGTGGGGGCAAACTGTTGAAATCTTTACCTAATATATACTAAACTGATCTTCTGTATATAAAGAGAATTGAAAATGAATCTTTATGTGAATGGAAGGGGAGAGGGAGCGGGAAAGGGGAGGGTTGTGGGCGGGAGGGAATTTATGGGAGGGGGGAAGCCATTGTAACCCATAAGCTGTACTTTGGAAATTTATATTCATTAAATAAAAGTTTAATAAATGAAAAAAAAAGCTGCAGTCTTTTTCATTGGGTTGTAATACAGTGAAAAGTGATGGCATCTAGAAGCAGAAGGGAAAAGCAAAGATCAACAGCCTGGTTGGTTTCATGGGAAACATCTGTTCTTTCAGGGAGATTTTTTTTTTTTGAGAGGCTGAGCAGAGATATTCATAACCTCACTAGTTTAAGGGGACAAAATTTGATGTCAGGGAGACTTAATAAATAATATGCACTTGTAGTTGGGGTTTTATGGAGCTATACCCTGAAAGAGTAAACTAGAATTAGTCGAGTCATTGGATGGAGACTTTGCTTCAAGTCATTTCAGTCCTTGTAATGGTAACAAGGTGCTTCCTAGTGACCATAGTCACCTCTAGTGATGGATGTTCATCTAGTTGCCATGTATAGGAGAATCACAAGAAAGCATAAGGGAGTTGATACGAATAAAACAGAAATCATGGAGGAAGACATGACATGTAAAGACTAACAAACATAGTTTTAATAGATCTCCTCAATCAAAAGAAAGAAGTTGTGATGTAACAAATAGTACTAAGGAAAATGTGAGATATCTCATGATGATAAAATTCTTAATTTAGCAAAAATGTACACGCTATGTTAAGGGAGGCTAAAAGTTTAGATTCATAATACAGAAGCAAAGTGGAACAAACAAGGGAGAAATAAATAATTTTATAATCATAGTAGAAAATGTTCACACAATCATTCAATAGTTAATAGACAAACAATAAAAATAAATGAAGATACAAACATTTAAAACAAGATTAATGGATTTCTACTAGTTGACATATATGGAACATTGATCTAACATGTACATAATTCACATATTTTTGAAGTGTATATAAGAATATTTACAAATATTACCCAATTTTGAAGTAAAAATGTCTTTACATATTTTAAAATTCTCAGACCACACTGTAATTAAACATGAAATTAATAAAATAAAATAATTAATTTAATACTCAAACTCTTTGAAATTAAGAAAAATATTTCCAAGTTATCCATGAATCAAATAATAAAACAGAGTTACAATTATAAAATATTTCAACTTATTGATGAAAGTAAAATATATGAAAATTTGTGAGACATAAAATTATCAACCAATTGTGTATCAGAAACCAGAAGTTTCTGACATTGACTGTTTTGTTCAAAATGCTAAATGTAAAAGCAGACAACCAGGAATACAAAACTCACTAAAACTGAGCCTAAAAATGAAAGAGAGGATGGGCATTTGACATAGTGGTTAAGACTTGGGTTAAGATACCCATATCCCTTCTACAGTGTCTGGGTACAATTCCTAGATCAGGTTCTGAATTCCAGCTTCCTGCCATTGCAGACCCTGGGAGACAGTATGTGATTGCTCCAGAGTTGAGGCCCTGTCATTAACTGGGAAAACATGGACTAGTTTCTGGGAGCAGCTTGGTTTTCTTTTTTTAAGTTTTTATTTAATGAATGCCTTTTTTCATAGATACAACTTTAGGAATATGGTGGTTCTTTCCCCCATACCCATCCTCCTCCACCAACTCCCATCCCACCTCCCTCTCCCTCTCCCATCTCCTTCTTCATTTTGGTTCATTTTTAGTGGATTTTATATACAGAGGACCAACTCTATGTTAAGTACAGATTTCAACAATTTGCACCCATGCACACAGACATAACATATAGAGTACAGTTTGGGAACAAAATTTGCAGTTGATTCTCATAGTACAACTCATTAGGGCTGGAGGTCCTATATGGGGAGTAAGTGCACAGTGACTTCTGTTGTTCTTTTCACAATTAACACTCTTATTTATAATGTCAGTGATCGCCTGAGGGTCTTGCCATGGGTTGCCAAGACTATGGAAGCCTTCAGTGACCATAGACTCCATCGGTATTTGGACACGGCCATAAGCAAAATGTATGTTCTCTCCTCCCTTCAGAGAAGAGTATAACCTTCTTTAATGACCGTTTCTTTTCACTGAGATCTCACAGAGATCCTCCATGCAGGATATTTTTTTTGCCACAAAGTCTTGGCTTTTCATGCCTGAAATGCTCTCAGAGGCCTTTCAGCCAGACTGCCAGACTGGGAAGCCTCAAGGGTTGATTCTGAGGTCAGAGTGTTATTTACAGCGAATGTCATTCTAGGAGTCTGCTGTGTGGACTGCTTCCCATATTGAACTTTCCTTCAGCTTAGTTTTCAATCATAACTATGAGCATTAGTAGATTATACTCCTCAATTTAAAGATCTAAACTAGGGTCTGACATTCTGGCACAACTGCTTGTGACAACAGCATCTCACATCAAAGTGCTTGTTTGAGCCCCAGCTGCTCTGCTTCCAATCCTGCTTCCTACTAATACACCTGGCATGGCAGTGGATGATGATTCAATTACTTGGGCCGCTGGTATCTGTGTGAGAGTACAGGAAAGAGTTTTATGCTATTGGCTTTGATTTGACCCAGAACAGACTGTTGAGATACTTGGGGGTTGAATCAACAGATGGAAGATCTCTTTCTCTCTCTCTCTCTCACTCTTACTCTCACTTTCTTTTTCTTTCCTTCTCTCCCTCCCTTTAGTCTTCCTTCTCTCTATCCCTCTTTATTGCTCTGAAATTCAAATAAACATATAATTTTAAACAATAAATATTACATAAGGTGAATCATTTTAAAAAACAATGATATGCTCCTATAACAAAATCACTTTTTAGTAAAGAAACACATAGTGTGAAAGTGAAAATATGGGAAAAAGTATAGCTCATGCAAACATAACCCAAACAAGACCATAAGTAGCTTAGATAATGTTAGACAAAGCAGATTTTATGTTAAACCTGTGAAGAGATAACTCTCACTATACAAAAAAGGATTGATTCAACAAAAAGAAACAGAATTTTAAATGTGTATGTACCAACCTACCCAATTTTTCAAAGAAATATCATCACATATAAAGTGAGAGGTGGATTCTAATACAACAAAGGGGAGTATTTCAACACATCATTTTCATCAACAGACAAGTCATCCACACAAAAAGCAGCAAAACAAAATAGGCAAACTACATGACCAAATGAATGTACCTAACATTTACAGAACATTTCATCTGCCATCCTCAGAATAATACATATTATTCTCATCTCATCATGAAACATTCTCCAAAATAGATGATAAGTTAGATCATGAGATAAATCTCAACAAATTAAAATAAAGTAAAATTTGCATGTATTTTATATGAGTGTCATGTATTAAATTAGAAATCAACAAGTAGAACTTAAAATCACGAACAGCAACATATACTGAACAACCTAGGAGTCAATGAAGAAATCAATAAGAAACATTTTAAACATTAAAAATGAAAATAGAAACACAGCATATCAAGTTCATTAGACATATCAAAACTAGTTCTTAGCAAGAAGTTTATAGCATTAATATCTATGTTGAAAGATTTCAAACAACACAACTGGATGAACCAAAAAAACCAAAAAGAGTGCAAAGAAACAAAACACAAAAACATCAATGAAATAGGAGGGAGATTCCAAGAAGAAAATGGAAGGATCCTGCTGCTCTAGTCTAGGGAAAGATAGTTAAAGTGGAGAGAATACAATCTCAGGGAAGAGTAAAGGAGAAAACAGTAGTGGAAACTCCATGCAAGTTAGAGTGACACTGTGGATCTCCCTGGAAAGTGTGGATATGGACACAACACAGGATTCCAGGAGCCAAGAGCTCCAGCACCAGCTCTGGAGTGAGGTGAGACCAGACCGTGGCAGCCCAAGCCACTGGAGATAAAGCTGTTGAGGAGAGCCTGGAGTGAGTCTGGGTTGAAGCCCTGTTGGGGAGAGTGTACCTGCCAATCCAGAGGAACAAAAAGGGGCATGATTCTCTTTCCCTGACCACCCAACTAGCTGAGTGAGGGTGGATGCATTTTGGACATATATAACAGCTGCACCAGCTTGTTTCTGCTCACCCAGCAACCAGCTGAGAGGCAACACCTGAGTCTGGCTAGGAGAACTGACGGGAGGCTAGGCACCTGTGACTGTCAGAGCATTGTGTTCTGGGACTGTGAAAACACTGTGGCTATGTGGGAGGGCACAGGGTGTGGCTGGGTCACTGGGAATTTGCTGTGGGTGGCTCCAAACATGTAGGACTCTCTTATTGCCTGGGGAGGGTCATTACTATGGGATCCATGCTCACACTGAGCACTACATGGATCCTTTGTGTAGTTCTAGACGAATATAGCACCCACTGGGGCTAGCAGCTGGGCATTTGTTGCCTTAGAGGAGAGGAGATGAGTGTGAGACCATTCAACATTGCTGACCAAAACCTCCCCTCTGATAAAAAAAAGAGGAAATTTATCATTCCAAAGTTGGGTATCACCTTGGATACTCCCCTCACCCTGGAGCACTGAACACAGCTCCCTGTCCAAACAGTACATGCCCCTGGGTATTCACTGAAAGAGCAGATACTCCACTAAGCCACAGAGGAATAGTTCAAAGATAAAAGTCATCAGAAGGGGAAAAAACAACAACCATCTCCACAAATGCTTAAAAATAAATACAGAAATTAAAAGAACAAGAATAAGGAAGACAACATGAGTCCCCTAAAAGAACACAACATTTCAATACTAGAATGTGAAGATGAAGAGATTGAAGAAGTGCTTGAAATGGAATTCAAAAAAACACAAGATTACTTATAAGTAATTAGAAGGTAATCCATAAATTAAAGAAATCCATGCATCACATGAATGAAAAGTTTTCCCATGAAAATGAAATTTTAAAGAGATTTCAAAATGAAATTTAGAATGTAGAATTCAAAACATCAGTAAAAAATGCAGTGTAAAACTTTAACAACAAGCTCCATTAGGCAGAAGAAAGAATATCTGAGTTAGAAGACAAATCTCTGGAAATTTTATTGTCAGACCAAAAAAAAAATTAAAGAAATTAGAAAAATTAAAAATAGTGTAGTAGGGATACTATCAAATGACCCAACATACAGGTCTTAGGAGCTTCTGAAGGTGCAGACATAGAGAATAGATTAGAAGGCCTTTTTAGTTAAATAACTGCAGAAAAATTTCCCAATTTGAAGAAATAAAGGGATGTTCAAGTACAGGAAGCACATAGAACTCCTAATAGACATGACCAGAAAAGATCTTCACCACAACACATTGTAGTCATAATTTTAACATTAAAAAAACGTAAAAGTCCAGTGCCACGCTCAATAGGCTAATCCTCCACCTTACGGCACCAGCACACCAGGTTCTAGTCCCAGTCGGGGCACCAGATTCTTTTCCGGTTGCCCCTCTTCCAGGCCAGCTCTCTGCTGTGGCCCGGGAGTGCAGTGGAGGATGGCCCAAGTGCTTGGGCTCTGCACCCCATGGGAGACCAGGAGAAGCACCTGGCTCCTCCCATTGGATCAGTGCGGTGCGCCAGCCACCGCGTGCCAGCCACGGCGGCCATTGGAGGGTGAACCAATGGCAAAAGGAAGACCTTTCTCTCTGTCTCTCTCTCTCACTGTCCACTCTGCCTGTCATAAAAAACATAAAAATTTCTAAGATGTGCAGTAGAGAAACTATATATTACTTTCAGAAGATCTCCAGTTAGACTCACAGCTGACTTCTCATCAGAAACCCTGTAGGCTAGAAGAGAATGGATAAATATATTCCAAGTCTTAAGAGAAAAAAAAAACCTGTCAATACAGAATACTATACCCTCTAAAGCTCTCATTTATGGGTGAAGATGAAATAATGACCCTCAATAACAAACAGAAATTGAAAGAATTTGTCACCATGCATCCAGCCTTACAAAGGTGCTTAAGCATGTGCTACACACAGAAACACAGAAACATGATCATCACCATGAAAGAAGATGAAGGCAGAGAGGGAAACTCTCAGTGAAAGTACAAAAGAAATCCAAAGTAAGCAATAGTAATATTTATGGAAAAATGGCAGGGCTAAATCATTACTTACCAATAGTCACCCTGAATGTAAATGGCCTCAATTCTCCAGCTCAAAGATATAGACTGGCTGCATGGATAAAACAAGACCCATCTATTTGCTGCCTATAACAAATACATCTCACCCACAAAGATACATGTAGATTGAAAGTGAAAGGATGGAAAAAGTCATTCCATATTAACAGAAACCAAAAAAGAAAAGCTAGTGTAGGCATTCTAATATCAGAGCAAATAGACTACCACAAAATTGTTAAAAGAGACAAAAGAAGGGCACTGTTTAAGGATTAAGGGGTCAATTCAACAGGAAGATGTGAGTATTATAAATGCATATGCACCCAATTACAGGGTGCCTGGCTATATAAAAAATGCTAATGGATCTAAAGGGAGACATAAACTTCAATAAAATGGGAACCTCAACAACAATGAAAAACAAGAGCTAACTGACAATATAGACCAGATGGACCTAACAGATATCTACAGAACTTTTCACCCCTCAGTTGCAGAATACACATTCTTCTCAGCAGTGCATGGACCTTTCTCTATGATATACCACATGCTAGGCCATAAAGCAAGTCTCAGAAAGTTCAAAGAAATCAGAAACATGCCATGCATCTTCCCTGACCACAATGGAATACAGCTGGAAATAAACAACTCCAGAATCTTTAAAACAAATGGAAATTCGTGGTGACTAAACAACATGCTCCTGAATGAACCGTGTGTCATGGAAGAAATCAAAAGAAAAATAAAAAAAATTCCAGAAACAAGTGAGGCTGACAATACAACATATCAAAACAGAAGGGATAAGCCAAAGCAAAGCTGAAAGAAAAGTTTATATCAACTGGTGCCTACATCAAGAAATTGGAAAGACACCGAATAAAAAAGCTATCAATGCATCTTAAGGACCTAGGAAAAAACAGCAAACCAAACCCAAAACTAATAGGAGAAAAGAAATAATTAAAATTAGAGAAGAAATAAACAAAATTGAAGCAAAGAAATTCAAAAGATCAGCAAAACGAAGAGCTGGTTTCTTGAAAAACATAAACAAAATTGATACAAATTGAAACAAAAAGAGGGAGAGGACCCGAATCAATTAAGTCAGAGATGAAAAAGGAAATATAACACCAGATACCACAGAAATAAAAGAATCATCAGGAATTACTACAAAGAGCTGTATGCCAACAAATTGGGATGCATAGGAGAAATGGATGGATTCCTGGACACATACAACCTTCCAAAATTGAGCCAAGAAGACTTAGAAAACCTAACCAGATCAATAACCAAGACAGAGAATGAATCAGTAATGAAGACCCTCCCAAAAAAGAAAAGCCCAACCAATGGCTTCATTGTTGAATTCTACCAGATATTTAAAGAAGAACTAATGCTAATTCTTCTCAAGCTATTCAAAAACAATTGAAAGGGAGGGAATCTTCCCAAACCCCTTCTTTGAAGCCAGCATCACATTAATTCCTAAACCAGAAAAAGATATAACAGAAAAAGAATACTATAGATCAATATCCCTGATGAACATAGATGGAAAAATCATCAACAAGATACTAGCCAATTGAATCCAACAATACACCAGAAAGATCATTCACCTGGACCAAGTGGAATTTATCCCTTGTTTGCAGGGATGATTCAACATTTGCAAATCAATCAACGTGATATATCACATTAACAAACTGCAGAAGAAAAAACATGATTATCTCAATAGATGCAGAGAAAGCGTTTGATAAAATACAACACCCTTTCAGGATGAAAACCTTAAGCAAATTGGATATAGAAGTTAAATTCCTTAGCACAATCAAGGCAATTTATGACAAACCCATGACTAGAATCCTATTGAACAGGAAAAGTTGGAAGCACTCCCACAAAGATCTAGAACCTGACAAGAATGCCCACTCTCACCATTGCCATTCAATATAGTCCTGGAAATTTTATCCAGAGCTATTAGGCAAGAAAAATAAATCAGGGGCTGGCGCCATGGCTCACTTGGCTAATCCTCTGCCTGCGGTGCTAGTATACCATATGGGCACCAGGTCTAGTCCTGGTTGCTCCTCTTCCAGGCCAGCTCTCTGCTGTGGCCCGGGAGGGCAGTGGAGGATGGCCCAAGTGCTTGGGCCCCTGCACCCACATGGGAGACCAGGAGGAAACACCTGGCTCCTGGCTTTGGATTGGTGCAGCGTGAGCCGTGGCAGCCATTTGGGGAATGAACCAACAGAAGGAAGACCTTTCTCTCTGTATCTCTCTCTCACTGTCTATAACTCTACCTGTCAAATAAATTTTTTTAAAAAAGAAAAAGGATGCAAATTGGGAATGTGGAAGTTAAAATATCACCATTTGCAGATGACACTATTCTATATATAGGGGATCCAAAAGATTCTACTAAGACTATTGGAATTCATAAAAGACTTTGGTTAAGTGGCAGGATATAAAATTATACAAAAAACCAGTAGCTTCTGTGTACATAGACAGTGCCACGGTTGAGAAAGAACTAAGGTCAGTCCCATTCACAGTACTACAAAAAATTAAATACCGTGGAATAAATTTAACCAAAAACATCAAAGATATCTAACAATATAAATTTCAAATCATTTTTGAAAGAAATAAAAGAAGACATAAAAAACAGAAAAGTCCTCCATGTACATGGATTTGGGAAACAAATATTAACAAAATGTCCAAATTCCTAAAAAAATGTACAGATCCAATTCAATCCCAACTGAAATACTAAGGACATCCTTCTCAGTTATAGAAAAAAATGATGCTGAAATTCATGTGGAAACACAGGAGACCCCTTACAGCTAAAGCAATCTTAAATAGCAAAAAAAAATCTGGAGTCATCAAAATATCAGATGTCAAGACATACTACAGGACAGTTATAATCTAAACAGCCTGGTACTAGCACAAAAACAGAATGGATATACTAGGGGAGCACAATAGAAACTCCAGAAATAAATCCACACATCTACAAATAACTTATCTTTGACAAAGGAGCTAAAATAATCCCTGGAGCAAGGCCAGTCTCCTCAACAAACAATGCTAGGGAAACTAGCTCTCCACATGCAGACATCTGAAGCAAGATCCCTACCTTACATCTTACACCAAAATCCATTCAAAATGGATCAATTACCTAAATCTATGACCCAATACAATCAAATTACTAGAGAACATTCAGTAAACTCTTCAAGATATTGGCATAGGGAAAGAATTCTTGGAAAAGACCCCAGAGGCATAGGCAATCAAAGTCAAAATTAACAAATGAGAGTACATCAAACTGAGAAATTTCTGCACTGCAAAAGAAATACTCAGTCAAGTGAAGAGGCAAACAACAGAATGGGAGAAATTATTTGTAATATGCAACTGATAAAGGATTAATATCCAGAATATTTAAAGAGCTCAAGAAACTCAACAACAACAACAAAATCCTGTTAAGAAATGGCAAAGGACTTTAACTAAACAGAAACTTTTCAAAAGAAGAAATCCAAATGGCCAACACACACATGAAAAAATGCTCAGGGTCACTATCCATCAGGGAAATGTAAATCAAAGCCACAGTGAGGTTTCACTTCACCCTTATCAGAATGGCTTCCATTGAGAAATCAACAAGCAAAAATGCTGGCAAAGATGCGTGGAAAAAGTAACCTAAACCACAGTTGGTGGAAATGTAAACTGGTGCAGCCACTGTGGAAGACAGTATAGATACATCAGGAATCTGTATGCAGACCTCCTATTTGACCCTCCTATTTGACCCACCCACCCCACTTCTGGGAAGTTACTCAAAGGAAGTGAAAGGATATGAAAGAGTGATCTGTACCTATACATTTATTGCAGCTCACTTCACAGTAGCTAAGATACGGAATCAACTCAGATGCCTGTCAACTGAAGACTGAATAAAGAAATAGGATATATACCATGAAATACTACACAGCACTAAAAATAATAAAATCCTGTCATTTGCAACAAAATGGATGCAACTGGAACATTATAGTTAGAGAAATAAGCCAGTCCCCAAAAGGCAAATACTATATGTTATCCCTGATTTGTGGTAACTAATAGAGTACCTATAAGATAATCTATAGAAGTGAAGTTGACACTTTGAGGTACTATGGCTTTGAACAGCCCTTGTCTCAAATGTTGAGGAAAAGTTTTATTTTTCATATAATTTGTTGAGCTTTGAACTTAGTATAAGGTTAATCTTATGTGTATTAAGTTAATTGAAAATTATCTGTGTCTTTAATGTGCTGTACACTGTTATTTAATGCTATAACTAGTACTCCAACAGTATTTTTTTCACTTTGTGTTGCTATATGGGGCAAACTGTTGAAATCTTTACTTAATATATACTAAATTGATCTTCTGTATATAAAGAGAATTGAAAATGAATCTTGATGTGTATGGAAGGGAAGAGGGAGCGGGAAAGGCGAGGGTTGTGGGTGGGAGGGAAGTTATGGGGGAGGGAAGCCATTGTAACCCATAAGCTGTACTTTGGAAATTTATATTCATTAAATAAAAGTTTAATAAATGAAAAAAAAGAATGACCAAAAAAAATAGATCTTAGTAAAAAATAAGAATGGGAATAGGAGGAGGAGGAAAAAGGGTTGGGGTGCTGATGGGAGAGAGGGTAAAGTGGAAAGAATCATTATGTTGCTAAATTTGTATTTATGAAATGCATGAAATTTGTATACCATAAGTAAATGATTTCTGGGAAAAATAAATAAAATGAGAAAAAGAAAAAACTTTAGTGACAAAATGTTTCAAAAATAGAAAAATTTGAAACAGTCACTGATATGTAGCCACCAGAAAGATAAAATAGATATAATATTTGGCTTTATTTGCTTTATATTTTACTTGGCTATTTTTTCTTTTTTTGGAATTATAAATCATTGCAAATGCAGTAAAAAAAAATCCATGAAATAAAGGGTATAAAATACAAAGTGTAAGTGAAATGAAAAGTTGTTTTTTGAAAATGTGGATAAAATTTGTAGAACTACAGCTAGATTAAAAAAGAAAAAATAAAGACTCATAAAAAAATCAGAAGTAAAAACTAAGATGTGACAACTAATACCACAAAAATATGAATGATCATTAGCCATTATTATGAACATGTATATGCCATTATATCAGCAAACCTTGAAGAAATGGATAAGCTTAATGACATACATAAGCTATGAAAATTGCTGTAAAGAGACCAGATAATGAATAATGAGATTGAGTCAGTAATATAAAGTAACCCAATAAAAGAGCTCAAAGGTAAATTTACTCTGTTTGCAGATGGCATGATTTTAAATACAAAAAAAAACTAAAGATTCAACCAGTAAGTTTTATAACTCATAAATAAATTTAGCAGAGTTGCAGAATATAAAATCAACAAAGGAAAAACACCCTTTTGAAAAACTGAGGAGGAAATTCCAATGTGGCTGAATAGAACAATGTACTGTGCAAAGCTAGGGACAAAGAGTAAAAGTAAGTAAGTAAATAAATAAATGAATAAACACAATAATTTAAAAGGTAGGAAGGACACCGTGAGGAGAGAATTAAAGAGAAAAGCACAGTGGAAATTCTACGAAGGAAGAAGAATACCATGGTCCTGTGTGGAAGGTGTGGATGTGCAGCACGAACATGGACACAACGCATTACTCCAGCAGCTCAGATCCACAGAGTGTGCCATCTTGAAGATGGAGATGAGAGCAACCCACGGTGATATAGCAAGAGAGAGTGTGGCATGAGTCCACCCTGCAGCCCTAGGGTCTGAGTGTACCTGTGGACCCAGTGGAAGTAAGAGGTGGTTGTTTCTCTCACGGCATTCCCCTCACAATGGCATCCTGTGAACACATGAGACATTGGGAGCCATTTTGGGCATGAATGGCAGCTTTGTAAGCCCTTGTGTGCACACACAGCAACTACCTGAGACAGGGCACCATCTTACCTGCTATACTGGTAGTGGCAGCAGGGAGAAGGCAAGATTTGGCCAGTGGTTCTTGTTTATGCAAATGATCCAGGCATTCTAGCAGAGGGAAAAACCCATGTTCCCTACTGACTTTGAGTCTGGCTGGGAGGGTTGAAAGGGAATAGAAACCTACATAAGACTGTGAGGTACCCCCATCTTTCCAACATACCACAGGCTCTGGGACTCAAGCCACCAAGGTGGGGCACCACAGGTAGCTGGTTAGGGGAACATTTGCCTCTCTGTGGATCCGCCAGGCTGACAGGGTGGAGCAGACCCTCTGCACCCAGTGACTGTGGGAGACTGATGTGCTGAGACTGTGGGGATTCTGGTGCTATGCAAGTTTTCTCAGTGTAGCTGGATTGTAATCACTGCTATTGGCCCTGCTTGCTGGGAACTCCCTGGTTGCTTGAGGGGGGAGGGGTCATTGCAACATGATCTATGATAGGAGTGAGGAATGTGCAGGTTAGTTGTGTGGTTCCTACAGCAGTGTGGATGAGTGTTTCACCCTCTGGGAGCTAAAACCTGGGCATTGATTACCTTGGAGGAGTGGAGGTGAGGGTGTGATCATACCAACAAAGAGAGTCCCTCCTTCTGTTAACAAGAGAAGATCTACTACACCCAGCGTGGATGTTACCCTGGATACACCCCAGCCTGGAGCACTGACCGGGGCTCCCTAGCCACACCCAGCACAGACCTCTTGGTATTCACTGAAAGTGCACACAGAGGCATAGTTCAAAGATAAAAGCCATAGAGGAATAAAAAATGAACAAGTATCTCCACAAATGCCTAAAAACAAATGCAGAAGTTCAAGTAACAATAATTAGGATGACAACAGGACCTCCCCCAAAGGAACACAACATTTCAGTATTAGAATATGAAGATGAAGAGATTGATGAAATGCCTGAAATGGAATTAAACAGATTAATCATAGGATTAGTCAAAAGCAATCAGAAGAAAACCACAAATTAAAGAAATACATAGATAAATGAATGAAAATTTTTCCCATGAAATTATTTTAAAGAGAAATCAAAATATTGGAAATGAAGAATTTACTATGTTAAATAAAATATTAGTGGAAAGAATTAACAACAGACTTAGTGAGGCAAGAGAAAGAATATTTAGATGAAAAGAAATCTTTGGAAATTTTTCATTCAGACCAAAAAAATGTAAAACAAATTAGAAAAACTAAAAATAATGTTGGATAATCATAGAATACATTCAAATGACCTAGCATACGGGGCTTAGTAGTTCCTGGAGGTGTGGAAAGAGAGAAAGGACTAGAAGGCCTATTTAGTGAAATATTTACAGAAAGCTTCCCCAATTTGGAGAAAGAAAGGGATGTCCAAATACAGGAGACTAATAGAAATGACCAGAAAAGAGCTTCACCATAACACATTATAGTCAGAATGTTAACAGTACAACATACAGAATGTGCGTAAGAGAAAGGGCGTATGGGTTTCAGAAGATCTCCAATTAGACTCACAGCTGACTTCACATCATAAGCCCTATAGTCTAAAAGAGAGTGGAGAAATATAGTCTGAGTCTTAAGAGAAAAAAACCGTCAACCCAGAATACTGGGTTAGCTCCCGTTAATTCTGCATTAACTCTCATTTATAAATGGCGGTGAAATAAAGATCTTTCATAACAAACAGAAATTGGAAACATTTTTCACCACTGGTCCAGTCTTACAAAAATGCTTAAGGATATGCTACACATAGAAACACACAATCATAGTCATTATTATAAAATAATGTGAGTACAGAAAAAATTTCCAGTAAAAGTACAAAGGAAATCCAAAGTAGACAATAGGAATAATTATGGAAAAATTGGCAGGTCATTACTTATCACTGGTAACCTTGAATGTAAATGGCCTAAACTCTCCAGTTAAAAGGTATAGACAAGATGACTGGATTAAAAATCAAGGCCCATGTACCTTCTGCTTACAAGAAATATACTTTACAAACAAAGATACATGAAACTAAAAATGAATGTATGAAAAAAGAATTCCATGCTAACATAAGCACAAAAAGGTAGAGGATAGCCTTCCTTATATCAGACAAAATAGATTTTACTACAAAAATTGTTAAAAGAGAAAATGTTTAGGACATCTTACATTCTATGAGTCTGCTGTGTATCCTGCTTCTCATGTTGGATCGTTCTCTGCTTTTTTATTCTATCAGTTAGTATTAGCAGACACTAGTCTTGTTTATGCAATCCCTTTGACTCTTAGACTTATCAGTATTATCAATTGTGAACTGAAACTGATCACTTTGACTAGTGAGATGGCATTGGTACATGCCACCCTGATGGGATTGAATTGGAATCCCCTGGCATGATTCTAGCTCTACCATTTGGGGTAAGTCAGCTTGAGCATGTCCCAAACTGTACATCTCCTCCCTCTCTTATTCCCACTCTTATATTTAACAGGGATCACTTTTGAGTTAAATTTAAACACCTAAGAATAATTGTGTGTTAATTAAAGAGTTCAACCAATAGTATTAAGTAGAACAAAAAAATACTAAAAGGGATAAAGTATTAACCTGTACTTCAACAGTCAGGACAAGGGCTGATCAAGTCACCGTTTCTCATAGTGTCCATTTCATTTCAACAGGTTTCCTTTTTGGTGCTTGGTTAGTTGTCACTGATTAGGGAGAACATATGATATTTGTCCCTTTGGGACTGGCTTATTTCACTCAGCATGATGTTTTCTAGATTCCTCCATTTTGTTGCAAATGACCGGATTTCATTGTTTTTGACTACTGTATAGTATTCTATATAGTGCATGTCCCATAATTTCTTTACCCAGTCTATTGTTGATGGGTGTTTAGGTTGATTCCAGGTCTTAGCTATTGGGAATTGAGCTGCAATAAATATTAAGGCCTCAGAATCAGCCCTTAAGGCATTCAGATCTGGCTGAAGAATCCATGAGAGTATTTTAGCATGGAAAGCCAAGACACTTAGCAAAAAAAAAACCCAAAAAACCAAAAACAAAAAAACCTAAATGAAAGATCTCTGCGAGTGAGATCCCAGTGGAAAGAACAGGTCATCAAAGAAGGAGATGCCTTTCTCTGAAGGGAGGAGAGAACTTCCACTTTGGCGAACTCAAATGGCTCCCATAGCCTTGGCAACTCATGACAAAAGCCTAGAGAGATTACCGACATCATAAACAAGAGTGTCAATTGTTAAGTCAACAACAGGAGTCACTGTGCACTTACTCCCCATTTAGGATCTCTGTCCTTAATGTGTTGTACACTGTGAATTAATGCTATAACTAGTACTCAAGCAGTACTTTTCACTTTGT
The DNA here is from genome assembly GCF_033115175.1 of Lepus europaeus. Classification (NCBI taxonomy): domain Eukaryota; kingdom Metazoa; phylum Chordata; class Mammalia; order Lagomorpha; family Leporidae; genus Lepus; species Lepus europaeus. Next base: position 124,628,279 of record NC_084833.1, on the reverse strand, counting down.
GTTTCTGTGTTGGTGCAAACTGTTGAAATCTTTACTGAATATATACTAAATGGATCTTCTGTATATAAAGATAATTGAAAATGAATCTTGATGTGAATGGAAGGGGAGAGGGAGCAGGAGATGGGAGGGTTGTGGGTAGGAGGGAGGTTATGGGGTGAAAAAGCCACTGTAATGCAAAAGCTGTACTTTGGAAATTTATATTTATTAAATAACAGTTTAAAAAAAAGAAAAAAAGTACTCAAGATCATTAGCCATTAGGGAAATGCAAAACAAAACTACAATAAGGTTTCGTCTCATCCCATCAGAATGGCTTGCATATAGAAATCAGCAAAGAACAAATATTGGTGTGGCTGTGGGAAAAAGGATACCTTAATCCACTGTTGGTGGGGAAACTATACTGGTATAGCCACCATGGAAGACAGTATGGAGATATCTAAGAAATCTGAACATAGACCTACCATATGACCCAGCCATCTCACTCCTGTGAATCAACCCAAACCAAAAGAAATCAGTATTTGAAGGAGTTATCTGTACCCCCATGTTCATTGCAGCACAGTTTACAATAGCTAAGATATGGAATCAACCCAAACGTTCATCAACCTTTGACTGGATAAAGAAATTAAGTACAAATGAAATTCTGTCTTTTGCATCAAGATGGTCACAATTGGAAACCATTATACTTAGTGAAGTTAGCCAATACCAGAAAGACAGATATCATATGGTTTCCCTGATCTGAGTTAAATAATAGAGTGCCTGAAATGTTATGTATTGAAATGAAATAGACATTTTGAGATTGTTTATCGCCCTTGTCTCTTGCATTGAGAAAGAACGTTTTGTTTTGCTTATTCTTCATACTATTTGTTGAACTTTTTACTTAGAGTAGGGCTAACAATATGATCACTAAGTATACTGAAAATAGATCATTGTAAAAATTAAGAATGGAAATGTAAGAGGGAGGGGAAGGAAGGTTTGTAGCATGGGCAGGAGGGAGGTTATGGGGAGAAGGCCACTAAGTTCCTAAATCTGTATATATGAAACATATGAAACTTATGTAACTTTAATAATAATAATAATAATAATAATAATAATTAAGCAACAAGGGTATCCCCAGGAACAGTGCAGTCTCTAGAGTGGATTGTACTTTTCTGTATGCACTGCAATGACTTCCAGCTCCTGTCTGCAAAAGGACATCTTCAGGCCACATTACCTTTTTATAGGATGAAATCACAGCTCCTGGATAACAAACTTTGGCCCAAGAAACTCACAATGCCCCCAAGAGAATGGATGTTATGATCATTTCCTAGTCTGTGTGCAACATGTGATATGTCCAGCACAACATCCGTAAGAGAAGTGGAGTTCAAACACAAAATACAGAAGCATAAGGTCAAGAGTAGGCATGTAGTAATTCAACAGATTGCAGGAAATAGGTCTTCTCATTGGTTGGGATTATTGTGCCAGGTATAACATCATCAAATAGGTTTTTGTAAAGATTTATTTATTTATTTGAAAGTCAGAGTTACACAGAGAGAGAAGGAAAGGCAGAGAGATGGAGGTCTTCCGTCCTCTGGTTCACTCCCCAATTGGCTGCAACAGCCAGAGCTGTGCCTATCTGCAGTCAGGAGCCAGGAGCTTCTTCTGGGTCTTCCCACATGGCTGCAGGGATCCAAGGACCCAGGCCATCTTCTACTGCTTTCCCAGGCCATGGCAGAGAGCTGGATAGGAAGTGGTGTGGCCAGGACCCCAACCCGTACCCATATGGGCAGCCGGCACCGCAGGTGGTGGCTTTTACCTGCTACGCCACAGCGCTGGCCTCATCAAGCAGTTTTATAAAAGTGTTTTCAGATGCCAATGCTGAAGTAACCTTAGTTTCTTTAAAGAAGCACCTATGTATATAGTGCTTATGCTTATGATTAGGTATTTATTGCTAAGCCTTTTTATTTTCCTTAGAATTTGTAGCTAGGACAAATATGAAAGACTAACACAGTAAGAATAAGTCAACTAATATAGAGTTACCCAGACCTTAAAACAATTACTCTCTTTCTATATAGACATTCTCTTCTTACTATAACTTAATTTTCTATATATAAATTTGAAACTCTTCATATATCCTATAGAGTATACTCTATAACACAATGATATGGAACATAGTTTACTATCATATATTAAAATCTTTTCTTTAAAGAAATTCATTTCTAAGTTGTAAAAATAAAATATTTATTCTTTTCAATTTAAAAATAAAGTCTGAAACTCATATACAAAATAGGCATAATAATGCAGCAAATAAAGAGAAAGAAAAAATCAAACAAATACAAATTGGAACAGGGAAGTCAAATTATCCCTGTTCATAGATGACATAATTCTATACATAGGAGAACCAAAAGACATCACTGAGATACTATTTGAATTCTTAACAGAGCTTGGTAAAATTGCTGTATATAAAATCAACATGCAAAAATCAACAGCCTTCGTATGCAGAAACACTGCCATGGCTGAGAAAGTGCTTGCAAGGTTAGTACCATTTATAGCAGCCACAGTGAATTTAAGTGTCTTTGGATAAATTTAACTAAGGATGTAAAAGATCTCTACAACGTAAATTATAAAACATTAAATAAAGAAATAGAAAACACAGAAATCTTCTATATTCCTGATTGGAAAAATTTAAATCATGCAAATGTCTGTCATACCTAAAGCAATTTACAGATTAAATGCAATCCCAATCAGAATACAAAGGGCATTCTTTTTATATATAGAAAAAAATACTGCTAAATTTCATTTGGGAGCACAAGAGATCTTCGAATAGCAAAAGCAATCTTAAACAACAACAAAAAGCCAGAAGCATCACAACATCAGATTTTGTCATACCACAGTACAAAACAGATTGGTACTGGCACAAAAATACACATGTAGACAAATGGGATAGGATAGAAACCCCAAAAACTAATCTGTGAATCTATAACCAAGTAACCTTTGACAAATGAGCTAAAATCAACACCTGGAGCAACAACATTATCTTCAACAAATGCTGTTGGGAAAATTGGATCTACATGTGCAGTCGTATGGACCAAGACCCCTACCTTATGCCTTGTTAACAAAATCAACCTACAATATATCAAGGATCTAAATCTACAAACTAATACCATCAAATTACTAGAGGAAAACATGATAGATCATCTGCAAAACATTGGTCTAGGCAAAGACTTCTTGAATAAGACCCCTGAAACACAGGCAATTGAAGGAAAAATTGACAGCTGGGTATACATCAAGCTAAGAAATTTCTGCACTACAATGGAAACACTCAATAAAGTGAAGAGTTAACCTACAGAATGGGAGAAAATATTTGCAAATTATGCAACTGTAAAGGAGTAATCTCCAGGGTCCCTAGAGAGCTCAAGTAACTCAACAAGATAAACAATCCAGTTAAGAAATGGGCCAAGAATGTGAACTTGTATTTCTCAAAGACACATGAAAAATCATCCGGATCACTAGCCATCAGGGAAATTCAAGTAACAACCACAATGAAGTGTCATCTCAGGCCAGTCAGAATGCCTATAATACAAAAATCAAAAAACAATGCATGGGGCTGGCATGTGGCATAATGGGTTAGACTGACCCCTGCAAAATCGGCATCCCATAGGGAAGCCAGTCTGTGTCCTGGCTGCTCCACCTCTGATCCAGTTCACTGATAATGTACCTTGGAAAGTGCAGAAGATAGCCAAGGTCCTTGGGCACCTGAAACCACATGGGAGATCAGAAGAAGCTCCTGGCTCCTGGCTCTAGCCTGGCCCAGTCTCAGCCATTATGACCATTTTAGAGTGAACCAAGGTCTTTCTATCTTTCTTTTTATCCATTTTTCTCTGTAAGTCTGCCTTTCAAATAAATAAAAGGTATCTTTCTAAAAAACAATAAATGCAGGTGAGAGTGTGGGGAAAGGTAACCTAATGTACAGTTGGAGGGAATGCAAATTAGCACAACCATTATGGAAGAGAGTATGGAGATTACTCAGAAATCTTAAAATAGATCTACCATATTACCCAGCCATCCCACTCCTGGGAATTTACTAAAACGAAATGAAATCAGCATATAAAGGGTTACTTATTTGTTTCCCATAGTTTTGTTTGTTTGTTTGTTTGTTTTTTTCAGCTCAATGCACAATACCTAAGATATGGAATCAAACCAGATAAGCATCAACTGATGACTGGATAAAGAAAATGTGGCATACAACACCACTGAAGACTTCAGTCACAAAAAATAAGGAAATCCTGTCTTCACAACAAATGGATGACCATTATGCTTAGTGAAATAAGCCAGTCACAAACATTCCAATATTATGTTTTTCTGTGATACATTGCAGTTAATATAGAATAAATAATATGCATAAGGATAAAAAGACATGCTGTAATTTGATTGTTGTTTTTAGCACTTGTTTATACTCCTGTGGGACTGTGGCTTTTCTACTTTTTACTATTTGAATATTTTACTTAGTAGAGCACTAAACCTATGATTACTGAATGGATAGAAATTATGTTTTGCAAAAGTTAAAGAAAAAAGAGAGGAAGGAAGGAGGGGGATTGTGGAAGGAATTTTAGAGCAAGGGAAATGTGGTTATCTTCTTAGAATTTTATAGAGGAAGTACATAAAATCTGCTTTCTTCATATTAATAAAAATAAAAAAATTTAAAAATAAAGAGAAAAGATTGGAATTGCTGTGGCTGGGCGGAGATGAAAGCAGAGAAATGATTTTTGTGGGGAGTACAGGGATTAGTTTTGTGATGAAAATGTTTTGTAGTAACACATATTGGTTGCAATAACACTGAAAGTAGAAAAAAAAACTGAATTGCTCACCATAAAAGGGTTACTTTCATGGTGTGTGAATTTTACCTCAAGCTAAAACTTAAAATTTTACCTCAAGTTATTAAAGTTATTGGACACCACAAAATCCACACTTCCAAGAAAATAGGCTTAATTCATGTATATAAAAGGAATTAAGAATACATATTGGTTAACTAGAATTTATCAGAAGTCTTTAAAAACAAAACAAATTATTCCTAAAAAAAGGAGTAACATGGAGATTATAATAAAGATAATGTTATAAATTATAGGTAAATTAATTATATAATGAGACACAGAAAAATATTAGTTCCTTTAAATATTGATAAATTCATAAATTTTAAAAAAAGACTGGCCAAAATGAGGAAATGTACATAAAACACATAGAAATGAAAAAGAGGAGGCTACTGCTGATCTATTGATTAAAAATGAAAAATTTGAGGCAATATATTTGAAAATTTAGATGAATGGGAAATCTCCTAGAAAAAATATATTTTCTTCAACACACTTGAAAATAAGCCAAAATTATGTTACTACTATAATCTTCAGAGAATCACATCCACAGTTTCAAATGACTCCACAAAGAAAATGCTAGCTCTAGATGGATTTACTTATGAAATCTATCAAAGAGAGATGAAACAGTACACCTAAAACTCTAAGTCCCATTCCCAAATCATTTATTAGAACCTAAACATTGGAAGCAAAACCTGAGAAATATATATTGGTACAAAATATAAAAATTAAGGAGTCCTATATTTTTAAAATAGCCAATCATGGATATCATCCAAATATCCATCAGTAGTAGATAGTTATTAGATAAGTTGTGGTGTATTTGTAAAAGAGATCCTATACAACATTGAAAATCTATGAATCCCTGCAATAAATAGTTGAATTTCATAAATAATGATGAATACAAGACATCAATATAAAAAGGTTGAATGCCTTATGATTCAATTCAAAATAGGAAACACTGAACAAGAAGTGGTTGTTAAATTTGGGGAGAAGGAGCCAGTAGTTGCAAAGCATCCTAAATATATACTTTGCATCTCAGTGATAATTATGATATATCAACTATGTGCAAATTTGGGGATCTGTATATAGATAGTTGGAAGCACATCAGAAGATCAGAAAAAGCTCCTGGCTCCTGGCTTGACCTGGCCCAGCCTCAGCCATTGTGACTATTTGTGTTACTGTGGTGTGTATATAAATAAAAAAGATCCCTGATAGAAATGAGACTGTCTCCTCTACAAAAATCAAGTCATATGGCATAATTAATGGATGAAGCAATTAGCATAATACAATTGTATGTGTGTTTCAACAAAATCACATAAACATGGGACTGTTGGTAGCATTGATCTCAGAGAGGAAGAAAGTATGACTTTGAAGTAGAATTTCAACCATTTTCCTTCTACATTTTGTCATCTCGATTTTTCCAAGAGTTTTTCATGATGTATTATTTTCCTTAACAATACCAAATTGGAAGCTTTTGACAAAGAGAGTGGTTTGCTTGGCAGTGAGGAAGAGGAGGAGGGCTGGAAAAGGAAATATTCCCACCGTGGACACTATGGCTTTGGTTTGAGACTTTTCAAAAAAAATCAAAGCAAGTGTTTGAATGCTAGGGCAGATGGAGGGGCCTACTTACCGGTAGGCTCACGAAGGTGTCTTTGGGAGAAGGGCCAGCTCTCAAGGTTCCCCTGTAGAAGGCAGGGCCCTCATAACTCCCTGTGATGGGCCTCCAGGTGGCAGAGCGCAGCCTGCAAGAACAGCAACACATGAGGGGGAGGAAAACTTACCCCAGCTCTAGTCTGCACTCTGAGGTTAGATTGCCTCAGAGGAAACTAGGGAGATGGATGAGGTGGATGCATTAGACTTGGAGTTGGGAGACGTGCTCTGTGGTCAAAGCAGTTGAAAACATAGACCCAGTTCGTTCAGTTCTCCGAGTCGTGGGCTGTTTCTCTGCAAAGAGAGCAGGATGAAAACCCAGAGTTACCCGATCACTGGAAGTGTCCACTGGGCATAGGCAGGAACATACCTGTCAAAGAAGTCCATTTTCATGTCCAGGGAGTAGATGGTATAGCCCTTCAGGGTCACCTTATTGAGGCTAACGGAGTCAGTTAACCCTGCAGAAGGGGACAGCATGGGGGATATGAATAGGAAAGATTGGACAGTCACCAGTGTCTAGGACAAAGAAACAAGGCAGGTATATGCCTCATTACCAGGGCACAGCTAGGATGGCAAACACTTGTCTGATGTGCTGTGAAAAATATTTCTTGTTTATTTTTCCACACTCAAGCATGTTGCTCACATGATATTCAAACTCCCTAAAACTGTGGAAAGAACACTGTGCTCCCGTCAAGGACAAAAAAGCACCCAACACTGGCCAGCACCATGGCTCACTAGGCTAATCCTTCGCCTGCAGCACTGGCACCCCAGGTTCTAGTCCCGGTTGGGGCGCTGGATTCTGTCCCGGTTGCTCTTCTTCCAGTCCAGCTCTCTGCTGTGGCCCGGGAAGGCAGTGGAGGATGGTCCAAGTGCTTGGGCCCTGCACCCTCATGGGAGACCAGGAGGAAGCATCTGGCTCCTGGCTTCGGATCATCGCAGCACACCGGCTGTAGCGGCCATTTGAGGGGTGAACCAACGGAAGGAAGACCTTTCTCTCTGTCTCTGTCTCTCTCTCTCTCTCTCTCACTAACTTTGCCTGTCCAAAAAAAAAAAAAAAAAAAGAAGGCACCCAACATAACTGCTCAACTTTCATGTCTTGGAGAACTGGAAAAGTAGAAGAAAGGAGACGGGAAGTTCGACATCTTGGGTCTTAGGATCCCAGTATTCCAATTCTGAGGGATTCATTCCTAGCCTCCCATTCCCAACATAACCCAGATCTCAGGTTCCAAAAGTGAAGAGGAGTTAGTGCCTGCTTCTCAGGTCCAGAGCCCACCTTTCTGCTCATGTTGAATTCTTGATGTAAAAACCAATCGTCCTTGATTCTCCACGAGGATCCTCAGAAGTTGACAACCCTGCTTGGAACAGAGCAGTTCATGGAAGCTGTATAACCAGGCTGGGGTTTTTTTCCCTAGTACCCATGCTTTCATAGGAATCTCAGAGGGAAAGACATGCAAATTGGGGAAAGAGGCCCCATAGGCAGCTGTATTGCCTATCTCATAATAACCCCTTTGTGTTACTTTTCCACTCATAATCTCACACCCTCTCCACTGCTGATCCTATTAGAAGGGGCAAAGAGACTCACTATTCTTTTAAGCAGAGATCCATACAAAGACTCAGGATTGATTCCTAACGAGGAAATTCAACGCATGCTATAACTGCGCATTGTGTGTCCTGATGGACTATGGCCTGGGAGATGCATCATGCCTATGGCCCTTCCCACATCCTGCTGAGTCCTCAAGGGAGCAGAAACACCGAATGGTAGTTGGTAAGATAGGAGGAAGTCTATGTGAGGACTAGGTTATGTTTGCATTTGACAAGGGGATTGGGGGCATCGCCTGGACTTTGGAATTACATACCGTGAATGTAGGAATGTCCACGTTCCTTGAGTTCTCATTTAGAAATCCTATAATTGTGTCATTTACAAAAACCTGCACAGAAAGGCAACCAGTGTCAGAATAACAGGCTCACCTGCAGAAACAAAGATAAGATGTGATGTAGGCAGAAAGTGGTCCTTATGATGACAGGATTACCTCTGGTGCTCATCGATGGCAGGAAACTGAGTGTCAGGTTGCAATAGAATTTCATTGTGTTAAAGAAGGAAGTCTATTTGTCTTAACTTTGTATTTCCAATCCACCCCAAATCAGAGACGCAGTTAATACTATTGAAGATGTTGATGTTGATCGGACACTAAATACTTTCTATAATAGCAGGGTAAGCTACACTTTTGCCTGCCCACAAGGATAGCTTGCACACACCTACCTGTGCCACATCTGCAGCATGAGCATGGAGACGGCCTCCAGAGCAGATGGGAGTCTCATAGAGGATGAATCCAAAGGACTGTCCACTTCCATTGTTTATAGGAAGATTTTCCATGCTGACTGGAATACTCAACTTTATTGGCTGTGAGAGAGACATGACAGGAAAAGGAAGTCAAACTAGGAGGCTTCTTCCCATTATCCTTGTCACATCTTATTGTACCACATAATGGTCCCCAAGATTTTTTTGGGAGATAATAGGACAGATGCTATGTGATAATGTTGTTGTGCTTCTATTACTAGGGGATTCTGGTAACGGTGGGGATACAGAGAAGAGGCAACAGTTACTATAATCACAAGAATTAGTCAACAATGTAAATAAGTTTTATTCTAAAATAACTGAAGGTCCCTTTACCCTGAAGTAACTTGCAGCCAGCTTGTGTGGTTAAAAACCCAGAGGAGCTAGGAACCAACCCATATGTACCACTTACCCAGCCAGGATCCCAGGAAGTACCTAAAGATCCCTATGCATTCTCCTGTGACCCAGTAAACAACCAAAAACCAGTTCTCAAAATTTCTCCTGCCAATGCCCTTAGAAGTAGACAAATGGCCCTACCCCAACACACTTGTCACTGTGAATATGTTGGACATTCTGTCTGGGGTAGATTATCATTGGAGGCCACAAAAGTTCACCCATTCAGACCTCTAACACGGAAGGTATCCCATATAAACCAACAAGACAGGCTTTGCTTCTATGAGTCTGCAGAAACTGGTGAGCACCCATCATCACATTTTGGTGCACTGTGCTTAGAGGTGACAATAAAACTGCCCTTCCTAAAATAACTACCTGGTGACTGTTGGGACAATTGCACAACATATGCAACATAGGCTACTGACACATTTGCACACATCACCAAAATTTGAGTACATGTGCAAAACTTCACAGGCACTGCACTAAGGAGCCTACCCAGAGCAATAGCCAACATAGTCCATACAACTAACACATCACTAAAAGAATTAGGGCGCTATCAATCTTCTCTGTAAAACTGGTACAACTACCTCATCTAACAAATGAAAAAAATCAATCCCAGACCACAGAAGCATGAAAAAATAAGGAAACATGCTGCCTCCAAAGGAACACAATAACAATAGGAGTCAACCTCCAAGAAAATGAAATAGGAATTTGTGTAACAAGTGATTCAAAACAATGACTTTAAGGAAACAGTGATGTACAAGAGAATAGTAAGAAAGAATTCAACAATATCTGGAAGACAATTCATGATATAAATTAGAAATGTAGAGCCTAGGGAGATTACTGACGCCATGAACAGGAGTGTCAAATTGTTAAGTCAGCAACAGAAGTCACTGTGTACTTACATCCCATGTGAGATCTGTCCTTAATGTGTTGTCTAATGTGCAGTGATGCTATAACTAGTACTGAAACAGTATTTTTATACTTTGTGTTTCTGCGTGGGTACAAACTGATGAGACCTTTACTAATTATATACTGAATCGATCTTCTGTATATAAAGATAATTGGAAATGAAAAAAAAAACCTGGTGTTAAATTGGAAATGGCATAGAAAATTAATTAATTTAAAAAAATATTATGTAGGATCTCTGTCTTTAATGTGCTGTACACGATTATTTAATGCTATAACTAGTACTCCAACAGTATTTTTTTTCACTTTGTGTTGCTATATGGGGGCAAACTGTTGAAATCGTTACCTAATATATACTAAACTGATCTTCTGTATATAAAGAGAATTGAAAATGAATCATGATGTGATTGGAAGGAGAGAGGGAGCGAGAAAGGGGAGGGTTGTGGGCGGGAGGGAAGTTATGGGAGGGGGGAAGCCATTGTAACCCATAAGCTGTTCTTTGGAAATTTATATTCATTAAATAAAAGTTTAATTAAAAAAAGAAATGTATCAAAGTTTGACATCATGAAATAGAACCAAAAAGAAAACTTAGAGCTACAGAACTCAATAAATGAAGTGAGATAAAACAATACAAAATGAAATGTAATTGACAGCCTCAAAAGCAGGTCAGAGAAGGAAAATTTTCTCAATTTGATGTTAGGTCATTTTAAATAACCCAGTCAAACAAAAAGAGAAAATTGGAAAGAATGAATATAGCCTACAGAACACATGGAGCATCATAAATCAGAATTAATGTGGGTTTATCAAAAGGATGAGAGAAGGAAAAAGCCATAAAAATCATAGTCAATGAAACAATTGCTGACTTTTATGGGGCCAGCGCAGTTGTGCAGTAGGTTAATCCTCTGCCTGCAGCACCAGCATCCCGTATGGGCACCAGTTCTAGTCCCTGCTGCTCCTCTTTCAACCCAGCTCTCTGCTATGACCTCAGAAAGCAGTAGAAGATGGCCCAAGTGCTTGGGCCCTGCACCTGCATGGGAGACCCAGAAGAAGCTCCTGGTCCTGGCTTTGGGTCAGCAAAGCTCCGGCCGTTGCAGCCATTTAGGGAGTGAACCAATGGAAGGAAGACCTTTCTCTCTCTCTCTTCCTCTCACTGTCTGTAACTTTACCTCTCAAATAAATAAAATAAATTTTTTAAAAATTGCTGACTTTTTTCAAAACTTGAGGTAGAATACACTCAAACGACATCTAATAAATGTGACCAAAAATATTGTGCAAACTGTTGAAATCTTAGTGTATACCAAGTTGAAATTCTGTATATAAAGATAATTGAAAATGAATCTTGTCGAAGAATGGGATGGGAGAGGGAGTGGGAGATGGGATGGTTGCTGGTGGGAGGGAGGTTATGGGGGGAAAAGCCGCTATAATCCAAAAGTTTTGAAATTCTTTCAAAATTTATATTTATTAAATAAAAGTTTTTTTTTAAAAAAAAGTAAAAACAAAGAGAAAATTCTAAAAACAGCAGTAGAAAAATATCCTGTCGCAGATAAAGGAATCCTTAAACTAATTGTAGAATTCTCAATAAAAACCTTACAAGCCAGGTAAGAATTGGATGATATAGTCAAAGTCCTGAAAGAAAAAAAAAAACACTTCGCATCAAGAATTCTAATTCAAGCAAAGCTATATATCAGAAATGAAGGCGAATTGAAGACTTTCCAACACAAGCATAAACTAAGGGAATTCATCACTGTCAGACTGCTCTAAAACAAGTGCTTAAGAAAATTGTACATTATAGTCAAGCAGATGATTACTAGCAAATTGAAAACACACAACTACACTGATTCCAAGATGGTGGGATAGAGAAAGCATGGACTTCTCTAGTCAAGAGGAAAATAGTAAAAAAATGCAGAAAGTGCACTATCAGGGGAGAGTTGGAGGGAAGACTGCAGTGGAGATTTGGTGGAAGGAGGAGTGACACTGTGGATCTGTGTGGAAGGTGCAGACACACAGCAGTGAGCACAGACATAACACACGACACCAGCAGCCTAGAGCCAGAGAAAGCAACAGCTTAGGAGAGCAAGGTGAGATCATACAGCAGCTGTCTGTGCTATAGTGCTATCTTCTATTTCTTTCTTTAAGGTTTTGTAATTTTCATCGTAGAGATTTTTAACATCCTTGGTTAAGTTTACTCCAAGGTATTTGATTGTTTTTGTAGCTATTGTGAATGGGATTGATCTTAGAAGTTCTTCCTCAGCCATGGCATTGCCTGTGTATACAAAGGCTGTTGATTTTTGTGCATTGATTTTATATCCTGCTACTTTGCCAAACTCTTCTATGAGTTCCAATAGTCTCTTAGTAGAGTTCTTTGGGTCCCCTAAATAAAGATTAAGAGGTATTTCAGAAATTAAACAAATATATGAAAATTATGCAACATACTCTTGAGCTATTAATGGGGCAATGAAGAAATCATCAAAGAAATACAAAAGTGTATGGAAACAAATGAAAGTAAAAGTACAATATACCAGAACATATGAGATACAAGAAAAGGATTACATAGAGATATTAAACCATAAACACATAAATAAACAAATGATTTCAAAATGACAATAGCATAAGGAACTAAAAGAACAAGAACAAATGGAACCCATTTTTTAATAGAACACTTTTATTTAATAAATATAAATTTCCTAAGTACAACTTTTGGATTATAGTGGTTCTTCCCCCTATAACCACCCTCCCATCCCCAAATCATCCCATCTCCTATTCTCTCTCCCATCTCATTATTCATTAAAATTCATTTTTAATTATCGTTATATACAGAAGATCAACTTACTATATACTAAGTAAAGATTTCAAAAGATAGCACCCACACAGACACACAAAGTATAAAGTACTGTTTGAAGACTAGATTTACTGTTATTTCGCATAGTACAACACATTAAGGACAGAGATCCTACATGGAAAGCAAGTGCACAGTGACTTCTATTGTTGACTAACAATTGACACTCTTATTTATGACGTCAGTGATTACCTGAGGCCCTTGTCATGATCTGCCAAGGCTAAGGAAGCCTCTTGAGTCCACAAACTCTGACATTATTTAGACAAGGCCATAATCAAAGTGGAAGTTCTCTTCTCTCTTCAGAGAAAGGTACCTCCTTCTTTGATGGCCTGTTCTTTCTGCTGGGATCTCACTCACAGAGATCTTTCATGTAGGTATTTTTGCCATAGTGTCTTGGCTTTCCATGCCTGAAATGCTCTCATGGGCTTTTTAGCTAGATCCAAATGCCTTAAGGGATAATTCTGAGGTCAGAGTGCTGTTTATGGCATTTGTCATTCTATGAGTCTGCTGTGTGTCCTGCTTCCCATGTTGGATTGTTCTCTCCTTTTTAATTCTATCAATTATTATTAGCAGACACTTGGTCTTATTTATGTGATCCCTTATTATGTGATCCCTTTGACACTTTATCCTATCTTTATGATCAATTGTGAACTTAAACTTATCACATTAACTAGTAAGATGGCATTGGTAACTTCCAACTTAATGGGATTTGGAGTCCCATGGCAGGTTTTTAGCTTTACCCTTAGGGGTAAGTCCAAGGGAATGTGTGCCAAACTGTATATCTCCTCCCTCTCTTATTCCCACTCTTATTTTTAACAGGGATAAATTTTTAAGTGGATAAAGTTAAAAAAAAATTTAAGTGGATAAATTTTAAGTGGATAAAGTTAAAACACCTAAATAAAGTTAAAACCTAAATAGTTAAACACCTAAATAAAGTTAAAACACCTAAGTTAAGAGTTCAACCAATGGTATTAAGTAGGAAAAGAAAATACTAAAGAGAATAAAATAATAAGCTATTTCTTAACAGTCAAGACAAGGGCTGATCAAGTCATTGCTTCTCATAGTGTCACTTACAAAACCCAACATTACTATAAGAAAAAAACTAAATTTCAAGACATAAATGAATGAAATAGAGACTAAAAAATTTAGAAGAATAAAATGAAGAATTTTTTTGTAAAGTTAAATGAAATCAACAAAACTTTTATTAGACTAAGAAAAAAGAAGAGACTCAAATAAATTAAATCAACTGACCCTACAGAAACCAAGATTATTATAGACTGTTGTGATCAACTATCTGCCAGTGAACTCAAAAACCTAGAAGAAATGGATATTTATGGCTATGTGTAAACTAGAAAAATTGAACACAAGACTAGGAAATCTTGAGGCCATCAATAACAAGAATCACTAATACAAATTCTTCCAAAACAGTAAAACCCGGAACTGAATGGCTTCAAAGATGAACTTCACAGAAACTTTAAAGAGAAACCAAGTCCAATTCTTCTCAAACTATTACAGTGGATTGAAAGGATGGAAATTCTTCCAAGTTTCATTGTATAATCGTTGCATACTCTCTTATAAAACCAGACAAAAATACGACAAGAAAACTGCAGAAAAAAGTTTCTAATGAACAGATGATGGAAAAATGCTCAGTAAAATAGTGGCTATTCATGGAGTGGGCTTTTGGATTAGCAGTTAAGTTGCTGGTTAAGATGTCTTTACCTGTACTGGATCGCCTGTTTTCAAGTTCTACACTTGAAATTTAGCTTCCTGGTAATTGCACACCCTGGGAGGTGTCATTATATGACTGGAGTAATCGGTTAATCCAACCATATTGGAGACATGGCAGGTTCTTACTTCAGGCTGGCCCAGTCCCAGACATTGCAGGTAACTGAGTAGTGTACCAGTGTATGGGACGTTTTTTTTTTTTTTTAATTTCTCTCTCCTCATCCTTCTCTCTCAAGTAAGTAAATAAATATATTCTTAAAAAAATAGAAAATCAGGGACCAGCACTGAAGCGTAGTGGGCTAAGCTCTTCCTGCAGCACCAGAATCCCCTATGGGCACCAGTTCGAGTCTCAATTGCTCCACTTCTGATCAAGCTCTCTGCATGGCCTGGGAAATCAGCTTAAGTTAGCCCTAGTGTTTGTGCCCCTGCACCTGCATGGGAAACCCATGACTGCTCCTGACTGCTTATTTGGATTGGCTCAGCTCCGGCCATTGTAACCATGTGAAGAATGAACCAGCAAATGGAAGACCTTTCTCTCTGTCTCTCCCTCTCTCTGTCTGTAACTCTACCTCTCAAATAAAATGAATAAACTATTTTTAAAAAATAAAAAATCAAATCCAATCGTACATTATACTACACTATCAATAGCAAGTATCTTAGGTGTTTAAGGATACTTCAATACACATGGTATAATAAACAGAATACAACCTCATTAGAATGAAGCACCTAAACCATATTATCATCTAAATATATGCAGAAAATGATACAATTCATTACCTTTTCATGCTAAAGAATTGAAAAAATAGATACAAGATGAATGTATCTCCACCCACTAAAGGCCATTACCACATACCTACTATTAATATCTTATGGAATGAGTAAAACAGTGGTTCCTCTGAGATCAATAAGAAACCATTGAAGTTCACTTCCACCATCATTATTCAATATAGCATTGGAAGTCTCAGACATAACAACAGACCAGAGACAGAAACAGAGAGCAACTACCTGGGAAAGGTGGAGTGAAATTTTCTGTTTTCACATGACAAGGTTTCATATATGAAAAATGTAAAATGTCACCAAGTAAGTATTATAGCTTCTAGCAGATTTGCTGAGGTTAAACGATAAAACACTAAATGAAAACCAAATGAAAAATTCAGGAGGATTTCTATACAGTGAAAACAAAGTATCTAAAAAATGAATGAAAATAATAATCCGTTCTGCAATACAATAGATACAGAATAAAAACTGAAATATACAGAAATTAATTTAATCAAATAGATGAAGAAACTGTTCAATAAAAATCACACACTAAAATTGAAAGGAAATAAAGAAGACAAAAACAGAAATATATCTCACTTTCATGAATTTAAAGAATGAATATTCTTAGAATGTACATTTACCCAAAGTAATAAATATATTCAACGCAATCTAAATCAAAATCCCAAGGTCATTTTCCATAGAAGAAGAAAGAATAATCCCAAAATTCATACATTAAACAAAAGCCAAGGCAATTGTGAATGAGAATATAAAGCTGAAGGTCTCCTACATACATGGCAGAGGTTCAAGCACCTAGGCCATCTTCCACTGCTTTCCCAAGCACATAAGCAGAGACCTGGATCAGAACCAGAACCACCTGGACTTAAATTGACATTCCAATATGGCATTGCACGCAGAGATGAAATAAAGCTTAAAAATAGTATAAGGTTGAGACAAGGAATTATGCACCAGGAAAGTAATCTTCAATGTGTCCATCACCACATTTGATCCAAAGACTCAGAGCAGGACAGAAACCATTTTGATTTCAGAAGCTGGTTTTGGAAAGTTCATATGTTCTTCAAAGTAAGACAGATTGTGTAATTTTAATGTGTGAGTGGAGACCCACAGCAGTTCAGTGACTTGGCCTAGTTGTTGGTACATGAAGACACACATGCTCCGTGTCTTCGACTCAGAAATAGCAATTTCAGGGCTTTCCTCACATGGATCCCACAGGGATTACACTGCCGCAGCCAACAGCACCCACCAGACAGGTTCTTCTGAGTCATGAAGCAGGATCCTCTACTATCCAGATAGCCCCTTCCTCCACATTTTTCTTCAAGTTCTCTCACAGTTCTCACAGAAGTAGCTGGTGTTTCTTGAAAATTGTTCCAAGTTTGAACAAAATGTAGAGAATTTTTTAAAAAGATTAATTTTATTTATTTGAAAGGCAGAGAGGAAGAAACAGAAAAAAGAGATCTTCACTTTCTGATTCACAACCCAGACAGAATAGCCTCAATGGCCAAGGCTGAGCGCAGCAGAAGCCAGGAGCCTAGCACTCCTTCCTGGTCTCCTACATACATGGCAGGGTTTCAAGCACCTAGGCCATCTTCCACTGCTTTCCCAGGAACATAAGCAGAGACCTGGATCAGAACCAGAACCACCAGGAATTTAATTGACATTCCAATATGGCATTACAGGCAGAGATGAAATTGCCTACACCGCCACGCTGGCATCAGAGGACTGTTTTCACACTTCCTGAAACAAAGATATTTGAAGGAATCTCTACTCCATGAAACTAATTCTTTCTTGCCCAGTTCCCCAGTAACCACACCTAATCCCGTGCCCAAGCTGTACTCACTTCATGTAGGTACTGTAGGACTTCCCACAGTGGCAAGTAGTGGGACAGACTCACATCAGCATACACAGATTTAGGAGTAGGGTCAGGTAGCGGCGGCAGGGGAATTCCTGCAATGAAAACAGGTCACAGCTTGAGAAGTGCTTGAAGCAACCACTGCCTTCTTTAAGACTCCCCACCCCTGCTATGTCTGAGCATATCCCAGAGCCCACAAGTGACACGAGTCTTGTCCTAAAACACACATGTGCTTCTTCAAGAGTGACGAGCAACAGACAGTAATGAGTGAGTTGTGTTGTACCCACACAAACCCGGACACACAGACCCCTCAGAGGGCTAATGTGGGCCATCACAGTGAGGGCTCTCAGGGAGCTTTTAGTCAGCGTCAGGCTTTCCTAGTTCCTAGATGTAGTAGATGGCTAAGTAACATTGCTTAAAGAAGCGACATTTAGGGTGGTTTTTTCTCTTACATAGGGTGACTATGTCACACATGGCATTGAGAGCTTTAAAAATAGGTTACATAATCTACACAACACAAACATCAAAGAGACAAGTGTCTTTCTACTTCCATGTTTCATTGAAGCAACTGATACCCAAGGGCTTAGAAATGCTGCCTCAAAACCACACACACTTTAAGTGAGAAACCCAGGATTTACACTTAAGGTTGCCCTTGATCTCTAGACAGCAGTAAGCTCCTGCCTGTCTCGGTCATCCACAGCATGCAGACACTACATAAGGAGGACCACCCTCCAATCAAACAGTTACTGAGTACCTGAGATGGATCCAAGGATTTTTCGAAGTATGAAATACTTTTCTGTGTAATCTCCGGCCTCTGTCAGCACAGCATCATAGTCTGTAAGACACCCAGGGTCCTGTTAAGGGTGATGCAGCCTCTACAGAAGTTCCTGTGTCTGCCTTGGGCATGGATGGGGCAGGCCCACTGAGAGGGACACAGAAGGAAGGCATACCTCCCTTCTTTCAGAATATTGTATTCCAGGCTGAGGACGGGCAAATCATGCCAATCTAGGAACACCCCACAACTATTCCTGGGACCCTATAGCAACCAGGACATTGGGGTTGTCCTTTTATCTAACTCTAATGGATGTGTTTTCCTTCCCTTGATCTGAATTGAACAGCTCTATCTTTGCCTCACAGAATTCACCTTTTGTGTCCTCTCAGAGATCCATGCCAGGGGGCAGTGCACAAATGAGAGAAGCAGAGCTGTAAGTCCTAGGTGTGATGGCACCCTTCAAGTGCGATGACAGCCAGATGGGACATTATGAGCATCACAGAAAACAGAGGGCAGACAAGGATGTGCTCAACACTCAGCACAGGTCATAGACTTTGACCCAAGGATTCCAGAACACTTTCAGAGAGTTTTTTAAATAACATTGCAATCCCACTAGAGCTGTGGAGGTGACCACACCAGGAAACACTTGCCATAGCTAGTGACAATACTCCTGTATACGTCACTCTTGAATATAGCCCCGTTCATGAAACCGAAGTTGGTCCCTCCGTGGAACATGTAGGCATTGAAGGATATGTTATATTTGATAAATTCAGCCACAGTATGTTCAACGTCTGTGAAAGAAGAAAATGAGAACACAGAAAGAATTAGAATTAATAGGAGTGAGAAGTCTCATTTGAATTCTTGTCATTTGAAGCACATGCCCAAATCAGCTAATGTTTTTCAATATACCTGCATTAAGATTCTAACTAGAAAATGAGAAATTTGCCAGAACTTCTCAACGAAAAAAATTCTAACAATACCAACAATCTTGCAAACCTTTTTTTTCCCATAGATTGACATTCTTTGACCCCTAGTGATAATTATTAAATGACAGGCTAAGGATTCTTACGCTTCTGAAATATTTAATTTTCATTAACCTTTTTAAAAAATGTACAAATGTCTTGCACAAACCCATTGCTAACTGCTAGGAGACTGTCTCTGGGAATAATGACTTTGAATCATTGCTAATGTCCATACCTTGCTGTTGCCAACCTTTAGCCACAAAACTCTCTTTTCACCTCTATGTTTTAGCAGATAATAAGTCTTTCTACCGGTCACAGTATTACTATGCTCTTAAAACAGTTTATATGTAATACACGAAATTTGTTCTATTCATTTAAACATAAAAGCAAAAATACTTAAAATTATAAAAATATAGGTGAAGAATAGAAAACCAAAGTCTAAAAATAGCAGAAGTGTCAAATTCAGTCAGAGGTAGATTCAATATTAACTGCGCTCTCTACTATTTCTATTACTACGGCATTAAATGACCTATTTCCTTTCTCAAGGCTTTTGATTCCTAATTTGTTAAATGTGTGGACTGATTCCTTGTAACTCACAGGAATGATGAGAAAATTAATGGAAGAGGCTATATATGTGTGTGCTTATATATATAATATGTATATTACATCATATATATGTATATTACAATATATTATATATTATAAACATGTTATATATATATATATAAACATATTACAATGTCTGACATAGAAATGATCAGAAAACTATTGCTTTGTTATGTTGGTGTTAGCTGCTGTTATTATTGTGTTGATTGTGAACTATTATTGGGTTGGTGCTGATATTTATTGTTTCTGGCATTGGTAGTGGTTTTATTGAGGTTCATATCATTGGTGATTGTGTTCTTGGTCTTGGTGCTATTGTTATTATTGACATTAGTAGTGTTGTTATTGTTATTGGTGTTGGTGTTACTGTGGTTGGCATTTTTGTTGATGAAGTTGGTGAGATGGACACGAGTATTCTTAGTGGTGTTTTTATTGGTGTTGATAGTGGTGATATTGAAGCTGTCCCTGTAGTTGTTATTCGTGTTTTTGTTACTGATGTCTTTGTTATTATGACGCCCTTATCATTGGCAGTAGTGATGTTCTTGTAGTTGGAATTGTGTTGCTTTTGCTGGTGGTGGTGGCATTGTTTTTTTTTTTTTTTTTTTTTTTGTCACTGGTGCTGTTATTGTAGTTGGCATGGTTGCTATTGGTGGTAATAGTGATGTGATTGCTTTGCTGTTACTGGTGATGGCAGTGATGTTTTCTTTTGTTCACTCTGTTTTCAGTCTAAGCAGGCTTTTCTGAGTCAACAAATATTTTTTTTTCATTTAAGTACAAGTGAACTTGTTTGCATAATAGCTACAGCAAGCTATCTTCACTAGAAGCATGCTTTTATAAAGTGAGCAGAACTCTGGCCTCAGAATCAGCCCTTAAGGCATTCGGGTCTGGCTGAAGAGCCCATGAGAGTAGTTTAGGCATGGAAAGCCAAGACACTCTGGCAAACAAACAAAAAAAAAAAAGAGGACCTAAATGAAAGATCTCTGCAAGTGAGATCCCAGTGGAAAGAACGGGCCATCAAAGAAGGAGGTACCTTTCTCTGAAGGGAGGAGAGAACCTCCACTATGACTATGACCTTGTCTAAATAAGATCGGAGTCAGCGAACTCAAAAGGCTTCCATAGCCTTGGCAACTCAGGACAAGAGCCTAGGGAGATTACTGACACCATAAACAAGAGTGTCAATTTGTTAATTCAACAACAGGAGTCACTGTGCACTTACTCCCAATGCAGGATCTCTGTCCTTAATGTGTTGTTCAATGTGAATTAATGCTATAACTAGTACTCAAACAGTATTTTACACTTTGTGTTTCTGTGTGGGTGCAAACTGTTGTAATCTTTATTTAGTATATACTAAACTGATCTGTATATAAAGAGAATTGAAAATGAATCTTGATGTGAATGGAATGGGAGAGGGAGAGGGTGGGAGGGAAGTTATAGGGGGGAAAAGCCATTGTAATCCATAAGCTGTACTTTGGAAATTTATATTTATTAAACAAAAGTTTTTAAAAAAGAACAGAAAAAAAGAAACCTGAATTGTAAAACAAATACACAAAATGAATTAAAATTCAGATATATTTTTAACATCAAAAAAAATGAGCAGAGACTTCCATGTTTTGTTTTGAAGGGCAGCATCTATTCCTCCCACCAATGCTGGCAGGTAGATTTCATGATAATTCCTATCTTTCAGAGAGGACACTGAGATACAGCAGTGCAGTAAACTTGCCTCTGGTCACATGGCTAGTCCTGCAAAGCAAGGATAGAAACCCTCACCTCTGGTTCCAGGGTCCAGGCTCCCAGCGAATCACTGTTGTCTCCTAATAATTTTTACCCTGCGATTACAACTCTATAGAAAGGCTTGATGACTTTGAAGAGATGATTAAGACACAAGAAAGGCACTGTCTTCCTTTGAAATTTCAACTTGACAGAGAACCTTCTGTGTCCTCATTTCTTTCATGCAAGTCTGTCATATCCATACTATCACTGCTCCCTGCTTGTCTTCAGAGAAACCCCCCAAAGATGCAATTAAGTAGTGACTGTTACTTTTCAAAGGTCTGCCAGATCCATTAAATTATGAGCTTACTTTCAGGATAGAAATGGCAGAATTCTTATTTACTTTTGCATCTTCAGGGCCTGTCTGAAAGCATGGACCTAACAGGATTAAGTGAATGTTTGCATCTGAATGAGCTAATTAGTAGAGAACCATGTAAATTCTCCATGATGCAGAACCACTGTTCCTTAGTGTCCAGCACTGTTTAACACTTACCACGTGTGTTTCTAACAAAATGTTTCTCTGCACCCCAGTAGTCGTACCAGCCAATCCAGAGTTCCATAACCAGAATGGGTTTATTTCCCTAGAATCAAATAAAATCAAACATAACTGTAAAAACTGAACCGAAACATCGTAAGTCCTGATTACAACAGGTGAGAACATGAGGATCTCATGCTTTTCATGCTTGTTGTTACCAAGTCAGTGTTTTGCGATCCTATGCAATTCCGTTTATTACTGTTGCTCTTTGTGTAAGGATGGTGATTTTCTCTCTGGGTTGCAAGACTTTTTATCTTTTCCTGTGCTGGCATTGGAGGAATATCATCAATGGGTTATTAAGGGAATTTTTACATTATTTATAATTTACTTTCTCCTGGATTCTTAGAGAGAGAGAGAGAGAGAGAGAGAGAGGGAATCTTCTATCTGCTGGTTCAATCCTCAGATGGCCACAACAGCCAGGGCTGGGCTTGGCTGAAGCCAGAAGCCAGGATATTCATCTGGGTCTACCACTTTGGTCCAGAAGCCCAAGTATTTGTTTTTTTGTCTTCTGCTGTTTTCCCAGGCACATTAGCAGGGAGCTGGATCAGAAGTGGAATAGCCAGGACTTGAACCAGAGCCCATATGAATGCTTGTGCACTGTAGATGGCAGCTTAACTTGCTAGGTCACAGCACTGGCCCCTTTTTTCCAACTCTTACATTAAATTTTTAATTTAAAATATTGTATTTTAGTTTCATAGGATTCTTCTGGTTCCATGGTTATCTTTTTATCAATATTCCACTCTTGTCTCATGCATGAAAAATTTTATTCATATTTCTGTACATATTAACAAGTCTTTTGGATTTCATACTCTGTTTCCAGAATTAACTCAATATTCCCTGCTCTCCTTTTTTCCTTTATTGATAGTTTAAATTTTTTTGGGAAATTTTTTTGGCTTTTTTCAGCCAAACTGTGAATCATGAGAATGAGAATTGTTTATTAATATAGTTAATTGTTTATTAATATAGTTAATTGTTTATTAATATAGTTTCTACTTTCCTCTCAGTGGCTGCCCTCGTTCAAAAGCCAACATCACCAAAACATTTTTATTCTTGTTACACAACACATGAAATCCATTTCTGAGCTCTGTCCTCACAAAGAGACTGCTTTCTGTCACTGATTCTCCGACAAGTTTTTACAACTTTGAACCTTTACTCTGCTCACAATCATTTCCATAATTTGATCCCTAGGCAGAGATGATAGTAGCAGGATTTCTTGCTCGGGCTCAAAAAAAAAAAAAAAAAGGCGAACACACTCCTAAAATGGCATGGAATGCTATCAGGGACAGTGGGACAGTCTTGACACAAGATTCACAGGCGATGGAAGTTGTGGAAGAAGAGAAACAACTTCGTCTCTAAGATATCTCACCTGTAATTGAGACAGCTCTTTTGAAACTTTCCTACTAGGTTTTCTTATATTGACGGTGGCCAATGCTGTAGAGAAAGATATGTCTACTGAAGCAATGTAACAAATACCATCAAGGATGGGATGGAGCCCCACCTGCCCACTCATATCTTGCTCATTTCTCTTATGACTACCACTGCCACTTTACAATTCTATACTGAATTTTCCTGTTACTTCATTCAAAAAATGTCTACATTTAGCCTTGGGCTGTAGGATCACAGCCTAGGCTGGATTCCTTTCTCTCCTATCTTCTGGTTCCCATGTTTTTGGGATTGCCAGGTTGCTAAACTCTGCCCAGCATTAAATAAAATTCCTAAATTTACAAGAATTGTAAAAGATGGAAGGGTGTGCTGAGGGTGAGGAACTCCATTTTTCTGTGTTACATAAAACAGCAGCAAGGAAAAGCCAAAAAACCTGGGCAGGAACTTTGAGTTATTACTTTGATGCTCATCTGCCATACTACAAGTCTATGGGCTCCATTAGTGTGGGCATGGGAGAAAGACATAACACAGACACTTGGGCTGTTCAAACTTTACAACAGCTGGAAAAGCCTTGGCTCTCTATTCAAATAGCTCAAAACTTATACCTCCTTTAACGTAGCCTTTTGTTGCATGACCCAGCAAATCAGACGTCAATAGAAGCTCCACAATCCCTCTTTTTAGCAGGGCCTGTTTGAGAAAAAGGTGAAAAAACGAATAAAATGAGTCCTCTTTCCTTGCACCCGTGGGAAGAAAAACAAGTAAGGAAATTGGGAGGTGAACACAGCTGGATTCAAGTGGTGTGAGTGAGTTAAATTTTAGTGAATTCAAAGTCTGAATGTTTCAAATTAAAAGGCTGAGAGATTCGCTTTGTTGTGTCATCCTGGTATTGTTCCACGGGGTTGGCTGCCAAAACAGATAAATGTGGGATCTGAAACCACATAATTAATATCCCCTTGGGAAAATGGAGCAGAGTTTTTTAGGAAACACCTGAATGTGGCTATAAGATACAGAGAGGGAAGGAGAGGAAATCTGGGAAATCCTTTGTGCTTTAAGGGGAGATTGAGGCTGTGGAGCAGCGGTCAGCCTTGCAGTGCTCGCAACTTACCTGGACCTGACCAGGGAAACAAGGAAACCTGCCATGTCTTAAGGAAATGCGTATTTAATTGGAAGTTCACAGGAAAGATTGCCAGAGAGCCAAGGGTCCTTCCTGTTGGTCTCTTCCTTGAGGCATATCTCAGCAAAAGAGACAGTCAAGTGGTTGAGGTCATCATGTTAGTGAAATAAATCCAGCACAGGAAGTCAAATATCTCGTGATTTCCCTCATGTGTGTAATTTAACATAATTGATCTCAAAGAAGCTGATGGCAGAATGGTGTTACCAGAAACTGAGGAGAGTAGTGTAAGAGGGAATTGGAAGACTGATTAATGGATACTAAGTAATGGTTGGGAGAAAGAAATTCTGATCTTCTATTGTGAAATAAGGTTACTATAAACAAGGGTAATGTACTGTATATAATTAAAAATGAAATGCCAGGAGACAGGCATTTGAGTATGTTCACCATAAAGAAATGACACATATTTGAGGAGAAAGATTTGCTTATCTTGATTTGAGCATGACACATTGTATGTGTGTATCAAATTATGACAGAACATCACTGTAATATGCACAATTGTTATATATCAGTAAAAAAATAAAAAATTACAAATTTTATTAAAGAATATTTAATGTTAATTGCGAAAAAATAATGGTGCCTGCATTCAAAACATGAGGGATCTATGTCAGCCATAAGCAAAGTAGAAACGCTTTGTCCAGTTCCACAAGGGACAGCTGCCAGGCAGAAGCCAGCACCCCCATGGAGCCACACCCTGTGCTTTCCACCTCTTGTGTGCCCAGCTGGTGAGATCCACACCCACTCTATCCAGGCCTTTCACTCAAGTTCTCCTGGTGTACAAAGTTAATGTGGCAGGGCAGGCATGGGTCAGACCAGATCATGACGCCCCTCACCCTGTTCATTATACTGACCAGGGATCCAATAGAGACTGAAACGTTTCAGCCCTTGAATATGGGAATTTAGGGACAGGGAGGGGATTGCAACATCAGACAGGACAACAGACAGGGCTGTAGTTACTGCTGAATCTGAGATATTAATCTAGGGAAGAACAAAAGGATACTACAAACCTCAAGGCCACAAGCTAGTAACCACCATCATAAAGCCGGAGATCATCGTATCCCGTAAATATATATTCACTAATACCCAAGTTCAATGAGAATGCTGGATCATAGCAATATCAAGCAGAAAGGAATGATATTTTCATTCCATTCTTTTTCTTTTTTTTTTTTTGTGACAGGCAGAGTGGACAATGAGAGAGAGAGAGAGAGAGAGACAGAGAGAAAGGTCTTCCTTTTGCCATTGGTTCACCCTCCAATGGCTGCCGCAGTGGCGCACTGTGGCCGGCGCATCGCGCTGAACCGAAGCAAGGAGCCAGGTGCTTTTCCTGGTCTCCCATGCGGGTGCAGGGCCCAAGGACTTGGGCCATCCTCCACTGCACTCCTGGGCCACAGCAGAGAGGTGGACTGGAAGAGGGGCAACCAGGACAGAACCGGCTCCCCGACCGAGACTAGAACCCAGTGTGCTGGTGCCGCAGGCGGAGGATTAGCCTAGTGAGCCGAGGCACCGGCCCATTCCATTCTTTCTATCATCATAGAGTTAAGTACATCCAGAATGTCCTAATGATATTGTAAATTCACAGAGAAATTGAACTTAAGGTTAAATATTCTTATCATGCACAGTGTTCTTATCAGTGAGGGAAGAAACCAGAAATGAGTGTTGGAAGGAAATAGATTAAAGAAGAAAGCATGCAAATGTGGAGACCCAACAAGTGTTCTTACCTCTAGGATATAAGGCATGTAGTGTTTGTCCTTATCATATGCACCATATTCGTTCTCCACTTGGAATGCAATGACGGGACCTCCCTGATGGTACTGAGAGACAAGCACATGGTCATTGGTAAATGAAGCTACTAAGGTTGAAAGTTGGAGTGTCTGAGTTTGCTGTTGTGGACATGTGGAACCATGTTCCCTAAAGATCTGGCCTCTATCCTCTTGGGCACTCAAGATGCAGAAGTCAGGCTATCCCTAGTGGTGTGGGGGTAAGAGCTGCCACAGGCTCCCTCTTTTTCTCATGCCAATGATCACTTGAATTAGAGCTCTCAAATCCACAACTCATCTCCTTACCCATGATCCAACCTGTGAAAGCTTAATTCACATCCAAACATGTGTGTGTTAGAAACCATTTCCAAGTCCACTGGTAGTAGAAGCAGGAGGGCAAGCATTGGGAGTGAATTACAAATGGGTGAGTTCATGGGGTGGCCACCACTAATGGTCCAAATGGTGGCACTAATGTCTCACAATTTGATGTCCACCAGGTTTCACAGTATCAAGAAGCTCCATACCAGATGCTGAGCAGGTGCTGGGACCATACTTGGAGACTTTCCTAAAACTAAGAGTCAAATAATCTGTCATTCTCTAGCAATTACTTGAACTCAGAGATTTTTTTTGTAGTCAAAGAAAATGGATTGAGACACCATGTGTTATTTAAAGAGGCATACCTCCTCTCTGCTCTCACATAGGGCGATGCAATCCCGTGCCGAATCCCAATGCTTTCACCACCAGCTCAGGAGCATGGCTCTTGGCACAGCTCCTGACCTTCTGAGTCCTTGACCTCTCTTTCCATTTGAGTGGCCTCCAATATCAAGAACACTTATTCAGGATCTTCATTCACATCAGAGTGTGAAATGGTAGAGATTTGCAGAGTGTGCCCCACCAGTTATGATTCTTTCACTCTGTCTTCCTATTCCTACAAAAGTCACCAGGCATGTTCATGCACATGCCGTTCTTTGCCACTCTGCAATCATTCCTCAAGCCATGTTGGCAAAGCTTGTAGACCATCATGCCACCTAATCTGCCACCATTGAGGAGTTGTGCTCAGCTTAAAGCACTTTTCAGAGTTAGTCATCTAGAGTGTTTCCACTGTCAGTGCGTCTCTTTCTCCTTGGAGCCTCTGGACACTGACAGCAGAGAGAGCTCTTGGGAGCAAAATCCTGATATTTTCATTCTCAATACAAAGTCCCACAGATATAAATGCTTACAGAGAATCTGCCAACCACAGAAGCAATAGGTTATTTCAAGCAAAGGGATTGGGCTCTGGAGTGGGCATAGGGGAGAAAGAGTGTGTTTGAAAGGTCCCTTCTCAAACCACATTTAGTGCAATTTCCTCTTCACTCTACCCCAGGCATGTCCTGGGCTTCTACCTCATTCCATCTCTTCCTGTCTGTTACTTCTCCAACTGGGATTGGGACCAACAGCTCGGCCTGGCTAATGCTTTCAGAACCTTCAGGTCCCTCTGGAGAAAACATTCCCTGGACCTCCCTGTCTGCTGGAAGCCATGAGCTGTCCTCTGCCTGCCAGCAACAGCCAGAGTCTGAACCATTGTGGGCATTATCATGTTCAGTGTTGTGCATATAGGTCTCTAACTTGATTCTATATGAATTAGAAATTTCCTGCACAATGCAGCAGTGTCTAAGCAAGTTCTTTGTCTCCTGCACAGACGAATTCATGGCTTTTACTCAGGTGGGAAGGCAGACTTGACTTTCACCACCAAGTGTTTGCTGCCTTCTAGGGGAGTTTACTAGTTGTTAGCTTACAGTTAGTTTTGTGCTAACTGTGAAACAACAAAAGTGACGTTAGAGTGAAGCCAGGTCTGATGTGTTTCACCGTATTTGTGAATATGAAGTGCATGCCAGCATCCAGGACAACACTAGGTGCAGTCCCTGTCCTCTGTGAAGTGAGCCTTCCATTTGAGTGATCTCCATCATCAAGAACACTTATTCACCCTTGGGGAAAACCCACAGGAGAGAACAAGTCAAAACTGCTGACCGAAAGCTGATGGTGCAGTATCTAAATGTTCAGGAATGTCAGCTTCATGCAGCATCTGCGTTGGATGTGGCCTATTCAGTGGTTTGGCCAGAACAAGTTAGTTCCCTGCAGTGAGAGAGAGAAGAAAACATCTCCTGGGCCTTACCTGGAGAGGAGCCATTCTGGGAACCAGATGATCAAAATACCTGTCCACTGCTTCAACAAAGCCTTTGTCTGTCGTCCTCATTCGGGACTTGGAGTCCTGCAGTAGCCAACTGGAGGCAGGAGGGGCAGGCTCAGTGCAGAGATAGGAAGGAAGAGACAGGTGCATGTGGCCACAGAGCATGACTCCCAGTGCCTTCTCAGAGTCCCCTTATCAGCTATCACCTCTGAATCCAGGTCACACCCAGAATCCTGCTGTACTCAGGGTCCTTCAGTGATACACAGCTTGATCTTCAACTACTCTCAGCTTGAAGGATTTACAGGAAACCATCCCCTGCAGCTGAAAAGCCTCTTATGATGCCAGAAGAGCTCTGAGGTTCATTTGGCTTGAGGGTCTGAGCTTGCATAAACCAAGTTTCCTAAGCTTTTTCTCTCATACATTGAGTGCTCTTTCCCTCTCTTTTCAGCATTTTGAGAACAATTTTCATGAGTACAGTATCTGTTCTTTGGGGACAGGGTCACGTTTCTCCTAAGACCTAAGGCTTAAAATGCTGGGTGGGTGCTACAAGTCACAAACCCTTCCCCACCTGGTCACTGGAGAAGTGCCTGCTCCCCAGCTGATCAGCACAGGGAATGGTCTCTTCCCTAAACTTCCTAGCTCCCTCGGGCCCTGATGCTCTCTTCTCAGCTGGATGGGAGAAGTTGCCAGCCATATAGAAAAGCAAAACTTTTTGTGAGCCTGAGGATGACAACTCCTCATTGGAGACACAGGTATAGGTGAAAACAGGAGTCCCATCCAATAGCAGAGGTCAGAGAGCAGGATTCTCAAAATCTCATCCAAACTTCAGGAGTCTGGGCTTAAAAGCAATGACAAAGATGAACAAACAAGTCTAGGAAAGTGAGAAGCAGAGTGGACTGAGGCTCAGCGGGTGGAGGAGATGGCAAGAACACAGAATAAAAAGCAGAGTGATTACACTGTTCTATGCAAGCTAAAAACTTCTAGGTCTTTTCTTCTCTCTGCAATAGAATAGTAGAGGTGGACATACAACCTGACTGTGGGGAGAAAAGATGAAAGATCGCCTGCCCCTCCTACACCCTCATAGCCTGGGAAGGCCTGAGACGCGTGAACTGGGGCAACCATCTCTACTCCCTTCTTTGCAATGGGGATGAAAATGGCACATACCCCTTGCTCCAGACTGCACCCAAACCCCATGACCCAGTGCTGGACACATGCACTTGATCGGTGAAGTTTGTTCTCATTATAATTAGGGTGAAATTTTCCTTTTGGGAAAGAAAAATAGTTTACTAATCCACAACCCTAGTGCCAGAACCAAACTTACCTAGGCAAGCCTCCAAGGTCAATCTCTCCACAGATGTAGGGGCCTGGACGCAGAATCACCCATAGGCCAATCACTTCTGCCATCCGCACAAAGGCCCTGGGAAGGTAGAACTACTCAGCACCATGATTGAGCACAGAACCTGTACAGGAGGGAGCCAGGTGATGCAGCTGCCTGCCTCTTCCCCATTTTCTCTCTACTAGGGACACAGGTGAGAGAAAACTCAGCCTGATCCCTAGCAGAGTAGGGCGTCCTTACTCAGAGACAGAGCCCAGAGATCCTGACAGCTGGGTTTCCACTGCTTACCAGCCTCAGGAACATCTAGATAGCACGACAGGGGACATAAGCAGGAAGAGCATCAGGCCCAATGTGGGGAGTGACTTCAGTAATCTTGACTTGCTAATCTAGAGGGCATCACTGCCCCTCCCAAGTGAGTGGAGCTCATTGCAGCAGTCACACCTTATTGGCCCCTGGTTATTGGCCCCTCTGGTCTGCAGCGCAGAAGGAACCCCAGAAGCTGTCGGCCCTGCACATCTGGGGGAACAAGTAAAGATAGGGGAGCATCCTATCCTGGGTACGGAGAACAAGACTCTCAATACAGAGGCAGGGCATGCCTAGTGCTCCCCATCTACCCCATGGAGCCACCTCTTGGCCTCCTCCTCTAGCCCAGGGCCATCAGCACCACGTACTCCAGGTCCAGGTTTCCGGAAAAGTCAAATTTGCCTCTTTTTTGCTCATGAAGGTTCCAGGGAATGTAGCTGGAAGACATAAGAAAAAAGAAGCCTAAGAATTTTATTTATTTATTTATTTATTTATTTACTATAAATTGGTAGGTCAACCCCAAATGCAACCTAAAATCTGGATATTACTATGCAATAAGCAGCAATTACCAATGGAATTAAACCTCTATCTGAAAAACAGTTAAATCTTCAATAATTTACTCCTCTATTACCCAATTGTGGTACTATGTTTCTAATTTCTTGGAGTTTTGTATGAATTCTCCTGCTCACTGCCTCATTCGTTATCACATCTACTCAAAATATATGGACAAGGAAAAACACAATAGAATAGTCCACATGTGTACAATTGTTGCTCAGAATGAATAAAAATACAAACAAGTAAAGAGATACAATACAGATTCCTGGATCTTAAGAAGACTGATTACCCATGTCCACCCACATTAGGCTAAGGGTATAGAGTAAAATGGAAGTGTTTTCTGTTTTTTACTTAACAGATTTTGAGGATCATTGCTCTAGTAACATATTTCCAATAAGCATTATGGAATTTTGTGCACCGCAAAGATTTTTGAGGACACATGTGTTGCATTATAGTATGACTGATTTGAAGAATTTTTCAAGGGAAAGAAGGAAGAGTTGGTTTGCATCAGACTTTAAATACACACAGAAAAACCTAGACTCTATATTGAGGGAATAGAATGAACAAATTATGTTAAATTCTATGTACAAGTGACTTTACAGGTAAGTGGCTGACACAGATGCTAAGTTGCTGCTTGAGATGCCAGCATCCCATATTGGACTGTGTTGTCCTGGCTACTCCAATTCCAATTCAGCTTCCTGCTAATGTGCACCCAGGGAGAGTGCTGTTGATGACTCAAGTACTTGGGTTCTTGTCCCCAAAATGGGAGAACTGAGTTCAGCTTCAGCCTGCCTTACCTCTGGCTGATTTTGGTTTTCAGCAGCAAACATGGAAGTAGAAGATTCATATTCTCTCTCCCTCTCTCCCTCTCTCCCCTTCTCAAATAAATTAATTTTTCAAAGTGATAATAAAATTGAGATACATAAAACAAAACATTCCCACTTTATCAGAATAGCCAAATAAAGTATCTCAAAATGGATGAAATGTTTGAAACTGATACTCAAAGCATGATGTAGCAAATTCAGTGGGACAATGATCACAGCAATAATTATTGGCACATTCATATCTTTGAAGGCATATATTAGAAAGCAGAAAGACAAGGAAAGAAATTAATCTAAATATTTGACTTAGAAGATAAGAAGCATAGAGGAGAAAGGGGGCGGATAGGAAGAGAGCAAATGTGTAGGAAGAGCATGAAGGGAAGAGGGCTGCATTAGATGAGGCACTGCAGGAAGAAGAGGAGGAAACAAACAAAGCAGAACAATGCAAATTACACAGAACTCAGAAGTTGAGAATTAGAACGCTAAATACTAAGGTGATTAACAAAGCAATCCAGCTAGTTATTGGAAGAGACAAAATTCAGATGATACAGAACCTCTAACTAGACTGAAATCTCTAACAAGGAGGCACAGAAAACTGATGACTGAGCAAGATTATCGGGCCATCTCTCCTAGTGGCAACAATAGCAACTCACACAGCAAGCCTTTGCCACAACAGCCACAGAAGCCACACAGGAGACTACAGCACCAATTTTAGTATATTAATAAGAAATGACACAATGAAAAACAGGAAGTAAAAGAAGAGGTTCCATCATCCCTCTCCCAGCTTCAGGCAATTCAGTGTAGAGACACCCTTTCCTTGGGTGAGGAGAAGACAATAGACTCCAGACTATAACCTTTAAATCCTACACCAATCCTGCTACAGGGAAACCAAGCCTCAGACATGGCCTCAGCCTTCCTTAACGAAGAATGCAAGGGATGATTATCATCACCACCACCTCCAAGCTTCCGACCACAGCAATCAGGACTCTGGCCATGGGGGAGTAGAGGTGGGAACATGAGCTCGAGACATTCAAGTGCAGGAGACTTACTGGACCCCAAAAGACATGATCCAATAAAAGCCACACCATAATGCATTGTAAACAAACTCTCAAAAAAGAATTCTAAACTTTGCATTAGAAAGGTCCTAGGTCACTTTGGAGAGCATTCCTATTTGATGATCTGCAGATTTTCACAGAAAGTTTCAGGTCAGGAGAGAATGGAATGTTATATTAGCTTCTGAAGGAACATGACTGCAATCCAAGAATACTTTACCCAGAGAAGTTATCCTTCAAAAGTACAGGAAAATTAAACACTAAGACATGCAACAGCTGAAATATTCATCCCCACCACACCAGATTTTCATAAAAATATTTAAGATATCCTTTCATACATTAGCACTAGAAAATAACAACTTTCATCAAAACATATGAAGGTAAATCACATAAGAAATAAAGCAAAATCTATTAAAAATAAACAAAAGGTTCAGCAAAATGATAGGATTAAGAGATTATGAATGAATAATAAATGTGATTTGACTAAATCCACCAATTAAAAAGTATAGAAAATGGATTGAAGGCAAGACCCAATCACATGCTGCCAACATGAAATTTATTTTACTGTAGTAAAGACTCACACATAAAAGAAAAGGATGCAGAATGATGTAACACAAAATTGGGGGAAAAGCAAGTAGAAGCAATTATCTATATGATAAAATAGATATTAAGACACAATGCATAAAAAAGCACAAAGATGGTCCTCACATGATGATCAAGGGATCAGTTCAACAATAATACATGAAAAACGTGAATGTGTATGAACCTAATGTTGGTGAACTTCATCTTTTAAAACAAACATTAGAATTAAGTGAGAGGCCGGTGCCACGGCTCACTAGGCTAATCCTCCACCTGTGGCGCCGGCACCCCGGGTTCTAGTTCCTGTTGGGGTGCCGGTTCTGTCCCAGATGCTCCTCTTCGAATCCAGCTCTCTGCTGTGGCCCAGGAAGGCAGTGGAGGATGGCCCAGGTCCTTGGGCACTGCACCCGCATGGAAGACCAGGAGGAAGCACCTGGCTCCTGGCTTTGGATCAGTGCAGCGTGCTGGCTGTATCGGTCATATGGGGGGGGGTGGAGGGTGTGAACCAATGGAAGGAAGACCTTTCTCTCTGTCTCTCTCTCTCTCTCTCTCTCTCACTAACTCTACCTGTCCAAAAAAAAAAGAATTAAGTGAGAGATAAACTCCAATGGAGAAAAGAAAAAGAAGAGCATTATGTAATGAATAAGGGTTCAATTAAACAGGAAGATGGAATTATACTAAATGTATATGCACCCAATACCATAGTGCCTGGCTAATTAAAACAAATGTTAATGTATCTAAAGGAAGACATACACTCTAACACAAGAGTAATAGGGGAATTCAACACTTCACTTTCATCAACTGACAGATCAAGTGGACAGAAAAATCAACCAAGAAGCAATAGAGCTAATATATACTATGGACTATTTGTCCAACGAGCTAAAATCAATCCCTAGAGAAGGCATAGTTTCTTCAACAAATGGTGCTGGGAAAATCAGATCTCTACAAGCAGAAGTATGAAACAAGAGCCCTACCTTACCTCATATACAGAAATAAACTCAAAATGGATAAAGAATCTAAATCTTTAACCTGGTATCATGAAATTACTAGTGGAGAACATTAGAGAAACTCTGCAAGACATTGACATAGGTACAGACTTCTTTGAAAAGATCCCAGAAGCACAGGGAATAAAAGCAAAAATAGGCAAATGGGATTACAGCAGTCTATGAAGATTCTGCCTTGCAAAGGAAACACTTAGCAAAGTTTAGAGGTAACCAACAGAATGGGAGAAAATATTTGCAAACTATGAAACTGATAGAAGATTAATATCCAAAATCTGTAAAGAGCTCAAGAAACACAACAACAACAAAACAAACAAATCAGTTAAGAAATGAACAAAAGGACTTGAACATTTTTCAACAGAGGAAATTCAAAGGGCCAACAGTGACATGAAACAATGCTCAGGTGGCCAGCGCTATGGCACAGTGGGAAAAGCCACAGCCTGCAGTGCAAGTATCCCATATGGGCACCAGTCCTAGTCTTGGCTGCTTCACTTCTGATGTAGCTCTCTGCTATGGCCTAGGAAATCAGTAGAGAATGGCTCAAGTCCTTGGGCCCCTGGAACCAAGTGGTAGACTGGAAGAAGCTCCAGACTCCTTGCTTTGAATCAACCCAGCTCTGGCCATTGCAGCCATTTGCAGAATTATCAAGTGGATGGAGGACCTCTCTCTCTCTCTATGTAGTTCTGCCCTTCAAACAGATAACTAAATCTTTAAAAAAATGCTCAGGATCACTAGCCATTAGGGAAATGCAAATCAAAACCACAATGAGGTTTCAATTCATCCCTGTTAGAATGACTCTCATACAGAGATCAACAAACACTAAATGATGGTGACAATGTGGGGAAACAGGTATACTAATCCACTCTTGATGGGAATGTAAACTAATGCAGCCATTGTGGAAGACAGTAGGGAGTTACCTCAGAAAGCTGACAATAAATATGCCATATGACTAGGCATATAACCCCCTGGGAATTTACCCAAACAAAAATAAATCAGCATATGAAAGTGTTATCTGTATCTTCATGTTTACTGTAGCTCAATTCACAATAACTAAGATATGGAATCAACCCAGATGCCCATCAACTTGTGACTGGATAAAGAAAATGTGGTATATACACAGGCAGTAAAAGCCAAAATTAACAATTGGGATTGCATCAAATTCAGAAATTTCTGTACTGCAAAAGAAACAGTCAGGAAAATGAAGAGGCAACCAACAGAATGGGAGAAAATATTTGCAAGCTATGCAACAGATAAAGGGCTGATAACCAGAATCTACAAAGAGATCAAGAAACTCCACAACAACAAAACTAACAACCCACTTAAGAGATGGGCCAAGGACCTCAATAGACATTTTTCAAAAGAGGAAATCCAAATGGCCAACAGGCACATGAAAGATCACTAGCAATCAGGGAAATGCAAATCAAAACCACAATGAGGTTTCACCTCACCCCAGTTAGAATGGCTCACATTCAGAAATCTACCAATAATAGATGCTGGCGAGGATGTGGGGAAAAAGGAACACTAACCCACTGTTGGTGGGAATGCAAACTGGTAAAGCCACTATGGAAGTCAGTCTGGAGATTCCTCAGAAACCTGAATATAACCCTGCCATACAACCCAACTATCCCACTCCTTGGAATTTACACAAAAGAAATTAAATTGGCAAACAAAAAAAGCGGTCTACACCTTAATGTTTCTTGCAGCTCAATTCACAATAGCTAAGACCTGGAATCAACCCAAATGCCCATCAACAGTAGACTGCATAAAGAAATCATGGGATTTGTACTCTATAGAATACTATACAGCAGTCAAAAAAATGAAATCCGGTCATTTGCAACAAAATGGAGGAATCTGGAAAACATCATGCTGAGTGAAATAAGCCAATCCCAAAGGGATAAATATCATATGTTCTCCCTGATCGCTGACAACTCACCGAGCACCAAAAAGGAAACCTGTTGAAGTGAAATGGACACTTTGAGAAACAGTGACTTGATTAGCCTTTGTCCTGACTGTTGATGTACAATTTAATACTTTATCCCATTTAGTATTTTTTGTTCTACTTAATACTATTGGTTGAATTCTGTAATTAATACACAATTATTCTTAAGTGTTTAAATTTAACTGAAAAGTGATCCCTGTTAAATATAAGAGAGGGAAAAAGAGAGGGAGGAGATGTACAATTTGGGACATGCTCAATCAGACTTGCCCCAAATGGTAGAGTTAGAAACGTGCCAGGGGATTCCAATTCAATCCCATCAAGGTGGCATGTACCAATGCCATCTCACCAGTCAAAGTGATCAATTTCAGCTCAAAGTTGATCATAATGATAGGATTAAAAGTCAAAGGGATCACATAAAAAAGACTAGTGTCTGCTAATACTAACTCATATAATTAAAAAGGAGAGAATGATCCAACATGGGAAGTGGGATACACAGCAGACTCATAGAATGGCAGATGTCCTAAACAGCTCTCTGGCCTCAGAATCAGTCCTTAAGGCATTCGGATCTGGCTGAAGAGCCCATGAGAGTATTGTAGGCATGGAAAGCCAAGACACTCTGGAAAAAAAAAAAACAACAAAAACTAGATGAAAGATCTCTGCGAGTGAGATCCCAGTGGAAAGAACGGGGCCATCAAAGAAGGAGGTACCTTTCTCTGAAGGGAGGAGAGAACTTCCAATTTGACTATGACCTTGTCTAACTAAGATGAGAGCAAACTCAAAAGGCACTGTGCACTTACTCCCCATGTAGGATCTCTGTCCTTAATGTACTGCACATTGTGATTTAATGCTGTAAGTAGTTCTCAAACAGTATTTTACACTTTGTGTTTCTATGTGGGTGCAAACTGTTGAAATCTTTACTTAATATATGCTAAATGGATCTTCTGTATATAAAGATAATTGAAAATGAATCTTGATGTGAATGGAAGGGGAGAGGGAGCTGGAGATGGGGAGGTTGCGGGTGGGAGGGAAGTTATGGGGGGAAAAGCCATTGTAATCCATAAGCTGTACTTTGGAAATTTATATTCATTAAATAAAAGTTAAATAATAAAACCTGCATAAAAGGCAAAAAATATTTATTTGTTTGTTTTATTTCAAAGGCAGAAGTAAAGAATTAGACAGACAAGAAATTCCATCATGTGCATCACTTCCCAAATGTCCACAACAGCCAGAATTGGGCCAGGCTGAAGCCAAAAAACAGAATTCAAATATTAAATTCCTTCATGGATGCCAGGGTCCTAACCACCCAAGTAACCATCTGCTGTCTTCCAGGTAGTGCACTAAGAGGAAAGTAGAATGATAAATACAGCAGGGACTTGAACTCATCAGTCAGATATGGGATCTGTG
The DNA here is from genome assembly GCF_033115175.1 of Lepus europaeus. NCBI lineage: Eukaryota > Metazoa > Chordata > Mammalia > Lagomorpha > Leporidae > Lepus > Lepus europaeus. The sequence continues at coordinate 124,590,860 of NC_084833.1, read as the reverse complement.
TTTTGCAAGCAACATCTTAACCATGATGCCAAACACCTGTGATTCTACCAAATTTAAAGGAAGAACTAAAGGCAATTCCTTTTGAAGTAACCTACAAAGTTGAAGGGACAGAAATCTTTCCAAAATCTTTCAACATGGCCAACATTATCTTGATCACAAAACAAGACAAAGACACAACAAGAAAAGAACACTACAGATGAATAACTATGAGCAGAGATGGAAAAATTCTCAATATGATACCAGAAAATTAAACCCAACAACTTATGAAAAATTCATTCAATATGACCAAGTGGATTTAATCTAGGAATCCAGGAATAGTTTAAGCTTTGCAAATTTATAAGCATAAATACATCACATCAACAAAATGAGGAATAAAAATTGTATTACTAATATATCCATGTGTCAGAGAAAAGAATGTGAATTCTGCAGTTGTTCATGGAATGTTCTTTAAATGTCTTTTAGGTCCATCTGAGCTCTAGTCTAACTGAACTCTCATATGTTCCTTATTGAATATGAGGTGTCAAAATCTCCCAGTATTACTCTACTGGAGGTTTTTTGTTCATTTATTTTGTTGTTTATTGACTAGTCAATATTTACTGAGTGAAATTTTCTTTTTATTTTAAGGTGAACAAATTTCATATATACAGATATAGGAGCATAGTAACACATGCCTTCCTAACCTCACTCCTGCCCATTCTCTCACACCCCCTCAGCCTTTTTCCTCAAAATGCATTGTATATACTATAACCCCTGACTACCTCACTTGTGGGTGCATAAACAAAGGAACTAAAATAAGCATATCGACTAAATGTCTGAAATCCTATGTTTATTGTTGCAATATATGTAATAACCAAGATATGAGATAACCTAGGTGACAATCAATGGGTGAATGGCTAAAGAAAATATGATTTATATACAATATTGGATGCCTTTAAACAATCAAGAATGAAATCTTGTCCTCTACAGCAAAGTGTGTAGAATTGGACACCATCTTAGGTAAAATTAGTCAGGCACATTAAAACTAATGTCACGTTTTGTTTATTGCATGGCAGCTGAAAGAAAAGCAGGAGAAAATCCATGCATCTGGATGTAGAATAGTGATGACTTGAGGTTGGGAAGGCTGGTTTAGGGGAAAGGTGTCAGGAACAGAGAAGTTTATTAACAGATAACAGTCAGGTAGAGGGGTACATATTAGTTCTCAGAGCACAGGAAGGGGACTACCATTCTCAACAACATTTTTATTTTGTGAAGAATACAAGAACAACTTGAAAACTCTTGACATAAGGAAATGATGAGGAGGTGGAAATGTTATTACTGTAGTTTGTTTGGTACATGCTGCATAAATGCCTGTACTATCACACAGTATTTCATAGTGATGTAAAATTACTTCATGCTAATAAAAATGTATGAGATATCTGTGAAGTAAAAAAAAGCATACCTTTGGACAGTAAATTTAAAAATTAACTCAATAGGCTAATCCTCTGCCTTGCGGCGCCGGCTCACCAGGTTCTAGTCCCGGTCGGGGCGCAGATCCTGTCCCGGTTGCCCCTCTTCCAGGCCAGCTCTCTGCTTTGGCCAGGGAGTGCAGTGGAGGATGGCCCAAGTCCTTGGGCCCTGCACCCCATGGGAGACCAGGATAAGCACCTGGCTCCTGCCATCGGATCAGCACGGTGCGCCGGCCGCAGTGCGCCAACCGCGGCGGCCATTGGAGGGTGAACCAATGGCAAAGGAAGACCTTTCTCTCTGTCTCTCTCTCTCTCTCACTGTTCACTCTGCCTGTCAAAAAAAAAAAGTTTTAAAAATTAACACAATGAATGCGGTGGCACAACCCCACACAACTCTAATTAATTTTATTAAATTATTTGCATAGTAGATGAGCTACTTATTGTAGTGAGCCCGAAGTCAGCCATTGCCACCAGAGGGTGGTAGAGGCAATTCAGGAGGAACGGGATGGTTCCGCGTTTCTGGGGTCCTGAAGGACCTCCAGTCTGTGGTGTAAATACCTGAGGACATCAGTGGTGATCTATTTTAAAAATTTCAATACTGCAAGGATTACCTGTAACTACCAGTGTGGAATTAATCCAGAACGCCAATGCTTAAACATTTTAGCACTGGGGCCCATGCTGCGGCACAGCAGGTTAATGCCCTGGCCTGAAGCACTGGCATCCCATGTGGGCGCTGGTTCGAGACCCGGCTGCTCCACTTTCTATCCAGCTTTCTGATATGGCCTGGGAAAGCAGTAGAAGATGGCCCAAGTCCTTGGGCGCCTGCACCCGCTTGGGAGACCCGGAAGAAGCTCCTGGCTCCTGCGCAGCTCTGGCTGTCGTGGCCAATTGGGGAGTGAACCATCAGATGGAAAATCTCTCTCTCTCTCTCTCTCTCTCTCTCTCTGCCTCTTCTCTCTCTGTGTAACTGGCTTTCAAATAAAAACAAATAAATCTTTTAAAAAACATTTTAGCATTAATACGATCAATATAATTTTCATGTAAAAGTTTATGGTATATTTTCTTTGTTATTTTGCTAACACTTTTCTATTACTTCTTTTCCATATGTTAAATTTGAGAATCTCAGCACTGTTTTTGCTTCTTTCTGTTGTTAACTAGTAAAATCCCACGGCTTGATCATAAAAGCCTTTCTTATTGCAGATAATATTAATGTCATCATAAAACATAAAAGCATATCCTGCATTACAAAGTGTCCTTGAGAAAGCACATTAATGTTTTCCATACTATAGTGCATTCCTGGTTGTATATAAATATTAGATGAGTGATTACTGAACAAGCAAAATAGCTGTGATTACTTTATTGTGATTAATATGTTAGAATTAGACTCTGAGTTCTGGCAATGGCAGAACCTGTGCACTGAGGGTGAGTGACCTGCCCTCCTATGATCTTGAGAATCACTATCCCCATGAAGGGAATCACATACCCTGCTACAAAAACCTTCGACAATGCAGCCGTGCCAGATGGCTTTCCAGGGTTCACCCTTGAATCAACTTTTATGGAACCCTGCTTCCCAGAGTTTTATTTTTTTTCTAGAAATTGGTCTGTTAGGAAGGGAACTCCATTGCTCTTAATTCTAACGTGACTTTCACATTGCGTGTGGTTTCCATTTTACTCATCATCTGTGCACAGACGGGAGCTTTTGCTCCTCTTGTTATTTCCAGTCTTGAGCAAATGCACAGTGGATTTGGCCACGTTCCATTGTGAATTTTGGGACCCACAGCCACAGCTGGGCTGCAATGCAGGGCACACATACCATGCCATCCTGAGAAAGCTCAATTTCTTCCCTTGCACAATGGAAATTGAATGACCCATGTCACAGGGGAGTTTTTAGGACTAACTGGTTCCTGAATATGATTAGAACATGCCTGGCCATCAGTTCATGCTCAATGCATGCTGTCTTTGTCTTTATCACACAATAATGTTGATTCCATGCCCATTCACACTTAAATCCTATTGATTAAGACTAGTTCCTACTTGTTTTGGCCACCAGTGCTGGCTACACAACAGTATGAATTCCAGGCATAGGGATGGACAGTTTATGGAAATGTGTTAGAGGTTTGATCTCTAATCACCAACATCAATTTCTGACACAATTTATATGCTACCCAAGAGCAGATGAAGACACCAGGTCCTGGGGTGTGACAATGAGGCAGAGCTTGGATGGATGGATGGTCAGGGCTTTCACACATTAAGTTTCAATATCCTAAGTTGCTAACCATTTAGGTTCATGGCTCCTTAGTTTAAGTCATAAAACATCAGTGATATGGCAATACCATCTGCTTTTAGCTTAGTTTTTGGTGAATTGTCATTGATCTACTTGCCCATCTCCATATGCATAAATAAAAATTATTTTAGAAACTCACCTATATTTGTAAGTGTGCATTTATTCGTAAGCATGTCTGAACAGACAGGGGACTTCATAAATTTAGTGAAAACATAATTAAAATATAAACCTGGTTCATGGAAAGAAATTTGAAAACCATGTCTATAAGGGGTCTTCAACAAGTTTATGAAAAATAACTATTTTGAAAAAATTAACTATAATTTCTAAAAATTTTTGTTAAAGTGTAAACTTGCATTTTAATTCCATTTTCCAGACACTCATTAAAGAACCGCAGTATGTCATACCACTGAATGCTCTTAAGGGATCTAGGAACTCAGAGAAATTCCTAAGGAGATAACTTACACCCTTTAGAGAAAGGGCACACTGGGATAGAACTGCATGGACAAAAAAATGTTTTTGCCCCAAAACTACAGATGTTTTATTCTCACTTTTCACAAACCTTTTAAAGCACCCCTATATTTACCTTATTCACTCCTCTAAAAACCTTTGAGCATACAGCAATGAAAGGCTGAGAACTCAGTGATAGCCATAAGCCTGAGTAGGACAGGCAGGTGTAAGAAGACTCTGCAGAAGGGCAGTGCTCACACTGGGCCCCAACCAACGGCCGGGCTCTGAGCCAGGCTGCAGCCTCCAGGTGCTGGCTCCCCAGAGGTCCCGAGCTGAGGGGCTGGGGGCCGCACTCACGTGGAGACAGTGTTGAAGCCGCAGGCCTTCAGCTTCAGCAAGCGGTCCCTCCAGTACTCCCTGGGCACCCGGAAGTAGTGGATGGAGCCCCCGAAGATCCGGAACTTGCGACCGTTCAGAGTGAAGTGTGCGTGACCCGTCGCTGTGCTCCCAGTGCCAAGTCCCACAGATCGGTGCTTCAGCTCGAGAGGGGTCACATAAGACCAGTTGTACCTGGAGAGGGGACAGGACGGTGGAGGACAGACAGGGACAGAGGATGGGATAGCGGAGAGTGCTGAGCCCTCGGGGAAAATGCTGCTCCGTGAGCAGGACACGCTCTGCCCCTTTTGCTATGCATTATTTTCTCCAACAGGAGAGAGATTGCACCCTCCCTGCACCCTCATGCAAACCTGGCATCTTGTGGCTGTGCAGTTTGGGATGAAAGATTCTCTCTGGGTGTTGAGTGAAAAGCAAGACCTGATGAGATAAATGGCAGGAAAAAGATGGCCAGGATTCTGCTCCAGGAGAAATGTAGGCTATGGGGAGAAATGCACACAAGCACAAGGAATATGTCTGCTTGCTCTCACTGAAAGGCCCATAGAGCTGTTTGTCTTGCAGAAGCCAGAGCTACAAATGGAGCCCCTGAAGGTAGATCCTGTTTTATCAGACTCTAAGGGAAGGAGACTTGGCTACACCTGCTCCACAAGGCTCCTCACTGTCTCATAGTCCATCTCAGACTGAACCTGGCCCTGGAAACAGCAGGGAACACAATGCAACTGGACACTGGGAAAAGATCGGGGCCTGGTGGAGGAGGAAAGGTGACTCCTTGACTCCTCGTTCAAGGGCAGGTGGCCCTGGATTCCTCCCATTCCACAGAGGGGGGACTCTCAGCTCTGCAGGGCCAAGGTGTGCCCAAGATCTGCCTGGGGAGGTTCACGGTGGAGATGGGGAGCAGGTCTCCTGCAGAGCTGAGGAAAGCTCCCGAGAAAGCTGAGGAAAGGGGGCAGGGAGGGTCTTGGGCTGGAAACTCGCCAAGGATCTTAAGCAATAACGACTGACTGGCCAGCAGAACATGGGGAGGGTTAGGTTCCCAGGGGAGCACACAGGGATCATTAGGATCCAGGAGGGACTGGAGGAATAGCCACGCCGGCCAGGGTCCCTGGGCTGTGGACCTGCTCACGCAAATGGACAGGCGGCGGTCTGTCACCTGAGAAAGCGCAGGGAGCCCATCGTGCGGGGACTGAAGACTGCACGTCGTGCGCGGCTCCGCCTCCTTTCAGCAGCCCCAAATGCAGCACTGAGGAACTCCACGGGGGGGGGCCGCCTCAGATCAGCACTGTGCAATGGGAGTCAGGGATAAAGCCTTGCACCGTGCACAGTGCCAACGTCGGCGATCTGCACCTGCCAGCAGCCTCCTCAGCCCGGCGGCTGGGATCTGGAAGCCTCCCGTGAAGACACTCAAAGGTTATGAGCTCCAGACTTCGAGCCCTTCAGAGCGCGTATCTCCACTGCTGCCCTCCACTTCTGATGAATAACGCAGCTCCTCCTCGCCTTATCACCCCGTCCTTGGATCTCCTGAACTAAATTACAACCCCTCGCCAGCTGGCACAGAACACGCAAATACGTGGGCGAAAAGGAGGCGGAGAACCAGCCTCTGTGTACCCGAGCTCAGGAAGTCCTGATGCACCTGCTTCCGCACCCTTATCCAGTGACCAGGATGTGCAGACACAGCGCCTCTGATTAGAAACGTATGAGTCAGTTGTGCCCGCAGTTGAAGTTTCTAGGAGATGGCTAAATGCTATATTAAATTTCCACAAAGCACAGTGAGAGTACAGAAGGGGAGCCAGGCAGCCCTGGAGGACAGCATTTCTTCCTGAATTGAGTCTTAACAAGAGTGAGAATTGTCCTGGAAGAAGATTGGAGGTGTGTGCACAGCACAGTACAGAACACAAACTACTTTGGAAATTTTGGGGTGTGAAATAGCAGGGGCCAGGCAGGAGACAGATCAGGGGTGGTTATTGCTCTGGGTTCAGTGCCAGGTAACTCAGTCTGTTTCCAGAAGACAATGGAGAATGGGGTGTGACCATCACATAATCCCAGGCAGAAAGTAAATGAGATGTTAGTTTTATGTAGATTGCTTAAAGCAAAGTGGAAGCAAAATCAGAAACCAACAAATCATCCCATAAACCTGGTGATCCCAGAATGAAGGTGTGGGTTGCTCTGCGGTGGAAATTGTAAATGAGAACAGGATGTAGATTAAGGGAAGACTAGTGAGTTCAAAGTGGTAGCTTTTGATAATTGAATGAGGTCAGTCGTCCAGAGCAAATAGTCTGGGATGTCCACCGTGTTTCAGGCTAAGTGACCTGTTGTTGGCATTGATTAAGATCAAGGCAGATAGAGACACATTTTAATGGTGGAGTGATGTACCCAGTTTCATACATGCAGGGTTTGACGTCCTCGTGCCCAAAAGAGAAACCACTTGATGTTCTCTAGAACGCCTTTGCTTCTGCTGTAACATTTGAAACAAGAACAGAGATGGAAACCTGGAACGCAGGCCTCAGAGAATATTGTGGGATCATGTTCTCCTGTCTTCTTTGTTACAGATATGCTTTCCTTCTTGAACAAGCTCCCTGACATTTTTTATCCTATCTTGTACTCATTATTAGATTGTAAGCAAGGCACTATTAAGACTTTCTCAAAGTTGATTTCACAGACACATGACATAATTATTCTTTGTCAAAATCCCAAACAAGTGTTCTAGGGCTTGTGCGTTTCCATATAAAATGTAGAATAAATGTGTATATGTCTACTAAAAGCCACAGTATGATTTTTGATAAGAATTACATTTAATATACAGATGAATAATGACATCCTCATCATGTGAAATCTTCCAATCCATGAGCATAGTGCAACTCTTGCTTGTATCCAAAGTCCCATCCATTTGGTAGCCAAATAATACCCTACTGTATGGATATACCACTTGTTTTTATACATTTCTCAGATAAAGGATGATTGTGTTGTTTGCACATTTTGCCTAGTATAAATAATGAGGCCATGAACATTCATGTAGAAGACTTACGTGAACATATTCTTTGTTTCTGTCCTCTTGGAGATGTACCTGGGAATGTGTAGCTATTAATTTTCAAATACTTTTTCCATATATTTATTTTTATTGAATGTGATAATGTTAAATAGTCTTTACACTGTCAATCCATGCCTGGGAATCATAAAGAAATGCTTCAGTGGACAACCTCATCCACCCACCATATACATATAATGAAAACTTGATTCAGGTACATTTTGATAATTCCACAATCCTTAAAAACTTATAACAAGAGTTGGAATTTAAAGCTTCTGCAGGTCTTTAGATTTCCAATACTCCACATATTTATCTCAGTTCATGTTCAATCATAGAACCTCCTAACAAAATTTTGCTGGAAAAGATGCATACATGACCTCAGGGAAAATGCAACAGATTTTTTGTTAGGCTTTGTGGTCTCCAAATTATGTTACCAGTTTAGCAAAGAATTCAGTGTTCCATGTTTCATCATCCAACCCCACTGTGGCTAACTCAGCTACTCACCCTCACACATGGGAAGACAGACAGGCAGACAAGTCTTCACCTAAGATAACAGTAACATTATCCTTAGCCCTCCTAAGAGTCCATTCCTGCACTAACACTTTAATAAAGACTGGACTCCAATAGGAAAATGCTCCCACACTAGCATTGCTTCATTCACCAATTTGCTTCACTCTCATCAGCAGCAAGTCTTCAACTCCTGCACACAGTGAAATAATTTATTATAGAGAATCCCAGGCTCTTTATCAAGTGGTCACAAACCAATTTGAAATATCTTTATTGAACCAGTGATGTAAAACTAAGAAATTGACTATCTGGTATTGTGGAAAGAAACTTTTCAGTAATCCTGGGTAGCTTCATCAGTTCCTTCAAAGACTAAAAACCCCTAGATGTCTAAAGATGTTATTATTACTATAACCAACTTATATATGATCAAGGAGCTAAAGCCAATTCCTGGGGCAAGGACAGTCATTCAGCAAATGGTGCTGGGAAAACTGGATTTCCACGTGCAGAAGCATGAAGCAAGACCCCTACCTTACACCTTACACAAAAATCCACTCAACGTGGATTAAAGATCTAAATCTACAACCCAACACCACCAAATTATTAGAGAACATTGGAAAAACCCTGCAAGATATTGGCACAGGCAAGACTTATTAGAAAAGACCCTGGAGGCACAAGCAGTCAAAGCCAAAATTAACAATTGGGATTACATTAAATTGAGAAGTTTCTGTACTTCAAAAGAAACAGTCAGGAAAATGAAGAGGCAACCAACAGAATGGGAGAAAATATATGTAAATTAGGCAACTGATAAAGGATTAATAACTGGAATCTATAAAGAGAACAAGAAACTCCACAACAACAAAACTAACAACCCACTTAAGAGATGGGCCTAGGACCTCAATAGATATTTTTCAAGAGAGGAAATCCAAATGGCCAACAGACACATGAAAAAATGTTCAGGATCACTAGCCAAATGTAAATCAAAACCACAATGAGGTCTCACCTCACCTCAGTTAGAATGGCTCACATTCAGAAATCTACCAACAACAGATGCTGGCAAGGATGTGGGGAAAAGGAACACTAACCCACTGTTGGTGGGAATGCAAACTGGTAAAGCCACTATGGAAGTCAGTCTGGAGATTCCTCAGAAACCTGAATATAACCCTGCCATACAACCCAACCATCCCACTCCTTGGAATTTACCCAAGGGAAATTAAATTGGCACATAAAAGAGCTGTCTGCACCTCCATGTTTCTTGCAGCTCAATTCACAATAGCTAAGACATGGAATCAACCTAAATGCCCATGAACAGTAGACTGGATAAAGAAATTATGGGATATGTACTCTATAGAATACTACACAGCAGTAAAAAAAAATGAAATCTGGTCCTTTGCAACAAGATGGATACAACTGGAAAACATCATACTGAATGAAATAAGCCAGATCCGAAAGGACAAATATCATATGTTCTCCCTGATTTGTGACAACTAACTGAGCACCTAAAAGGAAACCTGTAGAAGTGAAACAGACACTATGAGAAACAGTGACTTGATCAGCCCTTGTCTTGACTGTCAAGGAACAACTTACTATTTTATTCTTTTTAGTATTTTCTTTTACTACTTAATACAGCTGATTGAAATCTTTAATTAACACACAATTATTCTTAGGTGCTTAAATTTAACTGAAAATTGATCCCTGTTAAAAATAAGAGTGGGAATAAGAGAGAGAGGAGATGTACATTTTGGTACATGCCCACTCAGACTTACCCCTTATGGTAGAGCTAGAAATGTGCCCTTGGACTCCAAATCCCATTAAGTTGGCAGATACCAATGCCATCTTACTAGTTAAAGTGATAAGTTTAAGTTCATAATAGATCATAAAGATAGGATTAAAATGTCAAAAAAGAAAAAGAAATTTCCATCTTATAAAAAAAAAGTTTCCTGAAAATACTTGCTCCCTATCAAGATTTGTGTGATTTAGTTTATGATCAGCAGATTCTCATTTTGACTCCTTGTATTTATCTGTTTTGCTGACACATCTGTAGTGGGTTGTAAAGGGTGATAAGTTGTCCCAGGCGAGGTACTGGCCACCTAAGTAGGATAAACAAATGCTTTTGTGGTTATAATGGTTTCAGAGCTGAGAGTTGTAATTATTACCTGATGGGGTTATCTTTTCACGCAGGTTAAAGGGTACAGAAGTATTTTTATGTAACTTGTATATGTATACAGCATGAAGCTAAATCTTGCAAAGACTGCCAAAGTGTCTGTCCATTCTGTCTTCTAAGGACTTTGCCAGATGGGCCAGTTCTATGTGGTGATGCTAAGGACAAAACCATTGTTGTACACAACATTTGCAATATTTTTCATAGCCTCTAGGGCAGGGATGACTTAGTGATTACTAGAAATACCATAGTCATTAACTGAGACAGAAAGAAGTACCAAAACAGATGGCATGTTTAGAACTGACATTCTGGTGACAGTGTGTGATACAGTGGGTAAGCGGACACCTGCAATCCCTGTATTGAATATGAGTGCCAGTTCAAGACTCAGATGCTCCACTTCTGATCCAATTCTCTGAAAATATGCCTAGGAAGGCAGCGAAAATGGTCAGACTGCTTTAGGACCCTGCCACACCAATCGGAGGCTAAAATGGAATCCAAAGACCCTGACTTCAGCCTGGCTCAGCCCTGGCCATTGCAGAAATATGAGGGGTGAAAAGTATGAAAGATTTCTCTCTCTCTCTCTCTCTCTCTCTTTCATGTGCAATTCTGCTTTTCAAATTAATAAGTATATTTTTAAAGTAAAAGTATAAGATATTGTATGATTTGTATTCTAGGACTATTTTCCAGAAACAGAAAATAAGGATCATTTTTATCATATTTAGGGCTGTATCTCTACCCATGCCAAAGGCATCATGGATTTTTTTTATAGCTTTCCATTAAGAATCTTCAAAGAGTACTAATTTGTCCTCTGTATAAATCCAGAGTCCCTGTTGCCTTGCTCCCTGTTCAGTTGTCATCATTCATTCATTCATTCATTCATCAAGGGGGTAATTGGGCTGAGGAGGAATCCCTGGGACTGGGAAAATAAAGATACTGGATAGTATGGATTTTTTGTTATTCTTTTTTTTAACTTTTATTTAATGAATATAAATTGCCAATGTACAGCTTATGGATTACAATGGCTTCCCCCTCCCATAACTTCCCTCCCACCCACAACCCTCCCCTCTCCCACTCCCTCTCTTTATATACAGAAGATCAATTTAGTATATATTAAGTAAAGATTTCAACAGTTTGCACCCACATAGAAACACAAAGTGAAACATACTGTTTGAGTACTAGTTATAGCATTAAATCACAATGTACAACACATTAAGGACAGAGATCCTACATGATATTTTTTTAAAAATTGATTAATTTTCTATGTAATTTCCAATTTAACACCAAGTTTTTTTTTTTTACATTTTCAATTATCTTTATATACGGAAGATCGATTCAGTATATACTAAGTAAAGATTTCATCAGTTTGCACCCACACAGAAACACAAAATGTAAAAATACTGTTTCAGTACTAGTTATAGCATTACTTCACATTGGACAACACATTAAGGACAGATCCCACATGAGACGTAAGTACACAGTGACTCCTGTTGCTGACTTAACAGGAGATGGGAGGGGTGCGAGTGGGAGGGAAGTTATGGGGGGGAAAGCCATTGTAATCCATAAACTGTACTTTGGAAATTTATATTCACTAAATAAAAGTTTTAAAAAAAATAGAACTTGGACATGATCAGGTAACCCCACTACTTGGTATCTATCCAAAGAAAAGAAATCAGTATGTTGAAGAGATATCTGTATTCCCCTGTTTACTGTAACAACCTTAGTGTCCATCCATGGATGAATAGATGAAGAAAATATGATATCTATCAACCAACCAACTGATTAATCCATTGGATAATAGGTACAATGGGATGCTATTTAGTCTTTAAAAATTAAGAAGGCATTGTCATTTATAAAACCGTAGGTGAATTGATTGGACACCATGTTAAATGAACCAATCCAAGCACCAAAAGACAAACATTGCATGAGCTCATGTATATGTGAAAACTGAAACACGTGGAACTCATAGACACAAAGAGGAGAATGACGTTTGCTAGGGGCTGACAGGAGGAGGAACAAGGGAGACTCTGTTTAAGGGCACAAAGTCTCAGTTATGCAAGATGAGTTCATTCTGAAGACCTAACCTACAGCGTGATGACTATAATGCATAATACCAAACTGTATACTTCAAATTTGCTACAGTTATAGACCTTAATTCTGTCCTTAATGTGCTGTACTATGTGAATTAATGGTATAACTAGCACTCAAACAGTACTTTACACTTTGTGTTTCTGTGTGGGTGCAAACTGTTGAAATCTTTAGTATATACTAAATTGATCTTCTGTATATAAAGATAATTGAAAATGAATCTTGATGAAGAATGGGATGGGAGAGTGAGTGGAAGATGGGATGGTTGTGAGTGGGAGGGAGGTTATTGGGGGAAAACCTGCTATAATCCAAAAGTTGTACTTTGGAAATTTATATTTATTAATAAAAGTTAAAAAAACAAAAAATGAAATAGTGAAATGGCTTTTATTCCTCAATTTGTTAATGTGATGTGTCACATTTATTTATTTGCAAATATTGCATACCAGGGATAAATCTCACTTGGCCCAGGTGAACAATCTTTCTGATGTATTTCTGTAATCTATTAGCTAATATTTTGCATCTATGTTCATCAGTGATATTGATCTATAGTTCTCTTTCATTGTAGCATTTTCTGGTTTTGTAAGTAAGTGATGCTGCCTTTACAGAAAGAGTTTGGAAGGATGCCTTCCTTTTCTACTGTTTTAAATATCTTGAGAAGAATTGGAATTAGTTCTTTAAAAGTCTGGTAGGATTCAACAGTGAGGCCATTGGTCCTGGGTTTTTCTTTGTCAGGAGGGTCTTGATTTCTGGTTCAGTCTCTGTCTTGGTCACTGGTCTGCTTAGGTTTTCTATATCTTCATGACTCAAATTTCTAAGCAGTTTATTTAAGATATACAAATTTCATGTATTAAATATATACAGATTTAGGAACATAGTGATACTTCCCACCTGACCCTATTCTGCCCATCCTTCCAACCTTCTTTCTCCTCCCTCTCCTATTCCCACTCTGAATTTTCACAAAGATATATTTTCATTTTTCTTTACTCTTAAGATTAATGCTACTCTAAGTAAAGACTTCAACAGGTAATATGAAGAAAAAAAACCCACTGTTCCTCAGTGGTAGAGACAAGGACTGTAAGTGATCGTCAAGTCTCCAATACACACATTTTACATACTCAATTAGTAACCACAGATTTGGAAAAACATATGGTATCTTCTTTTAGAACCTGGCTTACTTAACTAAGTATAAACATTTCCAGTTGCACCCATTTTGTTGCAAAAGACAGGATTTCATTTCTTTTTTTTTCATTTATTAAACTTTTATTTAATGAATATAAATTTCCAAAGTACAGCTTATGGGTTACAATGGCTTCCCCCCTCCCATAACTTCCCTCCCACCCGCAACCCTCCCCTTTCCCACTCCCTCTCCCCTTCCATTCACATCAAGATTCATTTTCAATTTTCTTTATATACAGAAGATCAGTTTAGTATATATTAGGTAACTATTTCAACAGTTTGCCCTATATAGACACACAAAGTGAAAAAACTACCGTTGGAGTACTAGTTATAGCATTAAATAACAGTTTACAGCACATTAAAGACAGAGATCCTACATAATTTTTTTTCAAATTAATTAATTTTCTATGCCATTTCCAATTTAACACCAGGTTTTTTTTTTCATTTCCAATTCTCTTTATGTACAGAAGATCAATTCAGTATATAATTAGTAAAGATCTCATCAGTTTGTACCCACGCAGAAACACAAAGTATAAAAATACTGTTTCAGTACTAGTTATAGCATCACTTCACATTAGACAACACATTAAGGACAGATCCCACATGGGGTGTAAGTACACAGTGACTCCTGTTGCTGACTTAACAATTTGACACTCCTGTTCATGGCGTCAGTAATCTCCCTAGGCTCTAGTCATGAGTTGCCAAGGCTATGGAAGCCTTTAGGGTTTGCTGACTTTGATCTTATTCCGATAGGGTCATAGTCAAAGTGGAAGTTCTCTCCTCCCTTCGGAGAAAGGTACCTCCTTCTTTGATGGCCCCATTCTTTCCACTGGGATCTCACTCACAGAGATCTTTCATTTAGGTCTTTTTTTTCCCATGGTATCTTGGCTTTCCATGCCTACAATACTCTCATGGGCTTTTCAGCCAGATCCGAATGCCTTAAGGGCTGATTCTGAGGCCAGAGTGTTGTTTAGGACATCTGCCATCCTATGAGTCTGCTGTGTATCCCGCTTCCCATGTTGGATCCTTCTCTCCCTTTTTGATTCTATCAGTTAGTATTAGCAGACACTTGTCTTGATTGTGTGATCCCTTTGACTCTTAGACCTATTAGAGCCATCAATTATAAGCTGAAATTGATCACTTGGACTAGTGAGATGGCATTGGTACATGCCACCTTGATGGGATTGTATTGGAATCCCCTGGCACATTTCTAACTCCACCGTTTGCAGCAAGTCCGATTGAGCATGTCCCAAATTGTACATCTCCTCCCTCTCTTTTTCCACTCTTAAATTTAACAGGGATCACTTTTCAGTTAAAATTTAAACACCTAAGAATAATTGTGTGTTAATTACAGAGTTCAACCACTAGGATTTCATTTCTTATTACCACCGAACATTATTTCATAGTGTGCGTGTGTGTGTGTATACACATGCATATATATATGTGTGTGTATATATATATATATATAATCAAAATTTCTTTATCCATTCATCAGTTGATGGATGTCTAGGTTGATTCCATATCTTAACTATTGTGACTTGAGTTCAATGACCATAGGAATACAGATCACTCTTTCATATGCTGATTTCATTTCTATGAGGTAAATTCTCAGAAGTGGGTTTGCTGGGTCATATGGTAGGTCTATATTCAGATTTCTGAGGTATCTCCATACTGTCTCCCACAATGGTTGCACCAGTTACATTCCCACCAACAGTTGATTAGGGTACATCTTTTCCCACATCCTTGCCAGAATCAATTGTTTGCTGATTTCTGTATAAGTGCCTTGCTAACTGGGATAAGGTGACACTTCATCGTGGTTTTGATTTGGCTCCAAAGCTAAATACTAATCATGTGCACATTGTTCATTCAGATCATGTGCTGCCAGAGTTGTTACACAGACAGTGTGCATTGCTGCTTGGACACCATAAATGTCAAGCCCAGCAGAGAGGACTCAAATGGTTCATGTCCCCAGGTGGATCAGATTATTTCTTATCACAGTGTGAGGAGTCCTTAGTCTGCCTAATTTAATCCCTGCTGTGTTTATTTGATTCTCAGCTGGTATTCATGCCTTATTTCTTTAGTAGCTACACAAAATACCTTGGGGCACTACAGTCAGCCTCTGGGTTTGACACAGCATTTTGCTATTAGGTTTAGGAATCACTGGTGGGCTCATTGTGTTGGCCAATATGTACAGAATGCCTAACCACAACAGCTCCAAGCCACTCCTGCTGACGTGATGTCTAACAGATATGTTACTGTGGGCAATCTCAGTAGTTACCCGAGCCCAGGCACATTTCTCCCCACCCCCGCTAATCAGGTAAACAACTCCGGGATGCAACCCAGGCTCATTAAGCACACCTGGGAAGCTATGTGACACTCAAGCTGATTGGATAGTCATATTGGCTCCAGTGTTCGTTCTGCCCTATGGTCAGCGTTCCCTAGAATTGGTTACACCTGTTTTACCTCCCCTTTATTATGCATATGCTTGTGAATAAACATGGACATGTTCATGGAAGCCTGTCCTCCGTGTCTTTGCCTTGCTCATCCCTGACCGTGTGGCTTAGCAGGACTAAGCAGCATGTTATCAGTATTGTCTTGTTGGACAGTGCAGATTTGCCATTTTTAGTAACTAATAAACATTAATTTTTTCATACATAGGTTTTCCTAAAGAGGTTTTTCCCGATCTTTCATTTGGACTCTCTTTTGAAGTAAGTCTTTGCTAAAGTGGAATCACCTTCGTGCACAAAGTTATGACACTTATGTGTGTTATCATTTGTATAATCATCTTTTGAGTCTTTTCAAGCTTGCACTTCTATTGCTGCTCTGAGCTCTATCTGTAAGTCAGAAAAACTGATGACATTTCAACATGTTAAAAACCACATACGATCTCAGTCAATATCATGGGCAGGGGAGAACAACAGATTTTAAGAGCAGCTGCAAGGAAATGGAATGTGAGGATTCAGTTTGACAGGATTGTGGCCTTTTTTGAAGGAACTGCCATATTATTCTTCAAGTAAACATGAGGGATATCCCAAGCCCAGTGGATAAACAACATTGTTAAGATAGCCTTCTACTCTTGTCTGATAACTAATATCTTTTATTATTGGTAATATTTCTTGGAATGTCCATGTTCAATCCAACCAACTAAAGGGCAAGTATTTTATAAACTTTTTTTTCTGGCTCTTAACCTGGACACATGTCTGTCTTATGTCACCTTCTATCATGCTATTGTTTACAATCTGTCCTCCCCAAATAAATTATCCTCTATGTAACCTGGATGTACCCTCTTTCTTCTGTTTCATGGCACCATTCACCTTTGCTGGCCTGTTCTTATACAACGGTATCATGCTATTACAATTGACAACAAACATTTTGGCTATGCCAAAAGTGACTAGAGAATTGCATATATTGTATGTTTCATTCAAGACCTTCAGCTCTTTATGGAAAGCCAAGATATCATGGGAAAAAAAAAGACCTAAATGAAAGATCTCTGTGAGTGAGATCCCAGTGGAAAGAACGGGGCCATCAAAGAAGGAGATACCCTTCTCCGAAGGGAGGAGAGAAGCTCCACTTTGACTATGACCCTATCGGAATAAGATCAAAGTCAGCGAACCCTAAAGGCTTCCATAGCCTTGGCAACTCATGACTAGAGCCTAGGGAGATTACTGACGCCATGAATAGGAGTGTCAAATTGTTAAATCAGCAACAGGAGTCACTGTGTACTTACACCCCATGTGGGATCTGTCCCTAATGTGTCGTCTAAAGCGAAGTGATGCTATAACTAGTACTGAAACAGTATTTTTATACTATGTGTTTCTGTGTGGGCACAAACTGATGAGGTCTTTACTAATTATATACCGAATTGATCTTCTGTACATAAAGAGAATTGGAAATGAAAAAAAAAAACAACCTGGTGTTAAAATGGAAATGGCATAGAAAATTAATTAATTTGAAAAAAAAATTATGTAGGATCTCTGTCTTTAATGTGCTGTACATTGCTATTTAATGCTATAATTAGTAATCCAATGGTAGTTTATTCACTTTACGTTGCTATGTGGGCAAAATGTTGAAATCTTTACCTAATATATACTAAACTGATCTTCTGTATATAAAGAGAATTGAAAATGAATCTTTACATGAATGGAAGGGGAGAGGGAGCGGGAAAGGGGAGGGTTGCGGGCGGGAGGGAAGTTATGGGAGGGGGGAAGCCATTGTAACCCATAAGCTATACTTTGGAAATTTATATTCATTAAATAAAAGTTTAATAAAAAAAAGAAAGTAATTTCAGAATATTATAAATTTTTTTTCAGAGGCAGCCTTGTGGCATAGGAGACTAAGCCATAGCCTGTGATTCCAGCATTCTGTATGGGCACTGATTCATGTTGAGGCTACTCTTCTTCAATCTACTTCCCTGCTAATGGCATGGAGAATTCAGTGTAAAATGGCCCAGGAGCTTGGGCCCTACCAACCACATGGAAGACCCAGATGAAGCTCCTGGTTCCTGGTTTCAGCCTGGCTCAGCCCTAGGCATTGCAGCCATCTGGGGAATGAACCAGTGCATGGAAAACCACTTGGCCTCTCCCTCTTTCTCTGTAATTCTGGCTTTCAAACAGATGAATAAAATCTGTTTTAAAAATATAGTATTGCTCAAAAAAATAAAACAAATTCATGATATAAAATGTATTTTAAGACTATTTTCTCCCTTTACTTGATATATCAAGAGCCTTTGAATGAGAATTGATATATCTTATTTTAAAAAAATCTTATTCAAAAGTCTTCATAACATAATTTCAGACAATAATAACAATAACATAGAAGCTATACAAGCAAGTATTTTTTATTTTCCTCAATCTGATGAGAAGGAAATGCATTGTTGTGCCTTCAGAGGACAAGATACTTTCCATGACACCTGCTGAAAGACATGGCCTTCTTCCATGGAAATAAAAGATGTGAGCACATTATTTTTCAGACTATTTATGTGATATTAACACCCAGTTATATTGCTCCATTGATACATCCTTAGAGTATGTGATTAAGCAAAGACATTGAAGGGAATGCAAATCAAAACTACAAAGATATAGCAGTTTGCATCCACTAACATGCATGGCTCTATAAAGCAAGGGCTTGTCACGATGCAAAGAACTTGGATGTGCCAGGTCTTCTCAGGGAATGCAAATGACTCAAATGTTGCATCTAACATTCAGTCTTCATCAACAGCTCTGCAAGTTCTATTTTCCTTTCTTACATTAGAGTTTCCAAGAACTCATAAGTTAGAGGCCATTGCCATAGGGAACAAAGAAAGAACTGAATGGCTACATGACAGGATTCTCACTCAGTAACAAACTCATCCAGCTCCGAGGGGAGAGAGCATAATATGACTCCTTTGTCTTCATTCCAAACAGGAGGCTCCTTCTTCCCTTTTCATTGAAGTGTTTACTAAATTACTTGAAGCCTCCAGGACACATATTTAATAAGATGACAAGACTTTATCATCCAACAATTTGAATTTTTATCAACCATCTGTTTTGTTTATATAATTGGCCTCCAATTGTGCCACTTGAGAATGGTTTATGGAAACAAGTTGGCTAATATCATGAATATCTGCTAACTATAAGTAATAGCCTTGACTCTTTGACTATACCCTAATAGCCAAGGAGTCAAAGTCACGGAAGTCCCCTTGTTAGTCCTTGTTGCACCTGAAACAACTAAATTTCTTTCTTCTCTGAATGGGTTTGACTTTACATACAGTTCAGGGAGATGCCTAAGGACATTGTCCATTGCCCCTTGATTTCCCTTGCTCCTACACACACACACACACACACACACACATAGCCTGACATTTTCCATTCAGGAAATGTAATCTATTCTCTGGCACTCTAAGGGAAGTATCTTTAGTCTCAAATATTTGAGAGACCCTTACCATTTTCCCAGTTTATGTTCTAATATTATTCATATCTATGTAAAGGCACATTGCATTAGAGAATAAGCACATGCTAAACAATAAGTGTTTGACTTGATAAATCAATCAGGGAAGATTTTGAAGATGTTTTAAAAACTAAAACATAAAATTAGAAGAAGCAGCATGAAATACACTTAAAATACCATTTTTAAGTTACTTTCACATTTTTTATGTCATATACAATGCTGTTTTGGATATTCTTAGATTAAACTTCTTTCTGAAAAAGTTCTGATAGTTGAAGTTCAACAATGTAAGAAATAGCTTTATTAAAGATTTATTTATTTATTTGATATGCAGAGTTACAGATGGAGAGATAGAGAGGCAGAGAGAGATCTTCCATCCACTGGTTCATTCCACAAATGGTTGCAATAGCTATAGATGCAGCTGGGCTGATCTGAAGCCAGGAACCAGGATCTTCTTGGTCTCCCATGTGGAGGCAGGGGCCCAACCCCTGAGCCATCTCTCACTGCTTTTCCAGGCCATTGGAAGGGAGCTGGACTGGACAAAGAGCAGCCAGGACTCAAACTGGCTCTCAAATGAGATGCCAGCGCTGCAGGCAAAGGATTAACCTGTGACACCACAGAGCCAGCCCACAAAAATGTTTTGAAATGTAGTCTTACAGCTTGGGCTCATCAGTAAACTGGATGAATAAACCATTCATCATTTTCTCAAACACAATGATCTGAAAAGAAATGACAGCTCAACAGTAACAAAGATTAAGAAATGTGGCTGTATCACACAATGAGATGAATGCTGCAATTCAGATTATGGAGATGACAGTCAATCCCAGAACTTATTAGTCCTCATAGCAGGGACTGGGGTGACTCACCTCATTGTCTTCTGGGTGAAGCCAGACCCCAGGAAGATAAAGTGTCTTCTGAGGCCCAATACTCCAGTATCTCCCAAGATTCCTGCCATTGATGAATACAAATCCGTAATTCCAGTTCTAAAAAGATGAAAAGATGGAGACTTGAGAGCTAGGACCAGATGTGTACTGGCAAGGTAAACATAAGTTACTTAAGGAGGTATTAAATGATTTAGGTGTTCATAGCAAGGGGAGTGGAAGTGAGTTTAGAATTGGGAATGTTGTAGAACTTCTACCCAGCTGTCTAGGAAAGAAGAGAGAACAAAGAATAGGAATATACTGAGGGAAATCATACTATTATTCCTGCCATATGATATATAATTTTTTAAGAGCATGTGTCTGCACTCAAAATATGTATTAGGCAATGGAGACAAACACTGATGCTTACAACAACTATAAAAGCTGTAGTCTTTTTCACCAGCTTGTAATACAAAGAAAAGCATGGCACCTAGGAATAGAAGGGGAAAGGAAAGATAAACAGCCTGGTCGGTTTCCATGACAGACATCTGTTCTCTCAGGGAGAGTTTTTTCAGAAGCTGAGCTGGGATTTTCATAATCTCAAAAGTGTATGGAACAAAATTTGATGCCATGGAGCCACTTGTAGTTGCAGCTCTGTTGTAATAAGGTGCTTTGTAGCTCCTCTAGCCACCACTAGTGGTGGATGGTTCATCTTCCTGTCATGTATAGAAGACTTGTTACAAAAATAAGGGAGCTGATAGGAACAAAAGAAAAATCATGGAGAAAGACATGACATGTAATGATTAACCAATAGATAGTTGTAATAGCTCTGTGAGGATCAAAAAGAATAAAGTTTTGGGGCAATGAATAGTATTAGAGATAAAGTGAGCTATAGATAAAATGTTTAATTTAGCCAAAGTATATATGCTATGTGAAGGAAAGTTAGTCAAAATTTTAGATTCAAAATAAAAAAGAAAATGGAAAGAACAAAGGAGAAATAAACAACTCACAGTAATAGTAGAAAATGTTCACACAATCATTCGATAGTTAATAAACAATAAAACAAAGATATAAACATTTAAAACAGGAAGATTCATTAATTTCTACTAATTAACATAGATGAAACATTGACCTAACAAGTACAGAATTCATGTATTTCTGAGGTATAGATAAAAATATGTACAGGAATTCCAAGATGGCTGGAAATGGAAAAGACTGGCTGCTTTAGCAGGAAAAGAAGCTGGAGGAAATGCATTCCTAAGGAGGAGCAGGGAGAGATACCTGCAGTGGAAATTCTACAAAAGGAAGAGGGATGCCATGGATCCACGTGGAAGGTGAAGACATGCAGCAACAAGCACAGGAAGCACACATGACCCGACAGCCGAGAGGTGGATAGTCTGCTTTGGAGAGCAAGGTGAGGGCAGCCTGTAGCATGCGTGCCACTGGTGTTATTGCCAGAGGCAGAGCTTGGCAGACCATACCGAGTCCAGCCTGAACCACTAACAGGGAGCAAGGTATCTGCCTAATCCAGTGGAGAAAATGCACATTTCCTTCTCCTCATTCCCAAATAATGGCTCCCAGCACCATTTTGACACAATTAGTGGTTGTGGAGTCTCTTGTATGAGCATACGATCAAGGGATTTTACAAGAGGGGGGAAAAACACATTCCCCACTGACTTAATCTAAGTGGGCTTACAGGGGGATGGGCACTGACATAGGACTGTGAGCTACACCAACCTCTCAGCATATCACAGGATCTGGGGCTCAAACTACCAAGGTGGAGCACCCACAGTCAACTGACTCTGGGAACTCCTCTGCACTCTCCAAAGACAGGACAGGCTTGCAGGGCTGAGTGCCGAGTCTCTGGGCAATCACTGTCTGGTGCCAGAGGCTCAGAGCTCCATGAAGCCTGAGGTGGGTAATTGTAGAGGCACCCATGCTCACAAAGAGGACTGCACAGATCCTTGGTGTGGCTTATGCAGCAGCAGGGGTGAGTGCTTTGCTAATCCCAGGCATTAATCACTTGAAGAGAGATTGGGAGGGTGAGATTTTACCAACAGAGGTGATTATATCCTCCTGCCTGCTGACAATAGAGATCTACCATGCTTAACTTGGGTGTCAGCCCGGATACTCCAGCCTGGAGCAATGATCACAACCAGAACCCACTTCTGAGTATTACTGAAAGAGTAGATTCTCCACTAAGCCACAGAGGCATAGTTCAAAGATAAAATCCATCA
This sequence comes from Lepus europaeus, assembly GCF_033115175.1. Taxonomy (NCBI): domain Eukaryota; kingdom Metazoa; phylum Chordata; class Mammalia; order Lagomorpha; family Leporidae; genus Lepus; species Lepus europaeus. The sequence continues at coordinate 124,568,324 of NC_084833.1, read as the reverse complement.
GAGGGAAAACCAACAAATACTTGCACAAATGCCTAACATAAATGCAGAAATTCAAATTAATGATATATCAATACATCTCAGGGACCCAAGAAAACAACAAAACAAGCCCAAAGTTATTAGGAGGAAAGAAATAATTAAAATTATAGAAGAAATAAACAAAACTGAAACAGAAACATGAAAAATCAGTGAAATGAACAGCTGTTTTTCTGAAAAAATAAACTAAATTAATATATTATTGGGCCAAATAACCAAAAAAAGAGAAGACACAAATTAATAAAATCACCAGTGAAAGCAAAGATGTAACAAAGGGCACCACAAAAATAAAAAGAATCATCAGGAATTACCCCAAACAGCTATATGCCAACTGTAGGGAACATAGCTTCTGCTAAAGCATTCTCTGTGAGGACACACTCCTCCTGCACTCAAGATGGGGCCACAGAAACTTTTTAAGGATAGTAAATTACCTATTAAAAGAAGAGCATTGGGGGCCAGTGCTGTGGCGCAGTGGGTTAACGCCCTGGCCTGAAGTGCCAGCATCCCATATGGGCTTCGGTTCAAGACCTGGCTGCTTCACTTCCAATCCAGCTCTCTGCTATGGCCTGGGAAACAGTGGAAGATGGCCCAAGTCCTTGGGTCCCTGCACCCATGGGAGACCTGGAAGAAGCTCCTGACTCCTGGCTTCAGATTGGCGCAGTTCTGGCCGTTGCAGCTAACTGGGGAGTGAACCATCGGATGGAAGACCTCTCTCTCTCTCTCTCTCTCTCTCTCTCTCTCTCTCTCTCTCTCTCTCTCCCTATATATATATATATATGTATGTATATATATATATATATATATATATATATCTTTCTGCCTCTCGTCTCTCTGTGTAACTCTGATTTTCAAATAAATAAATAAATAAGTCTTTAAAAAAAAGAGCATTGAATTCTCATGAGGAACCTTGGCTCCCATGAGGACATGCAGTGCTTTCCCAGACTTGCTTATCTAGTCAACAGATAAGTAACCAGATAACTAACCAGACTTGCTTATCTAGTAAACCAAGGTGCCCTACCAATGTCTTGACAATCCTGTTCTGAAGATTATCAAGTAATGTTACAAGTTATCTTAGAGTTATGTGAGCACACATATGCACTATACAAATGGCTGATGTAATCCTTGTCAATAAGAGACGCAAACTAGGACTTGGCAGTGGTACTCTCCGGAGGAAGAGTCCCCTTGTCCTGTCTCTCCTATCACTTGCAACTCTTCCAATAGCCAACAAATTGGAAACTCTACAAGAAGTGTTCAGATTCCTGGAGACATACAACCTGCCAAAGTTTAGTCATGAAGACATAGAAAACCTGAACAGTTCATTAATCAAGATGGAGATTGAATAAGTAATAACAGCCTTCCAACAAAGAAAAACTGGCACCTAGTTACAATAGAGCTCCAGCTACAGTGCACATTATTTATCAAGGCTCCACAACATGAAATATTGCCCCCTGTGTTTTGAGAATGTGAAATCAGAATATAAAAGAGTTATCTGTATCCTTGTGTTTATTGCAGCTCAATTCACAATAGATAGGACATGGAATCAACCAAGATGTCCATCATCCAATGACTGGATTAATAATTTGTGATATATATATGGAATATATATATATATGTGTACATTTGGAGTATATATATATTCAATGATTATTTGTAGCCCTTTTCTCTACAGTTGAGGAACAGTTTTTTTTTCTCATTATATGTTAAAATCTTTACTCAGTTTAGTGTTAACCTCATGAGTATTGAGTAAAGTAAAATTAGATCATTGTAAACTTAAGAGAGGAAGGAGGAGGAGGGATGGATACGTGGGTAGAAGGGAGTATAGGGTGGGAAGTTCACTATGGTCCTAAATCTGTACCTAGGAAATACATGAAATTTGTTTACCTTAAATAAAAAAATTAAAATTTAAAAAATTTAGAAGATTACCTTATGTTGAAATAAACAAATTTTTACATATTTGAAAATTCTCAGATCACACTGTAATTAAACATGAAATTAATAAAACAAGAAAATTTTAAAAAATATTCAAATTCTTAAAAATTATGAAAAGTGAGATGGCATTGGTCACTAGTCCAAGTGATCAATTTCAGCTCACAATTGATGGCTCTGATAGGTCTAAGAGTCAAAGGGATCACACAAACAAGACTAGTGTCTGCTAATACTAACTGATAGAATCAAAAAGGGAGAGAAGGATCCAACATGGGAAGCGGGATACACAGCAGACTCATAGGATGGCAGATGTCCTAAACAACACTCTGACCTCAGAATCAGCCCTTAAGGCATTCGGATCTGGCTGAAGAGCCCATGAGAGTATTGTAGGCATGGAAAGCCAAGATACCATGGAAAAGAAAAAGAAGAAGAAGACCTAAATGAAAGATCTCTGTGAGTGAGATCCCAGTGGAAAGAACGGGGCCATCAAAGAAGGAGGTACGTTTCTCTGAAGGGAGGAGAGAACTTCCACTTTGACTATGACCCTATCGGAATAAGATCAAAGTCAGTGAACTCTAAAGGCTTTCTTAGCCCTGGCAACTCATGACTAGAGCCTAGGGATATTACTGACGCCATGAACAGGAGTGTCAAATTGTTAAGTCAGCAACAGAAGTCACTGTGTACTGACATCCCATGTGGGATCTGTCCTTAATGTGTTGTCTAATGTGCAGTGATGCTATAACTAGTACTGAAACAGTATTTTTACACTTTGTGTTTCTGTGTGGGTACAAACTGATGAGGTCTTTAGTAATTATATACTGAATCGATCTTCTGTATATAAAGATAATTGGAAATGAAAAAAAAACCTGGTGTTAAATTGGAAATGGCATAGAAAATTAATTAATTTGAAAAAAAAATTATGTAGGATCTCTGTCTTTAATGTGCTGTACACTCTTATGTAATGCTATAACTAGTACTCCAACAGTATTTTTTTCTCTTTGTGTTGCTATATGGGGCAAACTGTTGAAATAGTTACCTAATATATACTAAACGAATCTTCTGTATATAAAGAGAATTGAAAATGAATCTTGATGTGAATGGAAGGGGAGAGGGAGCGGGAAAGGGGAGGGTTGCGGGTGGGAGGGAAGTTATGGGAGGGGGGAAGCCATTGTAACCCATAAGCTGTACTTTGGAAATTTATATTCATTAAATAAAAGTTTAATAAATGAAAAAAAATTATGAAAAGTATCTCCATGTAACCCATAAATCAAATAATAAATCACATTATTAGTTAGAAAATATTTCAATTCATTATTAAATGTAAAATGCTGGAAAATTTGTGTGACATAAAATTATCAATAGTGTGCAGCCAAAACCTCATAGGCCAGAATGTAGTTGATTGCTTTAGTCAAAATGCTAAAAATATAGGGCAGGCAACCAGGAATACTATGCTCTCCTAAAGAGCTTTAAAAATGATAGAGTGGGGTGAACATTTGACCTAGTGATTAAGATTCCAATTAAGAAATCCGTAATACTTCTTACAGTGTCTGAATTCAATTCTTAGATCCAGCTCTGAATCCCAGCTTCCTGCCATTGCAGACTCTGGGAGGTGATACATGATAGCTCAAGTAGTTGAGGCCCTATAATTCACAGTGAAACTGTGGACTGAGTTCCTGGCTCCCAGCTTGGTTGTCAGTAATAACCTTGCACATTAGTGGATTATACTCCTCATTTTAAAGATTTAGACTAGGTATAACATTCTGGCACAACAGATTATGCCACTGCTTGTGACAGTAGCATTCCAAATTGAAATGCTAGTTTGGGTCTCAGCTGCTCTACTTCCAATTCTGCTTCCTACTAACGTACCTGACATCGCAGCAGATGATCTAACTACTGGGGCCCCTGCTGTCCATGTGGGAGAGCTGATGGAAGATCTCTATCTCTCTATCTCTCTCTCTATCTCTATCTCTCTCCTCTTCCCTCTCTCCCACCTTTCTTCTACCCTCTCCCTTCCTACTGCCATCTTTCTATACCTCTTTATTGCGCTGACTTTCAAATAAATAGATCAATCTTTTAAAACACTAAATACTCGGCCGGCGCCGCAGCTCATTAGGCTAATCCTCCGCCTTGCGCGCCGGCACACCAGGTTCTAGTCCTGGTTGGGGCACCGATCCTGTCCCGGTTGCCCTTCTTCCAGTCCAGCTCTCTGCTGTGGCCCGGGAGTGCAGTGGAGGATGGCCCAAGTGCTTGGGCCCTGCACCCCATGGGAGACCAGGAGAAGCACCTGGCTCCTGCCATCGGATCAGCGCGGTGCGCCGGCCGCAGTGCGCTACCGCGGCGGCCATTGGAGGGTGAACCAACAGCAAAGGAAGACCTTTCTCTCTGTCTCTCTCTCACTGTCCACTCTGCCTGTCAAAAAAAAAAAAATTCGTTCATAATAAAAAAAAATTTCATTATAAAAAAAAACACTAAATACTCACACTGGGTGAATCAATTTTAAAAATCAGTTATATGCACCTACAAGAAAACCTCCTTTGCAGTAAGAAAAAACATAGTGTAAAAGTGAAAAGACAAAAAAAGGATAGTCCATGCAAGTATAACCAAAACAGGACCAGGAGTAGCTAAACTAATATTAGACAAAGCAGATTTTATGTTAAAACTGTGAAGAGAAAACTGTCACCATAAAACAAAAGATCAACTCAACAAAAAGAAATAACAATTATAAATGTATATGTGCCTGCTACTAACCTACTCAATTTTGTAAACAAGTATTATTACAAATAAAAGTGAGAGGCAGACTCTAATATAACAGTAGGGGTGGGCCTAAACACACCATTTTCATCCACAGACAGATCATCCACACAAAAAGGAACAAAAACAACGAGAAACTAGGTAAACCAGACATGCAGCAAGAACAGACATGCAGCAAAACACCCAGCAGCTTGGATCCGGGGAGGAAGGTGCCTTCCCTGGCAAACTAGGTGAGATTGGACTCCATGGGGCCATGCCGCTGTTGATACAGCAGGAGGGAGAACTTAGTGGACTGCACCTCTTAGAGTCCCACCCAGATCCCTCAGAAGAGCAGGGCAACTGCTCACCCAGAGGCAGTGGTGGGGCGGGGTGGGAGGAATAGCAGTGGGTCTCTCTCCCTCCCCCTCTCCCTGCTACAACAGAGACCTGCAGACAGCAGCAGGAGTGCTGGTGCCACTTATGGACACAGGCAGGTAGCAGCCACCCAGCTCCTGTGCACACTTCCAGCAATTCCAGTTGCCCTCCTCTGTGAGCGGGGGCAACCACAGCAGCTCAAGAGAAATGGAGAAGGGCTTCACTGTGCCAGCTGCACATACCTGGCAACTGTAGGGGGAGCCATCCCTACAGAAAAGAAGTGCTGCCTGCAGGACTCCCGTACATGCCCAGCACAATAGTGAAATGAGCAAGGATGCGGCTGGCAAGTATTTTGCCTGCCTGCGGACCATAGATCTTAACAGAGAGAAAAACCCACATTCCCCACTGACATCAAATCTGGATGGGAGGACCAGACTTGATCCAGTGGGCTGGAACACACATGGACATGGGCTCTGGGAACACCTTAGTTTCCTTGTGGTCAGGACAGGCTAACAGGCTGGAGTGGCCCCACGGGCACTCCTTGACCCTGACAGCCCTGGGAGCCGAGACTGAGAAAACACTGTGACTGCAGGAGAGGAGGCAGGGTGTAACTGGGTTCTGGGCAAGCACAGAGTGCTTCTTCACACTCTCTGAGCTCCTTGGTTGCCTAGAGTAGCTCATAGCAACGTGAGCCGTGTTCACAGGAAGGACTCTGCAGATCACATGTGCAGTTTATACAGCAGTACAGTGTGTTGAGCACACTGGGGACTAACACCTGGACATTCCTCAGCTTGGAGGAGAAGGGGTGGTCACACCAACAGAGGTGACCATTCTTCTTCATCCAGTTAACCTGAGGAGAGCTACCATGCCCAACTTGGGTGTTACCCTGGATACTCACCCCATCCTGGAGCACTGAACAGAGCTCCCTGGACACAACCAACACACACCTCTTGGTATTCACTGAAAGTGTAGACATCCCACTAAACCACGGAAGCACAGATCAAAGATAAAAGCCATGAGACAAAAATAAAAAACATTTTACAAATGCCTAAAAATAAATGCAGAAATTCAAGAAACAGGAATAGGGAAAACACTATGATCCCCCCAAAGGAACACAACAACATTTTACTATCAGAATGTGATGATGAAGAGATTAAGGAAATGTCAGAAATGAAATTCAAAAAATTAATCATTAATTACTCAAAAGCAATCAGAAGCAAATCCACAAACTAAACAAAACTATATATGATATGAATGATAATTTTTCCCATGAAATTGAGATCCTAAAGGGAAATCAAATTGAAATCCTAGAAAAGAAGAATTCAATAGTCCAAATAAAAATGCAGTGGAAAGACTTAACAACAGAGTTGGTGAGGCAAAAGAAAGAATATCTGAACTAGAAGACAAATCTCTGGAAATTTTACAGTCAGACCAAAAACAAGAAGTTAGAAAACTGAAAATAATGTTAAAGATATATGAGATACTATCAAATGACCCAGAATACAGGTCTTAGGAGTGCCTGAAGGTGTGGATAAAAAGAAGGAACTAGAAGGCCTACTTAGTGAAATAATTACAGAAAACTTCCCTAACTTGGAAGAAGAAAGAAATGTCCGAGTACAGGAAGTACATAGAACTCCTAACAGATATGACCAGGAAAGATCTTCACCACAACACATTGTAGTCAAACTTTCCACAATAAACCATAAAGAAAAGATACTAAAGTGTACATGAGAGAAACATCAGATTACTTTCAGAGGATCTCCAATTAGACTCACAGCTGACTTCTCATAAGAAACACTACAGGCTAAAAGACAAAGGCAAGATATAGTCCAAAAGTTAGGAGAAAAAAACTGTCAACCCAGAATACTGTACCCTGCAATCTCATTTATAAATAAAGGTGAAATAAAGGTCTACCATAACAAACACAAAGATTTGTGACCACTCATCCAGTCTACAAGATATGCTTAAACATGTGCCCTTAAGGCATTCTGATATGGCTAAAAAGCCCATGAGAGTATTTCAGACATGGGAAGCCAAGACACTGTGGCAAAAAAAAGACCTAAATGAAAGATCTCTGTGAGTGAGATCCCAGCAGAAAAAACGGGCCATCAAAGGAGGTACCTTTCTCTGAAGGGAGAAGAGAACTTCCACTTTGACTATGGCCTTGTCTAAATAAGATTGGAGTTGGTGAACTCAAGAGGCTTCCATAGCCTTGGCAGCTCATGACAAGAGCCTCAGGTGATTACTGATGCCATAAATAAGAGTGTCAATTGTCAAATCAACAACAGGAGTCACTGTGCACTTACTCCTCATGTAGGATCTCTGTCCTTAATGTGTTGTACTATGTGAATTAACGGTATAACTAATATTCAAACAGTACTCTATACTTTGTGTGTCTTTGTGGGTGCAGTCTGTTGAAATTTTTACTTAGTATATACTAAATTGATCTCTGTATATAAAGATAATTGAAAATGAATTTTGATGTGAATGGGATGGGAGAGTGAGTGGGAGATGAGATGGTTGTGGGTGGGAGGGCGGTGATGGGGGGAAAAAGCCACCATAATCCAAAAATTGTACTTTGGAAATTTATATTTATTAAATAAAAGTTTAAAAAGTGCTACACATAGAAAGACAGAAAGAATGCCATCATCATGAAAGAATCTGAAGACAGAACCCCCCCCCCCAGTAAAAGTACAAAAGAAATCCAAAGCAAATGATAGGAAAATTCATGGAAAAATGTCAGAGTCAAGCAGTTACCTTGAATGTAAATGGCTTCAACTCTCCAGTTAAAAGGCACAGACTGACAAAATGGTCTAAAAACCCATCTATTTGCTGCCTACAAGAAACACATCTCACCAACAAAGATACAAGTAGATTGAAAGTAAAAGGATGCAAAAAGATATTCCATGCTAATGGTGGAAAAAAGGGCAAGTGTGGCCATCCTAATATCAGATAAAATAGGCTTTAACACAAAAACTATTAAAAGAAAAAAGAAGGATACTATATAATGATTAAGGGATCAATACAACAGAAAGATGTAACAATAATAAATGCATATGCACCCAACTACAGGGTGCCTGGCTATCTAAAAGAGCTATTAATGGATCTAAAGGGAGACAGAGACTCCAATACAATAGTAACAAGGTACTTCAACACCCCACTTTCATCACTGGACAGATCAATAATGACAGAAAATCAACAAAGAAACAGCAGAGCTAATTGACGCTATAGATCAAATGGACCTAATATCTACAGAACTTTTCACCCCACAGTGGCAGAATACACATTCTTCTCAGCAGTGCACAGAACTTTCTCTAGGAAAGACAATATACTAGGTCATAAAGCAAGTCTCAGCAAATAAAAAAAATCAAAATCATACCATGCACCTTCTCTGATCACAATGGATTGAAGCTTGAAACCAACAATTCAAGAATCTCAAGCGGGGCTGATGCTGTATTATAGCATATTATGCCACCATCTAAAGTGTTGGCATCCCATATGGGCACTGGTTCGAGTCCCAGCTGCTCCACTTCTGATCCAGCTCTCTGCTATGGCCTGGGAAGGCAGCAGAGGATGACCCAAGTCCGTAGGCCCCTGCACCCACATAGAAGACCCAGAAGAAGCTCTTGGCCCCTGGCTTCTGATCGGTGCGGCTCCAGCCATTGCAGCCAATTCTGAAGTGAACCAGCAAATGGAAGACCTCTCTCTCTGCCTCTCTTTCTCTCTGTGTGTAACTCTGACTTTCAAATAAATAAATAAATATTTTAAAAAAAATAATCTCAAGAGCATATGCAAATACATAGAGACTGAACAATGTGCTCTTAAATGAACAGTGGGTCAAAAAAGAAACCAAAAGAGAAATCAAAAAATTTCTGGAAACAAATGAAGACATAATACCTCATATAAAAACATGGGATACAGCAAAAACAAGAATTGAAAGGGAGAGAATCTGCCCAAACTCCTTCTACAAAGCCTGCATCACGTTAATTCCTAAGCCAGAAAAAGATACAACAGAGAAACAGAACTACAGGCCAAATTCCCTGCTGAACATCAATGCAAAAATCCTCAACAAAGTACTAGCCATTCGAATTCAATAACACATTGTAAAGATCCACCTGCACCAAGTGCAATTTATCCCTGGTATGCAGGGATGGTTCAACATCTGAAAATCAATAAACGTGATACACCGCATTAGCAAAGTAAAGACCAAAAACCACATGATTATCTCAATAGAGGCAGAGAAAGCATTTGACAAAATGCAACACCCTTTTATGATGAAAATCTTAAGCAAACTTGTCAACATAATCAAAGCAACTTATAACAAACCCACAGCCAGCATCCTACTGAACAGGGAAAAATCTGAGGCATTCCATTAAGATCTAGAACCAGGCAAGGATGCCCACTCTCACCATTGCTATTTAATATAGTCCTGGGGATTTCAGCCAGAGCCATCAGACAAGACAAAGAAATCAAAGGGATACAAACAGGGAAGGAATAAGTCAAACTGTCCCTATTATCTGATGAAATGATTCTATATACAGGGAACCAAAATACTCCATGAAGAGATTACTTAAACTCATGAAAGAGTTTGTTAAAATATCAAGATATAAAATCAAGACACAGAAATCAATAGCCTTTGTATACAGACAATGCCATAGCTGAGAAAGACCTTCTAAGATCAATCCCATTCACAATAGCTACAAAATATTTAAATATCTTGAAATAAAGTCAACCAAGGATGTAAAATATTATCAAATTTAAAAAAAGATTGGTGTTGCTAAGGTTGGGTGGGGAAGAAAGTGGAAGAGTGATTGGTTCATGATATGGAGTTTAGTGTTGTGATAAAATGTTTTTGAGTGGCAGGTCGTGGCTGTACAACACTGTGAAGGTACCAAGTGATACCAAATTGTTCATTCTAAAAGGTTAATTTTATGGTATGAGAATTTTACCTCAAGTTAAAAATTATTAAATTGTTGGACACCACATAATCTGCACATCTATGATAACAGGATAAATTCATGTTTATAAAATGAATAAAAACTAGTGAACTGAGAATTTATCTAAAGAAGTCTTTTAAATTAAAACAATTACTACTAAATTAAAAGTAAAATGCATCATAATGTTATAATTTAGAAACTAAATATGTAATAAGAAAGACAACAAACAAAAGCTCCTTAGAAGATTAATAAGGTTGGTAATTTTTAATCAAAAAGAACTTATCAGAATTGAAGGAAAGTGTCCATACATTACACAGAAAAGGAAAAGAGAAAGTTACTATCAATTTACACATCAAAAATGAAAAATTTTAATCAATATATTTGAAAATTTAGATGAATGGGATAAACTCATAGAAAAAATATTTTACCTAAATTACTAGAAATGGACATAAAATCATGTTACTATATTGATCTTTAAATTATATCCACAGCTACAAATGACCCCATTAATGAAATGTTAGCTTTAGATAGATTTACTTATGAAGTCAAAGAAATGCAGATGAAATAATACTCTTCTAAAACAAAGTCCAATTCTCAAATCAATATTAGGCCTAATCCTAGCTAGCAAAACTTGAGAAACATATCTCAGTGCAAAACATAAATACAAAAAACTCTAAATACTTAATCTAGCCAAACACTAAAAAACATCCAAATGTCCATCAAAAGTAGTATTAACACTTTTTTTTTGATAGGCAGAGTAGACAGTGAGAGAGAGAGACAGAGAGAAAGGTCTTCCTTTTTCCGTTGGTTCACCCCGCTGCAGCCTGTGTGCTGCAGCCAGCGCACTGTGCTGATCCGAAGCCAAGAGCCAGGTGCTTCTCCTGGTCTCCCATGTGGGTGCAGGGCCCAAGGACTTGGGTCATCCTCCACTGCACTCCTGGAACACAGCAGAGAGCTGGACTGGAAGAGGAGCAACCGGGACAGAATCCGGCACTCTGACTGGGACTAGAATCCAGTGTGCCAGCGCCACATGTGGAGGATTAGCCTATTGAGCCATGGCGCTGGCCGTGTATTAACACTTTAACAACTGTGGTCTCTTTGTTAAAGAACATTGAAAATAAAAAATTCCCTGTAACAAATGGTTGAATTTCACAATGAAGAATAAAAGACAGTTTAATAAAAAGAATGACTGTCTTATGATTCAATTTCCATAATTCAAAATATAAAACACTAAACAAGAAGCAAAAATGGTAGTTACATTAGGGGAGAAGTAATGGCAAAGAGTCCTAAAATCATATCTTGTGTCACAGTGATAATTATGAAATGTCGGGGCCGTCAGTGTGCCATAGCAGGTTAACACCGTGGCCTGAAGTGCCAGCATCCCATGTGGATGCCAGTTTGAGACCCGGCTGCTCTGCTTCTGATCCAGCTCTCTGCTATGGCCTGGGAAACAGTGGAAGATGGCCCAAGTCCTTGGGCCCCTGCACCCACCTGGGAGACCCGGAGCAAATTCCTGGCTCCTGGCTTTGGATCGGCGCAGCTCCAGCTGTTGCGGCCAATTGAGGAGTGAACCATCAGATGGAAGACCTCTCTCTCGCTCTCTCTCTTTCTGCTTCTCCTCTCTCTGACTTTCAAATAAATGAATAAAATCTAAAAATAAAAAATATGAAATGCCAACTTCGTGATCTTTTTGGGATATATTAGCACTTGGGGCATTCATGTTACTGCTGTGTATTCTTAAATAAAACAATATACCTGCTTAACCTAGCCTGTCTCTGCTACAAAAATTCAAAAAGCAGAGCACAATTTATAGATGGTGCTATTAGTATAAGAAACTGCACTTGTGTTTCAAAAAAGTTGAAGGTGGGTTGTTTGGTTGGCAGTGAGGAAGTGGAGGGAAGCTGGAAAGGGATATATATTCTGACCAGGAACACTAGGTTTTCTTTGAGACTAACTGAATAAAAAAAATGATTGAAGGTGAGGACAGAGGAAGGGGCCTACTTACCGGTAGGCTCACGAAGGTGTCTTTGGGAGAAGGGCCAGCTCTCAAGGTTCCCCTGTAGAAGGCAGGGCCCTCATAACTCCCTGTGATGGGCCTCCAGGTGGCAGAGCGCAGCCTGCAAGAACAGCAACACATGAGGGGGAGGAAAACTTACCCCAGCTCTAGTCTGCACTCTGAGGTTAGATTGCCTCAGAGGAAACTAGGGAGGTGGATGAGGTGGATGCATTAGACTTGGAGTTGGGAGACGTGCTCTGTGGTCAAAGCAGTTGAAAACATAGACCCAGTTCGTTCAGTTCTCTGAGTCGTGGGCTCTTTCTCTGCAAAGAGAGCAGGATGAAAACCCAGAGTTACCCGATCACTGGAAGTGTCCACTGGGCATAGGCAGGAACATACCTGTCAAAGAAGTCCATTTTCATGTCCAGGGAGTAGATGGTATAGCCCTTCAGGGTCACCTTATTGAGGCTAACGGAGTCAGTTAACCCTGCAGAGGGGAACAGCATGGGGGATATGAATAGGAAAGATTGGACAGTCACCAGTGTCTAGGACAAAGAAACAAGGCAGGTATATGCCTCATTACCAGGGCACAGCTAGGATGGCAAACACTTGTCTGACGTGCTGTGACTGAAGGTTATTTTATTTCAATTTCCACACCCTCAATTAGTTGCCAACTTTGTATTGAAACTCCCTAAAATTGTGGACAGGAGACTGTGCCCTGATCAAGGACAAGGCAGTACCCAACGTAACTGCTCTACTTGTATGCCCCGGTGAACCGGAGAAAGTAGCACAAGGCAAAAGGGAGGTGTTCACATCTTTGGTCTTAGGATCTCAGTATCCCACTGCTGTGGGCCTCATGGCTATCCTCCCATGCCCAACATAACCCAAGTTTTAGTTTATAAGTAAAAAAAGAGAAGTTGCTGCCTGCTTCTCAGGCTTGGAGCCCACCTTTGAGCTCATAAAGCATTTTTCTTCTATAAACCAATCGTCCTTGGTTCTCCACGAGGATCCTCAGAAGTTGGCAGCCCTGCTGGGAACAGACAGATGCACTGGAAGCTATGTAACCAGGCTGGGTTCTTATCCTAAAAACTATTCTTTCATGTGAGTTTCAGAGGAAAAGATATACACAGGGGGAAAAGAGGCTCTAAAGGTCTATAGTATCCCTGTCTCTTAAGGGCTCCTTTGTTTCCCTCTTCCATAAACTCCCCCCACCATGCTGACCCTCTTTGGAGGGGCTGAGAAACTCACTCTTTCCTTAATCAAAGACCCAAACAAGTACTGAGGACTGACTGTTAATGAGGAAATTTCATTCATGCTGTAGCTTGTACATTGTGGGTCCTCATGGACCAGGGCCTGGAACATTCGTGATGCTTACGTCCCATCACACGTCATGTTGAGGACACAAGGGAGTAACAAAGTAGTGGGAGAGAAAGCAGTCGGTCTATGGAAGGGTGCCAGTTTATACCTGCATTTAAAGAGGGGGTTTAATGGGGTCTAGGGCATCACATGGACCCTGGAATTACATACCTTGAATGTAGGAATTGGCACATTCCGAGTGTTCTCATCTAAGGTTCCTATCATTGAGTCATTTAGAAACACCTGCACAAAAAGACAGCCAGTTTCAGACCAAAAGGCTCACATTCATGAAGCAAGACCAGATGTGGCATAGGCAGAAGGAGGTCCTCAAGAAGAAAGGACTAGTTCTGGTGCTCACAGGTGTCTGGAAACTGAGTGTCAGAGTGCAGTAGAATTTCAGCTGCATTAAAGAAGGAAGGAAGTCTGTTTTGACTTTGCATTTCCGGTTCCCCCCACATCAGAGATGCAGTCAATGCCGTCAAGGTGGTAATGCGGACCAATGACGAAATACCCTCCCCAGTGGCAGAGGTAGGTCGCACCTTTACTGGACTGTAAGGACAGCTTCAGACACTGACCATGGCTATATCTTCAGCATGAGCATGGAGAAGGCCTCCAGAGCAGATGGGAGTCTCATAAAGAATGAGTCCAAAGGGCTGTCCACTTCCATTGTTTATAGGAAGATGTTCCATGCTGACTGGAATACTCAGCTTCACTGGCTATGAGAGAGACATGGCAGGGAAAAGAAGCCAATTTAAATAGAAATTGCAAAACTTCTTCCCAAGATCCTTGTCACATTTTATTGTACCACATAATGGTCTCCAACTTCTCTTTGGGAAGTAATAGGACAACTGCTATGTGATAATGCTCTTGTGCTTCATATATTCCATGACCAGGAGATTCTGGTAACAATGTAGACATGGTGAAGAGGCAACACTTGCAATAATCATTAAGAATTTATCAGAAATGTAAATAAATTGTTTTGTAAAATAACTGAAGCAACCTGAAGCCTGCCCTGAGTGGCTCAACACACAAAGATCCTGGGTATTAGTCAGGAAGCCCTACTGATCCATCTAGGATCTAGAGGAGCACCCAAAGATCCTGGCCAATCTCCTGTGGCCCAGTAAATAGCTATACAATCAGTTCTTAAGAATGTCTCCTGTTGATGCCCTAAGAAGCATACAAGCGGCACTGTCCCCACACATGTGGCACTGCGAGGTTCCTGGGCATCCTGCCTAGAGGAGGTTATCACTGGAGGCCATAAAAGGTCACCCATTCAGCCCTTTAACACTGAGGATCATCATATGGGCCAATAAGAAAAGCCTTGCCTCTACGAGTCTGCAGAAACTAGTAGGCACTTGTCACCCACAATCTGGTGCACTGTGCCTAGAGGTGACAATAAAACTGTCATTCATAATGAACTACACCCCAGCTCATGGGACAATTACACAAATTCTGCAGCTCTGACCACCAATCCATTAACAGACATCACCAAATTCGAGTATGGATTTTAAAAGCTATACAGTCATATCTATTGCTTCTTCCTTGATTTTCTGTCTGGTTGATCTGTCCTTGATGAAAGTGGGGTATTGAACTCCCCCACTACTATTGTATTGGAGTCTATGTCTCCCTTTAGACCTGCTAACATTCTTTTAAAGAGCCACATACTCTGTAATTGGGTGCATATACATTTATTATAGTCACATCTTCCAGTTGAATTGGTCCCTTCATCATGACATACTGCCCTTCTTCATGTCTTTTAACAAGTTTTATGTTAAAGTCTATTTTGTCTGACAATAGGCATACAAATTGGAAAGGAGGAAATCAAACTATTTCTATTTGCAGATGACATGATCCTATATACAGGGGATCTAAAAGACTACACAGAGAGACTATTGGAACTCATACAAGAGTTTGCAGAAGTGGCAGGATATAAAATCTACACAAAAATCAATAGCCTCTGTAAACAGACATAATGTCAGATCAGTCCCATTCACAATAGAATTAAATATCTTGGAATAAATTTAATCAAGGATGTAAAAAATATTTACAATGAAAATTATAAAACACTAAAGAATGAAACAGAAGAAGACATTTAAAAATGGAAAAAATCTTCCATGTTCATGGATTAAAAGAATCAGCATCATCAAAATGCCCACACTACCAAAAGCAAGTTACAGATTCACTGTGATCACAATCAAAATACCAATGACAGTTTCCTCAGATCTGGAAAAAATGATGCTAAAATTCATAACAATTCATTGAATTGTTAAAGCAATCTTAAACAACAAAAATAAAGCAGGAGGCATCAATATAACTGATTTCAAGACATACTACAGATCGGTTATAATCAAGTGTCTAGTACTGGGGAAAAAAAAATTCTAGACCAATAGTACAGAATAGAAACTCCAGAAATCAAACATTGCATCTAAAAATAACTTATCTTTGACAAAGGAGCTAAAATCAATCCCTGTATCAAGGACAGTCTCTTTAACAAATGGTGCTGGGGAAACTGGATCTCCACATGCAGAAGTATGAAACTAGACCTCTACCTTACACAAAAATCCACTCAAAATGGATCAAAGACCTACATCTACAATCCTATTGCATCACATTACTGGAGAACATTGAAGAAACTCTGCAAGGCATTGGCATATGCAACAACTTCTTGGAAAAGACCCCAAGAAGCATGAGGAATCAAAGCCAAAATTGGCAAATGGGTTACATCAAGTGAGGAGCTCGTGCACTGCAAAAGAAATAAAAAGTGAAGAGGCAACCAACAGAATGAGAGAAAGTTTTTGCAAACTATGCAACTGATAAAAGGTTAACATCCAGAATTTATAAAGAGCTCAAGAGATTCAATAGCAACAAAACAATCCATTTAAGAAACAGGCAAAGGACTTGAACAGACATTTTTCAAGAGAGGAAACTCAAATGGCCAACAGACACTTTAGAAAATGCTCAGGATCACTAGCCATCAGGGAAATGCAAATCAAAACCACAACGAAATATCATCTCACTCCAGTTAGAAAGTTCACATACAAAGTACAGCTTATGGACTACAATGGCTCCCCCCTTCATAACTTCCCTCCCACCCGCAACCCTCCCCTTTCCCACTCCCTCTCCCCTTCCATTGCAAAGATCAACACACAGGCAATAAACATAGAATACAGCATCATTAGAATGAAGCATATAAACCATATTATCATCTAAATATACCCAGAAAATCATAAAGTTCCTCAACTTTAATATTTAAAAACACTCTGAAAGAATTAGAAACGTTCTTCAACACAATAAAGAATATAATCACAAACCTACAACCAAAATCCTATGAAACGAGGAAAACTAATAGTGTTTCCTCTGAGGTTAGGAATAATATTCCATAGTATTGGAAGTCACATGTAGAACAAAAAGAGGCAGACATAAACAGCATCTACCTAGGAAAGGTGAAGTCAAGCATCCCTGTTTTCAAGTGACAAGATTTTCTATGTGGTAAATGTAAAACTGTCAAGTAATAAATATCACAACTAGTAAAAAGAGCTTCTTTTATTTATTCAAAAGGAGAGTGAAGAAATGGAGAGACAGAAAGGAAGCAATCTTTCACATGCTGATTCACACTCCAAAATGGCCAAAATGGCCAGGGCTGTATCTAACCAAAAGCCAGGAGCCTGGAGCTCCATCCTGGTGTCCCTCATGAATGGTAGGTGCTCAGCCACCTAGGCCATCTTCCACTGCTTTCCCAGGCACATTACTTGGGAGCTATTTCAGATGCAGAGTCACAGAGACTTAAATTGGCACTGTCATATGGGATAATGGTATGGCAGGTGGTAGTTAAATTGCCTGCACCTACAATGCTGGCTCCAAGGACTGATTTTCACGGTTTCTAAAACAAAGCTCCTTGAAGGAATCTGCTCCACGGAAAAAAAGTTCTCCTTCTCATCTCTCCAATGGTCAACCTATGCCAGTTTCCAAGCTGTACTCACTTCATGCAGGTACTGTAGGACTTCCCACAGTGGCAAGTAGTGGGACAGACTCACATCAGCATACACAGATTTAGGAGTAGGGTCAGGTAGCGGCGGCAGGGGAATTCCTGCAATGAAAACAGGTCACAGCTTGAGAAAGTGCTTGAAGCAACCACTGCCTTCTTTAAGACTCCCCACCCCTGCTATGTCTGAGCATATCCCAGAGCCCACAAGTGACACGAGTCTTGTCCTAAAACACACATGTGCTTCTCCAAGAGTGACGAGCAACAGACAGTAATGAGTGAGTTGTGTTTTACCCACACAAACCTGGACACACAGACCCCTCAGAGGGCTAATGTGGGCCATCACAGTGAGGGCTCTCAGGGAGCTTTTAGTCATCGTCAGGCTTTCCTAGTTCCTAGATGTAGTAGATGGCTAAGTAACATTGCTTAAAGAAGCGACATTTAGGGTGTTTTTTTCTCTTACATGGGGTGACTATGTCACACATGGCATTGAGAGCTTTAAAAATAGGTTACATAATCTACACAACACAAACATCAAAGAGACAAGTGTCTTTCTATTTCCATGTTTCATTGAAGCAACTGATACCCAAGGGCTTAGAAATGCTGCCTCAAAACCACACACATTTTAAGTGAGAAACCCAGGATTTACACTTAAGGTTGCCCTTGATCTCTAGACAGCAGTAAGCTCCTGCCTGTCTCGGTCATCCACAGCATGCAGACACTACATAAGGAGGACCGCCCTCCAATCAAACAGTTACTGAGTACCTGAGATGGATCCAAGGATTTTTCGAAGTATGAAATATTTTTCTGTGTAATCCCCGGCCTCTGTCAGCACAGCATCATAGTCTGTAAGACACCCAGGGTCCTGTTAAGGGTGATGCAGCCTCTACAGAAGTTCCTGTGTCTGCCCTGGGCATGGATGGGCAGGCCCACTGAGAGCGACACAGGAAAAAAACCCACCTCCCCACCTTACAAAAATCACCTTTTGTGTCCTCTTAGAGGTCCATGCCAGGGGGCAGTGCACAAATGAGGGAAGCAGAGTTGTAAGTCCTAGGCAGCCCCTTCAGTGCGATGACAGCCAGATGGGACATTATGAGCATCACAGAAAACAGAGGGTAGACAAGGATGTGCTCAACACTCAGCACAGGTCATAGACTTTGACCCAAGGATTCCAGAACACTTTCAGAGAGTTTTTTATAACATTGCAATCCCACTAGAGCTGTGGAGGTGACCACACCAGAAAACACTTGCCATAGCTGGTGACAACACTCCTGTGTATCCCATTAACTACAGCCCCATTCATGAAACCGAAGTTGGTCCCACCGTGGAACATGTAGGCATTGAAGGATATGTTATATTTGATAAATTGAGACACAGTATGTTCAACGTCTGTGGAGGGAGAAGATGAGAACATAGAGAATATTAAAAATTAACAGGAGGAAAGATGTCTCAATTGAATTACTATGATTTGAAACCCCAGATTGCAATCAGTGAATTTTTTTTCAATCAACCTCCACTAAGATTCTAACCAGAAAATGAAAAATTTCCCAGAACTGAAGACCATTCATTCTATCAATTCCAAGAGCCTTGTAAAATTTCTGTTGTTGCAGAGAATGAAATGCTTTGGCCCCTAGATATAATTATTAAATGATAACCTAAGGATTCTCATTTCCTGAAATATCTAAATATTTCTAATTTTTTTGAAAGTGTACAAATGATTAGCATGCCCCCTTTTTAAATGCCAGAACACTGTCTCTGGGTACAATGGCTTTGAATCACTGCTAATGTCTAAAAGCGGCTGTTGTCGAACTTAAGCCACAACACTCTTTCTGCCACCATATTTCAGGAGATACATATGCCTGTCCCCACCCACAAGACAAAGTAGGAGGCTCAAATTCAGTTAGAGGTGGGAGTCAATCCTTTCTGTGCTCCCTGCTATTCCTATGACTATTGAATTACACAATATTAAACAATCTAATCTCTCTCTCCCTCTCTTTCAAGCTTCCAATTCCTATTTTGTTAACTGCAAGGATTAATCGCTGGTACCTCACAGGATTGAGAAAAAATTAATTATTAATTAATTCGGAAATACGTGTAAGAAGCATGACACAAGGCCTGACATAGAAAAGTTACTGTGTCCTGTTGGTGATGCACCTGCTGTTATGTTTGTGGTTGGTGGTGAACTTCTTGCACTGTTGGCCGTGATGTCATTACTGGCATTTGTAGAGGTTTCATTGAGGTTTATATTGTTCGTTGTCATGGTAGTGATATTGGTGTTTTGATTATTGATCTTGGTGTTGGAGTTATTGTATCTTGCACTATTGTTGATGCTGGTAGTTTTGTTATTGCTGTTATGTTGCTGTTACTGTGGTTGGCATTGTTGTTGATGGTGGTGATAGTCGTGGTTTTTGTTATTTAGTGCTTATGGTGGTGATATTGTAGCTGTCCGTATAAATGTTATTGGTGTTATTGTTACTGGTATCTTTGTTATTTTTGATGCCATTTTTATTGGCTGTGGCAGTGTTCTCATAGTTGGAGTTGTATTGCTTTTGTTTGTGGTAGTGGCATTAGCATTTTTGTTGTGTTGATGGTGCTAATTATAGTTCGTCTAGTTGTTGGTGGTGGGAATACTGATGTTATTTCTATGCTGTTACTGGTGATGTTAGTGATATTTTCTTTTGTTCATTCTATGTTCAGTCTTGTCTCAGTATGTGACAGACTTGTTCTGTGTGCAGACTTATCTCAGTAAGCAAGTGTTTTTGAATTTTTTTCAGTTAAATACAAGTGAGCTTGTTTGAATAACAGCTGCAACAAGATACCATTAGTAGAAACATGCATTTAAAAAGTGAACATAGAGGCCAATGCTTGGCATAGTAGGTTAAGCTTCTGATGGTGGTGTCAGCATCCCATATGGGTGCTGGTTCGAGTTCTGGCAGCTGCACTTCCGATCCAACTCCCTGCTAATGGGCCTATGAAAACAGCAGGATAGGAAAAGCCCAATTTTTATTCACTTGCATTTCTTTAGGTCTGACTGAAAGCATGGACTTTAGTGAATGTTCACATCTGAATGAATAAACAAATTAACAGAGAACCATTCAAATGCTCTGTGATGCAGTGCCATCTTTCCTTGGTGTCCAGCATTGCTTCACACTTACCACGTACATTTGTAAATTGGTGTGGCCCTAAACCCCAGCAGTCAAACCAGCCAATCCAATATTCCATAATCAGAATGGGCTTATTTCCCTGGAAATAAATACAATCAAACAGTTAAGTGTGGAAAAATTAAAAGAAAAATGATAAGCCCTCATGGCAACAGGGGAGAGTTTAAGAATCTCATGCTTTCCATGTGTTTCCAAATTCAGAACATTTTCTTTTTGTTCCATGATTTTTCACTTCCTCCTCACCTATCACATGTTCACCACTATCCATAGCTTTGGCTTCTCCACTACACCAGTATCTCTTGGTTCCTCCCAGCTTTGTGTGCCTGCCTACAGTACATGGACAGAAGCACCCATGATTCCAAATTTGTGTTATCCTAGGCTGGCTTTGAAAGAATCAGCTTTGGATACAAAGAACCCTGACTGAAAACCTTTTATGGAGAGTGACGTTCAGAGATCACACTTCTGCTGAACACAGAACCATCACTCCAACTCAGGTCTGTGTGCAATGATTAGATACTAGTCCTAGGGTTTACTCCGTCAATTTTTGTTCATTTTCTGTATGAGTTTATTCCATTTCACTTTACTTCAAGTGTGCTGAAGTTGCATTTCTATTTATTTATTTATTGCATAATCTTATTTAAAATAGATTTGTTGGTAAACATAGTACATAAAGTACAAGGCTGTTTTGACGATAACTGCATATTTTTATTCCTAGTCATCATTCAAACTTTCCATTATGCTTGGTAGTGATTGATAACCCCAGGATACTATGAGTCTCCTTTATACAAATGAGTAAATTAAGGTTAGGAAAGCTGTCCAAATTCACTGAGACTTTAACTTCCCTGCCAAGTTACAGAATGCTTCCTCTTAACCTTCACTCTCTGTTGCCCGTGGATTGCAAATGTCTTATCTAAAACAGAAAGTCTTGTGCCAAAGTAAAAAAATAAATATTTCTCAAGACATCTGAACTAACTCTTGTCTACATACAGAGATACTTCATTTCAGATTCTCCTTATGCTTGCCTAAACTGCTCTACGTCCTAGGCTTTCATCCTGATGCCTACATTCCACTTCCATTGTAACATTTCCAAGGCTGCCAATTAATTCAGGCTCCTTTGGTAATGGCCGAAGTCTCCCCAGAGCAAGGGTAGCTGTCACTGGAAGGTCCAACTGAACTACTCTTGGTTGATATGCTAGGCACTCACAGAGTGCACTCATTCTCGGTCACATCCTGCTATGACCCCAGTGTTTGAAGCCTGAACATCTAATTCCTGAGGTTGGACATGGTGTGTTTTGGATATCCTGTCTTCTTTCATCTTGGTTTAATCTTTCAATTTCTGCACCCTCAAAACACTTCTGTGGGAAGGTAAATGGAAAATAAATATTTTGAATCATTATATGCCTGAAAATATCTTTATTCTATATTCTATCAACACATTTGATCAATATTTGAGCTGGTTATAAAATTCTAAGTTAGAATTCATTTACCCTCAAATTTCAAATTTGTGTCCCATTGCTAGCTACTATACCATATCAGTATTTTTTATTTATTTGACAGATAGAGTTAGACAGTGAGAGAGAGAGACAGAGAAAAAGGTATTCCTTCCGTTGGTTCACCCCCAAAATGGCTGCTACGGCCAGAGCTACTTCGATCCAAAGCCAGGAGCCAGGTGCTTCTTCCTGGTCTCCCATGCGGGTGCAGGCACCCAAGCACTTGGGCCATCCTCCACTGCACTCCCAGGCCACAGCACAGAGCTGGACTGGAAGAGGAGCACTGGGACTAAAACCGGGTACCCACATGGGATGCCAGTGCCACAGGCGGAGGACTAACCAAGTGAGCCACAGTGCCAGCCCCCAAATCAGTATTTTGTAATCCTATACATTTCTGTTTCCGGTTGTTCTCTGTGTAAGATAATGATCACCTTCTCTGTAGGCTGCTAATTTCACTATGTGGGTCCGTTTTATCATTTTCTGTATTATTAGAGTGGTACCTTCAATGGATACATATATAACCTTCAGTTATAGGAATTCTTATGTTGTTTGTAATTTCCTTCCCCTGAGTTCTTTGTTCTTTTCTTTTGTAATGAGTGATATGTCGGGCTCCAAAAACGAATCTGTAAGACATTCCTCTTGTCTCTTATATTGCATGTTTGCTTAACATGTGGTATTTCTAGGAAATTTCCTTGGCTTTGCCTTTCAATTTATATCTAGTTTTTAATTTCAAATATTAGATTTTAATTTCAAAGAATTTTTTTGGTTCCATGGTTATCTTTTTTAATCACTCTTATCTCATGCATGAAAAAATTTAAGCATACCTCTGGACATATTAACATGCTTTGTTTCATGAATTAACTTGATATTCTCTGGTTTCCATTTTCATTACTCATAGTTTAATTAGTTTATCCCTGGGAGATTTTACTGAATGTATTCAATTCCTTGATTTTCCATTTGTATTTAATAGGAAGATGGATTGCTGTGTTACAGTGAGACAGTGCTGTTGGTGGGCTTGATATTCTCCACTAGGAAATCCTCTGGGCCAAAATGAGGAGTGAGAAGTGGACACATACACAACATCTTCCAAAAATACGAGAGGCATCTGGAACTTCTAAATATATATTAAGATGAAGAACTGCCAATACATTAAATATCCAACAAAGGCTTCAAAATGCAGAAGCAGGATGATCTTTATTGATAAGTTTAGTGGAGGCACAAATTTCTTCCCGGAAAGAAGTATACCCTATAGTGCAATACCAATAACCTCTTATTTACCATCATGGATTAACATACCCGAGTTGGTGAAAGGCATATGCTTTGCATAATTCAATGAATGCAAGGCTTGGAAAGGAGAAATTATTGAAGCATAAATAAGAATAATGAGAAATCTGTGACTTTTCGGGAATCCAAAAGCCAGAATTCTGGGATGAGGAGAAAGAGAAAAAAGAAATGAGTAATGGCAAGAATGTGGATCTTCATGCCACAGTGTGGCACCAAGATCTACTGCTATTCTGGAGCACATCACGTGCTCTGTGTCACAGGAGCATCTCCTAAGTACTTGGACCAACACAAGTTCACCTAGATCAGCAGTGAGTAATAACAAAAGAGGAAACCGTTATACTTAGTGAAATAAGCCAGTCACAAAGACAAACACCGTATGGTCTCTCTAGTCTGTGGTAGCTAATAGAGTACCTAAAAGGTAACCTGTAGGAGTGAAACTGACACCTTGGTATGTGCTGATTTTGAAGAGCCCTTGTCTTGAGTGTTAAGGAACAATTTTTGTATGTTTGCGTTCTTTTTCTTCATACTATTCTGTGAACTCTCTATTTAGTGTAGGGTGAATCTTATGAATATAAAATTAACTGAAAATAGATCTTTATAAAAAATAAGAATGGGAATGGGAGAGGGAGGAGAAAGAAGGGTGGGAGTGTGGGCAGGGGTGAGGGAAAATCACCATGTTCCCAAATTTGTATATATTGAATGCATGAAGTTTATATCCCTTAAATAAAATAAAATTTAAAAAACAAAAATGTATGCTTACAAACAATAAAAATAAGTTTGCCTCTTTTAAACATTTTGGTTATTTATTTATTTATTTTAGAGGCAGAGGGGGAACGAGAGACCAGAGACAGAGCTTCTCCACAAATGCCTGTGAACCATGACTAGGCCAGGTTGAGATGGAAGACAGGAACTCAGTTCAGTTCACACACATTGGTGGCAGGGACCAATTACTGGAGCCAGCTCCTACTGCCTCCCATAGTGCACATCATCAGGAAGCTGGAGTCAGTCAGGAGAGAAGAGAGGACTTCAACCTAGCATCCAGCTGGGCCTCCCAACAGGTGTCTTAACCACTATGTCTAAGAGTGAATCCTTGCTTGTTTCTTTAAATTTGAAAATAAGCTAGAGGAAAGACGCCAAAACCTTCCTATTGTACAGGACAAAGTATTCTTGTAAACTTAAAAATCTCCATGAAGCAAGCACCTGTCCAAACTGAGAGCATAAAAGAACATGGAAATTGCTCAAGAAACACATGATAGGAAGTCGTACGAAGAGGAAAACATAAAAATCTGACCTGAGAGAGTTTTACTAAATGGAGTACACTATGTCAAAACCATCATTAACAGGACAATAAACAGGCAAAGAACACTAAAGGAAATGGAGTGAAAAGTGAGCAAAATTAAATATAAATGAACATGGAGTACAAAGGAGTAGAAGAGAAATCCTTAAGAGAGTTATGGGAGTTAGACAGAATTCTGCATTATACATAATTTGTGTCCCTAAAGAAAATAAACAAAACATTTTAAACATGTGTAAAGAAATAAGACTAACAATTTCTCATAAGGGTGATCTGTGTTATTTGGACCAATCTTTTCAATGAGTATCAAAAATGCATATAATATGATGTCACCTTAGAAATAGCTTAAAAGGAAATTAATGGATATGAAGATAAATCTGGAGATATATTTAAAGTAAGTTCAGGAGATAAAAACATAAGGCAATTAAAGGGATACAAAGCTCATTTAGACATGTTATAAACATGTTTTAGACTTAATTAAATAATTAAATTATTAGTATCATTAGCTATGATTTCTCAGGTTAGAACAAAAGGTGTAAAACAAAGAGGTTAATATAAATTCCATAATTTTAAACTTGTGTTTTAAAAGAACCTGATGGAAGCATGGCTGTCCCCTTTGAAAGCACAACACCATTCTGGATCTGCACACTGAGAATACCTAGAAGCAACAGCTGTTTGATATTGATCTCAGATTGTGTCCCACAGGTGACGGCAGGCCCCTAGGAGGAGTAGTTGACAACATGTATAGTATTGCAGTAGATCAGGAGAGTCTGGGGCATCTTAATTGGCTGGAAACTGTCAGAGACAGAGGGCTTCATGACAAAAGGAAGTAGTAACCAATCTGAAGGACAGCCAGTTAGCCAAGAAAAACAACATTTCAGCTTCAAGAAAAATGAGTACATTTTTGTTTTCAATGGAGGTAACTGAATTGAATCAATTATATTATAATATCATGAATTGATAATAATGGCAACTAGACCTGATCAGCTTTGACTACAGTGCCCAGTGAAGCAGGCAGTGGTACCACCCACCCACCCATCCATGACCTGGGAATGCAACTCTAAAGCTTCCCTGAGTGGCTTGGCTCACCAAGGTCCCAGGAAGCAAGTGGGTCTCCCAGTCACCTTCTTGTGGCACTGAGACGCAGTTGAGGGACAAGCATCCGGTGTAGTTCTTTTAAGCTGTTGCTTGGGGTGCTCCCTTGCTCCTCTTCTTCTAACCCTGCAAATGTGTGTGACCTAGGAGCCAGCAGTGATTATTCAGACTTTGTTCACTGTAGCCCACATGGGAAACCCAGAGGGAGGCCCTTGCTATTGCAGGGATTCCAGGTATGAACCAGTAAATGGAAAATATTTTCCTTCTGTGTACTTCTTTCTCCCAAATATAAATGAAAATAAATAAATATTTTAAAAATTTAAATGAAGCAACTGAGTGGCCCATTCTCAGAACCTGTTCACTGTGTTCTGGAAAGCAGACCATCAGCACTCCCAAGATTCCTTTGGTCCTGGAAGCAGCATGGCAGATGACCTCCCTGAGCAAGCATGCCCCCATGAAGTTATCCACGAAACCCTCAAATACTGGGGAAGTTCTCCGTGAGGGCATCCTGGTTCAACATGCCCCCATGGAGACTTAGACACTGATAGTCACCTTTCCACATTCATGATGTGCCACATGGCCTATCACCATGGGCCTGTCACCATGACCTCTCTCCCACACAACCTGCAGAAACTAAAGATGGCCCAGCACACATAGCAAAGTGCACTGTGCACAGAGTTGCTTCAAACTTGCTGCAACCAAGGAAACAGCTTCCTAGCTCATGGTGAAATCTCACACTCCTTGCAAATGCTTGCAATAATGTCAGTGTTACAGTTCAAGAAGCTAAACAGACACTGAAGTGATCACCTGGACCAAAGCACAAAAACCAATATAAGAACAAAACAAATGAAAAAAAAAAGGAAATGTGATTCCTCAAAGGAACGGAATAACTCTAGCAACAGACCACAAGGAACCAGAGATAAGTGAAGTACTTTACAGGATCTAAAAACAATAATTTGAAGGAAAATTAATGATACCTAAGGGAATACAGACATTTGAAAACAGAGCATATGAATTAGAAATTTAGCATAGAATTAATCAGAAATATTGGAGCTAAAGAACTGAATAAATGAACCCATAACAGCATAACTGAGCCACCTGAAAAAATTCTGAATTGGAAGACAGGTCTTTTGAAATAATACTATCCAATAAAAAATAAATAAAACTTTTTGAAAATGAAGGATGCCTTGAAGACCTGTAGAGTGCCGTTAAGTGAGCAAAATCCTCTTTATGGATGTTCCAGATGGAGAAGAAAAGGGAAAAAGGCATAGAATACTTACTTAATGACATAATTGCTGAAATGGGGGAAAATATGAGCTTCCAGACACAGAAAGCTCAAAGACCGCTCACAGGCCAAACCAAAAGGCCCTTTCAAGACATAGTCTAGTTGAACTAATTAAAATATGAACTAGAGCATTGTAAAGATAAGGAATCTCTGTTAGATTAATAACACACTTCTCAGCACACTTAAGGACCAGGTGAATAAGGGACCAAACACTCAACCTCCTAAAAGAGCACCAAGCACAGATATCATCAACGATGAGGAGGAAAAAAAGATTTTCCATGGCAACTAAAACCTGAAGGAACTCACTACTACCAGACCAGCCCCACCAGAAATGCATAAAGAAGCTCTCTGTTATAAGTAACTATCATGAAAACATGTGAAATCTCAACTCCATAGTGGATGCATTAAAGAGAAAAGAGAAGACAAACCTAGTGACTTTGATTTATATCTAATTTTTTATTTTTCTGGGTTATATTGCTACATATTTAGTTAGGAGACTTTTCAAATGGCTGTATTGGTTAGCACTATTTAGTTAGGTTGTAATCACTAGGTTTTGATATTAGAATCATGTTTGCTCTTTAAATGAGCTGAGAAATAATTATCATCTGATAATTATTTTCTGAAAAAAAAACATATCATAATGCTATTATTCTTTTTTTTGACAGGCAGAGTTAGTGAGAGAGAGACAGAGAGAAAGGTCTTCCTTCCATTGGTTCACCCCCCAAATGGCCGCTACGGTCGGTGGCGCTGTGCCGATCCAAAGCCAGGAGCCAGGGGCTTCCTCCTGGTCTCCCATGTGGGTGCAGGGTCCAAGCACTTGGGCCATCCTACACTTCCTTCCCGGACGACAGCAGAGAGCTGGATTGGAAGAGGAGCAATTGGGACAGAACTGGCGCCCCAAATGGGACTAGAACCCCGGGGTGCTCGCGCTGCAGGCGGAGGATTAGCCTAGTGAGCCGCGGCACCAGCCAGTGCTATTATTCTTAAAATGTTTATTGAAATCAACCAAACTATTTAGTTCCTCTGGGATATTTTAGGTAATAATTTAATTAATTAAGTACATATGCATTCTTCAAAATTTTTTCACTTGTATTGATTTTCTGAAAATTTGTTTTTAAAAATTGTGTATTTCATATAAGTTGCCAGAGTCCTTTGCATAAAATTATTTAACATTGTTTAAAAAGTAAAAATAGAGGCTGATGCTGTGGCTCACTTGGTTAATCCTCTGCCTGCGGCATCAGGATTCCATATGGGCACCGGGTTCTAGTCCTGGTTACTCCTCTTCCAGCCTAGCTCTCTGCTGTGGCCTGGGAAGGAAGTGGAGGATGGCCCAAGTGCTTGGGCCCTGCACCCACATGGGAGACCAGGAGGAAGCACCTGGCTCCAGGCTTCGGATAGGTGTAGCTCCGGGCTTCCAACGGAAGGAAGACCTTTCTCTCTGTCTCTCTCTCTCTCACTAGCTCTATCTTTCAAATTAAAAAAAAAAAGTAAAAATAGAACAGCCCTGAGATTCTGCAAATTCACTATTAGGTATGCATTCAAATAAATTCAATTAATCTGTGGACTAGACATCTGCACACACATGTTTATCCCAGTACCAGTCACATTAACCAAAATTGGAATCAACCTAATTATGCATCAAGATATGAATAGATTATATAAAAATTGTGGTGTACACACAGTAGAATATTATTCTCAAAGAAGAAAAGATTGAAATTTTATAGTTGCAACCCATAGATACACTTAAAGTATTTTTTGCTATGTGAAATATACCAGAGTGGCAAGATGGCAGAATAGGAAGGGAGCACACTGATAGTCCAGGAAGAGACAGTTTAATAAAAGTGGAGATAATGCAGGGTCAAGGAAGAGTAGGGGAAGAAACAACAGAGGAAACCCTTCCGGAAATTGTGATTCACAGTGGACCTGCGTGGAGAGCGTGGGAGCCCAAGTTTGGGACACCAGCGGCAGACTCAACACATCAGTGCTGGAACGCGAGGTGAGCCAAACCTCAATATCCCGAGATACCGGCAGGCAAGTGGAAAGAGGAGACTAGAGGCAACGAGGCTTAAGAACCCGTGGGAAAGTTCACCAGGCTAACTAGAAGAGAGAGAGAGAGAGAGAAAAAAAGTGACCGATACGGACACGAGTTTCTCTCTCTCCACTCACCTCTCAAAGCTGAGCAAGACAAAGAACAGACGACATTTTGGACATACGTCATAAGCAGGGTGACCTCAGGTCTGCACTGGCCCTGAGCCTAGCAGAAAAACCTGACTCTGGGGGTGGGGGTGAAATAACAGGAGATTAGGATCTAACTTCGCAACTCAGTGGGAGACTGCAGGAGAATTGGAGCCCACGCTGAGGGCAGCACAGATTCCCTGTGTGCTCCTTGGGAAAGAGTTTCCAAACTCAGGCTCCTGTGGGTATATCATTCGCCTACTAACTACCTCCAATTCCATTCAGCTGTGTGGAATTACTTCCCTTTTGAATCAAAAAAAAAAAAAGATTGAAAGAAAGAGAGATTTACCACGCCTAAACTGGGAGTGTCACCTTTAGCACACCCTCAACCCTGAGGAACCAAACACAGCTCTCAGGCCACACTCATCTCAAGCCTCTAATGCTCCACTGAAAGCAGACAGTCCACTTAATATAGAGCCATAGTATAACAAGAAAAAACACCACAGTGAAGAAACCAAATATCTCCAACATGCCAAACAACAAACGCAAAACCGAGGTAACAAGAACAAGGAAGACACTATAACGCCCCCAAATGAAAAAGACACCCCAATTCAAGATTATGAAGATGATGAGATAGAAGAAATGCAAGAAGCAGATCTCAAAAAATTGATAAGAACATTAAGAAGTTCTCAAAAACAAATTCTTGAACTACAGAAATCCTTCATGGACAAGATAGAAAATCTCTCTCACGAAAATGAAATATTAAGGAGGAATCAAAATGAAATGAAACAACTAGTAGAACAAGAAACTGTGATAGTGACAAGAAATCATAATGAAATGAAGAATTCAATAGATCAAATGACAAACACATTAGAGAGCCTTAAAAACAGAACGGGCGAGGCAGAAGAGAGAATATCGGACTTAGAAAACAGAGAAGAGGAAAGGAAACAGGCAAACCAAAGAAAAGAATAGGAAATTAGAAATCTAAAAAATATTGTTGGAAATCTACAGGATACTATTAAAAAACCTAACATTCAGATTCTAGGAGTTCCTGAAGGCATGGAGAGGGAGAAACGATTAGAAGGCATTTTCAGTGAGATACTAGCAGAAAATTTCCCAGGTTTGGAGAAGGACAGAGGCATCTTAGTACAGGAAGCTTATAGAACCCCTAATAAACATGACCAAAAGAGATCCTCACTACGACATGTTGTAATCAAACTCACCACAGTGAAACATAAAGAGAAGATCCTAAAATGTGCAAGAGAGAAACATCAGATTACTCTCAGAGGATCTCCAATTAGACTCACAGCAGACTTCTCATCAGAAACCCTACAAGCCAGAAGGGAATGGTGAGACATAGCCCAGGTACTAAGAGAGAAAAACTGCTAGCCCAGAATATTATATCCTGCAAAGCTCTCATTTGTGAATGAAGGTGAAATTAAGACTTTTCATAGCAAACAAAATTGAAAGAATTTGTTGCTACTCGTCCTGCCCTGCAAAAGATGCTTAAAGATGTGTTACACACAGAAACACAGAAACATGGTCATCAATATGAAAGAAGGTAAAGGAAGGAAACCTCACAGCAAAAGATCACAGGAAGCTCAATTTCTCTTTGACATAGATTTAAAATCTGATTCTCTTTTAAAGCAATGTGTTCAAGTAATCTATTATGTTCTCTTGATGTCTGTTATGTCATGATTTTAAGGAATCTTATTTCAACCAGATATTTTGGATTTTGAGCCTTCTTGGCATTCTTGACAGGCATTCAAAAAATCAAAGTTCCAAACAATCTGGTCTCTAAAATTTCCAGTAAATCCTGGACTTTGGTTTTTCTAGTTTTGGCCCAACTGAAAAAATCGAAGGACCTATGTCTCTCATCTTATAGAGACACCAACTAATCAGTCTATTTGGATTATATTAGAAGGACTGTCAAGATGTGACGTGGTAGTAAGTTTTAAGTTTCTATAATGGAAAATGCTATTAATACAAATGTTTGAGAATTAAAAAGTCTAATGATCTTGTGTTACTAGACATGAGAGTTATCTTAATGAGAAAGCCCCAGAGGCCTAAAGGGTTAAATACTTGTAAAAGCTTACAGGTGCTTTCAAAAATACTGTGAAGTAAGCAAGTGCCTCTTGTCGGTTGATGAGTTTATAATTCTAAAAATGGCAACTTCAAGTCTTTTGTCATCCACAGTTATATATGATTTGCTGCTCATAAAACTAAAGCGTTGTTGGTTCTGTGTTTAGCTGTCCTCCTATAGGTTCCTATGGACTTTTTCCAGCCACTTCTATTGTATTCAGTACTTTGGGATGGCTCTGTAAACAGATGAAGCCAATAATGTATTAACAGTACCAACTGAGAGAAAGTATGGTTAACTGAGGTTACTAAAAGCAAAAAGCAATTCAAATCAATTGGCAATCTACACAAAGAGTTAAAGATTTTAAAAGCTATTATTAAAATTGCTATATTGGTCTATTATGTTATGTTGTGTGTGTGTATATATTGTATGTCCACATGGGAAAATTTTATTAAGAATTTTATTTAATTGGCTTATAGATAAGATTGTCCATAAATTTAAGCTGCTAAAATTAATCAAAGTTTCATTTTAATTCGTGTGACCTGAATCTCTGCATCATATATTTTATACTTGTTGGTAGCAAGAAACTAAAAACATTTTATATGGTTGTGCTTAATTTTACTGGTTAAACAAACTACACCATGTTAGATATTTAAGAGGTGTTTTCAAATACATGATTCTTAAAATTTATAGAAGGCAGTGGACCTTCTGGTAAATGTTTTCTTAAGTTGTTATCTAATGGTTGAAACTGTTTGCTAAGTATTCATGTGATATTGCTATTGTCAGCAAGTGATCTAGGACTTGCTCCCTCATTTCTCTATTCTAAGCCCAACTTGTTCTTTCATTTCTCTATTCTCTTCAAGGTAGGAAACTAATTCTATTATGAAGGAATCTGTAGGATGCACAATTTAATCTTTAGACCTTATAAAAGAGATGGCTAATATCTTTCTGTAATAGCATAGCCAAAATAAGAACTTAAATTATAATCTCATAGCTAGATTTACTTCGCTATCAGTGAAGTAATCAGTAAGTAAAAAAAAAAAAAAAAACAAAAAAAACAAAAAAACACCTCCCTTTCAGACCAAAGGGAAAGCAAGTTTTTAAGTGAGAATATAATTTTCCTCATGGGCATTGTCTACCTTAGAAAAACTACTACAGAACATGCCTGTGACTATAGACTTGTAGTTCAGGCCACCAAAGATTAGAGATGGGACTTGGGCACTCCCTTGACTTGCATCCTCTGGTCTGCTTTAACACAAACCAGGAGGAAAAGAAAGCTAGGCATCAGAAGCAATGGGTGGCAGGCCTATTAATGGCTGATCTGTACAGTGATCTGCCCTCAAGGAGACCCAACAGGCCAGTCCACTGCAGTGGCTTTCAATGTGGTAAGCCTGGGCTTCAGCAGAAGTCAACTTGTGAAGAGCCCTGGCAGCTCTGCCAATAGTTGGATCACTGGAAATAGACCTGCCCTGGATTAGAAGATGGCCAGGTCAGGCCACAGATCTTATTGGCTCTAAGCTGAAAAGCCCTTCACTCAGCTCAACTTCCAAAGTGACCACTGCAGCTGAGGGGATGGTCAAGTAGGGTCAGCAACATTGCAGGCAGAACTGTAAATTTCTTGTTAGAGATGCCCCCTGCCTTTACCTGGCCAGCTCCCCTCCCAGGCCAGCCAAGTAATGAAAGTCAACAGAGTGCCTTCCCCTAGGAGGTTCACACCTCCCTTAGGATGTACCCCACGTGAAGAGATAGATAGGTCTGGGCCTCTTAACTTACAAGGCCTAAAGCCCAACAGATTATTATCAAGCCCCTTTTATCAGGTTCTATTTGCTTCTCAATCAGAAAAATTACTTGTAGCTTAGACAACACCTTTCTTAGCTCCTCTAATAATGACTCTGTGCATTGTTCTAGACCC
This sequence comes from Lepus europaeus, assembly GCF_033115175.1. Classification (NCBI taxonomy): domain Eukaryota; kingdom Metazoa; phylum Chordata; class Mammalia; order Lagomorpha; family Leporidae; genus Lepus; species Lepus europaeus. Next base: position 124,535,213 of record NC_084833.1, on the reverse strand, counting down.
TGTCTAGCACACTTGGGCCTCATTCCTTTGTAATCATAACCTCTACTCTACCTCCAATGGCTCTACTCCCAACCTGTGTGTACTGATGGTCCTCTTCCCCACTTAATGCTGTATAATTGTTCAAACCTGGTAAATGCCACTCTTAGGATCATTGGTTACTATCCTCACTCTGTCTTTTATGACCTTGTCTAAATATGATCAGAGTCGGCAAACTTGTAAGGCTTCCATAGCCTTGGCAACTCATGACGACAGCCTAGGATGGTTACTGGCGCCATAAACTAGAGTGTCAATTTGTTGGGTCAACAACAGGAGCCACTGTGCACTTGCTCCTCATGTGGGATCTCTGTCCTTAATGTGCTGTACATTGTTATTTAATGCTATAACTAGTACTCGAACAGTATGTTTCACTTTGTGTTTCTATGTCGGTGCAAACTGTTGAGGAAGGGGAGCGGGAGTGGGGGAGGGGAGGGTTGCGGGTGGGAGAGAAGTTATGGGAGGGGGAAGCCATTGTAATCCATAAGCTGTAAATTGGAAATTTATATTCATTAAATAAAAGTTAAACAACAACAACAAAAAAGAAATAAACCAGGCCTGGATAGAAAAATACTGCATGGTCTCATCTATATGTGTAATCTACACAAAGTGATATAAATAGAAATTAGCATTTGGGAAAGTGGAAGGATATAAAATTAACACACAAAAATCAATAGGCAATGTCATGATTGAGAAAGAATTTCCAAGACCAATCCTATTCCTAATAGCTACAAAAAATTAAGTGCATTGGAATAAATTTAACTAAAATTGTCAAAGATCTCTATAATGAAAATTTAAAAAGCATTAAAGAAATAAATAGAAGAATACATAAAAATAAAAAATTCCATGTTCATGGATTGTAAGAAATAATATCACCAAATATACATACTACACAAAGCATTTTAAGCCATTGTAACCCATAAGCTGTACTTTGGAAATTTATATTCATTAAATAAAAGTTTAATTTAAAAAAAAAGAATCAATGTGATACCAATCAAAATATCAACAATATTCTTCTCAGATCTAAAAAAATGATGTTAAAATCATATGGAAGCCCAAAAGGCCCTGAAAGATAAAGCACTCTTTACAACATCACAACACTGGAGGCATCAAAATATCAATTTCAAGACATACTACAGGCCAGTTGTCCTCAAAACAGCCTGGTAAGAACTGCAGAAAAATGGAACAGAATAGGAACTCCTGAAATTAATCCATTTGCATCTACAACCAACTTATTTTTGGTAAAGTAGCTAAAATCAATCCCTGGAGAAAGGAAAGTCTCTACAATAAATGGTGCTGGGAAAACTGAATCTCCCAGTGCAGAAGTATCAAACTAGACCCCTACCTTACACCTTACACAAAAACCCACTCAAATGAATCAAAGACCTAAATCTATGACCTCATACCATCAAATTACTAGAGAACAAAGGGGATACTCTGCAAGCTATTGGCAATAGGCAAAGACTTCTTGGATAAGACCCTAGGAGCACATGCAATCAAAACCAAAATAAACAAATGGGATTATACCAAGATGAGAAGCTTCTGCACTGCAAAGGATCTACTCAACAAAGTGAAGAGGCAACCAACAGAATGAGAAAAAATATTTACAAACTATGAAACTGATAACAGATACATATCTAGAATCTATAATGAGCTCATAAAACTCAACAATAACAAAACAAACAATCCAGTTAAGAAATGGGCAAAGGACTTGAACAGGCATTTTTCAAGAGAGGAAATTCAAATGGCCAATAGACACTTGAAAAAATGTTGAGGATCCCTAGCCATGAGGGCCATGTAAATCAAAACCACAATGAAGTTTCACCTCGTTCTAGTTAGAATGACTCTCATACAGAAATAAACAAACAAAAAATGTTGTTTAAGGATGTGAGGGAAAAGGTACCCTAATCCTCTGTTGGTGGGAATGCAAACTGGTACAGCCACTGTGGAAGAGAATATGGAGATACCTTAGAAAATGCACATAGACCTACCATTTGCCCCAGCAATCTCACTCCTAGGAATTTATCCAAATGAAAAGAAATTAACATTTGAAAGCATTATCTGTATGTTTATAGCAGCTCAATTCACAGTAGATAAGATATGAAATGAACCAAGATTTCTATCAATTGATGACTGATGATTGGATAAATTATGGGTTATACACACACACGTGCACACACACACACTATGGAGTACTACCAAGCTGTAAAAAATATGTAATACTTTCTTTTGCAACAAAACAGATACAACTGAAAACAATTATATTTAGTAAAAATAAGACAGTCTCAAAAGATAGATATCATGTGTTCCCTGATCTGGGGTAACTAATAGAGTACCTAAAGCGCAGTGTATTGGAGTAAAATGGACATTTTGAGATTCAATGATGGTTTACAGCTGTTGTCTCTTTCGTTGAGGAACAAGTGTTTTTTCTTCATACTATTTGTTGAACTCTTTACTTAGTGTAGGATTAACCTTATCAGCATAAAGTATACTGAAAATAGATCTTTGTGGCTGGTGTCATGGCTCACTTGGTTAATCCTCCGCCTGCAGCACTGGCATCTTATATGGACGTCAGATTCTAGTCCTGGTTGCTCCTCTTCCAGTTCAGATCTCTGCTGTGGTCCTGGAAGGCAGTGGAGGATGGCCCAAGTGTTTGGGCCCTGCACCCACATGGGAGACCAGGAGGGAGCCCCTGGCTCCTGGCTTCGGATCAGTGCAGCGCGCCAGCTGCAGTGCCCATTTTGGGGGTGAACCAATGGAAGGAAGACCTTTCTCTCTGTCTCTCTCTCTCTCTCTCTCTCTCACTGTCTAACTCTGCCTGCGAAAGAAAGAAAGAAAGAAAAGAAGAAAAAAAGAAGTGAAAATTAAGAAGAGGGGAGTGCGGTGTCATGGTATAGCAGGTAATAGCCACTGTCTGCAGTGCCAGCATCGTATTTGGATTATGGTTCGAGTACTGGCTACTCCACTTCCGATCCAGCTCTCTACTATGGCCTGAGAAAGCAGTAGAAGATGGCCCAAGTCCTTGGGCCCCTGCACCCACGTGGGAGACCCAGAAGAACAAGCTCCTGGCTTCAGATCAGCATATCTCTGGCCATTGCGGCCATCTGGGGAATGAACCAGTAATGAAAGACACCTCTCTCTGTGTCTGCCTCTGCCTCTCTGTAACCCTTCCTTTCAAATAAATAAATAAATCTGTTTAAAAAGTGTATTAACAAAAAAACTAAGAGTAGGATTAGGAAAGGGAGGAGGAAGAGTTGGTACATAGGGCAGAGAGAAGGTAGGGTAGGAAGTATCATTATGTTCCAAAGTTTGTATCTATGAAACACATGAAACTTGTATACCTTAAATAATATTTTAAAAAGAAAAGAAAAATAAATGTTTAAAAATGAAAAACTTAATTTCAATGAAGATGTTAAAAGCAAGTAACAACAGAAAAAAAAAGATAAAAGGAAGATTTAATGAATGCATAGCACAAACATTTCTGGGTACTTCTAGTTACTAAGTTGGAAAATGTGCAGAAATACATAAGAAAACAAAGAAAGTTTCATTTTATCTTTGTTAAAAACTTATAGAGGAGTAGGAGAAACACAATGCAATGAGAAATGTGGGAAGCTTTGGCCAAATGAGGTCTCTGCATGTGACAGGAATGGAAAGAAAGCTTCCTGTTTGAGTATGGACTGACACTGGGAATGCAGAGAAGGATCCAGTCACAACAGGACGATCAGGACTTGTCAGCGGAGTTGGATGCTATGGCAGACCCCAGGGAAGCTAGGAAAGCCGGTGAAGCAGAGAGGACTACGATCAACATTTGATACTGAAGAGTGGCACCTGGCTATGCAGTGTGGACAAGATATGCTCTCTATGCTTAGTCCATTGAAACTGTCAAAGGGGACATACACAGAGAGAAAAGTAGAAGCTGCTCAATTCAATTCCTCTTTGTAATTAAATTACTAAGAAATACCCACCCATTCTCATGATTTTCAGAGTCCAGATGAAAACAATACAACCCAAGAAAGATATTTATCTTTCATACGTGACACAAGGTGTCCATTTATTTCTTTTTTAAAAATTTTGCTTCTTTTTTATTTTTATTTTTATTTTTTTGACAGGCAGAGTGGACAGTGAGACAGAGAGGCAGAGAGAAAGGTCTTCCTTCTTCCATTGGTTCACCCCCCCAAGTGGCCGCTATGGCTGGCCTTGTTGCACCAATCCGAAGCCAGGAGCCAGGTGCTTCCTCCTGGTCTCCCCTGTGGGTGCAGGGCCCAAGGACCTGGGCCATCCTCGACTGCCCTCCCTGGCCACAGCAGAGAGCTGGACTGGAAGGGGAGCAATCGGGACAGTACCGGTGCCTCAACCGGGACTAGAACCTGGGGTGCCGGCACTGCAGGCAGATGATTAGCATAGTGAGCCGCGGCACTGGCCAAGGCGTCCATTTCTGAGCTCTGTTCACACAGAGGAAAGAGAACATCTTCTGTTTATGACTCTCTGATAATGTTGTACATCTTTAATCCTTCAGTCTACTCTCAACCATTTCCACAATGTGATCCATAAGCAGAAATGACAGGGCAGGAGTTCTTCCTCTTTTTCCACATAAAAAAAGCAAACATACCTGAAATGGCCTAGGGCACTATCAAGCCCATTCTTGACACCAGATGCACTGGCTATGGAATTGTGGAAGGAGAAGGGTGCAACTCTCCATCTCTAAGACATCTTACCTGCACTCTATACAGCCCTTTAGGAATAGCCTTATGATATTTTCTCGTATTTATGGCCGCCAATACTGTAAAGAGAAGAAATATCTACTGAGACACTGTGACAGGTGCCATCAAGGAAGAGATGGAAGCCCCTTCTACACATAGAGCAGGAGTATGCTGAGCCGTATGGATAGTGCGACACTGCTCGTAGCCATAGTGACTTTCTCCACATCAAACACTTGCTAGGACACTTTATGCAAAAGATATTTTGTGTACCAGTGCAACCTCAGCTACTTCACTCTTAGTATTTTATGCAGGTTTTACAGGCCGAGGTTCAGTTCACTTTTCAGGGTACCACTATAATATGGGAAACACATTAAAAGAGGCAAGAATAGCATTCTACTGCAGCAGATGGTACTGTGTTAAACATTACATGACTGGACCCATCTGCCTACTGGTATTTAGTCATTTTTCTTACTTTTTTTTTTATTTTTTTGACAGGCAGAGTGGACAGTGAGAGAGAGACAGACAGAAAGGTCTTCCTTTTGCCGTTGGTTCACCCTCCAATGGCCGCCGCGGTAGGCGCACTGCGGCCGGCGCACCGCGCTGATCCGATGGCAGGAGCCAGGTGCTTCTCCTGGTCTCCCATGGGGTGCAGGGCCCAAGGACTTGGGCCATCCTCCACTGCACTCCCTGGCCACAGCAGAGAGCTGGCCTGGAAGAGGGGCAACCGGGACAGGATCGGTGCTCCGACCGGGACTAGAACCCGGTGTGCCGGCGCCGCAAGGCAGAGGATTAGCCTAGTGAGCCGTGGCGCCGGCCCATTTTTCTTACTATTAACACTTGGAGATTCTGTCCTGAATTTTCCTGCTACTTCATTCTTAAGGGTTCACTAAGTGTCTACACTGAATCTCAGGGTGTAGGCTCATAGCTCAAGTTGGGTTACTTTCTCACCATCTTCTATGGTTCCCCATGTTGGTGGGGATGGCCAGGATGCTAAGCTCTGCCCACTGTTCCTCACTTGCTGTAATACAAGTATTTTTGATCCAATTAAATGTGCATAGAAAAGAGAGGCATAGAACAGTCACTCGGATTGTTCAAAGTTTACATCATCTGAGTGAGAATCTTAGTTCTCCTTTCACGTAGATCTAAACTTGTACCTCCTTTGATGTAGCCTGTCGGCAGCTCATTCAGGACATCAGAGGTCAAAAGCAGCTCCACAATCCCTCTTTTCAACAGAGCCTGCGGTGAAATTGAATAAAATGAGTCCCATTTAGGAGAGCAATTCCTCACAGACTTTGTCCAATTCCAGAAGGCACAGCTGTCAGGCAGAAGCCAGCACCTCCATGGAGCCCTACATTGTGCCTTCCACCTCTTCCTTGCCAATCTGGTGAGCACCACCACCCTATTTTATCCAGGTCTTTAACTCAAGTCCTTTTGTGTACAGAACTAACGTGAGAGGGCAGAATCTGAGGGGTCAGGCCAGATCACAACTCCTCATCCTGCTCAGCACCCTGATCAGGGCTCCATTCAAGACTGGAACCTCTTCAGCCCTTCAATACAGGAATTCAGGGACAGGGAGGGGCCTGAAACATTACACAGAACAACAGGCAGGACTGTAGTTATTCCCTAGTCTGAGATGCACCTGCACCTGTACAGAGGAGCAAAAGGATTATACAGACCCCAAAGAAGCAAACTAGCAGCAAACATCATCAAGTCACAGATCACTATTTACCATAAATGTACATTCACCAACCTCCGATTTCAATGAGAACTCTTGATCATAATGATTAGCCAAAAAAAGGAATAATATTTCATACCATGCTCTCTCATTATAGCGTTAAGTATATACTGATTGTCCTAATGATTTTGTAAATTCATGGAGGAATTGAATGCAAGTTAAATATTCTTATCACAGACATTGCCGCTATCAGTGCAGGAAAGAAAACAGAAATAGGTACTCAAAAGAGACAGATTGAGGAAGAAGGCATGTAAATGTAGAGACACACCAAATGTTCTTACCTCTTGGAGATAGGGCATGTAGTATTTGTCCATATTAAATGCACCATATTCATTCTCCACTTGGAATGCAATGACAGGACCTCCCTGGTGGTACTGAGAAACAAATGCATGGGGTTGAAATATTGGGCTACCAGAATTGAAAGTTTCAGTGTCTGAGTTTGCTGGAGAAGGTAACAGGTATTGTGGGCACATGGAGCCAAATTCCCTGAGGATCTGACCACTCAGCTCCTAGACACTCAAGCTGCAGCAAAAGTCCTGCTGTCTCTTGTGTTATAGAGATAAGAGTTTCCACAGGCTCCTTCTGTTTCTCATATTAAGTAATCACTTGAATATGAACTCTTAAACCCACAACTCACCTCCTTCTTGCCCTCTGCAAAAGTTTAACTCATATTCCAAATTTCCTGTGTTGGAAACAGATTCCAAGTCCAATGGTAGCAGATTTGGAGATTGAGGATAGGGAGTGAATTAGGATTGGTGGAAGTCATGTAGTGGCCAGCATTAATAGTTTCAATGGTAGCACTAATGTCTCATCATGTGATGTTTCCCACCAGGTTACACAGCAGCAAGAAGTTCATCACAAGGTGCTTAGCAGATGCTGGTACCATGCTCAAGAACATCTCCATTACCGAGAGACAAATAATCTGCCATTCTCTATCAACTTCTCAACTTCAGGAATTTCATCATAGCCAAAGAACATGGATTGAAATACCATGTGATCAGAAAGAGTCATACCTTCTCCCTGCTTTCTCTCTCAGTGTGATATAATCCCTGTGTGCTGGGTCCGAATGCTTCCACCACCAGCTTAGGAGCATGTCTGAGCATGTCTGTGGTGCAGCTCCTCTACCTTCTGAGCCTTTAATCTCTCCTTCCGTTTGAGTGACCTCTATCATCAAGGGCACTTATTCAAGATCTTCATTCACATCATAGGGTAGCGGTCTGGAGAAAATACCCCAGCAGTAATGGATTGCTCACTCTCGCTACCTCTTCCTACAAAAGTCACCAGGTATGTTTCTTCCTACAAAGGTCACCAGGTACGTTTCATGGATGTTCTGTGCTCTCACTTTGTAATCACTCCCCAAGCCATGTTGGCAAAGCCTCTAGCCTACCTTGCCACTTCATCCATCACCACTGAGGAGTTGTGCTCAAGTTAAAGCACTGTTCAGTGCTTAGTCACTCAGTGTTTACCCATTGTCAGTGAATTTCCTTCTCCTTGTAGCCTCTGGACACTGACAGTAGAGTGAGCTCTTGACAGTAACTCCCAATGCAGAGTCTCATGGATCCCATTGCCTACAGATAAGATGCCAATCACGGAGGATATGTGCTATTTCAGGTAAAAGGACTGGGCTCTGGGGTGGGCAGAGGGGGGCACATGTGAGTCTGAAGAGTTCCTTTACAAGCCGAATTTGGAGTCTTTTCCTACTCACACTGCCTCAAGCATACTGTTTTCTGGTTTTCACATACCCCATTCCATCTCCTTCCATCTATTCTCTCCCATGAAGACACAGGACCAAAAGCTTGGCCTGGATAATACCTGACCAACCTTCTGATTGACTTCTAGAAGACATGCCCTGGATCTATCTGGTTTTGGAAAATATTTATCCATCATCTCACAGGAACAGCCTAGGCCTGAACCACTGTAGTCATTATCATCCTAAGTGTAACGTCTGTTCCTTTAGATCTATGATTTGATTCTATATGTATAGGAAATTCCCTGCACAATGAAGCAGAATCTAAACAAATTGTGTGTCCTCTGCACAGACAACAATGTGAATTTTTTCAGGAGGGAAGGGAGACTTGATTTTCACTATCACTCTTTGCTGCCTTCTGAGTATATTTACTGAGCGCTTGCATTAACTGTAAAACAATGAAAGTGGCATCAGAGCAGACAGGTCAGATACACAGCAGGGCATTTGTGAGTATCAGGCATACGCTGACACCCGGAACAACACTTGGTGCAGTTCCTGTCCTGCACAATGTGAGTCTTTCCAGAAGCCATGAGGAAAACCCACAGTCAAGTCAAAACTTCTGTCCTTAAGCTGATCGTGCAGAATCTAAAGGTCAGGAACGTCAGCTTCATGTTTCATACGCACTGGATGTGGCTGAGTCAGTGGTTGGGCTGGAACAAATTAGTTCCCTGCAGTGAGAGAATGAAGAAAACATCTCCTGGGCCTTACCTGGAGAGGAGCCATTCTGGGAACCAGATGATCAAAATACCTGTCCACTGCTTCAACAAAGCCTTTGTCTGTCGTCCTCATTCGGGACTTGGAGTCCTGCAGTAGCCAGCTGCAGTTGGGAGGGCCAGGCTCAGTGTAGAGACAGAAAGGCAGGTTACAAGTGGCTGGGGTCACAAAGCGTGATCCCAGGCCTTTCTCAGAGACCCTTCATCAGTTATCACCTCTGTGCATCCAGCTCACATCGAGTCTTGCTGTGCCCAAAAGCCCTCCAAGGATCTGCACAAAGGGGGCCTCTTGGACTGCTTCCAGACTTTCAGAATCTACATGAAAGCATTACCTCCATCTGTGAGGCACCTTACAGCTCAGGAAAGTGTTCAGATCCCCTTAACCAGCCTGAGGGCTTGAGCATGCCTAGACTCCCATATATACGAGCGTTTTCTCTCTCACACACTAACTGCTCTTCCCCACGCTTTTCAGCACTCCAAGAACATTTTTCATGACCGCAGCATCTGTTCCTTGGAAAGCAGGGTCACATTTCTACAAAGACCTAAGACTTCAGTTTCTGGGTGGGAGCTACAAGCTCATAAATCCCTTCTCTCCTGGTCACTGGGTGGTGCCAGGTCCCCAGCTGAACAGAACAGGGAATAGTCACTTCCCACTTCCCTAAAATTCCACCTTCCTCAGGCCCAGGCTTTTCAATCTCCTGAGCTGGATGAGAGAAGGATCCCATCATGAGAAAAGCAAATATTTCCTGTGAATCTGAGAAAGACAAATGCTCATCTGGAGGCACAACCAGAGGAAAAAACAGGAATCCTGTCAGATGGCATAAGGGAGAGAACAGGATTTTCAAATAATCACCTATACCTCACGTGTCTGCATTGAGAGCCAACATGAAAAATGAGCAAACAAAACTTGGGTAGTGGGCCGGCGCCATGGCTCAATAGGCTAATCCTCCGCCTAGCAGCGCCGGCACACCGGGTTCTAGTCCCGGTCGGGGCGCCGGATTCTGTCCCGGTTGTCCCTCTTCCAGGCCAGCTCTCTGCTGTGGCCAGGGAGTGCAGTGGAGGATGGCCCAAGTGCTTGGGCCCTGCACCCCATGGGAGACCAGGAGAAGCACTTGGCTCCTGCCATCGGATCAGCGCAGTGCGCCGGCCACAGTGCGCCGGCCGCGGCGGCCATTGGAGGGTGAACCAACGGTAAAAGGAAGACCTTTCTCTCTGTCTCTCTCTCTCACACTGTCCACTCTGCCTGTCAAAAATAAAAAAAAAAAACCTTGGGTAGTTAGAAGGAAGGGAGTGGGCTGAGTCTCAGGTGGTGGAGACACTGCAACAACTTAAGGGAAAGACCAGAGGGATCAGAGCCTTCTGTGCAGACCCAAAAGCTTCCATTCCCTTTCTTCTCACAGCGTGAAAACAGTAGAGGTGTACATAACACCTGCCTGTGGAGAGAGACAAGGATAGGCCTCCTCCTCCCCTCACACCCTGGCAAGGCCACAGGCTCAGGAACCAGGACAGCCGTCTCCACTCCTGTTCCATGCAATGGGGATAACAGAGGCCCCTTCCCCTTGCCACAGCTGTGGACTGCAGGCATGCAGATGCACCTGTTCCCCATGACTCAATGCTAGACACATGCAGTTGGTCAGTGAAGGTTGTTATTATTACTAGGTTGAAATTTTTCTTTAAGTAAAGCAAGATGGTTTACTAAACATCAACTCTGGTGTCAGAACCGAGCTTACCTGGGCAAGCCACCAAGGTCGACCTCAGCACAGATGTAGGGACCTGCACGCAGAATCACCCACAGCCCCATCTCCCCAGCCATCAGCACAAAGGCCCTGTGGAGGTAAAACCCCCTCAGCACTGGGCATGAGTCCAAGTCAGGAGGGAGCCTGCACACATCACCTGGGCTGCCTGCATCTTCCCCATCCTATCAAGTAAACAGGTGAGGGAAAGCTCAACCACATCCCCAGCAGTGTAACGCATCCCTACCCCAATTCAGAGGCCAGAGGCCCTGATAGCTAGGTTCCCACTAGTTCCCAGCCTCAGGATCATCTGATAGATGATCATCTGATAGATCCAGAGGGTATTGGAGGGAAAAAGGCATCAGCCGTGGTGCAGGGCGCACTGCACCAATCCTGACCCCAACTGCCTTGCCTATTTAGAGGGCAGCACTGTCCCCTTGCAAATGAATGGAGCTCATTGCAGCAGCTGGTCAGACCTACTGGTCCTTGATTGTTGGCCCCTCTGGCCTGCAGTGCACAAGGGACCACAGAAGCTGCTGGCTCTGCACATCTGAGGGGACAGGTCAAAGCAGAGGAGTATCATATCCTGGGTGCCAAGAACAAGACTCTCAACACAGAGGCAAGTCATGGCTAGGGTTCCTCATCTGCCCTATGTAGCCACATCTTGGCCTCCTCCTGCAACCCCAGGATCATCAGCACCACGTACTCCAGGTCCAGGTTCCCAGAAAATTCAAATCTGCCTCTTTCTGGCTCATGGAGGTTCCAGGGAATGTAGCTGGAAGACACAAAAGGGAAGAAGCCTAAGAATCTTATTTCTTATTTTCACATTGCTAGGTCAGCCCCAAGCCCAGCCTAAAAACAGGGATAATTGCACTGTGCTGTGCAATAAGAAGAAATTACCAGTGGAATCAAACCTCTGTCTCAAAACAGTTAAATCTTCCGTAGTTTCCTGCTCTTTTACCCAGTTGTGGTCCTATGGTTCCAGTTTCTCCCACTCACTGTCTCGTTATATATTACTTCCACAAAAAACATAAGGAAAGGGGTATAAATAAAACAAAATGATCCACTTGCACACAATTACTGCTCAGAATTAATGAAACTACGAGCAAATAAAGAGTTTCTATAGGACTCTGGAGCTACAATACAGGATACTGGAATTTAAGATGAGCCCTTGCCTGCTCTCTACTTATATTAGGCTGATTGTGTAGGGTGAGAGGGATGTGCCTACTGTTCTTTCCTGACATTAGAGTTTGAGGATCATTTCTCTATCATCCTTTTTCCAATAATCTTTATGCACTGCAAAGATTTTTGAAGACACATGTGCTGCAATATAGCAGAACTGATTTGAAGAGTTTTTCATAAGCAGGAATGAACAGCTGGTTTGCAGCAGACATTAGATATGCACAACACAACTTAGACTCTCTATTGAGGGAATAGAGGAACAAGTTTATCCAGCAGCTATGTACAAGTGACTTCAGGGTCAGGCATTTTACACAGATGTTAAGTTCCTAGTTGGAATGCCTGCATCCCAGAATGGACTCTTTGGTTTAAGTCCTGGCTACTTCTGATCCAGTCCAGCTTCTTGCTATTGTGCACCCAAGGAGGCTTCCCACAATGACTCAAGAACTTGGTTCCTTGGACCTACATGAGAAACACAGTTGAGTTCTTATCTTTTAGAGTCAGCCTGCCCCAGCACTGGCAGTTTTGTGCATTTGAAAATTGTTAAGATCTGACTCTCTCTCTCTTGCCCTTTTCTCTCAGTCTCTCATAAAAAGAAAAAGAATAAAAAGGCAAGATTTCTAAGATATTAGTTACAGCCCTTGGCTAATTTCCTGCTGGACTGTAATCTCTCCACTTTATGTTTGAACTTTTTTATTTAGCAAAACCATAAAACCTTAGAGTACAAGGTAAGTTTAAAAACATGTTATCTAAAAAATAAATAAATAAAAAAATTTTAAAAATTCAGTAAAATGGCTGAAAAAAGCAGATCAAAAAAGCAATAAAAGGTATAGATAGTTTAAGTCATCCTAATAATACTAATTTAAGGCAAATATACTTTAAAAGAAAATTCACAAGTAGGTACAAAAAGTGGGACCAAGTGAAAAGAGGAGAGTGACTCATCAACAGCAGTGGGGCCTTCCATACTCAGGAGCACAAGTTCTGGTAAGGAGATGTAATAGGCAAACTGATTTCACAGTCACCGTAGGAAGACTGAAAATACTTATGAAAGTAACAAAGATAACAAAAATGAAATGTAAGGATATATGTTTGGAGAGCATAATTAGATTGAATCTAATAGAGAAGGAATTTAATGGCCAATAGTTGGAGCATTTACATTCTTGAGAAATTGCAATGAAAGGTTATAAAATATTGACTTATACTACATTACAAAATACATTTCAACAAACTTCAAAATCCTCTTTTACATACCCCATTTTCCCAAGGTAATGGCAACTGAAATAGAAGATGATTGATACAAATAATACAAATCAATGGAGATGTGTGTAGTAAAGTGGTTAAGAGGCCACTTGAGTTGCCTGCATCCCATATCGGAGTGTATGGGTTTGATTCCTGGCTCTCTTCTCATTCTATTAGTGCATACTCTGCAAGGCAGCAGTTATGGTCTCTGATACCCCCTTGGAAGACCCAACTTGAATTCTAGTCTCCTGGCTCTCACCTAGCCCAGGCCAGAACATCATGGGATTGGGGGAGTGAACCAGCATATGGGAGATCTCTGTGTCTCTTGACACAGAAATGCAAATCAAAACTGCAATGAGGTTTTACCTCAGCCAGGTTAGAATGGCTTACATACAGAAATCTACCAACAACAGATGCTGGCGAAGATGAGGGAAAAAGGAACACTAACCCACTGTTGGTGAGAATGCAAATTGGTAAAGCCACTATGGAAGTCAGTCTGGATTCCTCAGAAACCTGAATATAACCCTACAATACAACCCAGCCATCCCACTCCTTGTGTGTGTCTCTTGTGTGTGTTCCTCCTCCTCCTCTCTTTATCTCTCTGACTCTCAAATAAATTAGTTTTTTAAAATTTTTTATATAAATAAGGCATATTCCCCAAAAGTTTATGGGAATTAAGGAAAATAAAGTATATCATTGGGGCCAGCACTGTGGCATAGCCGGTAAAACCACCGCCTGCAGTGCCAACTTATATTTCATCAAGGATTTAAAACCAATTCCTGGAGCAAGGACAGTCTATTCAATAAATGGTGCTGGGAAAACTGGATTTCCACATGCAGAAGCACAAAGCAAGACCCCTACCTTACACCTTACACAAAAATCCACTCAACATGGATTAAAGATCTAAATCTATGCCCAACACCATTGAATTATTATAGAATATTGGAGAAACCCTGCAAGATACAGGCACAGGTAAAGACTTCTTGGAAAAGACCCCAGAGGCACCAGCAGTCAAAGCCAAAATTAACAATTGGGATTACATCAAATTGAGAAGTTTCTGTACTGCAAAAGAAACAGTAGGGAAAGTGAAGAGGCAATGGACAGAATGGGAAAAATATTTGCAAACTATGCAACAGATAAAGGGTTGATAACCAGAATCTACAAAGAAATCAAGAAAATCCACAACATCAAAACAAACAACCCACTTAAGAGATGGGCCCAAAGGCCTAAATAAACATTTTTCAAAAAAGGAAATCCAAACGGCCAACAGACACAAGAAAAAATGTTCAGGATCACTAGCAATCAGAGAAATGCAAATCAAAACTGCAATGAGGTTTTACCTCAGCCAGGTTAGAATGGCTTACATACAGAAATCTACCAACAACAGATGCTGGCGAAGATGAGGGAAAAAGGAACACTAACCCACTGTTGGTGAGAATGCAAATTGGTAAAGCCACTATGGAAGTCAGTCTGGATTCCTCAGAAACCTGAATATAACCCTACCATACAACCCAGCCATCCCACTCCTTGCAATTTACCCAAAGGAAATTAAATTGGCAAACAAAAAAGCCATCTGCACATTAATGTTTATTGCAGCTCAATTCACAATAGCCAAGACATGGAACCAACCCAAATGCGCATCAACAGTAGACTGGATAAAGAAATTATGGGATATGTACTCTATAGAATACTATATAGCAGTCAAAAACAATGAAATCTTGTCATTTGCAACAAAATAAAGGAATCTGGAAAACATCATGCTGAGTGAAATAAGCCAATACCAAAGGGACAAATATCATATGTTCTACCTGATCGGTGACAACTAACTGAGCACTTAAAAGGAAACCTGTTGAAGTGAAATGGATACTATGAGAAACAGTGACTTGATCAGCCCTTGTCCTGACTGTCAAGGAACAACTTACTATTTTATTCCTTTTAGTATTTTTTGTTCTACTTAATACCACTGGTTAAACTCTTTAAGTAACACAGAATTATTTTTAGGCATTTAAAATTAACTTAAAAGTGATCCCTGTTAAATATAAGAGTGGGAATAAGAGAGGGAGGAGATGTACAATTTGGGACATGCTCAGTCAGACTTACCCCTAATGGTAGAGCTAGAATCGTGCCAGGGGATTCCAATTCAATCCCATCAAGGTGGCATGTACCAATGCATCTCACTTGTTAAAGTGATTAAGTTTAAGTTCATAATTGATCAAAAGATAGGATTAAGAGTCAAAGGGATCACATAAACAAGACTAGTGTCTGCAAATCTAACTGAAAGGAGAGAACGATCCAACATGGGAAGTGGGATACACAGCAGACTCATAGAATGGCAAATGCCCTAAACAGCACTCTGGCCTCGGAATCAGCCCTTAAGGAGTTTGGATCTGGCTAAAAAGCCCATGAGAGTTTCTCAGGCATGGAAAGCCAAGACACTGTTGAAAAAAAAATGACCTAAATGAAAGATCTCTGTGAGTAAGATCCCAGTAGAAAGAACAGGGCCATCAAAAAAGGAGGTACCCTTCTGAAGGGAGGAGAGAACTTCCACTTTGACTATGGCCTTGTCTAAATAAGATCAGAGTTGATGAACCAAGTGGCTTCCATAGCCTTGGCAGCTCATGTCAAGAGCCTCGGGTGATTACTGATGTCATAAATAAGAGTTAATTATTAAATCAACAACAGGAGTCACTGTGCACTTACTCCCTGTATAGGATCTCTGTCCTTAATGTGTTGTACTATGTGAATTAACAGTAAAACTACTACTCAAACAGTACTTTATACTTGTGTGTTTTTGTGGGTGCAAACTGTTGAAATCTTTACTTAGTATATACTAAATTGATCTTCTGTATATAAAGATAATTGGAAATGAATCTTGATAAAGAATGGGATGGGAGAGGGAGTGGGAGATGGGATGGTTGCAGGTGGGAATGACGTTATGGGGGAAAAGCCGCTATAATCTGAAAGTTGTACTTCGGAAATTTATATTTATTAAATGAAAGTTGAAAAAAAGTAAAACAAAAAAAATTTTTTCTAAAAAAATTTCTAAAATTCAATCCAAAAAAACAACATGGAAAAGGGACAGCCTTTTCAATAAGTTGCTGGGTAACTGGATTTTCAGATACAGAAGATAGAACTTGACCCCACTCCAACCTCTTACCCTTTCCAAAACTAAAAGTGAGCCCTAGCAGAGGGCAGGGTGCCCATCTAACCTAGTCAAGGCAAAACACATTTCTTTCTCCCCATCCCTTAACAAGGGTGCCTGGTGACTGGAGGGGAGAAGGTCCCATCTTAAGGACAGTAGAGGTTACGACAGCTCCTGCATGGGAGCAAATCACAGGATTTTACCAGAGGGAAAAAATAAGTGTTTCCACAGACTTTGATTGGCTGGGAACTTTGGCAGGGGCTGGGCACCCACTTAGGACTGTGAGGTGCTCCAATCCCTTCAACCTATCACAGGTACCAGAGCTCAAACTGCCAAGGTGGAGCACCCAGAGACAGCTGACTTTGGGAACGTCTCTGCTCTCTCTATAGACAAGGGCAGCCTCTATAGACAAGGGCTGGGAGGGGATCTTCTGCACCCCATGACTGTAGGAACCTTGAGCCACTGTGATTGTGGGAATTCCATGATCTCACCACAGGGTGTCGGTTGTAGCTTGGTCTCTGCACAATCACTCTGTCTAATGTTAGAGACTCAGAACTCCCTGCCTGAGGTGAATCCTTGCACACCATTCCATTCTCACACTGAGGTCTGCACACATCCTTAGTATAGTGCATGTACCAGTGTGGTTGGGAATGTACCAGTGCGGGATAACTCAGGGCATTGATCACTGTGGAAGAGAGGAGGTGAGGTTGTGATTATGCCAACAGGTGTGATCATACCCTCCCCCTGCTGACAACAGAAGAGATCAACCATGCCCAGCTCGGGTGTCACCCTGGATACTCGCCTCACCCTGGAGCACAGACCAGAGCTCCTTGGCCACACCCAGCACATGCATCTGAGTATTCACTGAAAGACCAGATATTCCATTAAGCCACAGAGGCATAGTGAAAAAGGTAAAACCATGAGTAAGGAAATGCAAAAGTGCTTACACAAGTGTAAAAACAAACACAGAGGGGCTGGTGCTGTGGCACAGTGGGTTAAAGGCCTGGCATCCCATATGGGTGCTGGTTCTAGTCCTGGCTGCTCTTCTTCTGATCTAGCTCTCTTCTATGACCTGGGAAAGCAGTGGAAAATGGCCCAGGTCCTTGGGCCCCTGCACCCACTTGGGAGACCTGGAAGAAGCTCCTGGCTCCTGACTTCAGATCTGCTCAGCTCCAGCTGTTGCAGCCATCTGGGGAGTGAACCAGTGGATAGAAGACCTCTCTCTGTCTCTACCTCTCTCTCTCTCTGTAACTCTGTCTTTCAAATAAATAAAATAAATCTTTAAAAAAATGAACACATAAATACAAGAGAAAAGAACAACAAAGACAATATGACTCCCTTAACAGAACCAAATAACTCAATTTTGGAGTGAAGATGAAGAATTAATGAAAAGCCTAAAAATGAATTCCAAAGAATGATCATAGGAATACTCAAAAACAATGAGAAGCAAAATAATGAGTTAAGGAAATTGATAAATGACATGAATGATAAATGTTCCCACGAGATAGAGATTATGAGGAGAAATCAAACTGAAATATTAGAAAAAAAGAAATCAATATATTAACTAAAAAATACAATAGAAAGCCTTCACAACAGACATGGTGAGGCAGAAGGAGAATATCTGAGCTAAAAGACAAATCCTTGGAAACAACTCAGTCAGAACAAAAAAAATTATGAATAACAAGAAATAAGAAAAATTTAAAACAGTGTTTGAGATTTGTAGGATACAAACACACAACAAACAGGTGATAGGAGTTGGTGAGGGTGTGGAAAGAGAGAATGGATTAGAAGTCTTATCCAGTGAAATAATGTACCCAATTTAAATGAGGAAAGGGAAATCCATGTACAAGATGCTCATAGAACTCCCAATAGACATGACCAGAAAGGATTTTCACCACAACACATTCCAATCAAAGTGTCAATAGTAAAACATTTTTTTATTTTATTATTTTTTTATTTTTTATTTTTTATTTCATAAATGTGAATTTACAAAGTGCAACTTTTGTATTGTTGTGGCTCCCCCCCCAACCTCCCTCCCTCCCGTGGCCCTCCCCTCTCCCTCTCCCATCCCGACCTTTATCGAATTTCATTTTCAATTACCTTCATATACTGAAGATCAACTTAGTATAAATAAGCAAGGATTTCAACAGGCTGCATTCACACAACCACACAAGGTATAGGGTATTGTTCGACTAGTAGTGTTTTTAAGTTTCATAGTAAAACACATTAAGGACAGAGATCCTACGTGGGGAGCATGTACGCAGTGACTCCCGTTGTTGATTTAACAATTGGCACTCTTATTTGTGACGTCAGCAATCACCCGAGATTCTTGCTATGAGCTGTCTAGGCTATGGAAGTCCCTTGAGTTCACCGACTCTGAACTTGTTTAGTCAAGGCCGTGTCACAGTGGAGGTTCCTTCCTCCCTTCAGAGAAAGGCGCCTCTCTCCTTGATGGCCTGTATCTTCTGCTGGGGTCTTGTTCACCAGGGTCTTTCATTTAGATTGTTTTTTTGCCATCGTGTCATGGCTTTCCATGCCTGTGAGACTCTCATGGACCTTTTAGCCAGATCCGAATGTCCCAAGGGTTGATTCTGAGGCAGGAGTGCTGTTTTGGCGTTTGCCATTCTATGAGTCTGCTGTGTGTCCTGCTTTTTTTAAAAGCTTCTAAAATGTTCACTTGAGAAACATCAGATTACCTTCAGAGGATCTCTAATTAGAATGGCAGCTGATTTCACATAAGAAACCCTACAGGCCAGGAGAGAATGGACAGATATGGTCTAAGCTTAAAAAGAAAACATTAAATCAACCCAGAATACTGTACCCTACAAAGCACTCATTTATGGATGAGGTGAAATAAAGACCTTCCATGACAAAGATAAATTGAAAGAATTTGTCACCACTCATCCAGCCTTACAAATGAGGCCTAAGGATGCACTACACACAAAAACACAGAAAGATAGTCATCATTACTAAAGAGTGCGAAGGCAGAAAATCTCTTAGTAAAATTGCAAAGGAAAACCAAAGCAAACAATAGGAACATTTACATTAAATTGCAGGGCAAGTCATTACTTATCAATAATAACCTTGAGTGTATGGGGCCAGCACTGTGGCATAGTAGGCTAAGCCTCTGCCTGTGGCATCAGCATCCCATATGGGCACTGGTTTGAGTCCTGGGTGCTCCACTTTCAATCTAGCTCTCTGTTTATGGCCAGGGAAAGCAGTGGTGGATTGCCCAATTGCTTGGGCCTCAGAACCCATGTGGGAGGCCCAGAAGAAGCTCCTGGTCCTGGCTTCAGATAGGTATAGCTCCAGGTGTAGTGGCCAGTTGGGGAGTGCACCAGTGGATGCAAGACCTTTCTCTCTGTCTCTCCTTCTGTCTATCTGTAATTCCTGGAAATGAAGGAAAATGACTAATACAATATATCAAACTTAGGGGTACAACAAAAGCAGGGTTAAAAAGGAAGATGTACCAATTAGTACCTACATAAAGAAATGGCATTAGATAAATGAGCTATTAATGCCTCTCAATAATGTAGAAAAACAAGAACAAAACAAACCCAAGATTAGGAGGAGGAAAGTAATAATTAAAATTAAGAAAAAAAATGAGATTTGAATAAAAAAGATCAGTGAAATGAAGAGCTATTTTTCTTTAAAAAAAAAAAAACAAAATTAATACACTATTGGTCCAACTAACCAGAAAAAAGAGAGAAGACACAAATCAATAAAATCAGAGATGAAGAGATGTAACAACGGACACCACAGATAAGATAGAAATATCAGGACATACTATAAACAGCTATATGTCAACAAATTGGAAAGTCTACAAGAAATGTATAGAGGGGTCAGCGCTGTGGCATAGCAGGTAAAGCCACTGCCTGCAGTGCCGGCATCCCATATGGGCACCAGTTTGAGTCCCAGCTGCTCCACTTCTGATTCAGCTCTCTGATATGGTCTGGGAGAGCAGTGGAAGATGACCCAAAGACCTTGGGCCCCTAACCCATGTGGGAGATCCAGAGGAGTCTTCTTGCTCCTGGCTTCGGATCGGCACGGCTCCAGCGATTGTGGTCAACTGGGGAGTGAACCAGTGGATGGAAGACCTCTCTCTCTCTCTCTCTCTCTCTCTCTCTGCCTGTCCTTCTCTTTGTAGCTCTGACTTTCAAATAAATAAATAAATCTTTTAAAAAAAAGAAATGTACAGATTCCTGGATATACACCATCTATAAAATTGAGTCACAACAGACCAGAAACCAAGGCAGAGATTGATCAGTTATAAAGACCTTCCCAAGAGAGAGAGCCTAGGACCAGATGACTTACTGCTGAATTCTACCACACATTTAAAGAATAACCAATTCCAATTCTTCTCAGACTGATGAAAAAATGAAAGTGAAGGAATCTTCCCAAACCCTTTCCATTAAGCCAGCATCACCTTAATTCCTAAACCAGAAAAAAGTACAAAAGAGAAAGAGAGCTATAGGTCAACATCCCTGATGAATATAGATGCAAAAACCCTCAACAAAATATTAACTAATCTAATCCAACAACCCATCAGATTTTATCCCTAATATGTAGGGATGCTTCAACATTCACAAATCAATAAATGTGATACATCACATTGACTAATGACTAACATAAACCATATGAATATTTCAATAGGTACAGAGAAAAAGCATTTTATAAAATACAACATCCTTTCATGATGAAAAACTTAAGCAAATTGGGTATAGAAGCAACATTCTCAACACAATCATGGGAATATATGACAAACACACAGCATCATATGGAAAATGGGAAAATGTTCTGATGCATTCCCACTTAAGATCCAGAACAAAACAAGGACGGCCACATTCACCTTTTTTTTACAATATAGTTCTAGAATTTTAGGCGTAGACATTAGGCAAGAAGAAAAATCAAAGGGATACAAATTTGAAAGGAGGAATTCAAATTATCACCATAAATATACATAATAATTATTACATATTTATTACATATAATTATGTAATGCATACTATTTAATTATTATAATATAATAATCAACTAAGAGGCCTTTGGAATTCATAAGAGAGTTCAGTAAAGTTGCAAAACATAAAAATTATTACAAAAAAATCAATAGCCTTTGTATACATAGACAATGCATGGCTGAGAAATAACTGGTAATTTCAGTCTCATTCAAAACAGCTACAAAACAATTTAAATACCTAGGGATAAATTTAACCAACTCAGTAAATGATCTCTATGATGAAAATTGAAAAACATTAAAGAAATAGGAGAAGATGCAAAAAATGGACAAAATTCCATATTTGTGAATTGGTAGAATTAATATCATCAAAAGATCCACACTACCAAAAGCAATTAACAGATTCAATGTGATCCTAATAAAAATAACAATGACATTCTTCTCAGATCTAGAAAAAGCATTGCTAAAATTCTCATATGGAATCACAAGGGACCCCAAATAGATAAAGCAATTGTAAATAGCAACAAAAGAGCCAGAGGCATTACAATACCAGATTTCAAGATACACTACAGAGCAGTTATAATCAAAGCAGTCTGGCATCAGCTCAAAAATAGACAGTAGACCAATGAAGCGGAATAGAAACTACAGAAATCCATCCACACATCTACAACCAACTAATCTTTGTCAAAGAAGCTACAATCAATCCCTGAAGAAAGAATAGTCTCTTCCCCCAAATGGTCCTGGGAAAACTGATTCTCTGCATGCAGAAGTATGAAACAAGAACCTTAAATTACCCATTTTAAGGATCTATATCTATGATCTGATACTATCAAATTACAACAGAACAGCATTCAGAACACTCTGCAAGATATTTGCATAGGCAAAGACTTCTTTGAAAACACCCCAGAAGCACAGCAATCAAAGAAAAAATAGGCAAATATGATTAAATCAAGCTGAGATACTTCTGCAGTTCAAATGAAACACTCAACAAAATGAAGAGGAAACCAACAGAGTGGGAGAAATTATTTGCAAACTATCCTACTGATAAAGGTTTGATACCCAGGGTATCTAAAGAGCTCAAGAAATTCAACAACAACAAAGCAAACAATACAGTTAAGAAATGGGAAAAGGAATTTAACAGGTATTTTTCAAAAGATGACATTCAAATAGCCAACATACACATGAAAAAAATGCTAAGGATCAATAGCTACCAAGGAATTGCAAATCAAAACCACAATGAGGTTTCGTCCCACCTCAGTTAGAATGGCTGTCATGCAGAAATTTAAAAAGAGCAAATGTTGGTCAGAACGTTGGGGAAAAGGTGGGTGGGAATGCAAATCAGCACAGCCATTGTGGAAGACAGTATGGAGAATCCTCAGAAATCTGCAAATGGCCGGCACTGCAGCTCACTTGGCTAATCCTCTGCCTGAGGCGCCGGCACCCCGGGTTCTAGTCCCGGTTCGGGCGCTGGTTCTGTCCCGGTTGCTCCTCTTCCAGTCCAGCTCTCTGCTGTGGCCCAGGAAGGCAGTGGAGGGTGGCCCAAGTGTTTGGGCCCTGCACCTTCATGGGAGACCAGGAGGAAGCACCTGGCTCCTGGCTTTGGATCAGCACAGTGTGCCGGCTGTAGCAGCCATTTGGGGAGGAGAACCAACAGAAGGAAGACCTTTCTCTCTGTCTCTCTCTCTGTCTCTCTCTCTGTCTCCCTCTCTCACTGTCTAACTCTGGCTGTTCAAAAAAAAAAAAGAAAGAAAGAGAGAACTCTGCAAATGGATGTACTATATGACTCAGCTATTTCACCGTTGGTAATTTACACAAACCAGTGAAATCAGCATAAGAAAGAGTTAGATGCAGGGAGAGCGGCAAGATGGCGGAATAGGAAGGAAGCACATTGATAGTTCGTCAAGACACACGTTAATATAAGTGGAGATACTGCAGGGTCAAGGAAGAGTAGGGGAAGAAACAGCAGAGGAAACTCTTCCGGAACTAGTGATTCACAGTGGACCTGCGTGGAGAGCGTGGGAGCCCAAGTTCGGGACAGCAGCTGCAGACTCAACGCACCAGCGCTGGAACGCGAGGTGAGCCGAACCTCCATAGCCCGAGACACCAGCGGGCAAGCGGAAAGAGGAGGCTAGAGGGAACGAGGCTTGAAACTCCGTGGGGAAAAGTTCACCAGGCTAACTAGAAGAGAGAGAGGAAAAAAAAAAAGTGACCGATACGGACACGAGTCTCTCTCTCTCCGCTCACCTCTCAAAGGCGAGCAAGACAAAGAGCAGGCGCCATTTTGGACATACTTCATAAGCAGGGCGACCTCAGGTCTACACCGGCCCTGAGCCTAGCAGAAAAACCTGACTCTGGGGGGAGGGGTGAAATAACTGGAGATTAGCATCTAACTTGGCAACCCAGTGGGAGACTGCAGGAGAATTGGAGCCCACACTGAGGGCAGCAGAGATTCCCTGTGTGGTCCTTGGGAAAGAGCTTCCGATCTCTGGCTCCTGTGGGTATATCATTTGCCTGCTAATTACTACCTCCAATTACGTTCAGCTGTGCGGAATTACTTCCCTTTTGAATCAAAAAAAGAAAGAGAGATTTACCACGCCTAACCTGGGAGTGTCATCTTTGACACACCCTCAGCCCTGAGGACCAAACACAGCTCTCAGTCCACACTCATCTCAAGCCTCTAAGGCTCCACCAAAAGCAGACAGTCCACTTAATATAGAGCCATAGTGTAACAAGAAAAAACACCACAGTGAAGAAACCAAATATCTCCAACATGCCAAACAACAAACGCAAAAACCAAGCTAACAAGAACAAGGAAGACACTATGACGCCCCCAAATGAAAATGACACCCCAATTCAAGATTATGAAGATGATGAGATCGAAGAAATGCAAGAAGCGGATCTCAAAAAATTGCTAAGAACATTAAGAACTTCTCAAAAACAAATTCTTGAACTACAGAAATCCTTCATGGACAAGATAGAAAATCTCTCTCGTGAAAATGAAATATTAAGGAGGAATCAAAATGAAATGAAACAACTAGTGGAACAAGAAACTCTGATAGTGACGAGAAATCATAATGAAATGAAGAATTCAATAGATCAAATGACAAACACATTAGAGAGCCTTAAAAACAGAATGGGCGAAGCAGAAGAGAGAATATCAGACTTAGAAGACAGAGAACAGGAAAGGAAACAGGCAAACCAAAGAAAAGAAGAAGAAATCAGAAATCTAAAAAATATTGTCAGGAATCTACAGGATACTATTAAAAAACCCAACATTCGAGTTCTAGGAGTTCCTGAAGGCATGGAGAGGGAGAAAGGATTAGAAGGCATTTTCAGTGAGATACTAGCAGAAAATTTCCCAGGTTTGGAGAAGGACAGAGGCATCTTAGTACAGGAAGCTTATAGAACCCCTAATAAACATGACCAAAAGAGATCCTCACCACGACATGCTGTAATCAAACTCACCACAGTGAAACACAAAGAAAAGATCCTAAAAGGTGCAAGAGAGAAACGTCAAATTACTCTCAGAGGATCTCCAATTAGACTCACAGCAGACTTCTCATCAGAAACCCTACAAGCTAGAAGGGAATGGCGAGACATAGCCCAGGTACTAAGAGAGAACAACTGCCAGCCCAGAATACTATATCCTTCAAAGCTCTCATTTGTGAATGAAGGTGAAATTAAGACTTTTCATAGCAAACAGAAACTGAAAGAATTTGTTGCCACTCATCCTGCCCTGCAAAAGATGCTTAAAGATGTGTTACACACAGAAACACAGAAACATGGTCACCAATATGAAAGAAGGTAAAGGAAGGAAACCTCACAGCAAAAGATCACAGGAAGCTCAATTTATCTTTGACATAGAATTAAACTCTGATGCTCTGTTAAAGCAATGTGTTAAAGTAATCTATTGTGTTCTCTTGATGTCTGTTAAATTCTAATTGTTCAAAAACAGCTGAATTTTTATTAAGAGCTATGGGTTATGTAAATATGTGCTTATTTTCAAAGATTTGAATAATCACCTAGTAACAAGATCAAATTTGGTCTATGAGTTTATAATTTTAAACATGGCGACTTAAAGTCTTTTGTCATCCACAGTTATATATGATTTGCTGCTCATAAAACTAAAGCGTTGTTGGTTCTGTGTGTAGCTGTCCTCCTATGGGTTCCTATGGACTTTTTCCAGCCACTTCCATTGTATTCAGTATTTTGGGATGGCTCTGTAAACAGATGAAGGCAATAATGTATTAACAGTACCAACTGAGAGAAAGTATGGTTAACTGAGGTTACTAAAAAAGCAATTCAAATCAATTGGCAATCTACAAAAAGAGTTAAAGATTTTAAAAGCTATTATTAAAAACGCTATATTGGTCTATTATGCTATGTTAAATGTGTGTACATATTGTATGTCCACATGGGGAAATTTTATTAAGAGTCTTATTTTAAATGGCTTATAGATAAGATTGTCCATAAATTTAAGCGGCTAAAATTAATCAAAGATACATTTTAATTTGAGTGACCTGAATCTATGTATCATATGTTTTAAACTTGTAGGTAGAAAGAAACTAAAAACATTTTATATGGTTGTGCTTAAGTTTGCTGGTTAAACAAAATACACCATGTTAGATATTTAAGAGGTGTTTTCAAATACATGATTCTTAAAATTTATAGAAGGCATTGGACCTTCTGGTAAATGTTTTCTTAAGTTGTTATCTAATGGTTGAAACTGTTTGCTAAGTATTCATGTGATATTGCTATTGTCAGCAAGCGATCTAGGACTTGCTCCCTCATTTCTCTATTCTAAGCCCAACTTGTTCTTTCATTTCTCTATTCTCTTCAAGATAGGAAACTAAATCTATTATGAAGGAATCTGTAGGACGCACAATTTAATCTTTAGACCTTATAAAAGAGATGGCTAACATTTTTCTGTAATAGCATAGCCAAAATAAGAACTTAAATAATAATCTCATAGCTAGATTCACTTCGCCATCAGCAAAGTATACAGTAAGTAGAAAAAACCTCCCTTTCAGACCAAAGGGAAAGAAAGTTTTAAAGTGAGAATATAATTTTCCTCATGGGCATTGTCTACCTTAGAAAAACCACTACAGAACATGCCTGTGACTATAGACTTGTAGTTCAGGCCACCGAAGATTAGAGATGGGACACGGGCACTCCCTTGACTTGCATCCTCTGGTCTGCTTTAACACAAACCAGGAGGAAAAGAAAGCTAGGCATCAGAAGCAATGGGTGGCAGGCCTATTAGTGGCTGATCTATACAGTGATCTGCCCTCAAGGAGACCCAACAGGCCAGTCCACTGCAGTGGCTTTCAATGAGGTAAGCCTGGGCTTCAGCAGAAGTCAGCTTGTGAAGAGCCCTGGCAGCTCTGCCAAGAGTTGGATCACTGGAAAAGGACCTGCCCTGGAGTCGAAGGATGCCCAGGTCAGAGCCACAGATCTTATTGGCTCCAAGCTGAAAAGCCCTTCACTCAGCCCAACTTCCAAAGTGACCACTGCAGCTGAGGGTGTGGTCAAGTAGGGTCAGCAACATTGCAGGCAGAACTGTAAATTTCTTGTTAGAGTTGCCACCTGCCTTTACCTGGCCAGCTCTCCTCCCAGGCCAGCCAAGTAATGAAAGTCAACAGAGTGCCTTCCCCTAGGAGGTTCACACCTCCCTTAGAATATACCCCATGTGAAGAGATAGATAGGTCTGGGCCTCTTAACTTACAAGGCCTAAAGCCCACCAGATTATTATCAAGCCCCTTCTATCAGGTTCTATTTGCCTCTCAATCAGAAAACTTAATTGTAGCTTAGACAGCACCTTTCTTAGCTCCTCTAATAATGACTCTGTCCTTTGTTCTAGACCCTGTCTAGCGTACTTGGGCCTCATTCCTTTGTAATCATAACCTCTACTCTACCACCAATGGCTCTACTCCCAACCTGTGTGTACTGATGGTCCTCTTCCCCACTTAATGCTGTATAATTGTTCAAACCTGGTTAATGCCACTCTTAGGATCATTGGTTACTATTCTCACTCTGTCTTTTATGACCTTGTCTAAATATGATCAGAGTCGGCAAACTTGGAAGGCTTCCATAGCCTTGGCAACTCATGACGACAGCCTAGGGTGGTTACTGGTGCCATAAACTAGAGTGTCAATTTGTTGGGTCAACAACAGGAGCCACTGTGCACTTGCTCCTCATGTGGGATCTCTGTCCTTAATGTGCTGTACATTTTGATTTAATGCTATAACTAGTACTCAAACAGTATGTTTCACTTTGTGTGTCTATGTGGGTGCAAACTGTTGAAACCTTTATACTAAATTGATCTTCTGTATATAAAGAGAATTGAAAATGAATCTTGATGCAAATGGAAGGGGAGAGGGAGCGGGAGAGGGGAGGGTTGCGGGTGGGAGGGAAGTTATGGGAGGGGAAAGCCACTGTAATCCATAAGCTGTACACTGGAAATTTATATTCATTAAATAAAGGTTTAAAAAAAAAAAAAAAAAAAAGAAAGAGTTAGATGCATATTTATTGCAGCTCAATTCCGAATATCTAAGATATGGAATTATGGAATCAACCCAGATCCTCCTCATCAACTATGACTGGAAATGGAAAATGTGATATATATATATATATATATATATATATATATATACATAAACTGTGGAATATTACTCAGCAGTAAAAAAAAAATGAATTCTTTCACAACAAAATAGGTTCAACTGGAAACCATTATACTTAGTGAAATAAGCCAGTCCCAAAAAGACAGATGCTAATAGAGTAACAAAAATATAATGTATATGAGTAAGATTGACATTTTGATAATTTTCTCTAATGTTGAGGAACAGTGTTCATTTTCCTTCTTACTATTTGTTGAATTCTTAGTGGAGTGTTAAGCTTATGATTATAAAATAAACTGAAATTATGCCATTGTCAAAATTAAAAGGAAGAATAAGGAAGGAAGGAGGAGGGAGGGTGGGAACATGGGCAAGATGGAGGTTATGATGGGAATATCATTATGCTCCTAAATCTGTATATATTGAATACATACAATTTGTTCACCTTGTATAAGTGATAAGAAGAAAAAAAACTTCTTAATATAGCCTCTTGCTAATAAAGAACATATAAGGCAACAGTGACAGCTCGAGTAATTGAGTCCATGTGGGAGACCTGGGTTGAGTTCCTAGCTCCTTGTCTTCATCCCTTCCCAACACTCGCGGTTTCAGGCATTTAGAGAATGAACCAGCAAAAGAGATTTGTTTCTCACTCTCCCTCTTCCCCCTCTCCCTTGCTCTCCATTTATCTTCCTCTCAAATAATTAAATGGCATTTTTTTTTTTTGGGCGGCCGCCTCGCTCCGAATCACCGAGTCCCGAGGACACACAGCTCGGCGGCACTATTCCCTTTTGCACAAGCGAACACTTACAGAGAGCGGCTCTCCATTAAAGGCTTGTGGGGGAGAAGGGGGTCTGTTCAAGGCAAAGTCAGCGCCATTATTAAAAAATATAAAAATTAACAAATGCTGGTGAAGATATATAAGAAAGGGCATGGGTATACATTGTTGATGGGGATACAAATTATTGTAGCCAGCATATCCAATAATACAAATGTCCACAAAAAAAACCCTCAAATTATATTTACTATATGACCCTATGAGCCCACTTCTGGGTGCATATACAATGGAAACAAAATCAACATAGCAAGCAAATGCCTGCACTCAATGTTTATTGTGACAATAATCATAGTAACCAAAACATAAGATAAGCCTAGATGCCTATCAGTGGATAAGGAAAATATGACTTATATACAGTGTGGAAAGTTTTTAAACCACATAGAGGAGTGAACTCCTGTTCTTCACTGCAAAATGAGTGGAACTGGACAAGTGAAATGAGCCAGGCACACGAAAACTAGTGCCACATGTATGCTCCGTTGTGTGAGAGCTAAAAAATCTGCCCATCTGTAAGTAGAGTAATGATGATTTAAGGTTGCAAAGCTTGGGGTAGGGTCAAGGGGAGGACAGAGAGGTTGGGCAATGGATAACAAACACAGTCAGGTAAAGGGATACGTATTAGTTCTCAGCATAGGGAGGGGACTGCTGTTCTCAACAAGCTTTAATATTTTGTGAAGACTATGAAAAGAGCCACTTGAAGACTCTCAACCTAAGGAAGTGATGGGGAGGTAGAAATGTTAATGACTGTAATTTGAAGAGTATATTGTGCATGAATGTCTGAATTATTACACAGCACTACATAGTTAATGAAAAATTTCACACAACCTTTGTGAGATGAAAAACATAGCACACCTGCCAGACAAATTTAAAAATTAGCACAATGACTATGGTAGCAGATCCAAATAAAACTATTGATTTGTATTATATTCTTTGTGTAATAGAAGAGCCAGCATGATATCAAATATTGCCACCAGAAGGTGGTAGAGGTATTCAGGAAGAAGGAGCTCATTCTGCAGTTCTGGAATCCTGGAGGACTGCCAGTCTCTGGGACAAATAGCTGAGGACAACTGTGTAGTGACTTCTTTTAGCAAGGATTGCCTATAACAACGAACGTGTAATTAATATAGGAAGGCCAGGTTTAGTTGAACATCTGTTCATTGACACAGTTAGTACAGTCACATGTGTGTTTATGGTGTATTCCACAGGATATTTTGGTAACACTTTGCTGTTCTTTCTTTTCCGTATGGCAAGTTTGAGAGATCCAGCACTGTCTGTGCTGCTTCTTTTTGTTAACTAATAAAACCACACAGCTTTACCATGAAAGCCTTTCTAATTGTAGATGACATTAATTTCTTCAAGAAACAGAAAGGCAAATCCTGCATTATAAAATGTCCTTGTGAAGGACTCAGAAACTCTCCAGCAAGGATTTAAAATAAATGTGGCAGAGTGCTGAGAGTGATTCTCAATCTCCAAGCAAAGTCTGCTGCCCTGGGAGGCGACTGAATGGTCGACGGATGCCCTGCAGCACCACTGAGAGACAGCTGCCCTGCAGCTATTGAGTGACAGCTGAGCTCTGTTATTCTCCGGGACTTGGGAGACTGACTCATCCTCTCTTGGCCTGAGGTTTCTCATCATGAAAGGTAATGCAATGGGTCTTGCTTCAAGCTTCTGCACGTGGAAATCCAATTTTCCCAGCACCATTTATTGAATAGACTGTCCTTATTCCAGGGATTAGATTTGGATCTTTGGTCAAATATAAGTTGGCTGTAGATGTTTGGATTGATTTCTGGTGTTTCTATTCTGTTCCATTGGTCTATCCATCTGTTTCTGTACCAGTACCATGCTGTTTTGATAACAACTGCCCTGTAGTATGTCCTGAAATCAGGTATTGTGATGCCTCCGGCTTTGTTTTTGTTGTACAGATTGCTTTGGCTATTCGAGGTCTTCTGTGTCTCCATATGAATTTCAGTATCATTTTTTCCAGATCTGAGAAGAATGTCTTCGAGATCTTGATGGGTATTGCATTGAATGTATAAATTGCTTTTGGGAGAATAGACATTTTGATGATATTGATTCTTCCAATCCATGAGCATGGAAGATTTCTCCATTTTTTGGTATCCTCTTCTATTTCTTTCTGTAAGGTTTTGTAGTTTTCATCGTAGAGATCTTTAACGTCCTTGGTTAAGTTTATTCCAAGGTATTTGATTGTTTTTGTAGCTATTGTGAATGGGATTGATTTCAGAAGTTCTTCTTCAGCTGTGGCATTGCCTGTGTATACAAAGGCTGTTGATTTTTGTGCATTGATTTTATATCCTGCTACTTGGCCAAACTCTTCGATGAGTTCCAGCAGTCTCTTAGTAGAGTTCTTTGGGTCCCCTAAATAAAGAATCATATCATCTGCAAAGAGGGATAGTTTGAGTTCGTCCTTCCCGAAGCTTGAAGCAAGACCCATACCTATCACCTTACACAAAAATTCACTCAACATGGATTAAAGACTTAAATCTACGACCCGAAACCATCAAATTATTAGAGAGCATTGGAGACACCCTGCAAGATATAGGCACAGGCAAAGACTTCCTGGAAAATACTCCAACAGCACAGGCAGTCAAAACCAAAATTAACATTTGGGATTGCATCAAATTGAGAAGTTTCTGCACTTCAAAAGAAACAGTCAGGAAAGTGAAGAGGCAACCGACAGAATGGGAAAAAATATTCGCAAACTATACTACAGATAAAGGGTTGATAACCAGAATCTACAAAGAAATCAAGAAAATCCACAACAACAAAACAAACAACCCACTTAAGAGATGGGCCAAGGACCTCAATAGACATTTTTCAAAAGAGGAAATCCAAATGGCCAACAGACACATGAAAAAATGTTCAAGATCACTAGCAATCAGAGAAATGCAAATCAAAACCACAATGAGGTTCCACCTCACCCCGGCGAGAATGGCTCACATTCAGAAATCTACCAACAACAGATGCTGGAGAGGATGTGGGGAAAAAGGGACACTAACCCACTGTTGGTGGGAATGCAAACTGGTTAAGCCACTATGGAAGTCTGTCTGGAGATTCCTCAGAAACCTGAACATAACCCTACCATACAACCCAGCCATCCCACTCCTTGGAATTTACCCAAAGGAAATTAATTTGGCAAATAAAAAAGCCATCTGCACACTAATGTTTATTGCAGCTCAATTCACAATAGCAAAGACCTGGAATCAACCTAAATGTCCAACAACAGTAGACTGGATAAAGAAATTATGGGACATGTACTCCATAGAATACTATACAGCAGTAAGAAACAACGAAACCCAGTCATTTGCAACAAGATGGAGCAATCTGGAAGACATCATGCTGAGTGAATTAAGCCAGTCCCAAAGAGACAAATATCATATGTTTTCCCTGATCGGTGACAACTGAGCGCCAAAGGGGAAACCTGTTAAGTGAAATGGACACTATAAGCAACAATAAACTGATCAGCTCCTGTCCTGACTTTAGATGTACAATGTAATACTTTATCCTTTTTAGTATTTGTTGTTGTTGTTTTTGTTCTAGTACTATTGGTTGAACTCAGTAATTAATGCACAATTATCCTTAGGAGTTTAAATTTTAACAGAAAAGTGATCCCTGTTAAATCTAAGAGTGGAAAAAGAGAGGGAGGAGATGAACAATTTGGAACATGCTCAATCGGACTGGCCGCAAATGGTGTAGTCAGAAAGGTGCCAGGGGATTCCCACACAATCCCACCCAGGTGGCATATACCAATGCCATCACACTAATCCAAGTGATCAATATCAGCTCACAATTGATAGCTCTGATAGGTCTAAGAGTCAAAGAGATCACACAAACAAGACAAGTAACTGCTAATACTAACTGATAGAATCAAAAAGGGAGAGAAAGATCCAACATGGGAAGCGGGATACACAGCAGACTCATAGAATGGCAGATGTCCTAAACAACACTCTGGCCTCAGAATCAGCCCTCAAGGCATTCGGATCTGGCGGAAGAACCCATAAGAGTATAGCAGGCATGGAAAGCCAAGATATCACGGAAAAAAAAAAAGACCTAAATGAATGATCTCTGTGAGTGAGATCCCAGTGGAAAGAACGGGGCCATCAAAGAAGGAGGTACCCTTCTCCGAAGGGAGGAGGGAACCTCCACTTTGACTATGACCCTATCGGAATAAGATCAAAGTCAGCGAACCCTAAAGGCTTCCATAGCCCTGGCAACTCATGACTAGAGCCTAGGGAGATTACTGACGCCATGAACAGGAGTGTCAAATTGTTAAGTCAGCAACAGGAGTCACTGTGTACTTACATCCCATGTGGGATCTGTCCTTAATGTGTTGTCTAATGTGCAGTGATGCTATAACTAGTACTGAAACAGTATTTTTACACTTTGTGTTTCTGTGTGGGTACAAACTGATGAGGTCTTTACTAATTATATACTGAATGGATCTTCTGTATATAAAGATAATTGGAAATGAAAAAAAAAACTGGGTGTTAAAATGGAAATGGCATAGAAAATTAATCAATTCGAAAAAAAAATTATGTAGGATCTCTGTCTTTAATGTGCTGTACATTGCTATTTAATGCTATAATTAGTAATCCAATGGTAGTTTATTCACTTTACGCTGCTATGTGGGCAAAATGTTGAAATCTTTACCTAATATATACTAAACTGATCTTCTGTATATAAAGAGAATTGAAAATGAATCTTTACATGATTGGAAGGGGAGAGGGAGCGGGAAAGGGGAGGGTTGCGGGCGGGAGGGAAGTTATGGGAGGGGGGAAGCCATTGTAACCCACAAGCTATACTTTGGAAATTTATATTCATTAAATAAAAGTTTAATAAAAAAAAAGAAAGGTAATGCAATGTATTGGAGTGAAATGGACATGTTAATCCTCAATGATTGTCTACAGCCATTGTCTCTTCTGATGAGGAACAGTGTTTTCTTCTTCATACTATTTGTTGAACACTTTAGTTAGTGTAGGGTTAACCTTAGGAGCATTAAATAAACTGAAAATAGATTTTTGTAAAAATCAAGAGTGGTAATAAAAGTGGGAGGAGGAAGAAGGGTTGGAACATAGGTGGGAGGGAGGGTAGGGTAGGAAGTATCACTCTGTTCCTAAATCTATATATTATGAAATACATGAAACTTGTGTAACTTAAATAAAACTTAAAAAAAGAAAGATAATGTTTCTACACCCCATAGGAGGCTGCTATAGGGAGAATGTGCATTAATTTTCCAGGCTTTAGAGCACACCAAGTTGTATATAAACAATTGATGAATGATTAATGAACAACTAAAATAATTTCTACTACTTCATAAAGGTGAATATATTGAAATCAATGCTTGAGTTCTGGTATTAGCAAACGCAGTCTGCTGATGGCCTCTGCTCTGCCTTCATCTGATCTTAAGGATGAACACTCCCAGGAAGGGAACCACAGGTCCTGTTCTAGGCAGCTTCAACAACGCAGTCTTGCCAAATGGCTTTGGAGGGTTTACCTTCAGTCTACTTTAAAGACCCTTGATTTTTGGAATTTTACTTTTTTTCTAGAGTTTGATATGTTTAGAAGGGAACTTTACTGCTCCTGTCTCTGATTTGACTTTTACATTGAGCATGGTTTCTGTATTATGACCCATCACCCATGCACAGGCATGGAGGCTTTGCTCCTTTGTGATTCCCATCTTACACAAATGCACAGGTGGTTGTTTCCTGTGCCAGTGTGGACTGTGGGATCCACAGCCACACACCTGTGCTGCAACCATGGCAAACAACGTGTGTCCTTCTGAGCAAGCTCGTTAGCCTCTGGGGGCTCAGTTTCTCCCCCTGCACAGTAGGAGTGGTATGACCCATGTCACAGGATAATTGTTAGTACTAAGTTGTTCCGGAATATGCTTTGAACATTCTGGCCATCAGGCCACATGCTCCCTTTGTCTCTATCACACACTCATGTTCAATTCATGTCC